>NC_138511.1:80599241-81199241 GCF_964252035.2 Podarcis erhardii | reverse complement strand
TGTCTGGTCGAATAGCAGCAATTAAGATGAATGTATTGCCTAGAATGTTATTTTTGTTTCAAACATTGCAAATTGTTGACAGGATGGAGTGTTTTAAGGGATGGCAGCGAGACATTTCTAAATTTATCTGGCAGGGCAAAAAGCCCAGAATAAAATTTAAGATTTTAACTGATGTAAAGGAAAGGGGGGGATTTGCCCTGCCAGATTTGAAACTTTACTATGAATCAGCAGCTTTCTGCTGGTTGAAGGATTGGCTGCTCCTTAAAAACACAGACATTTTAGATTTGGAAGGTTTTAACAACTTTTTTGGGTGGCATGCATATTTGTGGTATGACAAAGTGAAGGTTCATAAAGGCTTTAAAAGTCATATTGTCAGGAAAGCACTGTACAATGTGTGGATCAGATATAAAGACCTACTGGAGAATAAAACTCCAAGGTGGCTTTCATCAATGGAGGCAAAAGCTGTGAAAAAACTCAATATGGAGTCTACATGGCCGAAATATTGGGAAATTTTAGAACAGGAGGGTAGTAATTTCAAATTACAGAGTTTTGAGAAACTAAAGGACAAAGTTAGAGATTGGCTTCACTATTATCAAATAATGGAGGTTTACAAGATGGATAAGAAAATTGGCTTCCAGGTGGAGAAATCTAAATTGGAAACAGAACTGTTAGAATCCAATACTAAGAATTTATCAAAAATGTATAACTTGCTGCTGAAATGGAATACGCAGGATGAAACTGTTAAATCAGCTATGATTAAGTGGGCACAGGATATTGGTCATAATATTATGTTCGCTGACTGGGAAAGGTTGTGGACCACCGGTATGAAATTCACGGCGCGTAACGCCCTGAGAGAAAATATTATGAAAATGATCTATAGGTGGTACATGACCCCAGTCAAGCTTGCAAAAATTCACCACTTGTCAGATAACAAATGTTGGAAGTGCAAAGAAAATGAAGGCTCATTCTTTCACCTCTGGTGGACATGCCCAAGGATTAAGGCTTTCTGGGAAATGATATATAATGAAATGAAAAAGATGTTTAAATACACTTTCCTGAAGAAACCAGAGGCCTTCCTCCTGGGTATGGTCAGCCATGTGGTGTTAAAGAAGGACAGAACTTTGTTTTTATATGCCACAACAGCAGCAAGGATCCTTATTGCAAAGTATTGGAAGACATCAGACTTACCAACCCTGGAAGAATGGCAGATGAAGATGACAGACTATATGGGACTCGCAGAGATGACGGGCAGAATCCGAGACCAGGAGAAAGAGACAGTGGAAGAAGATTGGAAGAAATTTAAGGACTATCTTAACAAATACTATAAGATTAAGGAATGTTAGATTGACATGGACTTAAAAATATGGTGGTTTTCAGAGACATTAGACTAAGAAAAGGAACTATTATTTTTTGGGGGGGAAATAGGGGAATGGAGTTGCTGACGGGATAATGAAACTAGAATACAAAACGGTGAGGTATGAGGAAGTCGGGGAAATTAGGTCGAGAAAATAAGTTTTGGAATTATACTTGTTGTTTTTTGTTTGTGTTTGTTTTTATTGTAATTGTTTTGTATTTGTATGTTCGTATTGGAAAACTCAATAAATATTATATATATAAAAAGAAAGCTCATACCCCTTGCTGCTCTTCTACTGTCTCCTCCTTCTCCTGGTCTCCTCCTTCAGACTTCTCCAGGAATACCACCAGGAGAAGCCTCACGGGTGGCACAGAACCCCAGAAATCACTAGCTCCTTCCCTGCAATGCCTAGAATAAAATATTGAGGTGGCCCAGGGAAGCCCTGCATAACTGATCACATGATGCAGTGTAGAATAGCAATGCCCATTAACTTGGGGGGGGGGGGAGAATCCAGCCCAAATATTTTATTGTGGGCACAAAAGCCCCCACGGCTCCTAGGAGTTAGCTCCTATGCCCCTTCCCCGTATCCTCCACCCAACTTCTCTGCGCCTGCCTCCTCTGCCCACACATCACCCCCTTTGGGTCCCTGGCCATCCCTGACACTCTGTGAGGGTAATTGAGGGGGGTCTCCTAATAACTTTCAGCCCCCTTAAGAATCTACGTTTCTCACCATTTTTGATGATATTGCTGTAAATGCTGCACCCCGTTATACAAGACTCACCAGTACTGATGCTGACTCCATAGTAGAAGCAGCGATCCTCCTTATTTTATAGTTGAGCCACACAACTATCTGACATGAGGGAGAAGCAATTCAGGCCCTTGAGCCCATTGGGCATCCTCTGCTCATGCTCAGGCAATGTCAAACAACCCTTGTCGTTAGTCTGCTCAGCGTATTTCTTTTGCAGTTGCAATCCACATCTCGTTGTAGGTGAGGGGCGGGAATTGTATCAGCTTCCAGCATTTCTCCAAGTGCTGTGCTTCAGCCTTGCTCCATTCATTCAGGGCTACATTCCAAGATACAAAATGGTAGCCACCCCCCCCACAATGGTGGACAATGTTTTACAAAACAGTCCTCTTTCTTAGGGAGATGTAATGATCTCAGGCAGGCAAACAAGCTCCGATAAGAATTAATGAGCCTCTTGGAAGATTTATGGTAAGTTTATTAACAATTAACACAGAGAGAGTGGCATGAGCCTGCCATTCTCAGCTAAGAATTGCCCAGTCTGTGTCCCTGCCGTGTACGCAACATGAAGGCCCTTCCCCTCTTATCCTTCCGTTGCATCTTAACCCTTTCTTCTCTCCTGCTTCATGGAGAAAGTGGGCAGACTTCACCCCCACTCTCTAAAGAAGAGTACTCTGAATGCTGCTTTCCTCCAGGTTGCCTAGCAACTCCCCCCAAGGTGGTCTCCCCCTTCATTCCCAGACTGTGAGCTTCCTGGGTCCGCTGCTCTAAAATGTCTTGGAACTCTGAAGGGTGCAGGGCTCAACTCACCCACTCTGGCTCTGCCTGTGACTGCGTTCTCTCAGTCTCAGAGTCAGACCCTTTCAATTCGTCTGACTCTGCTACATCCCTGACAAATGTTTCCCTCAACAAATGTTACATTTGTAAAAAACACACACAATACAACACTCATTATTTGGCATATATATTTATATTGGACATGATTCAATGACCTCATTTGAACATGGAAGTCAAATACAACCTGTCATTGAGGAGGAGCTTCTAGACTTCTGGCAATAAAGGCTGGGAGGCTTCACAAGGCAGCCAATTTCCCTAAATTGTGGGTTGTTCTGGGAGCTGGAGACTTCGCTCTCTCTCAGTTACAGCTCATGGGCAGAGTGATTTTTTTTGAAGCACTCTGCTCTAGTGGTCCCGGCTCCGATATTTTCATTCACAAGCTTTGCCACTCCATCAATGAAGTGACACATACTTGCCGTCGCACAGCCTCGGGCAGCAGCCTTTAGCGTAAAAGTCCCTGTCGGGGAAAAAACCACACATGTCTGTGGGCAATCCAGTCAGGCCAAACCAGATAGGTATGAAATGGGGCTTGTGAGGGGAGTGGCCTAGAGAGAGGAGGTGTGGCTAAGGAGAATCCCAAAGGCCAGAGAGAGAGAGAGGGTCTTAGAGGGATGCCTGTGGCCCCTGGGCCTGAGGGTCTCCATCCTGGCCCCTCAAAAATTAAGGTGCAATTGTTGAAATGTGTTTGTATTTTAAAATATCTATTTACCACTTGATTGCAGTAAAAACCTCTAGGGGTTTACAAGAAATATTAACATTAGGTATAAAAGCATTTAAAACCATTAAAATATTTAAAATGCATTAGAATGAATAGCAAAAGGGAATGGAATGCATCCTGATCTACATGTCTGGATAGGTGTGTCTAAACAAAAATGTTTTATGGAGTTGCTAGGAAAAAATGGAATAAACAGCTACAGGGTTCCAGGCAGCAATTCATCAAGGTTTATCAATGATCTTGTAGTTTTCAGAACAGCACAATATGGTATACTTTTTCGATATGCATCTGGCTGTCACCAGTATATTCCTGGCATCTATCTGTCACCCTGGGGCACATCTAGACTTGCTAACAGAGCAGTCATTTCTGCCGGCTCCACTTCAGGTTCCAGTGGAACTCTATGGTTCAGTTCTTAGTTCAAGTGATGGAGAATTAGGATTGTTCCAACTTGGTCCAGCTTTGGGGGGTGACAGCAGCAGCCTGGGCCTGAATACAAGCTACCTAAGTTTTGTGAGTCACAAGAACTTGTCTTGCTCAGCAGAGTAGCATTAACCATCCTCCCTTGGCTAAGCCTAATTCCCAGAGTGGTTTAACAACCAACCCCTTTTCCAAGAAAATCATGGAAATGGTAGCTCTGTGTCCTGAAGATACCCAGGGCTCATCCATTCTTCTATTTGCTCTGCTGCTTTACCCTGGGCAAAACCCTGTGGTTCGGTGCAGAATTGGAACAATAAGCAATTGGTTTTTCGCCTGCAGATTTCCTGGGAGGAAAGCAGTGGGGCAAGGCAAAACCAATCAGACCCATGCCTAGAAAGGATGTTGCACGTGGAAAACAATCAGGAACTCTGCTTTCTAGGCATGGGAAAAGTGGAAGTGCAGGGAGGACCCCAAGTTTCCAAAGCTATGACTCTCTCTGGGTCTCCAGAGCTCTCCAGACTCTGAGGGAGGGTGGATGGATGGGAAGAAAAAGGGACGTCCTGCAACTCTTCTCCTGCCTCTTTCTCCTGCTTTGTATCTGGCTTCCTGGTCTCCTCCTCCTGGCTCCTGGCTGTTCAAGGTGGCATGATACTGCTTTCAATGCATAGGGCAGATGGGGCCCTAGCTGCACTCACTGATTGCAGAGACTCACCAACCCCGATGCTACCCCCAAAGTAGAAGCAGTGGTCCTCGTCATTTCTGCAGCTGACGGTTTTCTGAGCTCGGCACTGATCTGCTCCAAAGTAGGCGCAACTTGGACACTTCAGCCCATTGTCCTCTCTCTCCTCAGGCTCAGGCACTGTAAAGCAATCACCACCCCACCCCAACCTTGCAGTTAGTTTGCAGCTTCCAACCACATCTGGCTGTATGTGTGGGGTGGGAATTGTGCTCCCCCTTCCAAGAGCTCCCAGCACTACTCCAAGTATAGTGCTCCTGCCTTGCTCCATTCATCCAGGGCTACACTAAGGCATGGTGCAAGAGATTTCTGACTGGGGCCACATTCACAGCATACATTTCAAGCACAAGGATACTGCTTTAATCAATTGGGCTTAGCACTGAGCACAATTGGAGGGCATTCTGAGAGACTAAATGATATCTACAGAAACACACAAGATGGTGATGAAATTCTAGAAAATGGCCCTCTTTCTTAGAGAGGGGAAGAAAAAGAAAACTCTTAGCAGTTTCCTCCTTAAAAAATCTCTTCTGGAAAAAGATGTGCTTAGTTCTAGGTGACATTACGATTTCACCTAAGAAAAAATGGTAGCTAATAAGAGCTATTTTGTAGGGGTTGATTGCTAAACCGTAGCTCTGTGAGGTGGATTGTGTTTTTCCTACCAACTCTCAGTACCCTTAACAAACTACCACTCCCATAATTCTTTGTAGTGCTGTATACAACAGTATACACCGGGGGGGGGGGGGATTGCTAAAGGCAAGGAAGTAGTCCTGTGTGTGTGGTAATTCCCCCCCCCGCCCCCACTTTGACGCTCGTTTCTAGCCTCCAAGGTGGGCACTACTGTGTTGGTGGCAGTGGCAGCAGCAGCAGGCAAAGCATTCCTTGGAGGCTGGCTCTGTGGATCCTGCTGCCTGAGGAGGTCATCTCACCTTACCTCATGGGTGGGGTAGCTCTGCACCCGGACTAACTGCTTGCTTTCCCCTTCCTCCATAGGGCTAATAGCAGCTTTGGACAACATCTTCAAATAGGGAAAATGGAACAAGAGGTGAAGGAAGGATTTGTGTAGGCGGCGCAGGAGCCCATGGTATCTAATATTGGTTTATTAGCATTTGCTTTAGAAGGATGCAAACCTGAAGAAATTAAATTCCTCACACAGAAATGGGAAAGGAGTCTGTCCTGCTAAAAATAGCTCTAAAAATGCATCAGAGAAAGAGGAGGAGCCTAGGTTTTGGAGGAAGGCTTAGAGCTCTGGGAATCCAATGAGACACTGTGATGTAGTGGTTAGAGGGTTGGACTAGAATCTGGGAAACCAGGGTTTAAATCCATGCCCAAGCCATGATGCTTGCTGGGTGACCTTATGCCAGCCATGATCTCTCAGCCTGGCCTATTTCACAGGGTGTTTTGAGTCTAAAATGGTGAGCTCTTTGGAGAAAAGGGTAAATATCAGAAGCTGCTGCAGGAGAGGGACTGTGAATAATATCAGGCGAGGTTGGCCTGGCCAGTCCAGAGGCACCATACTGCCTCACCAGTCACACCTGAGGAGGCCTCAATATGTAGTTCAGCCCAGCCTAACTTCAAGCTTTGGGGTTCTCAGTTCAAATCCCAACCCAAGTTTCTGTCTCTAATTTGGAAAAGGACTGGAGGCAGGAGGGAGGGAAGGAGGCAGACTCTGCTGAGAGGCCTGCCCTTCATCTCCATTGTCTCCCTGCCTCTTCTCTCCTCAAGGGGAAGGTGAGTTGCCCCTGCCCTGCCTGGAAACGCCTCCTGTCAGGGCTGGGTGGCAGTGATGTTGGTGGGGTCTGGGGAGGGGTCTTCCCAGCAGGGAGAGGGAAGCGAATGCACCTTGGGCAACCAGCCCTCTTGAACCGCCCCCCTGCTGCTGCTACTTACGTTCAAGTGTTTCACTGTTGCACATATCTGTGTTGCAGCAGGAGGTCTTGATCAACATGTACATATCTGATGTTACAGTGGCACTGGAATAGCCTGCATGGCAAAACTCTCCATTGACGCAGGACTTGAAAACAAATTTCCTTGCAGAACCAGCTATAGAAGAAAGAATTGGAAGGAAATAACAAGACCTGGAGATACAGCTTGCCCACACAAGAGGAAATATTCCTCAGGGGCAGCCTCCAATGAAAGCATTGCAGGCAGCTGCCACCTTTGCAGCTTTGCTTTGGAGGCCAGGCCTCCCTGGCAGCCCCTCCAAATGGCGCCTCTTGGCAATTAGGAGGTGCTTCTGGTCTCCTCCCAGCCTTGTTGCCAACGTACATCTTATTCCCACACAATTCCAGTGTAAATCCCCATTCCCACCCCCCTTGTTCCTGATGTAGATCTTCAGTCCCCCCTTCTTCCCTGCCTGGCCGGTGGGCAGCATTTCATGGTTCTCCTGAGGTGTCACAATATCTTGGGCTGGCCCGGCCTGGAGGGGAAAGAGAGACCTCCAGTTTTATCTATTTGTTGAATGTGAGGCAGGGATGGAGAACTTTTGAAAAGTCCTCATGAAAATTCACCAGCAGAGAGTGCTGTTTCTATTCCAGTTGATACAGGTGATAGGCAAGACAGGACACCTCAAGGAATGGCAAAAGGGTATTTCTAGATTCATCTGGCAGGGGAACAGACATAGAATAAAATATAAATTACACGACTGGACAACTGGATTGCAAAAATGGGAGAAGTGTGGATGTGGAAGGAAGGCTTTGTTTGGCTTTCCATATTGTTTTGGAAAGAGCCAAGTAGATAAACTGACTTGAATTTCCCTCTGTTTCCTACATGCAATACAGGATCTAGAACACTGCTTTATGAAAAGCCACACCCTGTGGTTTATAGCTAAGATATGGCCTTAGAAAGTGAGTCGAATTCCCAGACTTCGTTTTGGTGGTCAAAAAGGCTGAAAGTTCTTCTCACTTACCCATTTTGGCGTCTCCTATGCCAGATATGCAGAACCGATTTATGTCTGTATTACACTCCTGAATGGGAGTTGTAATTCCCAACAGGGAGGTGTTTTTGCAGTCTTTTCCTTGATTCCAGCATAACTCACATTTCAGAGATGCCACTGCAGACATGGGGAGATGGGTTTAGGAAACCTTAGTACCATCCACATAGGGGAAATTGGTACATTAAGGCACATCAACACGACAGTTCCTCCTACAAAGTCCATCTCATGAGAGGCAGCGAAGGCCACCAACTTGAACGGCTTAAGAAAAGGAACAGATAAATTCAAGGGGGTTAATAAGTCTGTTGCTGGCTTCCAGCCTCAAGAGATATTTTTTTCTCTCTAACACTGTAGGCACTATTAGATCCTGCTTGCGAACTTCCCATAGGCATCTGGTTCACCATGGTGACAACAAGATAGTGGACCAAACGGGCCATTTTTCACTTATGCAGTGCTGTCTATATACAGTATATTTCCTTTGTAGTTCTTAAGCTGTGTGTGAATGGGGGCTGAGTCTTGGAGAGACCAGAGAGTGGCTCCTGCAGTCTGAGAGAGAGGACCTGTAGGGCAGGTGTGAGGAAACCTTTGACACTCCACAAGTAGCTGAACTACAACTCCCATCAGCTCCAGAAAGCATGACCAATGGCTCTGGATGATGGGCACTGGAGTTTGTCAAAGATGCTCCACATGTGCACTAGCAGAACTTAAAAAGGAAAGGTATATTTATTTGAGAAGTGGTGAATAGATAAAACCTCATGGAGGAG
The DNA here is from genome assembly GCF_964252035.2 of Podarcis erhardii. Lineage (NCBI taxonomy): Eukaryota > Metazoa > Chordata > Lepidosauria > Squamata > Lacertidae > Podarcis > Podarcis erhardii. The sequence continues at coordinate 81,190,747 of NC_138511.1, read as the reverse complement.
GTGAGGGGGGGGGGGGCTAAGCTTTAATATGTGAGTACCTGAAGGATGAGTTTTAACATATTACCTATTGAATTGAAAATGAATTATGGGCAAGCAGCTCAGTGGAACTGGAATAACTACTTCGACTTCTCTTTAGTCTGTGTCAAGCCAAACTAAGGAGTTCAGTAATGAAATGGGACTCAATATCCTTGGGGTGCATTTTGTATCACCAGGACACCCCTGAGTGGAGAAAAACCTCCTATTGTCGACATAACACTCTGCATATGTTTATCTGGAATCTTTCTCTTTCTTACTCTCTTTTTCTCACTCTTATACAGACGCACCAATATGGACCTGAATCCGCCCTTCACTTATAACTGACTATACAGTACACTGAAAAGGGGAAGGGATGGCAGTGAAGGGAAGAAATTGAGGTTAATAGACACAGCACTGATAGCAGCAAAGGATGAGAGTAATCCTGTGATTAATAAGGTGAGTGGTGTGAGGTAGTGGCAGAGGACAGAGGTGGGGCACCTACAGAAAATATTTTGGGGGTGTCAAGGAACCCCAGGGCCTCCTAGAGTTGGAGCCTCTGTCAGTGGAGCTAGCTGGATGGGGTCGTTGGAGGAACAAAAGGCTGATGATAGTCATTAACTCATTAAGAAGGCAATTAAGAGAAACTCTTTGGGCTGGACAGAAAATGGGGAAAACACCTAGCTGAAGTGAGCGAGAGACAAAAGTTTCAGAAGGTAGGGGCAGAATTTGAGTGGATGATGAGGTAAACAAACTGGAAAAAAGTGGAAAAACATACACTTTGTTGTGGATGAAAGCTAGGTTTCTGGTTTATCCAGGAGTGAATAACTTCTTCCCAATGGAATTGGGGATACCACAACTCTCAGTATGTATTTGTTTAAATAAAAATAAATATTGAGAACAAACAATCTATGATTGAGGATCCCTTGTAGCTTGACCATATGCTTTATTCCTCTCCCTTTCAAAGGAACCACAAGTCCTTGTTCCTTCCTTCTCCTGCTTTAATGGCTGAGCCCCACTTAGTTCCTTTCTGGAAACATGATGAAGAGCACAGCAGCTGTGGTTCTGCTCACCTGGAGGAAGAAGGGCCAAAAGGAGGCAGGAGATCAGGAGTGTCTTCATCATTCTATAAAGCTGAAGAGCCAGGAAGAAGTTCGAGAAAAGCACTGGGCTGAGCTAGGAACTGATGCACGAAGAGGCTTAGTTGGGGGAATATATATAGAAGATTGCAAGAAGCACTTTGCCAGCATCCAGGAACAATGGGTTCAGGACAGTGTCATAAATTGCTAGAATTCTAATTGTGCTATACCCTAATGTAAAGCACAGTGTTGAAAACAAATTAAATATCTTCCCCCTTCCAATTTCGCTGTAGCCAGGAGAGTGAGAGGTGTCAGTCAGATGGTTCTGGGCAGGTGGCGATGCTGGCGCAGCTTCGGATTGGCTGCAGGAAGTTCCTGCAGCCAATCCGAAGCCTTGCTGCCCACATGCTGAAGTAAACCCAGCACGGCCACAGATGGAGAGGCCAGCTGTGGTCATGGGCCATGCCATGGGCATCATGGCTTCAGCTGGAGCTTGGCGTGCCTGCTGGCCCTGCGCCTGGCGCCCCACTTGGCCCTGCTACTGGTGGTGTGCTCGGTGGCCATGCTAGAACAGCTGGAGGGCGAGCTGTCTGGTGCCTGCGCTCCGTGTGTGCGGCTTACCCGCCGAGACGTGCTCCTGAGTGTGTGCAGAGTGCGTTCCTCTTCTAGGTCCGGAGGCAGCTGTGGGACTGGCTTGCAGGGTATTTATATTTTTCAAAATATAGTCCAGCCCCCCACAAGGTCTGAGGGACAGTGGACTGGCCCCCTGATGAAAATGTTTGCTGACCCATGAAGAAGAAGAAGAAGAGTTTGGATTTGATATCCCGCCTTTCACTCCCTTTAAGGTGTCTCAAAGCGGCTAACATTCTCCTTTCCCTTCCTCCCCCACAACAAACACTCCGTGAGGTGAGTGGGGCTGAGAGACTTCAGAGAAGTGTGACTGGCCCAAGGTCACCCAGCAGCTGCATGTGGAGGAGCGGGGAATTGAACCCGGTTCACCAGATTACGAGACTACCGCTCTTAACTACTACACCACACTGAGTTATACCAATGTAAAGATTTATACACAAAGCTTAAAAACTATGCATTAAACAATTGCTGTTTTTTGTAATAATTTGTCCTGCACAGGTCAGTAGTTTATTTTGCCAATCTTCTTCTTTTTCTTCTTCTTTATCTTCTTTGGTTAGGGCTTCTTCCTTCCATCAGTCTTGGCCTGGCATCCAATCTAGCATGTTGGAACAAAGTCTTTCACTCAGACAATCCATCAAGTCCTGTACACCTCAATATAACTTCATTTTTTAAAAAAACAACAATCATTTGCCATCCCACATTTTCTTCAAATCTTTATATGTCTTTTCCCAGGCATTTTTGATAATTTTACATTGCCACCACATAAGGTAGCCTCTTAAATATTTTTCCCTTCCTTTTTGTTTCTTCTCTAATGCAGTCAAAGCCCCCCAATTAATTTCACACGAGGTACCATCTTTATCAGTCAGGTCCTCCCATATCATTACACATGCAATTTCATTTTTGTCTTTGACTATTCTTACTTGCCCTTGAATTTTCCTCAGACCTCGTTTGTCTACCAGTCCCACCTTGGTGGTTTGTGCATTCACCTCTTTTAATGGCCTCGCAGCCTCTAAATGTATATAGTCATACCTAGGGATAAATACGCTTCAGGGTGCGTGCTTTCAGGTTGTGCTCCGCGGCGACCCAGGAGTAACAAAGTAACGGAGTGCATTACTTCCGGTTTTTTTAAAATGATATTTATTAAGAATTTAGAGATTACAGAAAAGAGAAAAAGAAAACAAACAGCAAAAAAATAACAACATATACATTACAATATATAAAAAATAGATAGAAAAAAGAAGAAAAAATAAAAATAGAAAGAAAAATACAGCAATAACAATAAAAGAATAAAAAAAAAATAAAACACACATCCAATATTCCATCTCTTTGTCTTTCATTTACTTGTTTCATCGACCTCCTCACACCTCCCTTTTTGTATTCTACAAAAAGGGAAAGATGGAAAGAATTTGCTGAAACAAATAATTAAATTCTTTCCATCTTTCTTAATTTTTATTGGATAATTTATCTTAACAATCTAACCTATCAATTAACTCAGCAAATCCTTTTCATCTTTCACAATATTCTGTCATTCAATTTACCTTAATTTATTTTAACCTTATCTTACGATAAAATACCTTAAATCCTAAAACTTAATACTTATTTATGCATAACTCCTAATATCATTTCTACTAAAGCCAAATGATTTCATTCCACCATTTTTCCTAATTCCCAAAATAAAATTTTAAAGCTTTCTTCCAATCTTCATCCACCGTCTCTTCTTCCTGGTCTCGGGTTATGTCAGACCTTACTGTCCATTCCATCTAGTCCATCAACCTGGTAGTCTTATGTCCAAGGCTCTTAAGTCTTTTCCATGTTCCTTCTGCGATTCTTCTTCTTGTTTATACCAGCACTTTGCCCTGTCTTTTGTTGGTCTCTTTCTTAATTTCTTTCCTTTCTCATTGAGGAGTAGGTCTCGGGGAAACTCCAACCCCAAAATATCTCCATCTCCCCTCAACAGATCAGCCCATTCCTCACAGTCCCATTCCCCACAGTCAACCGGGTAGCCCAGAAAATATTTAAATGCATGTTTCAAAGTCCCTCCAAAATTAAGGACCCCCACAACTCCAGACCCCCCTGGCCCACTCCAAGTTCAATCTTCAAAAACAGCGGCTTATGCTCCTGCAGGGCCTCGGTTCTATCCATTTGTGTTGCTTGAGGTTCAGCAGCAACCTCCTCGATTGTCTTCTGCATTTGCACTTGCCCTGTCAAAACAGGTTCCTGGGTTGGGTCCTGAGTGGTTTCTATATAAGTATTCACTGTTTGTCCAAAATTTTGAACTGCAACAGTCATCAAATTCATCTTCTCATGCATCTGTTCCAGCAAAGCGTTTGTCTTGCAAAAAGCAAGCACCAAACTTCTTCTATATCCATTTTTGTTCAAGGTCAGAGTCTGGTCTCACAATCCTAATCTCCACAGCTGTGAAATCCTCAGATCGACTCCAGCAATAATTTAACAAGCTCCCTCTAGAGGGAACAATTTCCATTTGTATCCATCTTTTAAAGGCAAGTCCAGCAAAAGAAAGTTACTTTCATTTTTCAAATTTTTGTTTCTTTTAAATGCAAAAGGTAACTTTGGAATCAATTTGTTTCTTTTCTTTAACTATCTGTCAAATAACATTCCATTCACAGTTGATGGGCTTCCCCAAAAGTTTCTGTCTCTGACACCCCGTTCCCAGGTTTGAGACGGTGGAAATTTATCTTTCTTTACTCTCTCTCCGCAGGCTTAAACAATCAAAATTCCCCCTCTTTTCCCCTGCTTCCAAGAGGGGTTTTGATGGTTAAAAATGAAGGAAATTTAGGTCTTTATATACAACTTTCCAGACTTTGGCTTGCACAATTTTTGCTTCAGTCTATATACAAAAAGCGGAAGGCGGACTTCCTGTTTAGACCTTCCCGCTTCAAGGCCAAATTAAAGTGTTTCTTAATCCAATTTTCCGTTCTACTCACGGGTACTTGTTTAGAGTCCAATTGTCCACAGGAAAAAGTCTACGCTCTCCGGCAACGGCTGTGCGGCTTCACTCCGTAAAAATAGCGGTCGATTCAAGACACCGCGCTGCTCACCCCACGTCGCTTCGGATCCCCGAAAAAGGGGTTTCCCTGCGAGTAGGGGATGCGCTCCTAGTGTCAGCCGAATCCCATGTTCCCAGGCTTCCTCCGCCTGGGATTTTTAAGGGGTCTCCGCCTTCGCCGCGGTGGCAAGACCCGATTTTCACGGAGCGGGTTCCTCTGAGTCAGAGGAATTCTGCCATTGCCGATGGTGCTATCCCGGAAGTCCTCGCATTACTTCCGGGTTTTGCCGCTCGCGCATGCACAGATGGTCAAAACGACATCATGCACATGCGCGAAAGTGGCAAAACGCGACCCGCACACGTGCAGATACGCTGTTGTGTCTTACGTTCTGTTCAGGATGCAAACAGGGCTCCGGAATGGAGTCCATTCGCATCCTGAGGTATCACTGTACTGGTATTTTAAATTTTTTAGAGGCTGCATTGTTAACATCTTATTTTATCTGCTCAGATTCTATTTTAATATATAAAAGTGAATCAAACAATTCATATTTTAAATTATCTTGCCTTGTGGCCTGACTAGTTAGTTTTAGCACTGAACTTTTTCCTTTTGCCGTTTCCAGTTTAGATTGACTGGGCGGTGGGGGTGGGCAATTCTCTTTCCTTTTCCCAGCTTCCTCTATAGAGTTTAATTCCAAAACACAGAGTTCTTTCCCACCACAGCATGCATTCTTTTTAGCTTTATCAGTACTTTATCAAGGTCATAGACTCAGTAGAGCAGGCATTCCCAGCCTGCGGCCCTCCAGATATTTTGGCCTACAACTCCCATGATCCCAAGCTTGCAGGACCAATGGTCAGGGCTGATGGGAATTGTAGTCCAAAACATCTGGAGGGCCAAAGGTTGGGGATGCCTGCAGTAGAGGAAGCCTATTTTTCAAACCTATTCCCTCTCCCACAAATATCAATTTTTAACAATTATATATTCAAATCTTTGCATCCATTCACGTAAAAAAAATAAGATCCAACATAAAATATTTATATAGATTTCAATTACTAAAAACGTTCCTTTTCACAACTATAAGTAAAAAGTTTAAGACCATGGTGTTGGGGCTCTCTGATGCTCCCAGGAGTCTGGCACAGCTTTCCATTTTCTGTCTCTCAATGCTGCATTGTAGCACCTTTTAAAATCTCCCGATATTGGTAGTCAGTAAAGAGAATCCAATATAATAAATCAAAGTTACTAAATTTATTTTAGCCGGTATTCACAGTAAATAATCTTGTCCTCTTCTTTTTATCTTGACCTTTAGCCAACAGATGCCTTTTTGGTAAAGTACATATTTATAAATCATTCCATCAATTGGCATTGTATTATTTCTCAGTCCTCCATTTTAAATCCAGTTCAGTTTCAGATAGAGTTCAAGTTCTTTTTAAAGAATGGTATAAGCAATGGAGAGGCAGGCAATGGCTGCATTTGGCCCCCAGGTCAGAGGTTCCCCACCCCTGGTATAGATTACAAAAGGGCTCCAAAGTTTCCCCATTTTTTCTCTCCTTTGGCTTCTCTGACTCAGCCAAATGAACAGCTTGGTGATTTTAGAAAGAATCTGTGAAACCATGTTTCTTCAGCAAGCACATTGTGAATCCACACGTCTTCAGCAGGTACACTGGGTGAGCACCACTTTGAGGCAATCAAGATTTGGGCTAATGTTAGATTTCCCACAAGCTTCAACTGGCACAGCTTGCATCAGCCTGCTGAACCAGTCCGGCTGTGCCAGAACCCTGTTGTTGCAATGGCCAGCAAGATGCCTGTGCAAAGCCTCAAAGCAGGACTGAACAGCAACACCAGTCTCTCTCTCTCTCCCCCCCACTTGAGATTCCCAACAACTGGACTTCCGGGTTGGCGCCATCGCCGAATGGCGGACTCCCTCCGTGCTCCGGAGGGAGCCTGCTCGGCAGGGGCTGGGTCCTACCGCGCCGGCGACGCGGGGACCCCTAAAAACCATGGGCGCTGAAACCCATGGACATGGTGACTCGGCTGGCACCTTTTGAGCCCCCCCCGACCCGCGAAGGAGCCTTTTTAAAGGCTGCGGAACGGGTGACAGGGGGGAGGGTGGTGCTTTGAGTCCTCCGCTTCCCCTGCCGAGCGAAGCCGCATGCCATTCGACGGAGAGTGCTGACTTCTTCTATTGGAAATTTGGACTTAAAAGCATAACCCGTGAGTAATCGGAACTTGGATTTAAAAAGGCGAGAAATTTTTAAAGAATTCGGAACGAGCGGGGGAGGCGTAAAAAGGAAGTCAGCCCCCCCCCTGTTGTAGAGCAGCTAAAGTAAAGGACTTAACATCTAAGATTGAGCGCAACCCTATTTTGATAAAGTTATGAAATTTCGCGATGGAAAATTATAAGATTGAGCTGGAGGAGAAAAGTGGAATTTAATCAAAAAGCACCCCCCCGAACCTGGGAGCGCTTTAGTTAGAGCGCCGGGAGACGACAAGGAGAGGTTTTGACAGCTGTCAAAGAGCTGTCAAAGCAGAAGAACAAAAATGAGAACTTTGTTACGAGGACTTTGCCGGTTATATTTGTTACAAATTGGATACAAAATGTTTAAAACAAGGAATATTAAGTTACTTTGACTGGTGGACGTGATCTGGAAGGGAACTGAGTTATTACAATCCACCTAGAGGAGCCGAGGGATATTACAAGTTGTTGGCATCGAATTTGACTGAACTTTTTATTTCCTGGGAAACTGCAGAAATGGAACACTATTTTGGCTACAGAGGTTTTCACACTAAAGTAGACAATAGACTTATCTATTGAAGAATGGAAGGGACTTGGCATCATGTTTCGTTCCTGAATAACAGAGCCTCTGCAGTGAAACTTAGAAGCTTTTGGAATTAGAACATTTGTGCAGGAAAACAGGAAAAGAAAGAGGAGAGAGATTAACAAGAACAACAAGAATAATAAGAATTGGACAAAGTTGGAAGTGGGAACATTTGGGACATCCAGATTTGAAAGGTTTAAGAAATAAAATTGGAGTTTTTACTCCCAAGTTTATAAAAATCTGGATGGAAAAAATGGGCCTTTTTGAGATAGACTCCTTCCAAGATTGGACATTTAAAATTAAAGAAGACTGGTAAAGGACTATGGTTTAAATAAATGTGGGAGCTCCAGGAAGACATCAGATGTTGATTAATATGGGGAACGCAACCAGGAAAAGGGGGAGGGAAATTTGGAATCCAAAGGGTGTAAAATCATATTTTATTTTATTATATTTTAATCTATTATGTATATTAAAGGGGGGAACGCGTGGAAGGGAATAGGTCGATCTTAGGAGATGGGAAAATATTTTTAAATTGGGTTAATGATAATAAGGTTAAAATTTGGGATAATAAATTGCTGAATTTATTTGTAAGAATTGGAATATAAGAGGGGGAGGGGAGGGGAAGTCCTGGAAAGATGTTACGGAAAATAAGATCTTAAATTTGGATGTTTTGTTTTTTTTATATTGTTATAATTGGAAACTTTTAATAAATATTATTAAAAAAAAAAAAAAGAGATTCCCAACAACTAACATTCATAGGAATACTGTCTCCAACACTTGAGGAAAAACATGGCCAACTTGGTTAGTAGGAATTGATAGACTTCTCCTCCAGTATTTTCTTCTAATCCTCAACCAAACACATCCCAGTTGCTGCCCATCTTTACTTCCTGAATGCAAATTACAGAGTTTAACTATGTGTATTTCAAGCAGCACTTTCTTCCATCTTTCTTGAATCTTCCAACATTCACGGTCATTGGCTGCCCACAAATTCTAGTGTTATGAGAAAGGAATAAAAAGGAATTTGTGGTAATAAAGCTTTGAATGTGGTCACTTTGGATGTGACCTGGCAGCAAATTGGCAACCACCAGCAGTTTGAAAGCACGTCAAAGTGCAAGTAGATAAATAGGTACCGCTCCGGTGGGAAGGTAAATGGCATTTCCCTGCGCTGCTCTGGTTCACCAGAAGCGGCTTCGTCATGCTGGCCACATGACCCGGAAGCTGTACGCTGGCTCCTTCGGCCAATAAAGCGAGATGAGCACCGCGTCCCCAGAGTCGGTCACAACTGGACCTAATGGTCAGGGGTCCTTTTTACCACTGTCTCAGCAACAGAGTGACACGTAGCCAGTAGCCTGCTGCTATGAGCACTCTATGGCTGTTGCGTTGTGCACTAAGCTGCAGCTTCCAGACCTGATGCAAAGGCAGCCCCACTGCATGTTGCCATAATCAAGTCTAGAAGTTACCAGTGCATGAACCACTGTGTCCAAGCTGCCAAGCAATTGACCTATCTCTAAGACTCAAAAATCACTCAGTCATAAGCCTCCAGCTTTTCACGGTTCAAGCTCAGTTTGTTGGCTGTTATACACCATGGCATCCAAGCACCAATCCAGAGTTTGCGTTATGGAGTTTCTAGGGCTGGGTATCTTCAACATATGTGTTATGTACTGAGTTGAATAGGATCCAAAATACAGCAGTCTGATTGGTCCTAGAACAACAGGATTCAGAATGCAGCAGTCTGATATGTCCTAGAGCAATGCAGCAGTATGATTGGTGTGCAGGAGCCACCCAATCCAGCTCCAGATGGAAGTGAATCCACAACCTGATTGGCCTACAGGAGAATTCCAGAATTAGCCAATCATGTGCAGCCAATTGTGTAAATAATGTATATAAAGCAGATACTTTGGGAAAAAATTCATTCCTCCTCACCACTATGAGCTGAATAAAGAGCATGAAATCCACTCTCGACTCTGAGTATATTTCAATATGGATGACACTTCACTCCAAAACTCCAAATGATCGTTTCCAACAGCTTCATATTGATGTTCAATAGACACTGCACACCCTCCAACATTCCTCAGATGAAAATAGGGACATTCTTCCTTTCAGGGTATTCTCACAACGTTACACCTAAGAGCATAAAGATCCCTTGCTTTGGAATTTTGCTGATCAATATCCCCAGCCAGATGGGTTCTGGACTCTTGGAAAAGTCAGTCTGATTTTTTATTTTTAAAAAATCATTATATAACATGTCCCAAAGACCTTACCCTCCCTGCAGGTCCACCCCATGTGACAGAATGACCCATTGCAATGTTTACATTTCCAACACTTATTGGGCACATTCTTATACATTCAAGCTAACCTCTTTGTGTTGAATGGTTTATTTAAACATTAAGGTTTATTATTGTTTCACAAGATGCATATCTCTTTAAAAGCCAGAGTAGATATCATGGCCTAGTTTTACAGCTGTGAAACAGTATAGCAGGTGCTGTTAAGTTGTGTTAATTAAGCTGCATCAGCAATTGGATATAGTATATAAAGAGCAGTGTGTACCTCTCTCAGTACTCTGGTGAATGGGTCATACTTATAGATTTAATGTAAGAGGAGTTTTTGTTTTTGTAATTAAAGCCAAGCAAAAGATTTTTTTGTGTTTCTTTGTTGTTTCCTGAATGTGTGGTCTCCCTAGCATGCTTTCTGCAGCACAATTAATCTGCTATATATGCAACACTTTGAAGTTAAATACCATTGGTACATCATCTTATAATAATTCTCTCTTACAATAAACATGTCTAAATAAGAATGTGAAAAAGAAGATAGTGAGGGAAGAGGACATGAGCCCAATGTCACTCTCTTCACCCCCTCCATTGTGATTACCAACATCTGGGAGTCTCATTCTTCTTAGAAGAAAAACAGCCGCAGTAAAAGATAGTCCCTTAAATCCGCAAGCTTCTCTGGACAGAGGCCTGCAACCCCACCCCCTGCTCTTAAGTGTAACCAACTTATGTTAAAGAACAAGTGGACCAGTTCTTTACCCCAAAGACAAGTGCATTTAATGGGACTGAGGAAATCTAGATCGTGAGTCACTGTGCATTTTATAACTGTACAATAAAGGAAATTCTGGAGAGACATTTGTCCCCCTTTCAAAAAAGTTCATGCTGTCAGGGAAACTGCCTTGGCTTCCAGAAACATAATCCAATTTCAGTGCTGTAACCTGATGGGACTCGTTTCCCCACATCCAGGGTAGAGAAATTGAGGCTGGCACAGATTAGGAGGGACGTGTCCTGAAGAGTTCTTGGAAGGGGGAAGAGATTTAACTGGTTTTCAACACTGTGCTTTACATTACCTTATAGCATGATTAGAATTCTAGCAATTTGTGACACTGTCCTGAACACGTTGTTCCGGGGTCCTGGCAAAGTGCTTCTTGCAATTTTCTATAAATTAATCCAACTTTGTGCATCAGTTCCTTGCTCGACCCAGAACTCCTTCTTGGCTCTTCAGCTCTCTAGAATGATGAAGACACTCCTGATCTCCTGCCTCCTCTTGACCCTTCTGAGTCCAGGTGAGCAGAACCACAGCTGCTGTGCTGATCATCCTGTTTGCAGGAAGGAACTAAGTGGGGGGTCAGCCATTAAAGCAGGAGAAGAAAGGAACAAGGACTTGTGGTTCCTTTGAAAGGGAGAGGAATAAAGCACAAGGCCAAACTACAAGGGATCCTCCATGATAGATTTTCCTTCTTCCCAATACTCAATTTTTATTTAACCAAATGCGTACAGAGAGGTGTGGTATTCCCAAGTACATTGGGGGAGCAAGAGAGGCAGTAGCTCACTCTTTGATAAACCAGAATAGTAGTTTATATTTAAAGCAAAGAGTAAGTTTCTTGCATTTGTAAAAACTTATGATACGAGACAATGTATATGATAGGAGAGGATCTCATATTTTGAAGTGGAATTATCCTGCCCAAATTCAATGTTTTAGTTTGCTGGTGTTACACTCCACCCAATCTCTTGAGTGGAATCAGGTTTTAGGGGTACCAGATGCACTTATCAGAGTCTTTACTATGTTTGCTGGAGCTGATGGGAGTTGTAGTACAACAACTTCAGGAGGGTTAAAGGTTTCCGCACACCTTCTCTACTGTTCCTCTCCCTCAGACTGCAGGAGCCATCTTGGACAATCATACTCTGGTCTATGCAAGGTCCACCCCCATTCACAGAATTTAAGAACTAGAGAGGGAATATATATAGAAAGCATTATGTAGATGAACAATGGCCCATCTAGTCCAGCATCTTTTTCTTGCCATGGGTCTTATGGGAAGCCCCTAAGAAAGATCTGAGTGCAACAGCTCCCTTTCTGCGCTTTCCAGAAACTAGTATTCAGATGAATAGTGCCTCCAATGTTGGAGAAAGAATATATCAATTGAGGATGGTAACCATGTATTTATCTATTCCGCTTTCGAAGCTATCCAAGTTGGTGGCCTTTGCTGCCTCTCGTAAGATGGGGTTTGTAGCAGAAAGTGTTGTATTTCTGTACCTTGACACAGACCTATTCCCCCTACATAGTTGCTAAGGATTTGTAAACCCATTACTCCCTGTCTGCAGTGGCATCTCTGATATGTGAGTCTTGTTGGAACAGTGAAGGAATAGATTGCCGTCGCAAGACTGAGGTGTGTGATGAGTCCAGTGACCAGTCCTGCATGTCTGTTGTTGGAGTTGGCAAAATGCGTAAGTGAGAACTTTCAACCTTTTTGACCACTAAAACGTAAACCCCTAGACTCACTTTCTAAGGCCACATCTTAGCCACAAGCCACGGAACATGACTTTTCATAAAGAGTTGTTCTAAGTTCTGCATTGCCTTTAGGAGCAGGGAAGAAATTCAAGCCAGTTCATATTTAAAGGTGTGTTTACTCAACTGGCAGAGCAAAACAAAGCCATCCTTCAGAATCTGCCCTACTCCCATTTTTGCAATTCAGTTGTCCAGCCATGTAATCAGTAGACAAATGCACATACTAGGGTAAAGTGTGCATATAAGAACCTACAACAAAATCAAGCAACAGCCACAACATTGATATAAAAACAACAAGCCAAACAATACCCCAACTCAAGTGTCCGTCCAGCAGCCTCAGCTTTTGTAGGTGGAGTCAGTCTGTCGGTTCCCATCTCCCAGGCCTGCAAGGCAGAGAGCTAGTCCGCCAGGATTCACAGCCAAGATGGTCAACAAACTTCCTGCCCCCCTCCCACGGGGGAAACCATGACTGCTTAAATCTGTATGACCCTGCAGATAGGGCCTAAGAGTGAAAATAACATTCAGACTAAATGCTGATGGTGGGGGGAGTTGGAAACTGATATGAAAATGTGGAGAAATGAACTTAAAATAAGAAACCAAGAAAAACTGATACGGACATATTGTCCCTTCCTAATTGCCTGTGGTACATGCTCCCTTTATGAGCTCCAGCATCGACTCTCATTGGTCCAGTTACGTGGGCAGCAACAAAACTTATTTCATTGATGAATTCCCATGAAGCCTTCTGAACTGATCCCATTCAATCCTTAATCTGCTTGGGTTAAGAGCACACCGCTGCCCTTGCCTCAGCCAAACAGTTTTGAAGAAATCCCAACCCACCACTGGCTCACACTGCTCCCCCTCCCCAGTTGCAAGAGCCATGACCCCGCTCCTGCTTGCACACGAGTAGGAGAGGTATCCCAGCTGTTCACCTGGTGTATTATGGGCTCCATCACCCTTTCCCATTGTGGGGGGCATGGCTGCCCACTGCTCAGTGTAGAAGCTTGAAGGAGCCCCCATCTTACACGAGCCAGTGGTGAGGTGCACGCTCTGGGTGGAGGTCGTCTTGGCTGTCATCTTGGCTGCCACCTGGCTGCCTTTTTCACCACAGTTGGAAAGATGGAGGCCACCCTCCCAGTCGAAGATAGCCAGGCAGCGCAGGCAGCCATGCTCTGCAAGCGAAGATAGAGTGAGGCGAAGATTGAGTGAGTTTGAATCCTGTGCCTTGTGGATTTCACTTGGGAGGGTGGGCTGCATCTTTCCTCCTGGAGAGAATGACCACCCCTCGAGAAAAGAGGCTGTGTGCCTCCACGGACACCAGCGAAGGTGGAGGGAGCCTCGGAAAGGAGCTCCGAGGTCCCTGCCATGAATGACAGGGGCATTGGGTGGCTCAAATGGGGGAGAGGAACTGACGAAGAAGTGGCAGATCTTGCCTTCAAGTTACACACCACAGCTTCAAAGGCAGCAACATCAGGTAATTCTTTACCTGGCGGTCAGATCTGCTGCCCCTGTGGATCCTGCCACATAAGGTGATAATCAAAGCTTTCCTCATGAGCGCGCCAGCCCTGTCTCCAGGTCTAGTTATTTCCTTCCTATTCTTTTTTACTAGTTTACACGATCCCAATGGTTCTCAAGTCCTGCATCAAGACAGAGTTGTGTGATGCAAACTATTCCAGTGGCTCCCTAATGGATTCAATTTACATCTACAGCAAGATGTCCTGCTGCAAGACAGATATGTGCAACAGCGGACCTCCTGAAGGTAAGTATCATCATCAGGAAAGATGGTTTCACAAAACTCAAGCAATGAGAGAAGTCAAAGAAAGACAAACAAGTTTTGGGCAGTATCCTGATGTCAGAGACTGGCTAGACAAGGAGGAGTGGTGGCAGCCAGTTGCTCCAGCAGGTGCCTGAGGGTGGCACTAGGAAAGAAGATTTCAAACCTGATTCAGACTGGTGGGACAGGGAGGAGCCACCGACAGAGGGAACCAGCAGGGAAGCATTGGAGCCATAGTATGGGGGTGGAGGGAAATAATACAACAAAACCCAAAATCCCAATAAGATTACTAGAACAACATGCAGCATTCATTAGCAAAAATTATAAGGGAGTGTCACAGTTTTAGCTTAGTCCTAGAAATACCCCTCCCATAATGTTACTCACAGTTCCTCTCCTGTAGCAGCTTCTGGTATTTACATCCTATGCTTTCCTCCAAAACTCTTGAGCTCCCGCTCACCATTTTAGCCTCAAAATATCCAGTAAAATATCCAGTAAAATAGGTTACGCTGAGAGATGGTTCCGGCCCCAGGCCACTCAGCAAGTGTCATGGCTACAGTGGAATTTGAACCCTGGTCTCCTAGATTCTAGTCCAACCCTCTAACCACTACACCTCACTGGCTCTAGCCCCCAAACCTACACCAACCCACTTTCTTTGATGCATTTGCATTTGTAGGATATTTTTAGTGGGACAGGCCTCTGTCCTTCTTGTGTGAGAGGGAACTGATATATAACCCCTCTTAAAGGGAACTGATATATAACCCCTCCATTTTGTGGTTCGCCTTACCATTTCCCCCACCCTGGTGTATGCTTTTATTGAAAGCACTATAGCAACACTAGGACAAAGAATTATGTGTGAGGTAGTTTATTAAGGGTGCTGTGAATTTATAGGAAACCCCCTATCCCCCTCACAGAGTAATGGATTAGCAATCAAACCCCACACAATAGCTCTTATTACCTACTATCTTTATTGAAATCATTATTATCTTTATGAAATCATTATTTTACCTAGAACTAAGCACATCTTTTTCCAGAAGAGATTTTTTAAAGGATAAAACTGCTGAGAGCTTTCTTTCTCTTTCTCGCTCTAAGAAAGAGGGCCAATTTGTAGAATTTTATCATCGTTTGTGTGCATCTGTGGCTACCATTTTGTCTCTCAGAATGCCCCCCAATGCTGCTCAGTGCTAAGCCCAGTTGCTTAAAGTGGTATCCCTGTGCTTGAAATGTATGCTGTGAATGTGGCCCTAGTCAAAATCTCTTGTCCCATGCCTTAATGTAGCCCTGGATGAATGGAGCATGGCTGAAGCACTCTGCTTGGAGAAGTGCTGGAAGGTGGTACACATCCCTCTTTGAAGGAGGAGAACAATTACTGCCCCTTACATACAGCAAGTTGTGGTTTGCATCTGCCAAAGAAATACATTGACCCCCAACTTGGGGTGGTGTGGTGATTGTTTTACAGTTCCTGAGCATGAGAAGAGGAAGAAGAATGGGCTGAAGTGCCCGGCTTGCTTCGAATCCCACACAGACGTGTGCAAGTACATCAGAACCGTCAGCTGTAGAAATGAGGAGGATCAATGCTTCTACTTTGGGCTTCATTTTACTTTCGGTGAGCCTTGTATGATGGAGTGTAGTTGGGGCCCATCTATACTATGCATTTAAAGCAGTATCACACCACTTTGAGCAGTCATGGCTTCCTCTAAAAGACGCTAGGGTACTTAGTTTATTAAGGGTTCTGAAGTTTATTAGGAGACCCACGTTATGTACTGAGCTTAGATCCTAGAACAATAGGCAAGTAGGATCCTAGATGGGAGCACCCTGATTGGTCTGCAGGAGCTGCCCAATCTGGCTCCAGAAGGAAGTGAATCAGCGAGCTGATTGGCCTGCAGCAGCAGCCCAATCAGGCTCCAGGAGGGGAGTTGAATCAGCCAATCACGCAGGACCCATTGTGTAAATAATGTATATATAGCCACTCCCTGTTCATCATGAGCTGATATAAAGAGCATGAAATCAACACTCAACTCCGAGTATATTTCAGGTTTTATCTGCTTTTATTGCTAATGTAAATATTTCTTGTAAACCCCTAGCAGTTTTTACTGCAATCAAGCAATATATAGATTTTGTTAAATAAAAATACATCTTAAAATTTGTACTTTCATTTGGAAGAGGAGGAAGGATGGAGACCCGCAGGCCCAAGATCCAAGGTCATCCCTCTATGACTCTCTCTCTCTGGCCCTTTGGATCCTACTTAGCCACACCTCCTCTCCCTAGGCCACACCCCTCACAAGCCCCACTTCATACCCTACCTGTATGCTATGGCCTGGCTGGGTTGTTGCCCCTGAACTCTTGGTTACCTGGAGGGAGGACAAAGAGGGGGATTTGAATGTATCTAGAAAATAGCCTGCCGTGTAAAGGTGAATTTTACATATGTTTCTATTGGCATGTGCACCTCCCAGAAGGTCACCCAGAATCAAAAAAGGGTCTTGGTCTGAAAAAAAGTTGCCCACCCTTCTGTTTGAGGGGGAGGGTTTTGGATTCCAAAAGCAAATGTGTGTGTTTTTTTCCTAACAGGGGGAGCTGACATATTGGGCGCTATCCGAGGCTGCGCAACAGCTTCTTTCTGTAACCAGACTGATTGGTTGTTTGAAATTCTTTTGGAAAGATTCAGTATTGCGGTCATTCATGCAGAGTGCACCAAAGCAATGGAGGACGATGCTAATGAGCTTGTAGCTGAGGGAAGGCAAACCTCCACAGCCCAGAAGAACCCACCATTTATGGAAATTGGCGGTCTAGTGGTTGAAGAGGGGAGGTCTCAGCCTGAGGACTCCCAGGCTTTCTTTCCAGAAGTCTAGAAGCTCCTCCTCAAAGACAGGCTGTATTTGACTTTCATGTGCAAATGAAGCCATTGAATCATGTCCAAAATAAATATATATGGCAAATAATGTGTGTTCTATCATTTATTCAAATGCATCATTTGTTGGAAAAAATAATAGTGCTTGGAGATAGGAGATATATTTCAGGAGTGAAATCCCTAGCCAGATTTCCATGTCCAATTTTAATCAATAAAGTGTCAACTTTGGGCTCCCTTGTTGTCAGGGATGGTGCATCCCATTTTGCCACTTGAGGTGAAATGGGGAATGGCACAGCAGCCGTGCTGTGTAACTCACACGAAAGCATCCCTTCCCTAGGTTGCGTGGCAACAGCACAAACTGGCATGGCGGCAGCAAGTTCTGGTTAGGTTTCATGAGATTTTGGCGAGAGCTTGCTGGAAAATGGTGCTGATGCCAGTGCATCAGATTTTCAATCTGTGCTGGAATGTAAACAGACATGTTGAAGTAAGGTGAGGAAAGGTGACCCCACCTAGGCCCGAAGTCACCCCCCCCAAAGCAGGCTCAAAGCTTCTCAAAGCTTTTCAAAATCATTTTCTCAGCAGCTAAAAGGCATTAGCTCATTTGCTCTGCTTTAACAAAGGTAGCTGAATAGAACAATTTCTCAGGCCAGTTGACCTCACTAAAAGAACAGAACTGACTCTTATCTCATTCAGTTGCAACATGTTGGACCTGCTGAAACCCCTTGGCTTCTCACCCCCTTTCCTGGGAAGAGTCCACAATAGTCCCAAAGATAGGAGCTTTCTGTTCATGCTCAGAGGAACTCATGGGCAGGACTCCTGGAGGAGGAGGAGAAAGGGGAGGGAACTAGAAGGGGAATATATGCTCTGTGCAAATGACTGTGAACCCGTGCTTGTTTTGTGAGTTATCACACTTGCTCCTTCTACCAGTTCATGGATGGTAGAAATAAAGCTTTTTCTCTGAAACTATTCCTTGAGTGTCTGTTGACTTCCCTTTCCCGGGCACAATATTTTTCCCACCCGAGGGCAAAGCCTCATAAGGCTACAATGTGGCATGTAACAATCCCACATATCTGCAGCAAAAGGTGGAATAGAATTCCAAAAATGTACACCTTACTGGGGTCATGTCTAGTTTTGTCAGATGAGCAGTTATCACCTGAGTTGTTGAACTAAATGACGGGGGAGGGGGGGTCCCTTCCAGCTCTATGATACGATGACTTCTGCAGGTCAGATTCCAGATCAAGTCTCCAGCCACAGCGATGGATCACCCTGGTGGTGATCAACCCCCCCCCACTACCCCTGAAAATTCCCAGTGTGTTTACTACTTCTTGCTGTTGTTATTGACTATCTGTTTCTCACCTTAAAGTCTCAGGATGGATTGTGGGATTAAAGCATAAGATTCAGAACAGTTTTAAGCAATTTGCAATCAGAGAAATAAGGTGGGTTCTAAAAATACATAACAATTGATAAACGTTTTCATTCCTTTCTCATAACACTAGAATCCGTGGGCAGCCAATGAAACTGAATGTTGGAAGATTCGAGACAGATGGAAGAAAATGCTCCTTGAAATAGCACATGGTTAAACTCTGGAATTCGCTCACAGGAAGCAACTTGGATTTGCTTGACTGAGGATTAGAGAAAAAGGAATCATGGAGGATAAGGCTATCAATGGCTACTATCCCACTTGGCCATATCCTACCCCAGCTGTTGGAGATAGTATTCCTTTGAATATCAACTGCTGGGAATCACAAGGCGGGGAGAGTGGTGTCACTATCCAGTCCTGCTTTTAGGCTTTGCACAGGCATCGTCCAGCTGTGAGTCGTGAAGGCCGCTTCCTGCAAGGCCTTTTCGACCTGGACTACCCTAGGGGGCGGGGCAGATTCACCAACTTTACTAAAGAGGCTCCTGGGGAGACCAGAGGGACATCGCTATGCCTGACCCCAAACCCTAAGTACGGGATTCTTCTGCCCCATCTTTTTGTGCCTGCCAAACAGCCGTGTCATGCTTCTGAAAATATTGTATTGTCTTGTTAATTATGCTGTTTTAAATGTGCTGTTTTAAATTATGCTGTTTTAAATTTTGATTTCACTTGGAAATGCTTTTTTTTGGGGGGGGGGAATGTTTAAGATTTTTTTGTTTGTTACCGGTAACTTTGGTTGTGTTAAATATGTATTCTGTAGTTGACCTCCTTTGCAATGTTTTATTTTGAAATCTTTAAGATAATATTTTAGTTTTCTGTTAATTATATTGCTTTGACTGTAAACACTATATTTGACTTTCTACAGTTTTTTAATTTTTTTGGGATGTTTTAATATTCTGTAAACCGCTTTGAGATTTTTCTTTAAAATATAAAGCTGTATAGAAATGAAATAAATAAATAATCTGGTTGGCCATTGTGACAATTGGGTTGTCACAACAACAGGCCTGGTTTTTCTATTTATTTAATCATTTTTTCAATACAAATAGCAACCACAAAAAACACATACAACAAAAACCACAATAACACTAATAACACAATTTAACAATTCAGATTTGAGTACTGATATACCTATAACTACACCTTTTTAACAATATTTCCCCACCTCTCCTCCCCTACTTCCCACCACTTTCTGCCTTATCGTTTAAGTATTCCTTCCAGATTTCTTCATATTTATCCATTCTTAATTTGCGTCGATATGCAATTCATTCTTGTGTAACTAGTCTGTCCATATTGTCAATCCATGTGCTCAATGGGATCTTTTTGTGGCTCTTCCCATTCATCAAAAAAGTTTTTTTTGCTTCTAATATGCATTGTAATCTCCTTGTAATCTCCCACATTTCCGGTATATAATTTAGAATTAAATTCAAATCCCCTAAATAACAATTTCTTTTTATTACTCTTGCTATATATATCACCACCTCACACCAAAATGATCTTATCATCAGGCAGTTAATCATCATATGTACTAAGTTTGCATTTTTACTTCCACATCTCCAGCAGTTGTCTGCATTTGTTATTTTCTTCTGGTAAAGTTTTGCTGGAGTCCAATGGACTCTGAATATTATTTTCTGCTGAATAAGTCTTAGTCTTAGATCCATAGAAGCTATTTCAGTTGATTTTATACTTGACTCCCATATATCATTTGTTATCTGTACCCTTAACTCTTCACTCCATTTTTGTCTATCATATTCTAAATCATACTTCTTTCTGTTGAGTAGGGTTTTATATAGTGTAAGTTCTTTGTTTTTGTTGCAGAAATTAAATCTTGTAGCAGCATGGGTGTTTCCGATGCTGCTATAGCGTTAGGGCCAAACTGCCTTTCCAACATATGTATCAATTGGATGTATTGTCATTGTGTTTCACTGGTTAATCCATACTTTACATGCAAAGTCTTATGTTCCACAAATTTGTCATTTAATTGATTCAATGTCAAAATACCTTTTTTCATCCAATTTTGCCAAATTATTACTTGATTTCCAATTTTTAATTTTGGGTTGGCCCATATTGTTAATTTCTCATGCTGATAGGGGTCGTCATTATTTTTATTTATATTCATCCAAATTTTTACAGGTGCTTTAATAGTCTCCAAGATAATAGGATGTTTCATAAAATTGGAGCTGAGTTTAGTCCACCCTACAAGAGGTTCAAAGAAACTATATACGAGAGTAGCCCAGTTGGGATTCCCAGATTTGGGAGACCAAAGCCACCTTCCTTAGTTGGAAGTTGCATTTTATGTAGTGATATTTTTGGTGGCTTTGTACCCCATAGGCATGATCTAAATAGTTGATTTATTTTTTGGAAGTAAAATTTGGGGCTATGTTTTGGTAATCCTCTAAGAATGTATAAAAACCTGGGAACAACATTCATTTTGAGGTCCCCACCTTTCAATATCAAAAGAAATCTCATTTATAATTCGATTCAAATTTAAATTTTACAATTTGGTCTATATCGGATTAAATCATTATACCCAAGTATTTAATAAAGTCTTTGTGCGTCCAAAATTGATGGTAACAGGCCTGGTTCAGCAGGCTGATGTAAGTTCTGGCCAGTTGAAGCTTATGCGAAATCTAACATTTGCCCAAATCTTGATTGCCTCAAAGTGGTGCTCACCCAGTGTACCTGCTGAGGATGAGTGGATTCACAAAGTACTTGCTGAAGAAGCATGGTTTCACAATTTCTTTCTAAAATCACCAAGCTGCTCATTTGGCTGAGTAAGGGAAGCCAAAGGAGAGAGAAAAATGGGAAACTATGGAGCCCTTTAGTAATCACTACCAGAGGTGGGGAACCTCTGGCCTGGGGGTCAAATGCAGCCACTGCATGCTTCTCCACAGGACCCAGGAGATGGGGGTGTAGATGGTACATCGTTCCTCTGCTTGGGGTCACAAGGGGGATCTCCCAAAAAATTTGCATATATTGTGTGAAGACTAGCATTTCCATTTTGTGTAAGACTACATAAAATGCTACGACGCCTCTTCCTCCATCTGCTTCCTCTTCTGATAACATTCCCCTGCCTACTTGTCCCAATGGATCCAGAGAGGTTCTGTGCCCGTTCTAAATGTTTCTTCTCTTTATTTTTTGAAGGTTGTGTACACAGTCCAGTTTATGTCTTTCTCACAATAAGTGGGTGTCCCACCTGCCCCATAGGCAGCAGAGAAATGGCACTGGCATCAGCACTGTTTTCCAGCAAACTCTCCCCAAAATCTCATAAGATCTAGCCAGATCCTGCTGCTGCTATGCCACTTTGTGCTGTTGCCACACAACATAGGGAAGGGATGCTTTGGTGGGGGTTACGTAGCATGGCTGCTGTGGTGAAACCCCTGACAACAAGGGAGCCCAAAGTGGACACAATAAAAATTTGACATGGAAGGCTGAAATCTAGCTCCCATCCCCAAGCACTATTATTTCCCCCAACAAATGTTGCATTTGGATAAATGATACAACACACATTACTTGCCATATATATTTATTTTGGACATGATTCATTTGCACATGAAAGTCAAATACAGCCTGTCTTTAAGGAGGAGCTTCTAGACTTCTGGAAAGAAAGCCTGGGAGTCCTCAGGCTGAGACCACCCCTGCTTCAACCACTAGGCCGCCAATTTCCATAAATGGTGGGTTCTTCTGGGCGGTGGAGGTTTGCCTTCCCTCACCTACAGCTCATTGGCATCCTCGTCCATTGCGTCAGTGCACTCAAATTGAGTGACCTCACATCCCAGTGATGTAAGATAAGACACCAGCATCTCCTGACCGTAGTCACACATACTAGCTGTTGCACAGCCTCGGAGAGCACCAATCAGGCTGCTTCCCCCTGTTGGAAAAAAAAAGCACACACATATTTTTGAAATCCAAAACCCTCCCCCTTAAACACAACAGTGGGCAACTTTTTTCAGACCAAGAGCTGTTTTCCAGTCTGGGTGACCTTATGGGAGGTCCACTGGCCAATGGAAACATATGTAAAATTCACCTTTACATGGCAGGCTATTTTATACATACATTCAACCCCCCCCCCCGTCCTCCCTCCAGGTAACCAAGAGTTCAGGGGCAACAATCCAGCCAGGCCAAAGCATACAGGTAGGGTATGAAGTGGGGCTTGTGAGGGGTGTGGCCTAGGGAGAGGAGGTGTGGCTAAGGAGGATCCAAAGGGCCAGAGAGAGAGAGTCCCAGAGGAGTGCCTTCGGCTCCTGGGCCTGTGGGTCTCCATCCTGCCCCCTCCAATTTAAAGTGCAAATTTTAAGATGTATTTTTATTTAACAAAAACGATATTCCGCTTGATTGCAGTAAAAACTGCTAGGGGTTTACAAGAAATATTTACATTAGCAATAAAAGCAATTAAAACCATTAAAACAGCAAAAGGGAATAGAGCATGTCCCTATCTGAATAGGCTTTTAAGGTGTTGCTGGGAAAAAAATGGAATAAACTGGTGCAGGGTTCCAGGCAAGAACTGCAGAAATCACTAGCCCTTCCCTGTATTCTCCTCCTCCTCCCACCTCCCTGTCCACACATCCCTCCTCCTTGGGCTCTCCTAATAACTTTCAGCACCCTTAATAAACAAAGTATCCTAGCATCTTTTAGGGGAAGCCATGACTGCTCAAAGTAGCATGATACTTCCTCAAAGATGGGGCCCTAGTTGCAGTCCATTATACAAGACTCACCATACTTCATGCGACCCCCAGCGAAGAAGCATTGATCCTCCTCATTTCTGCAGCTGACGGTCTTATTGCCCTCACACTCATCTGTCAAGATGGAGAAGCAACTCGGGCACTTCAGCCCATTGAGCTCCCTCGTCTCACTCTCAGGCACTGGAAAACAATCACCACACCACACCAGCATTGCAATTAGTCAATGTATTTCTTTTGCAGATGCAAACCACAACTTGCTGTATGTGAGGGGTGGGAATTATGCATCCCCTTCCAAGATGGATGCGTGCCACCTTCTACCACTTCTGCAAGTGGAGTGCTCAACCATGCTCCATTCATCCAGGACTACATTAAGGCATGGTGCAAGTGATTTCTAACTGGGGCCAAATTCACAGCATACATTTCAAGCAAAGGGATACCACTTTAAGCAATTGGGCTTAGCACTGAGCAGCATTGGGGGGCATTCTGAGAGACAAAATGGCAGCCACAGAGGCCATTTGCTGGAGACTTCCTGTGCAGCGCGATCTCGTCGCAAGCGGGGATTTTTCCGTGAGGGAAATCCCGGGCTATTTTGGAGGGAAAATGGGTGCTACAGGGTGCGGTGGCCCCCCAAAAATACCACTGGTGGGTGTCCAGAGGGTCAGGATCCCAGCGGACCAGGAGCGGTCAGCCCGGCCGTCAGGTAGCTTCGAAAGAAGTGAAGAGAACGGCGGAGCGGATTCGCGGGTCGAGGGAAGCCATTATCTACCTCCAGATAGCGAAGCCCCGAGCTTGCCGAGGAAGCGCTACGCTCTCAAACCAAAGAAATCTGGTGTCGAACAAGCTAAAATTTGAAGTTATATAACAAGGAAGTCCCGGAGCAAAAAGGAGAAGTTGCGGAGCTCAGCTGACAGCCGAAATCAACTCCGACGCAGCACTTCTTGCAGAGCTGGGAAAAGTGAAAGTGAGTTGCCCCAGCGGATACCTTTTTCCCCCTTGTCCGAACTTTGTTAAAAAGTAACTTATTTCAAAGATACTGTTACAGCAAAGGGGGAACAGAAGTTTAACTGTTTCTAACTGAAGTTCTGGGTGAATCGGAGGGCGTTAGTGATAAGAAGGGACGCTTCTCTATTTGTACTCAGTAACAAAAAGGTAGTGAAACGGAAGAGAAGGTTCCGACGCCATTGCAGACATCTTATGCGTCACGTACGGACACCTCAGTGGAATATCTTCGAGCAAGACTGAGCAATATCAGTTGGTTGGTGCAAACCGTCCTGCTTTTTTTTTTGCTTTTTTCTCTTCTATTTTGGGTTTTCCTTCTTTTATTACTTGTGGGGTTTATTTTTACGAATCAGGGGTGTGGAGACTGACGGTGACGGATACTTTCCGTTGCTTCCTTTTTCTTCTCCTCAGTTGGAGAAACGCTATACAAATATTGACCAAGACCTCTAGTGGATAAAGAGAGGCAGCACAATTTGTTCTTTCCTCTTCACTTAATTGATAGACTTTGATGGTCGATTAGCAGACATTTAAGCTATCTCTCTTGAATGCATAATAGGACTACTTCACTTTAAAAGGGAAGAGGGTCCTGAAATATCCTTCCTCCAATCTCCTCCAACTGAATCTGATGACTAGCTACTAAATTGTTATCTTAAATATTATACTTCCCCTCTTCGTGTTCGGCAGGACCTTACCAAAAGAACATCATTATAAAAGGATTAGCCTGAGTGGAGGCAAGAAGACAACACAGTGGACCTTTATATGAACTTCTGGCGATATACATATAAGTTATATAAGTTATAAAGACTATTTAAATTTAAATAATTGTAAAATTGTTAATAACTGCGAAATAACTGTGAAAGGACGGAATTGGGTTAAATCGACAAACTTTGTTGGGAGGGGTGTGTGGCTGAGGGTTAGGCAAGAAGTTGTTGGTGTGGGGGGAGAATTACTGGGACAAAATGTCAAACCCAACAAAGAAAGGAGCTGAGGGGGGGACACCGGTAGAGAGGAAAGGATCTAAACAAGAGATAGACTTTAAGGCAGATATTCTAAGAATGTTTGCGGAAATCAAGCAGAGCGAAAAGAATTTAGAGTCTAAATTAGAACAAGTAGACAATAAAATTGGAAAAATGGATAAAAAAAATGACGAAACAGTAAACGAATTGAAAGGGCAAATAAAAGAAGTGTTTAGAAGGACTCAATCGGTAGAGGAGGGACTGAAGAAGGCAAGATTAGAAATGAAAGAGGTCAAACGGGAAGAAGAGAAATTTAAAAGTAGAAATGATGGAATTAAACAAAGCGCAGGAAGAGATGAAGGATGTTATAGCGATGAATGAACTTCGGATGAGGGAGGTGAATCTGAGACTCAGAGCTGTGCCGGAGACTCAGGGAGAGAACATTAAAGACAAATTGATAACAGAACTGGCAAAATGGATGGAACTACCTACAGGAGAGATGGCAAAGGCGGTCCAAAGTGCATTTAGAATGAAAGTGAAGACAACTAAAGCAAAAAGATTCACAGGGGACTGCCTGATTACATTTAAGGATAGAGAGATGAGAAATTGGATCCTGCAGAGGAACAGAGAAAAAAGACTGAATATAGACGGGAATTTCATAATCATTTTTAAAGATATACCAATTAGACTGCTTAAACGAAGAGATCCCTACAAATTGCTGGTCCAGACATTAAAGAGAAACAATATCGAGTTCAGGTGGGAGTTCCCAGAAGGAATTTCATTTATGTATAGAAGTAAGAGGCACAGACTGACAAACCCAGAGGAAACTGGGAAATTTTTGAGGAAATATAAAGAATTAAAAGCTGATCCGGAGGAAATTAAAGGAGCAGAGGGAAGAACACCAGGACAACTAAAACCAGAGGAGGCGGAAGGAGAGAATAGAAAGGAAACGGACGAAGAAGAAGACGAGGAAGAAGAAGAGGCAGACAAATTATAGGTAAATATTTAGATTTTATTTAAATTAAGATATCATGGTGTTAAAAATCTGGAATTGGAACATAAATGGGATGAACGAAAAAAAGAAAAGGAATAGAATTGAACAGTTTCTAAAAAGGAAAAACTTAGATATCATATGTTTACAAGAGACACACGTAGCAAGAAGACACAAAAAAATATTAATCAATAAAAGACTGGGAAATGAATTTGTATCGTCAGACAAGGAGAAAAAAAGAGGAGTGGTCTTATATATTAGAAAACAAATTGAAGCTCAACAAATATTTAAGGACGAAGAGGGAAGGATAATTGCGGTTCGAATCAATTGGCATGGAGAAAATCTGATTATTGTCGGGATCTATGCACCGAACGGAAATAAAACAGAATTCTATAAAGTGCTAGAAGAAAAACTATCTGAATATATAGATCAGAAAATCATTTTAATGGGTGACATGAATGGGGTGACCTCATTAGAAATGGATAGACGCAGAGAAGGAATAAGTAAAGAAGGGAAACTACCAAAATCTTTTTTTTCAATGATTGAGAGTTGCAATTTGATAGACATTTGGCGCCTCAAGCATCCATTAGACAAACAATTTACGTTTTATTCTGAACCGAACAAGTCAATGTCAAGGATTGATCAGATTTGGATCTCGAGTGAACTGACACCAAGAACCCAACGGATAGAAATTCAACCGAAAGTAATCTCTGATCACAATCCAATAGAATTTGAATTAAGAAGCCTCGAAGAAAGAACTTTCAGATGGAGATTGAAAGATTATCTCCTAGACGACCAGAAAATAGTGGAAAAAGCGCAAAAGGAATTATCAGAATATTTTATAGCTAATTGCAGTAAAGGCACAAAGGATAAAGTTGTATGGGATGCTAGCAAGGCAGTAATGAGAGGCTTCTTCATTCAGCAAAACTCAATTAAAAACAAAAATAGAGAAAAAGGGAAAAAAGAAATTTTGAAGCAAATTATGGATAATGAACAAAAATTAATTAAGAAACCAAACAATTTGGAGATAAAAGAAAAGATTAAAATTCTACAATCACAGTTTGCCACTATAATAAATAGAGAAGTAGAATGGAATATAAAGAAGTTGAGACAAAGAAATTTTGAATTTGCAAATAAATCAGGAAAATGGCTCGCATGGCAATTAAAAAAAAGGAAAGAACGGAATACAATAAATAAGATTACAATAGAAGGAGAAGAGGTTACCAACCCGAAGGAAATTAGAAAGGGATTCTTGGATTATATAAAAATACAGAAAGAAATAACTCGAGGAAAATAGAGAGATATTTGAAAGAGAAAAAGGTACAAAAGATCCCGAATGGAAAAAGAGAGCAACTGAATACCCCAATTGATATAGCAGAGATAAAAGAGGTGATTAAAGAGCTAAAAAGGGGGAAAGCTCCAGGGCCGGATGGATTCACTGCCTGTTATTATAAAGAAATGGAATCAATTTTGATAACACCATTGAAGGAAGTGATGAACAATATTCTAAAAGAAGGAGAAATCCCGGAAACATGGAAGGAGGCATACATCACATTTATTCCAAAACAAGACTCAGACCTAACCCAAGTCAAAAACTATAGGCCGATTTCACTCCTAAATTTAGATTATAAGATATTTGCTGCAATCCTTGCAAAGAGGTTGAAAAAGATCCTGTCAGAAATTATACACAAAGACCAGGCCGGCTTCTTACCAAGCAGACAGATGAAAGACAACATAAGATATATAGTTAATATAATGGAATATCTGTCTGATAGGATTGATAAAAGAGCTGCAATGATGTTTGTCGATGCCGAGAAGGCATTCGACAATATAATATGGGATTTTATGTTGAGAAACCTGGAATATATGGAGATAGGCAAAGATTTTCTTAATGGAGTAAGAGCTATCTACACAGAACAGAAAGCCAAACTGATTATAAATAATGTGGTCACAGAAGGAATAAGGATACAAAAGGGAACGAGACAGGGATGCCCTCTCTCGCCGTTACTTTTCATAACGGTATTAGAGGTTCTTCTGAATTCGATCAGACAAAATAAGGTTATAAAGGGAGTGACAATCGGCCAGAATGAATATAAGATCAAAGCATTCGCAGATGACTTGGTTATAATGATCGAGGAACCAATAAGCACGACAAAAGCAGTTTTGGAGGAAATGGAACAATTTGGAAATATGGCAGGCTTCAAACTCAACAAGAAAAAAACAAAAATGATGGTAAAGAATATGGATCAAGATCAAATAGAAGCAATGCAACAACAAACCCAAATAGAGGTGGTTAAAAAGGCAAAATATCTGGGTATTTGGATAACTCCCAAAAATATAGATTTATACAAAAATAACTATGAACCAGCTTGGAAGGGAATCAAAAAGGACTTGGAGGTGTGGGGAAAATTGAAATTGTCATTTTGGGGAAGGATCTCTACAATCAAAATGAACGTGCTCCCAAAGATATTGTTCCTATTTCAGACTATCCCCATAATTAAGGGAAGTAAGATATTTAAGGAGTGGCAAAGAGTGATCTCAAAATACATCTGGCAGGGCAAAAAACCGAGAATTAAATTTAAACTGCTAACAGATTCAAAAGAAAGAGGAGGTTTTGCCCTGCCAGATCTGAAACTGTATTACGAGGCTTCTTGTCTTTGCTGGACGAAAGAGTGGATTAAATTAGAGAATAATGAATTGTTGGATCTGGAGGGATTCAACAATAGATTTGGGTGGCATGCCTATTTATGGCACGAAAAAAAGAGAGTCCATAAGGGTTTTGAGAACCACATATTCCGAGGTCCTTTAATTGAGGTATGGGATAGATATAAAAATCTATTAGAACCTAGAACACCACGGTGGTTTTCACCTCTAGAAGCAAAGAGTATAAAGAGATTAAATATGGGAAGTAAATGGATAACATATGACCAACTGTTATACAAAGAAGGGGGAAAGTGGAAAATAAAACCGTATGAGCAGGTGAAGGAACATGTACATGACTGGATGCACTATTTCCAAATGAACGAGGTGTTTAAGAAAGATGGTAAAGAACGAGGTTTCATGGATAAGGAATCGATATTTCAAAGCGAGGTTATAGACAATGATACGAAAAATTTATCCAAAATGTATAAACTGTTGTTGGATTGGAATCTGGTAGATGAAGAAGTCAAGTCGGTAATGATTAGCTGGGCAAAGGAGGTGGGCCACAATATACAATTTGAGGAATGGGAAAAATTGTGGAAGGAGGGCTTGAAATTCACTGCATGTATGACGTTAAAAGAGAATACGATGAAGATGTTCTATAGATGGTATATGACACCGGTGAAATTGGCGAAGATGTATAAGACATGCAATAGGTGCTGGAAGTGTAAGGATAAGGAGGGTACTTTCTATCACATGTGGTGGGGCTGCGGGAAGGTGAAAGACTTCTGGGAGAAAATATACAATGAGTTAAAGAAGATCTTAAAGTATACGTTTAGAAAGGAGCCAGAGGTCTTTTTATTAGGAATAGTAGGAAAGGAGGAAAGGAGATAAAAAGGGAAGACCGCAAATTTTTTAGATATGCAATTACAGCCGCAAGAGTGGTATTGGCCCAGAGATGGAGACAGCAAGAAATACCGACCATAGAAGATTGGAGAACAAAATTGTTAGAATACGCAGAGTTAGATAAATTGACAGGGAAGATTAGATACTTAAGAGACCAAAAGTTCATCGGGGACTGGGAGAAATATGTAGAGTATCTGGAATGTTTAAGTAAAGGACAGATGACGCTTAAGGGATTTAAAGAAGCACTGTAAAAAAGTAATAAGTATTGATTAAAGGGAATAGGAGGAAAAGAGATAAACAATGTCAATACAAGTCTGATGAATGCGTAATGAAAGTGACGAATACGGATGATTTACGGGACAGCTGAGGGAAGTACAAAAGAGAAAGAAGTTATGAAAATGATGTGAAACTATTGTATATATATATATATATATATATATATATATATATATATATATGCAGGTTTTGGTGTCCTCGGGTGTCTTCCCGTGTAAAAGTTGGGGTGTCTAGGCGACGTTTCGACGAGGTCTCACTCGTCATCTTCAGGCTGGTGCTTTCGGCTTCTTGTTACTGGAACAGAGCAGGATCTCAGTGTTTGAGTTCCTATAAATACTGTAGAGGGGGTGTGGTGTATAGCCTCCAATGTTCTGGGCAGAGA
The DNA here is from genome assembly GCF_964252035.2 of Podarcis erhardii. NCBI lineage: Eukaryota > Metazoa > Chordata > Lepidosauria > Squamata > Lacertidae > Podarcis > Podarcis erhardii. The sequence goes on along the minus strand of NC_138511.1, from coordinate 81,160,570 downwards.
GGAAGTTCCCAGGCTAGTGTGCCTTTTCTTCTTTTGTTCCTTAATTACTTGAGAGATATCTTGAGTGATTTCTTGAGTGATATCCTGAGTACCACTTAGGTGGGTCATTAGGTGTGGATTAGTTGTTAAAGTCTTTGTGTCTTGACCTCTTGAACTTTGTGAAGAGTTTTCCTGAGAAGATGGCTGTACTGTACTTAGTTGTGCTCTGGCTTGGCTTCGTGTATAGGGGCGAGCTGTGGTTTTGTGGCTTGTGTCAGCCAGATCTGTGTAGGGATTGCAGGGGGGTGCAACATCCGGAGGTGCCACCATGGATTGGCTACTGGATGGTGTCTGTAATTCATCTGTGGAGAGGTAATTACAAATTACCTTTGTAATTTGGCCACACGGGAAAGAAAAACTGGATAGCTTCCTCACACATCTCAACAACTTACACCCCAAAATACAATTCACTATGGAAATAGAAGCCAACAACCAACTTCCCTTCCTTGACGTCCTAATCTACAAAAAACCTGATGGCTCCCTAGGACACACTATCTACCGGAAAAAAACACACACCAACCGCTACTTACATGCACAATCACACCACCACCCTGCACAAATAAACTCCGTAGCCAAGACTCTCATCTCCAGAACCAAACGCCTGGCTGACAAAGACCACTTGACAACTGAGTTACAGAATCTCTCAAACGTGTTAATTGCCAATGGATACCAGCAAAACAGGATTACGAAGCTAATCCAAAAGGAAACACCCCCCAAAAACCAAGACACAGAAGAAAACAATGGCATGGCCCTCCTTCCTTATATCAAGGGCACTACAGATAAAATTAGCAAAATCCTCTATAAACACAATATCAAAACAGCCTTTTGCACCAACCAAAAAATAGCCAATATCCTCAGAAACCCCAAGGATAAAATCCAGTTGGAAAACCAAGGGATCTATGAAATACCCTGCAAAGTCTGCCCAGCCACGTACATTGGACAAACAAACAGACGAATAAATGCACGTATCGCAGAACACAAGAATGCCGTCAAAAAAGAAGAAAAAACTTCCTCTCTTTTCCAACACATGAAAGAAACAGGACACGAAATTAATTTTGCAGATTCCAAATTGCTCTTTAACACGGAACATCACCACAAGAGAATAATCATGGAAGCCATCGAGATAGAGAAACACCCTCACAACATGAACAAGCGTGACGACACATCCCGCTTGCCAGACATCTGGAAATTAGCCCTCCCCACAAAAACTGACACCAGATCCAGAGGCACACAGAACGCCAACACCAATCAACCACACCAGACCCAAACCCAGACCCTCTCCACAGATGAATTACAGACACCATCCAGTAGCCAATCCATGGTGGCACCTCCGGATGTTGCACCCCCCTGCAATCCCTACACAGATCTGGCTGACACAAGCCACAAAACCACAGCTCGCCCCTATACACGAAGCCAAGCCAGAGCACAACTAAGTACAGTACAGCCATCTTCTCAGGAAAACTCTTCACAAAGTTCAAGAGGTCAAGACACAAAGACTTTAACAACTAATCCACACCTAATGACCCACCTAAGTGGTACTCAGGATATCACTCAAGAAATCACTCAAGATATCTCTCAAGTAATTAAGGAACAAAAGAAGAAAAGGCACACTAGCCTGGGAACTTCCTCTCTGCCCAGAACATTGGAGGCTATACACCACACCCCCTCTACAGTATTTATAGGAACTCAAACACTGAGATCCTGCTCTGTTCCAGTAACAAGAAGCCGAAAGCACCAGCCTGAAGATGACGAGTGAGACCTCGTCGAAACGTCGCCTAGACACCCCAACTTTTACACGGGAAGACACCCGAGGACACCAAAACCTGCATTCCTGTACCCGTGAAAATCTACGAAAGCATATATATATATATATATATACATTATTTTTTGTTGTTGTTTTGTTTTGTTTTGTTTTATGTTTAATAATAAAAATTATATGGAAAAAAAAAAGGCAGCCACAGATGCACACAAACGATGATAAAATTCTACAGAATGGCCCTCTTCACAAGAGCGGGAAAGAGAAAGAAAACTCTTAGTAGTTTTATCCTTAAAACTCACTTCTGGGAAAACATGTGCTTAGTTTTGGTAAAATAATGATTTCACCTAAGAAAAAATGCCAGCTAATAAGAACTATTGTGTGGGGTTTGTTTGTTAATCCATAGCTCTGTGAGGGGAATCAGGGTTTCCCAATTAACTCTCAGCACCCTTGAGAAACTACCACTCCCAGAATTCTTGGTCCTAGTGTTGTTATAGTGTTTACAATAAAAACATACACCAGGGTGTTGAGAATACTAAGGCGAACCACAAAATGGTGCCTCCTCCCAACAAGAAGGGAGGGGTGAGTGAAGATCTACACCAGGAACAAGGTTACAGATAGGTAGCCGTGTTGGTCTGCCATAGTCAAAACAAAAAAAATTCCTTCCAGTAGCACCTTAAAGACCAACTAAGTCAGTTCTTGGTATGAGCTTTCGTGTGCATGCACACTTCTTCAGATACACTGAAATAGAAGTTTCCAGACCCTTCTATATAGTGAGAAGGTGGGGAGGGGTATTAATACCAAGAACTGACTTAGTTGGTCTTTAAGATGCTACTGGAAGGATTTTTTTTTGTTTTATCAGGAACAAGGGAATGTGAACATCTACATCAGGAACAGGGGTGGGAGGAGACCAGAGTTCAAATCTGTACTTGAGCCATGACACTTTCTGGGTGACCTGGGGCTAGACACTGCCCCTTAGCCTGACTTATTTCACATGGGTGTTTGAGGCTAAAATGGTGAGCAGGAGAGCCAGAAATGCCACCTCAAGCTCTTTGGACAAAAGAGTAGGGATGTAAATATCAGAATGTGCTGCAGGAGAGGGACTGTGAGTAACATCACACAAGGAATGTTTCTAGGACTAAGGTAAAACTGTGAAGCTCCCTTGTAATTTTTGCTCATGAATGCTGCATGTTGTTCAAGTAATCTTGTTATTGATACATGGTTTTTGGTTTTGTTCTATGTGCAGTTTTTCTTTTACTATGTTATGTTATTAAATAATGCAGATATCCTCTTAGAAAGCACTGTTCTGTTGGTGAAGGCAGAAGCCCATGTTGTGGACGTTTGTAGAAGGCCTGGCCAATCCAGAGGTATCATACTGCCTTCTCACTTGCTGGATCATCACCTTGTTGTGGTGAGTGGGCTTCCACATTCCTATGACCCGTGTGAGCGAAGCCATCAGGAATCCTGTACTCCTAACAGGGTCACCCAAGGCGGTAAGGTCAAAGGGAAGGAGCTAGACAAAGAATGATCCAAAAAGTCCTCAATGGCAGAACAGGTGGATGATAACTAGTGGTATGTTACAACAGCTGTGAAGGCAGATAAGGGCTGCAGCAGATAGGAATCTACCGGTTCATTGTGACTACTCATGCCATCGGAACAGAGCCCTACTGTGAATAATAATAATAATAATAATAATAATAATAATAATAATAATAATTTATTATTTGTACCCCACCCATCTGGCTGGGTTTCCCAAGCCACTCCGGGCGGCTTCCACAGAGGTAGATACATATTCAGTCACTCTGACCCAAGGAATGAGGCAGTTGAGCAGCTCGGAAGCTGTATCCATGACTGAGCAGCCCTTTTTAGGATCCACTCTGCTCACCCTGGAAAGGGGGAGGGGCTAGAAAAGGTGCCCTAAACATAGTCTGCCTCCCTTTCCCCCTGACTGGATGACCTCGCCCAGTGGGGTCACCACCTAGCGGTTGTAAAACACAAATGAATTTTGGAACATGGAATATACAGACGTTGTCAGATAACACAGATAGTGAGTGTTCTGAATGCAGAACTGCCATCATTGCAAGAGAGCTGCAATGTTTTAACATCACTATTGCAGCGCTTCAAGAGACTCAAAGAGCAGGCGAGGGACAACTGAAGGAAGAAAAAGGAGACTACACTTTCTTCTGGAAAGGTCTATCTGAAGAAGAACTTCGGATACATGGAATAGGCTTCGCTATCAAAAATGATCTTGTGAAGCTCCTGTCAGAAGTCCCTACCGGCATTAATGAGTGACTCTCAACCCTTCGAATAAAGCACACCAAAAACCAACAGGCTACTCTTATAAGCGCTTATGCACCAACACTGGATGCCGATGAAGACATTAAAGAAAATTTTTACTCTCAGCTGGATACCGTTCTATCAGAGATGCCTAAGGAAGATAAACTCATCCTCCTGGGTGATTTTAATGCAGGAGTTGGGTGAGATTTCAATCGGTGGCCTGGGACTATTGGGAAAGAAGGAATTGGCAACAGCAACCAGAACTGAATCTTACTTTTGACGATATGTGTGTCAGCATCGCCCTTGAGCCAGTGTACCAACTGGACTCATGCACTACAGCCCGACTAGGCTAGGCGAGCTGGCTAGCACTGCCAGAGACCTCCTTTCCCACAGGAACAGGTCACAGTGCTGTGGACTCACAGCTTGCAGCTGAGAGCACCGGATTGACTGTCTCAGTAATGCAGTCGTTGCGCAGCAGCGTTTTGCAGAGTCTTGCAGAGTATAAACCACTCGGAGAGCAGCTCTGTAAAATATCCTCCTTTATTCTATAACTACAGCTATGATACAAACTATATACAGAGCTAAATATTCTGAGCATAAATCAATGCTATACTCTGAGTGCCTGCAGCTGCTCTTAGCAGCAATCTTATCTATAAACACGATCTCTTGCACTCTCTCTCCGACACACTGACTGACTCTCTCTCTCACACAGATTCACTCACTTGACTAATTAAGTAGAGAGCAGTACATTGCTCCTCCTCTCTGTAGAGTCAGCAGAGACCTCAGGAGATGATCAGGAGATTCTTGGGTATGGGAGGGGTGAAATCTCCTCAATGTGTAGCGCACAACCTTGTTACTACCAACACACTCTGGCACCTCTTAGACCAGGGGTCAGCAACCTTTTTCAGCCATGGGCTGATCTGCCATCCCTCAGACCATTTGGTGGGCCAGACTAAATTTTGAAAAAAAAATACGACCGAATTCCTATGCCCCACAAATAACCCAGAGATGCATTTTAAATAAAGGCATACATTCTGCTCATGTCAAAACACCAGGCAGGCCATACAAATAACCCAGAGAAGCATTTTAAATAAAAGGACACATTCTACTCATGTAAAAACGCGCTGATTTCTGGACCGTCCACGGATTGAGAAGGTGATTGGGCCACAACCGGCCCTTGGTCCTTAGGTTGTCTGCTGATGTCTTAGACTATGTTATTGTCTGTGCTAAAGATCACCATGATCTGCTCCTTACCAGAGCTATGACGAGTGCCGACGACTGCTGGACAGATCACTGACTAATACGCTCCACAATGGCTATCAATATTATACCTTAACGTAGGCTTCAAGGAAGGAAAACAGGTGAGGTTGTTTCAATACATAGAATTAGCGAGATTAACACAAAGAATTAGGCATCATAATTTGGCAAAAATAAAAGGTGAATGGACTAAATTTTTAAGTTATATTGAGACTAATCTGGGAATTAATAATTTAACAGCAGACGATAATTAATACCTGCGACGTTTAGAGCTATTGTTAGAATAACTGCAGAAACTATACAAGATTACATAACCCTAAATCGAGTGGATGGAGGTCTACTGTTTGTACTGTTTGTTTGTACAAGTTTGTATAAGTCTGTTTAAGTTTCGTTTCTTTTTTTCCTTTTTGCTTTTTGGTGTGTGTATTTTCTTCTTGATATGTGTATTTTTTTATAAAGAAAAACTGTCTAATAAAGATAAAAAAAAAAAGATCCCGTTAAGTGGGATTGCTTCCAAATGACTTAAGGGCCATCTGCTTTCAGAATTCCCTGATAACATCGAGGAACACTGGACCAAGCTAAAAACATCCATTATTGCAGCCTGTGAACAAAGTCACAAAGACCATCTATGGGCGAATAAATCATGGCATATTCCCCCTACGCTCAGCAGACGGGATCACACTTCTTAAAGTTAAAGAAGCTATTACACCGCTTTAAAGAACATTACTGACATCTCCTTTACTGCAACTCCCCCATAGCTGCTGAGGTCCTCTCACAAATTCTGCAAAAACAAGTTAGAGATGAGCTTGCAGTATCTCCAAATCTGGGAGAGTTGTGTACAGCTGTTAACCATATGAAAAACAAAAAACAAAAACAAAAAATAAGCAGACCTGAGGGGATACCTGCCAAAGTCTTCAAAGTGGGTGAAATTGAACTTACACAACAACTTCACAAGCTCATCAAAAAAATCTGTCAGAGAGAAGAGATCCCAGCAGACTTTATGGATTCCAAAACTATGTTGTTGTTGTTTTTTTAAAAAGGTGACAGAACTGATTGCAGAAACTATCAAGGCATCTCTCTATTAGTTGCAGGTGGTAAAATTCTTGCAAGGATCTTAGCAAACCATCTCTTAACAATATCCGAGGGGACCGTTCCTGAATCCCAAAATGGTTTTTGGCCTTTTAGGGGGACAGTGGACATGATTTTCACCGCTCAACAGCTTCAAGAAAAATGCAGAGATCAAAACCAACCCCCGTATGTGTCCTTTTTTGACCTAAGGCTTTAGACATTGTAAATCTTAATGCCCTGTGGACTGTCCTTCTGAGAATTGGCTGCTCAGATAAATTTGTAAACATCACCCGACTCCTCCATGATAATATGACAGCAACAATCGCAGATAACAATGGCTTTCAAAGTGAACCATTCACAGTGGGATCAGGGGTTAAAGAGGGTTGTGTTATTGCCCCAACTCTAGTCATTGTTTTCATTGCCATGATCCTACAAATGATCTGACAATTATCATTGTCGAAGGGAAACTCCCCACCGGAGTAGAAATCATATATTTAACAGATGGAAAGTTCTTCAATCTGAGCAGGCTGAAAGCAAAGAGTAAGGTTACAGTAACTTTCATCATAGAGCTTCAGTATGCTAATGACAATGTAGTGTGTGCACGCTCACAGGATGACCTCCAAACCATCCTAAATATCTTCCCAGAAGCTTACGAAAAGTTTGGCCTGTCACTCAACATCCCAAAAAACAAGTACTGCACCAACAAGTACAAAATAACCCTCTGCAGCTCCACAAATCCAACTCAATGGTGTAACATTGGAAAATGTCAATCACTTTTCCTACCTAGGCAGTTATCTTTCCACAAGGGCTAACACTTATGCCAAAAGCCAGCATCCCTGAGCTCTGTGAGTGCAGCTTTCTGTCGATTGAAGTGCAGAGTGTCACAGGGAAACCAAAATGCTTGTTTACAAAGCTATTGTACTACCAACCTTACTGTATGCTTGTGAAACATGCACCACTTATAAACACCATCTCTAACTCCTCAAAAGATTTCATCAACGGTGTCTCTGAAATTTTTTACACATCACTTGGGAAGACAGGCAAACTAATATCAGTGTACTGGAAGAAGCAAATATCACTAGTGTTGAAGCAATAATTCTTCAACATCATCTTCGTTGGACTGGTCATGTTGTGCAGATGCCTGATTAACTTAAAAATGGAGAGCATAATGCTGGTGGTCAGCAAAAGAGGTTTAAAGACGGTCTCAAGGCAAATCTTTAAAAATGAAGTATAAACACTGACAACTGGGAAACCCTGGCCTGCGAGCGCTTCAATTGGAGAACAGCCTTTACCAAAGGTGTCATGGGCTTTGAAGACACTCGAACTCAGGATGTAAGGGAGAAATGTGCTAAGAGGAAGGCATGCTTGGATATCCACACCGTGATCAACTCCCGCCCAGAAACCAATGTCCCCACTGTGGAAGGACGTGTGGTTCCAGAATTGGCCTCCACAGTCACTTACGGACTCATTGTTAAAACCGTGTTTATGAAAGAAAATCTAACTTGGCTACGAGTGATCGCCAAAGAAGAAGAAGAATCTGTTAGAGTTTAGAACTTAACGGGTTAAGTTGTTCTGAGTAAATGCCTCCCATTCTGACGTAAGGATTCGAAGGTGGGAGGAGTTTTTCTCTGTTCCTCTTTGTCTTTGAGGGAAAAGGACGCAGTTTGCTATGGCTGTGAGAAGCCCAGGAGTGTATTTCTGAGAAATGTCGCAATAAAGAACTGTTAATGACAAACCAGTACTTTGTGTGTTTGTCTGAAGCTAAGCGACAGCTTTGCCGCTGTGTTTTACTCTGCAAGGCGTGAAGCGATGGAGAGAATTGCCGCAGCTGAGAGGAAGCGCGCCGGACCGCTATAAACTGCAGCTTAATTGGGGTCGTAAACCAATTAAGCCTAATTAATCCTAATAGGTTATGGGACTAATTAACCGCTTGTAAAGCTGTTGCTGGAGGTCTGCTGGAATGCTTTGAAGTCTGCGTTCTGAGGCAGAGAAGCTGGCCGGAGGCGGAGGTCTGCGTTCTGCGTTTTTGCCTGCTTCTAAGAGGCAAGAGAGTTGCTGAGAGCTGAGAGCTAAGAGCAGCTGGGAATCGTTTCTCCACGGACGGGTGCTGGAAAGCTGATACGTGAGTAAGCTTGGGGCCCCTTGGGAGAACATGGCGGAAGGCCACGATTCATACTCCGTCCCTTTTGAAAAATTGGACGGCAAGAATTGGCAAGAATACAGCAGGAGGCTGAAGGCATGGCTGGTGGCAAAGGGGCTGTGGGAGGCTGTCCAGGCGCCCCCACTACCCACACCAGGGGCTGGAGCTACAGCAGCTGACATACAGAATGCTCATGCTTCTCAGAGGAGAAACCAAAGAGCCCTGGGAGCTATTGTGTTTAGCTTGGATGGCTCACAGCTGCCTTTGGTAGAGGGGCTGGAGAATGCATGTGACGCCTATCAAGCGTTGGAAAGGGTGCACCACAGAACCACTGCTGGGGCAAAGATACACACCACCAGACGCTTGTTTGAGATGAAGCTACGTCCTGGGGATAGCATCAGAAAGCATGTAACTGATATGCTGGCTGTGTTTAACCAGCTGAGACTGTTACAAGTCAACTTTTCAGAGGAGCTGAAAGTGTACATTTTGCTCAGCTCTCTGGACAAGAGTTATGACAATCTGTGTCTAACTCTGGAATCGATGGATCCCCAAAATTTGACTCTGAATTACGTGGCGGGACGTTTACAGGATGAAGAAGAACGATGCCAGAAAGAGGGCAGGGCTGGCACCGGGAGCTCTGGGTGTAAGGGCGGAGCCAAGCCGGCGGAATGCACGGTCCAGGCTTTTTCCGTTCGTCATTGTTACATCTGTAATTCGACGGAACATCTGCGTCGCAATTGCCCCCACCGGAGCAGAGAGGCGAGGCAGGATGTCGTCAAGGTCACTTCCCATGGGAACCAGCCGGGTTTCCATGGCAACCAGCCTGGAAAAACAGGCAGGCGTGGAACTGAGCCAGGTGGACGTGCCAAACGCGAGGAGGAAGCTTATCAACTGACAGCCAGTCTGGCATTGTTTGAGGACAGCTGTGAGAGAGACTCTGAGTTTTGCTTTGTAATAGACTCTGCAGCTAATTGCAATTTGATTCCAGAGACCCCTGCTGTCGAGATGTGGAATTGCAAGGCAGTTCCGGCCGGAAAAACTGTTTTATTTGCAAATGGACAAAAGAAAAATGTAACTAATGTTGCATCAATGTTTCTTTCTGTTTTGCAGGAAAAGGTGGAATTCTGCACCGTCCCAGGGATGCATCACTGTCTTTTATCTGTGCCTTATTTGTTAAAAAAGGGGTTTAAGGTTTCTTTCGAGAATGATTTCTGCACAATTTCCAAAGGAAGGAAGATACTTGCCAAGGTTAAAAAGGGGCAGAATGACCTCTTCATTCTTAAAACGCCTCTGGAGGGTGAGGGGAAGGTTGAGAAAGCACAAGCCCTGCGTGCTACAGTTCCCACTCATGTTTCATGTGCTTGTGTTTGGCATACCAGGACAGCTCATGGTTCTTTAGAAGAACTGCAGGCTCTACCTGAGGTCTCTAAAGGTTGTAAGATTACAGAATGTGGTAATGCCATAAATTGTGAAACTTGCAGACAGGCAAAGGTAAAAGGGTGCAGTTACCCAAAGGTGGAGAGGGTAGCCACAAAACCCTTTGAACTGGTTCACATAGATCTGTTAGGTCCCGTAAAGGAACCAAGTCTGGGAGGGGCCAGGTTTCTGCTGACGATGCAGGATAGCTTTTCGCAGAACATCTGGACTCACGGTCTCAAATCCAAGGAAGATGCAGCACAGCTGATCAAAAGCTGGATTGAGGAGGTGGAACTAAGGTTCTCCACCAAAGTGCAAGCAGTCACCAGTGACAGAGGTGCTCAGTTTACTGGATCTGCTTTGCAGAGGTTCTTTCACAAGAAAGGGATACGTCACACAGTTAATTCACCCAGTCAGAGGGGGGTGGCAGAGCTTAGAAGTGAGGCTCTGGTTAAGGCTGCACAGGTGTTGCTGGCAGATTCTGGGTTACCTCCAAGGTTTTGGTTGGAGGCGATCAGGTATGTGAGCTTCACCTGGAATCGTACCTACAATTCACTAGTAGGTGACACACCTTATTGTTTGTTGCATGGCAGGAAACCCCAGATTCATTTTCTGCGGCCGTTTGGTGTAATTGCATCTGTGCCGATGCCTAAGGCTTTGCAAGGGCCAGATGGATCCAAGTTCCAGAAAATGATCTTCTGCGGGTATGAGCCAGCAGCGCGTGCATGGAGGTTTGCGTACCCATCAGGTGATCAGAGTAAGGTGCTGATCAGTAAACACGCTGAGTTCTATGAGCAGGATGAAAGGTCAAAGACTCCTGTAAAGCATGATGTTCTTTCAGAATGTCTCTCTGATCCAGAGCAGGAAGGTTCTGATGAGGAGGAAGGAGAGGCTGAGTCTGCTGATGATGATCAGGTCACTGACCAAGGTCAGGAGCAGGATGGGGCATCTCCACAAGTTGTTAAAAGAGAGCCCAAGAGTGAGCCTAGTTCTCCTGTTAGTGTAATGGAAAGGATTCGAAGACGCTTTAAGTCAGAGGGGGAATCCCGTGATGCAGAGGACACACCTACTGACCACCGTGAGTCAGAGGAAGCTCCTGAGTTTGTGCCCAGGCGATCCAGTCGCACAACGAAGGGTATTCCACCTGAAAGGTATCAGGCCACAGGTGCGTGGGTAAGTTTCGCACAGTGCGAATCTGAGAGTTGTGTGGATGTTCCACAGGTCTTGTCAGAATGTGAGACAAGAGGGGGTGTTAGAGTTCAGAGTTCTGAGTAAATGCCTCCCATTCTGACGTAAGGATTCGAAGGTGGGAGGAGTTTTTCTCTGTTCCTCTTTGTCTTTGAGGGAAAAGGACGCAGTTTGCTATGGCTGCGAGAAGCCCAGGAGTGTATTTCTGAGAAATGTCGCAATAAAGAACTGTTAATGACAAACCAGTACTTTGTGTGTTTGTCTGAAGCTAAGCGACAGCTTTGCCGCTGTGTTTTACTCTGCAAGGCGTGAAGCGACGGAGAGAATTGCCGCAGCTGAGAGGAAGCGCGCCGGACCGCTATAAACTGCAGCTTAATTGGGGTCGTAAACCAATTAAGCCTAATTAATCCTAATAGAATCATACTGCCTTACCAGTCTGTCCCACTAAAAATATCTCTACAAATGCAAATGCATCAAAGAAAATGGGTCACTCTAGGTTTCGGGGCTAGAACTCTGGGAAACCAATGAGCCAGTGATGTGAAGTGGTTAGAAAGTTGGACTAGAATCTAGGAGACCAGGGTTCAAATTTCAATGTAGCCATGACACTTGCTGAGTGGCTTGGGACCAGGAACCATCTCTCAGCCTAACCTATTTCACAGGATGCTTTGAGGCTAAAATGGTGAGCGGGAGCTTAAGATTTTTGGAGGAAAGCATAGGATGTAAATACCAGAAGCTGCTGCAGGAGAGGAACTGTGAGTAGCATTATGGGAGGGGTGTGTCTAGGACTAAGGTAAAACTGTGACGCTCCCTTGTAATTTTTGCTTATTAATATTTTGGGTTTTGTTCTATTAGTTCCCACCACCCCCATACTATGGCTCCAATGCTTCCCTGCTCATTCCCTCTGTCAGTGGCTCCTCCTTGTCCCACCAGTCTGAATCAGGTTTGAAATCTTTCCTAGTGTCACCCTCAGGCACCTCCTGGAGCAACTGGCTGCCACCACTCCTCCTTGTCTAGCCAGTCACTGAGATCAGGATACTGCCAAAAACTTGTTTGTCTTTCTTTGATCTCTCTCATTACTTAAGTTTTGTGAGACCATATTTCCTGATGATGATACTTACTTTCGGGAGGTCCGCTGTTGCACATATCTGTCTTGCAGCAGGAGGCCTTGCTCTGGATGTACAGTGATGAGGTTATGGAGGCACTGCCATAGCTTACAGCACACAACTCTGTCTTGATGCAGGACTTGAAAACCATTGTTGACCCCAAAAGTGCTATAAAAGAATTGGAAAAGGAAATAACTAGACCTGGGGATATGGCTGGTCCACCCATGAGGCAAGGGTTGATGATCACCTTATGTGGCAGCATCCAGAGGGGCAGGGGATCTGACCATCAAGAAAAGCATTGCCTGATGCTGCTGCCTTTGAAGCTGTGGTGTGATCCTTGGAGGCAAGATCTGTCACCTCCTCGTCAGTTCCTCTCCCCCATTTGAGCCACCCCATGTCCCTGTTGTTCATGGCAGGGACCTTGGAGCTCCTTCCTTTTTCTTTTCAATATAATGTTTATTAAAATTTCTTTTTTCCTTTATAACAACCAAATAAAATTTCTTCATCACATATATCTTTGCTCAAATTGAGCTCTGACTTCCTCCTGTCCCCCTCCCTGACTTCCATATGCAATCACTTTTATTTTGCATTTCTAAATCACCCTATTTACTTTATCTCCATACTTAAAAGACTTACTTCTAATATTTAGTAACAGGTATCAAATCATAACCTGTCCTTTTCAAACAGTTCATCTTGCTGGTTTCAGATTTCCCCCGTCAGTCTCGACGGCTCAGCGTATTCAATCATCTTTGTCTGGCATTCTTCCAATGTTGGAAGTTCCTACTGTTTCCATTTCTGGGCTAAACGTATCCTTTCTTCCATGGTAGCATTCATAAATATATTTATGTCTTTTTTGGGGGAATTTCTTCACCTATGATCGCTAATAAAAAAGCCTCTGGTTTTTTTACTAAAAGTATTTTATATAACATATCTCAGTAGACTTTAATCTTAGGACACGTCCACCACATTTGAAAGAAATTCCCTTCCTTCTCCTTACAGTTCCAAAATACCTTATCTTAAGTTCTATACATTTTAGCAAATACCACCTCGGAGCTCCTTTCTGAGGCTCCCTCCGCCTCGCTGGTGCCTGTGCAGGAACACTGCCTCTTTCCTTGTGGGGTGGTCATTCGCAAAGCACAGGATTCAAAGCCACCCTACCTGTGCCTTGCAGGGCTGCCTGCAGTGCCTGGCTGCCTTCGACTGGCAGAGTGGGCTCCGTTTTTTCTCCTGTGCTGAAAAAGGCAGCCAGGTGGCAGCCAAGGCTGTCTCTGCCTGGAGCCTGCACTCCACCCAGGCTCTTGCAGCTGGGGAGGGAGAGCACTTTAACTGAGTCCCCGCCCCACTACTGGCTCATGTGAGCCAGTGGTCATTTGTGGTTTTTCCAAAATTGCTTGGCTGAGGCGAGGGCAGCAGTGTGCTCTTAACCCAAGCAGTTTAAGGAGGGAGGGAGGGAGGAACAAGATGTATAAGCCTTGTCCATGCAGCTTTTTTCTCCCAGTGCAAGTATATGGGACAGACCACGATGATGATTTCACATCGTTGATGAAACTGCCACCCCTCCTGAGTCCCTCTGCCTCCAGCTCCAGGCTGCAGCTTGTTTTGTTTTTCCTCAGCATGCTGGGTGCTGGAGGCAGAGGGACTCAGAATAGGCAGGGTTTTCCCCACCGATTTACTGCTGAGTGAAGCTGTCATCACGGTCTGCCCCTCATACCGGTCCTGGGGCGATATATCAATAAATTGCCCAGGCCTAATCTTCAGTCACCCTTTCTTCCATTTATGTGGGGTGGGAAACATTTCATGGTTTTCCTCAGGTATCCAGAGTGGATAAAGGTATCCACAGAGTGGATAAAATTCAATTTAAAAAATCAAAATAATCAGATTTTTAAATTTTTAAATAATCAGATTTTTAAATTTAAATTAGATTTTTTAATTTAAATTAGATTTTTTAAAATTAAATTGTGTTTTTTGAAAAAATGCTTTTGGAGGATCCCCCCCCCCCAAGACAGTTTTCTATTTAAGTTATATTATAGTCCAAAGACTATCCTCATCAGGAAATAAGGATTTGTTTTAAGCTTTTCATGTGTGCTATAACTCCCTCTAAGGTTTTTCTTAAAAAATCGTTTAATCACATCAGTTAACAAACATGGATGCATATGCTATAATGTTACTGTTTTAGTTAAATAAATTATTTAAATTATTATTAATGAAATGATTATTTTTTCCTTCCAATAAAATACAGCAGAAAAGACGTCCAAATATAAACAGTTAATTTATTAAACCTCACAAAAAATTCATAATTATTTGTCAATGTTTTTCTAATAGTATAACCAAATCAGTAATTTTTGATATAACTTTAAAAACTACTCTGAAAATTTATTATTCCAAAAACAAAACCTTCATCTAGTTGTAAATATTAAGATTACACCAGCAAGAATGAGTCTTTATGTAAAAAAATGTTTTAAATTAAGTTTTACTGACTAGTGTTTTAAATTGTGATTTAAATCAAATCCTCCCTGTAACTGGACCAATGAGAGTTGATGCTGGAGCTCATAAAGGGAGCATGTACCACAGACAATTAGGAAGGGGCAATATGTCAGTGTCAGTTTCTCTTGGTTTCTTATTTTAAGTTCATTTCTCCACATTTTCATATCAGTTTCCAACTCCTCATCCCCACCATCAACATTTAGTGTGAATGTTATTGTCACTCTTAGGCCCTATCTGCAGGGTCATACTGATTTAAGTAGTTATGTTTTCCCCCATGGGGGTGGGGGGATATTTGTTGACCATATTGGCTGTGAATCCTGGCGGACTAGCTCTCTGCCTTGCGGGTCATTTTTCACTTGGCCTGGGAGATGGGAACCTGATAGACTGACTCCAACTAAAAAAGCTGAGGCTGCTGAACCGACACTTGGGTTGGGGTATTGTTTGGCTTGTTTTGTTGCTGTTACTGATATCCATCTTTCCTATCTTTATTTTTAGCTCTTCTTATGAATTAGGTGACTGTTGCTTCATTTTGTTGTAGGTTATTCTATGCACACTTTACCCTAGTATGTGCATTTGTATATTGATTACATGGCTGGACAACTGAATTGCAAAAATGGGAGAAGGGCAGATTCTGAAGGATGTTTTGTTTTGCTCTGCCAATTGAGTAAACACACCTTTAAATATGAACTGACTTGGATTTCTTCACTGCTCCTACAGGCAATGCAGAACCTACAACACTTCTTTATGAAAAGTCTTTTTCAGTGGTTTGTGGCTAAGATATGGCCTTAGAAAGTGAGTCAGGGGGTTTACGTTTTGGTGATCAAAGAGGTTGAAAGTTCTTCTCACTTACACAGTTTGCCAACTCCAAGGGAAGACATGCAGGACTGGTCACTGGACTCGTCACACTCCTCAATGGTGGCATTTTTGCAATCTTTTCCTTGACCGAAACAAGCCTCACATGTCAGAGTTGCCACTGCAGACAGGGAAAAATGGGTTTAGAAAACTTTAGTAACTGTGTAGGAAGAATAGGTCTGTGTCAAGGTACATGAACACAACACTTTCTGCTACAAACTCCATCTTACAAGAGGTAGCAAAGGCCACCGAATTTGATAGCTTCAAAAGCGGACTGGATAAATTCATGTTTACCATTCGCAATTGATATATTTTTTCTGCAACATTGGAGGCACTATTTGACTACTAGTTTCTGCAAACTAGTATATATTCCTTCTGTAGTTCTTAAAATCTGTGAATGGGGGTGGGCTTTGCATAGACCAGAGAATGATTATTGAAGATGACTCCTGCAGTCTAAGGGAGAGGACCAGTAGAGAAGGTGTGGGGTAACCTTTAACCCTCCCGAAGTTGTTGTACTACAACTCCCAACAGCACCAGCAAACATGACAGACTCTGGTAAGCACATCTGTTACCCCTGGAACCTGACTCCACTCAGAGATTGGGGTCCTGTGTAACACCAGCCAACTAAAAGATTTCATGGGGGGGGGGGCAGGATAATTCCACTCTGAAATATGAGAAGAATTGTGCCTATAGATTGTGTGCTATACTATCATAAGTTTCTACAAATGTAAGCAACTTACTCTTTGCTTTAAATCAGGCATGGCCAAAGTCCATTTCAGGGGCCCACTGGTCAGTTTAATCCGGTCCCTGTGTCAGTTTATTTTCCTGGGGTAAAATCCTGAAAAAACCTCAACAACTTCAGTCCTAAAAAATGCTCAAAAACTTTGGTTGGCCCTTTGGTTGTCCCCCACGGCTTTTCTCTTCATCAGATCTGGCTCTCTTTGAAAAAGGTTTGGACACCACTGCTTTAAATTTAAGCTAGGATTCTGGTTTATTGAAGAGTGAACTAGTGCCTCTTTTGCAACTTCAGTCCTAAAAAATGCTCAAAAACTTTGGTCGGCCCCCACAGCTTTTCTCTTCATCAAATCTGGCCCTCTTTGAAAAAAGTTTGGACACCACTGCTTTAAATTTGAGATAGGACTCTGGTTTATTGAAGACTGAACTAGTGCCTCTTTTGCTCCCCCAATGTACTTGGGGATGCCACACCTCTGTATGCATTTGGTAAAATAAAGATTTAATATTGAGAACAAAGTTTCAGGAGGAAGGGGCAGAATTTGAGTGGACGATGAGGCAAGCAAACAGGAAAAAAGTTCAAGAAACATACTCTTTGTTGTAGATGAAATCTAGGATTCTGGTTTATCCAAGAGTGGGCGACTGCCCCCATTGCTCCCACAATGGACTTGGGGATACTACACCTCTCAGTATGTATTTGGTTAAATAAAAACAAATATAAACATTGGGAAGAAACTATCTATGATTGAGGATCCCTTGTAGCTTGACCATATGCTTTATTCCGCTCCCTTTCAAAGGAAGCACAAGTCCTTGTTCCTTTCTTCTCCTGCTTTAATGGCTGACCCCCCACTTAGTTCCTTCCTGGAAATGATCAGCACAGCAGTTGTGGTTCTGCTCACCTGGATTCAGAAGGGTCAAGAGGAGGCAGGAGATCAGGAGTGTCTTCATCATTCTAGAGAGCTGAAGAGGCAGGAAGGCGTTCGAGAACAGCACTGGGCTGAGCAAGGAACTGATTTATGAAGAGGCTTAGTTGGAGGAATTTATAGGAGATTACAAGAAGCACTTTGGCAGTACCCAGGAACACTGGGTTCAGGACAGTGTCCCAAATTTTTAGAAGTCTAATCATGCTATACTATAATTTAAAGCACAGTGTTGAAAACTAATTAAATCTCTTCCCCCTTCCCAGAAATCCAAGGACACGTCCCTCCTAATCTGTTCCAGCCTCAATTTTTCAACCCTGGATATGGGGAAACGAGTCCCATCAGGTTACAGCACTGAAATTGGATTAGGTTTCTGGAAGCCAAGGCATTTTCTCTGACAGCATGAAAGGGGGACAAATGTCTGTCCACAGTTTCCCTTGTGTTACAGTAATAAAATGCACACTGACCCGAATCCCTTCACTCCCATTAAATGCAGTTGCATTTGGGGTAAATCAATCTCTTCCCCTTCCAAGATCTCAAATGACATGACCCCCAATTAACCTGTGCACCCACAATTTCACCACCCAGGAAGTGAAGCCCCATCAGGTGACACCGGAATTCAAAGCTCTGCAGTGAAACTGGATTAGATTTCCAGACGTCCAGGCAATTTTGCCAGATTTCTCTGATAGTCAGAATCATGAATTTATTTATTTTTGGTAAGGGGAAACAAGTGTCTGTCCAGTTTCCTTTGTTGTACAGTAATAAAATGCACAGTGACTCATGATCTAGATTTCCTCTGTCCCATTAAATGCACTTGTTTGGGGTACAGAATTGGTCCACTTGCTCTTTATAAACAAGTTGGTTAGAGTTAAGAGAGTCCCATGGACTGCAAAAAGATCAAACCTATCCATTCTGAAGAAATCAGCCCTGAGTTCTCACTGGAAGGACAGATCATGAAGCTGAGGCTCCAATACTTTGGCCACCTCATGAGAAGAGAAGGCTCCCTGGAAAAGGCTCTGATGCTGGGAAAGATTGAGGGCAGAAGGAGAAGGGGATGACAGAAGACGAGATGGTTGGATAGTGTTCTCGAAGCTACCAGCATGAGTTTGACCAAACTGCAGGAGGCAGTGGAAGACAGGAGTGCCTGGGGTGCTCTGGTCCAGGGGGTCACGAAGAGTCAGAAACGACAAAACAACAACAGAGTTAAGAGCAGGTGGGGGGGGGGATTGCAGGTCTGTGTCCAGAGGAGCTTGCCGATTTTAGGGACTATCTTTTACTGGGGTTGGATATACACAAGCACAGCTCCACGTCCTTTGCTTTTGTTTCACTTGTGATGCTGATATAAGTCAAAGACAGTGTGAATGATGTGGATTTGGCATTTGGACAATGCGAGAGGGGGAGTGGCAGCATCACAGATGTATATATTGGTGTAATATATAATGGTGCTATATAATTTACTGTCAGCTTAGGCTCTTCACATTGTTTCTTCTAAGAAGAATGGGACTCCCAGATGTTGGTAATCACAATGGAGAGGGTGGGGAGAGGGACATTGGGCTCATGTCCTCTTCCTTCACCATCCTCTTCTTCATATTATAAGTTAATTATTATAAGATGATGTACTAATGTTATTTAACTCTAAAGAGCTTAGATCGAACATATAAGAATGTACCAAAAAAATGTTGGAAATGTAAGAATTGCAAGGGGTCATTCTGTCACATGTGGTAGACCTGTAGGAAGGCTAAGGTCTCTTGGGGGCATGATATATAATGGGGGGGGGAAATCAAACTGACTTTTCCACGAGTCCAGAACCCTTCTGGCAGGGGATATTGGTCAGCAAAATTCCAACTCTGTTTATGTATCCAGCTGTATTCATGTATGCAGGTACAGTGGCAAAGGATCTTTATGCTCAGAGGTGGAAGGTTGTGAGAATAACCTGAAAAGAAGAATGAATGGTGAAAGCATTAGAATTGGATTTTAATATTCTGCTGGAAGCCACCCAGAGTGACTGGGGAAACCCAGCCAGATGGGCGGAGTATAAATAATATATTTATTATTAAATTATTATTATTATTATTTGCAGAGATGGCAAAGGTAAAGGAGGAGAGGTTTCTACAGCTGAGGCCCTTCTCCACATAATGGCCACTTTCAAAAAAAAATCTGGCCATGTGTCCCTCTTTTGCTGAGATAGTGGCACTGGTTGCCAGTTTTCTTCCAGGTCACATTCAAGGTGCTTATGTTTATTTCCACAGATCCCTGAGCAATGTGAGCCCAAGGTGCCTCGAGGAGTATGCAATCCCTTATGCTACACCTCAAGCAGTGAGATCCTTTGATTGGGGCAATTCTTGTAGCTCCCTACACATCTGAGGTTTAGTCAGCCTTCAATTCATAGGAAGCCTTTATTCCTTTTTCATAACACTAGAATTTGTGGGCAGCCAATGGCAGTGAATGTTGGAAGATCTGAGAAAGATGGAAGAAAGTGCTGCTTGAAATAGCAGATAGTTAAACTCTGGAATTTGCTCTCAGGAAGTAAAGATGGGCAGCAACTGGGATGTGTTTGATTGAGGATTAGAAGAAAATAATGGAGGATAAGGCTAACAATGGCTACTAACCAAGTTGGCTATGTTCTTCCTCAAGTGTTGGAGACAGTATTCCTGTGAATGTCAGTTGGTGGGAATCACAAGCGGGGGGACAGGATGGGACCAACTGGTGTTGCTGTCCAGTCCTGCTTTGAGGATTTGCACAGGCATCTTGCTGGCCATTGGGACAACAGGGTTCTGGAACAGCTGGACTGGTTCAGCAGGCTGATGGAAGCTGTGCCAGTTGAAGCTTGAGGGAAATCTAACATTAGCACAAATCTTGATTGCCTCAAAGTGGAAAGGGATGCTTTGGTGGGGGTTACGGAGCATGGCTGCTGTGGTGAAATGGGATGCACTACCCCTGACAACAAGGGAGCCCAAAGTGGACACAATAAAAATTTGACATGGAAGGCTGGCCAGGGATTTCAAACCTGAAATCTAGCTCCCATCTCGAAGCACTATTATTTCCCCCAACAAATGTTGCATTTGGATAAATGATACAACACACATTATTTGCCATATATATTTATTTTGGACATGATTCAATGACTTCATTTGCACATGAAAGTCAAATACAGCCTGTCTTTGAGGAGGAGCTTCTAGACTTCTGGAAAGAAAGCCTGGGAGTCCTCAGGCTGAGACCACCCCTGCTTCAACCACTAGGCCGCCAATTTCCATAAATGGTGGGTTCTTTTGGGCGGTGGAGGTTTGCCTTCCCTCAGCTACAGCTCATTGGCATCATTGTCCGTTGCTTCAGTGCACTCTAATTGAGTGATCTCATATCCCAATGATTTAAGATAAGTCACCAGCATCCCCTGACCGTAGTCACACATACTAGCTGTTGCACAGCCTCGGAGAGCACCAGTCAGCGTGGTTTCCCCTGTTGGGAAAAAAACCACATACATATTTTTGAATTCCAAAACCCTCTCCCTCAAACAGAAGGGCCAGAGAAAGACAGAGAGTCCTAGAGGAATGCCTTTGGCTCCTGGGCCTGTGGGTCTCCATCCTGCCCCCTCCAATTTAAAGTGCAAATTTTAAGATGTATTTTTATTTAACAAAAACTATATACCGCTTGCTTGCAGTAAAAACTGCTAGGGGTTTACAAGAAATATTTACATTAGCAATAAAAGCAGTTAAAACCATTAAAACATTTAAAACTCAATCGAATGAACAGCAAAAGGGAATAGAGCATGTCCCTATATGAATAGGCATTTAAGGTACTGCTGGGGAAAAAATGGAATAAACTGGCACAGGGTTCCAGGCAAGAACCCCAGAAATCACTAGCCCTTCCCTGTATTCTCCTCCTCCCACCTCCCTGTCCACACATCCCTCCTCCTTGGGCTCCTGCCCATCCCAGACACACTGTGAGGGCAACGTGGATCTCCTAATAACTTTCAGCACCCTTAATAAACAATGTATCCTAGCATCTTTTAGCAGAAACCATGACTGCTCAAAGTAGCATGATACTTCCTCAAAGACGGGGCCCTAGTTGCAGTCCATTATACAAGACTCACCGAACTTCACAAGACCCCCAGCGTACAAGCATTGATCCTCCTCATTTCTGCAGCTGACGGTCTTATTGCCCTCACACTCGTCTGAAGAGATGGTGAGGCAACTCGGGCACTTCAGCCCATTGAGCTCCCTCGTCTCACTCTCAGGCACTGGAAAACAATCACCACACAAACATTGCAGTTAGTCAATGTATTTCTTTTGCAGATGCAAACCACAACTTGCTGTATGTGAGGGGTGGGAATTGTGCTTCCCCTTCCAAGATGGATGCATACCACCTTCCAACACTTCTCCAAGCGGTGTGCTTCAGCCATGCTCCATTCATCCAGGGCTACATTAAGGCATGGTGCAAGAGATTTCTGACTGGGGCCACATTCACAGCATACATTTCAAGCAAAGGGATACCACTTTAAGCAACTTGGCTTAGCACTGAGCAGCATTGGGCGGCATTCTGAGAGATAAAATGGTAGCTACGAATGGACACAAATGATGATAAAAGTCTACAAAATGGCCCTCTTCATGAGAGCGGGAAAGAGAAATAAAGCTTTTAGTAGTTTTATCCTTAAAAACTCACTTCTGGAAAATATGTGCTTAGTTTTGGCAAAAGAATTATTTCACCTAAGAAGAAATGGTAGCTAATAAGAACTATTGTGTGGGGTTTGTTTGTTAATCCATAGCTCTGTGAGGGGAATTGGGGTTTCCCAATTAACTCTCAGCACCCTTAAGAAACTACCACTCCCAGAATTCTTGGTCCTAGTGTTGTTATAGTGTTTACAATAAAAACATACCCCAGGGTGTTGGGAATACTAAGGCGAACCACAAAATGGTGCCGCCTCCCACCAAGAAGCGACAGGTGAGTGAAGGTCTTCATCAGGAGCAAGGGAATGTGAACATCTACATCAGGAACAAGGGTGGGAGGAGACCAGAGTTCAAATCTGTACTTGAGCCATGACACTTTCTGGGTGACCTGGGGCTAGACACTGCCCCTTAGCCTGACTTATTTCACATGGGTGTTTGAGGCTAAAATGGTGAGCAGGAGAGCCAGAAATGCCACCTCAAGCTCTTTGGACAAAAGAGTAGGGATGTAAATATCAGAAGGTGCTGCAGGAGAGGGACTGTGAGTAACATCACACAAGGAATGTTTCTAGGACTAAGGTAAAACTGTGAAGCTCCCTTGTAATTTTTGCTCATGAATGCTGCATGTTGTTCAAGTAATCTTGTTATTGATACATGGTTTTTGGTTTTGTTCTATGTGCAGTTTTTCTTTTAGTATGTTATTTAATAATGCAGATATCCTCTTAGAAAGCACTGTTCTGTTGGTGAAGGCAGAAGCCCACGTTGCAGATGTTTTTGTGAGGAGAATCAGAACTTACAGGGTTAAACAGTTCTGTGTGACATCTCACATTCTGAGGCGAGGTTATGTTCACATACGGGAATCTTTGTGTGTGAGTTCCTTTCATTTTTGGCTGAGAGAGGAAAGAATGCCTGCTCTCTCGCTGGGCTGATTTATGATGTTTGTCTTCTCATTAAACGCTGTTAGAGATTAGCAAGAAGCCTGCAAACAGTCTGATTTATTATCCACACACAAGGCAACATTTTCTGCCACTGCAGATCTCTGCTAAGAGCTGCAAAGAGAGCTCAAGTTTTTTCTATCGGCACAGGCGTCCATCGGCACAGGGGAAGTGTGCCGGGCGCCATCTTATCTCAGCAGGTCATGGAACCAGCCAAGCTTTGGAAGCTGTTGCCACGTCGTGCCTGTGTGTGTGGGAGAAGCCAGCTGGAGCTCCTGCCTAATGTTTGAGGCAGCGAAGTTTGCTGGGGAGGATCTCATCTTCAGGACCGGGTGCCAAGAGGAGCTGCTGGTGACGTGAGTAGGCTCAGCCCCGGGGGAGAAGATGGCAGATGGCCAGGGGTCATTCTCAGTCCCTTTTGAAAAATTAAATGGGAGCAACTGGGAGGAGTGGTCAAGGAAGCTGAAGGCCTGGCTGGTAGCCAAGGGTCTGTGGGAGGTGACCCAAGGGCCCCCACTGCAAGCTCCAGCTGGAACTGCAGCAGCGGTTGCTGCAGCTGCCCATGCCTCACAGAGGAAAGACCAGAAAGCCCTAGGAGCCACAGTGCTCAGTTTGGAGGGCTCACAGCTACCTTTGGTGGAGGGTCTTGAGACTGCCCAGGAGGCCTACCAGGCACTAGAGAGAGTGCACCACAGGACCACAGCTGGGGCAAAGATCCACACCACCAGAAGCTTGTTTGAGCTGAAGCTGCGTCCTGGTGATAGCATCAGACAGCATGTGACTAAGATGCTCTCTGTTTTCAACAAGCTGAGACTGTTGCAAGTCAACTTTACTGAGGAACTGAAAGTTTATATTTTGCTCAGCTCTCTGGACAAAAGTTATGACAATTTGTGTCTAACTTTGGAATCGATGAATCCAGTGGATCTTACTCTGCAGTATGTGACTGGGCGTTTATGTGATGAGGAAGAACGCCGTCTCAGAGAGGGCCAAGCTGGCGCAGGGTGCCCTGCCGGTAGCAGGGGGGGGGGGATTCACTATTTTTTGGTGTTGAAAAATTAGTCCTTTTGCTCCGGAGCGAAGTGGGGTGAGCAGTGCGGTGCTGTGAATCGACTGCTTTTTCCACGGAGCGAAGCCGCACAGCCGTTGCTGGAGAGCGCTGAATTTTTCCTGTGGACAATTTGATTCTAAAAGCAACTACCCATGAGTAGAACAAATTGGAAACTTTTAAAGAAAAAAAGAAAAGACTTAATTTGGTACTGAAGCGGGGAGGCATAAACAGGAAGTCCGCCTTCCGCTTTTGTAAATAGATCAAAGCAAAGAGGCTGCAAGCTAAAGTCTTGGAAAGCCAATCGGAAAGGACTAATTTTTCACCACCAAAAAATAGTGAATCCCCCCCTTGGAAGCAGGAGAAGGGGGGGGGAGATTTGGACCATATATACCTGCAAGAGAGAGGGAAAGAAGCTAAAATTCCACTGCTCAGAACCTGGGAACAAGCTGCCAATAGGACAATAAGACTGCCGTACTTTGAAATGCGCATTGACTGTGAATAGACCATCCACTGACAGCTAGCTGAGTAAGAGAGATACATTGTTTTTAGCTGTCCCCCTCTGATCTTAAAAAGGAGGAAAAGTAACTGAAAATTGAAACTAACTTTCTTGCTCAAGCTGTGTTTTAAAAGGCGCCATTTTGGATTAATACAAGTACAGATAGCAACTGTTTCCCCCTAGAGGAAGTTTCTGAAACTGTTACAAGAGTTGAATCAGGGGAATTTTCCACTTGTAAGATAGAACTGTTTGACTGTGGGACTGACCTTGGACTTTTTAAGTGTTATGGCAGATGGGAAAGAAAAAGTAGATTCGTCACTCCCAGACAAAACAACAAGATCTGGGAAGTCTTGGCAGTGAAGAGCATCTGGTCCTTCTGCCTCACCTGCAGCTGTACCAACACAATCCAAACCAAGAGGAATGTCATCAGAAGAAGCTCTAGCACTTGCATTAAGTAAGATAAATGAATCTTTGGAGCAGCTTAATAAGAAGGTAGATGCGACAAATGCGAAAGTGGATGCTGCAAATACTAAAATCGATTTAAATACAGACTTCCTGTCCCCAAGAGATGCCCAATCGCTGTCACTCCAGCACGTAAGCCGTGCGTCACCTTCAGCTGACAACGTGAGGCAAAACTCTTTGGTATCCTGCAAATACCTCAACACTCTCTTGATGCCTTGCCAGGTGTTCACACTGGGCTTTGTAGCCTCCCTGCTGAGCAGATTCACAGCAAACCCTATGTCTGGTCTGCTCCACTGAGAGAGATACAACAGACTCCCTAGCGCTGACTGAAACACCTCAGGGTTTTGGAACTCAGAACGCTCCCCAAGCTGACAGTCCTTCACGAAGTTGGTCTCCATGGGTGTTCTGACCCCTGCACAGTCAGACATCCGGAACTTCTCAAGCAACTGCTCAATCTTGCCTTTCTGACTGAGCAAGAAACCCACATTCTCAGACCTGTCTATCCCAATGCCTAGATAAACCTGAACGGGACCAAGGTTTTTGAGCTTAAACTTCTTACCAAGCTCTTTGGCAAAACCTTGCACCTTTCTACCTGTCTGTGCCACATACAGAATATCATCTATGAACACCAGAATTGCTTCTTGTGTCTCTCCTGACCCCTTCAGGTACAGGCAACTGTCTGCAAGACTCTTCCGGAAACCCAAACTTTCCAGAGCTTCATTCAGGCACATGTTCCAATTTCTGGCTGACTGTTTCAAACCATAAATTGACTTGTGTAGCTTCCACACAACACCTGGCTTATTGCCCTCAAACCCTGGAGGAGGTAACATGTACAGATCCTCCTTCAGATCCGAGTTCAAATAAGTCACATCCACATCAAAGTGGTGCACTTGGTCCCCTCTTTGAGCAGCTACTGCTAAAAGCAGGTGCAGTGTCTCACTCCAGCACAGGGGAAGTGTGCCGGGCGCCATCTTATCTCAGCAGTTTGTAGAAGGCCTGGCCAATCCAGAGGTATCATACTGCCTTATCACCCACTGGATCACCACCTTGTTCTGGTGAATGGGTTTGCATGTTCCTATGACTTGAGTGAGTGAAGCCAAAGAATGATCCAAAAAGTCCTCAACGGCAGAACAGGCGGATGATAACAAGCGGTATGTTACAACGGCTGTGAAGGTGGATAAGGGCTGCAGCAGACAGGAATCTACCGGTTCATTGTGACTACTCATGCCATCGGAACAGAGCCCTACTGCGAAGATTGTACCTTGGTCAGCATGCACTGATCTACACACATAAAACAAATTCACGTACTGGTGTCTTCCAAAAACCCATCCCAAACTCAAACCCCAAAAGTCCCCTGGCGATCTGCAAATGGTAACAGGGGCAGGATCATGAAATCTGGAAGCCCCTACTCATGAACCAGCACATGGGCGGTGCATACTGATTCAGTCACTCTGACCCAAGGAATGAGGCAGTTGAGCAGCTCAGAAGCTGTATCCATGACTGAGCAGCCCTTTTTAGGATCCACTCTGCTCACCCTGGAAAGGGGGAGGGGCTAGAAAAGGTGCCCTAAACATAGTCTGCCTCCCTTTCCCCCTGACTGGATGACCTCGCCCAGTGGGGTCACCACCTAGCGGTTGTAAAACACAAATGAATTTTGGAACATGGAATATACAGACGTTGTCAGATAACACAGATAGTGAGTGTTCTGAATGCAAAACTGCCATCATTGCAAGAGAGCTGCAATGTTTTGACATCAATATTGCAGCGCTTCAAGAGACTCAAAGAGCAGGTGAGGGACAACTGAAGGAAGAAAAAGGAGACTACACTTTATTCTGGAAAGGTCTATCTGAAGAAGAACTTTGGATACATGGAGTAGGCTTCGCTATCAAAAATGATCTTGTGAAGCTCCTGTCAGAAGTCCCTACCAGCATTAATGAGTGATTCTCAACCCTTTGAATAAAGCACACCAAAAACCAACAGGCTACTCTTATAAGCGCTTATGCACCAACACTGGATGCCGATGAAGACATTAAAGAAAATTTTTACTCTCAGCTGGATACCGTTCTATCAGAGATGCCTAAGGAAGATAAACTCATCCTCCTGGGTGATTTTAATGCAGGAGTTGGGCGAGATTTCAATCGGTGGCCTGGGACTATTGGGAAAGAAGGAATTGGCAACAGCAACCAGAACAGAATCTTACTTTTGACGATATGTGCAGCGCACAACCTTGTTACTACCAACACACTCTGGCACCTCTTAGACCAGGGGTCAGCAACCTTTTTCAGCCATGGGCTGGTCCACCGTCCCTCAGACCATTTGGTGGGCCAGACTAAATTTTGAAAAAAAAATACGACCGAATTCCTATGCCCCACAAATAACCCAGAGATGCATTTTAAATAAAGGCATACATTCTGTTCATGTCAAAACACCAGGCAGGCCATACAAATAACCCAGAGAAGCATTTTAAATAAAAGGACACATTCTACTCATGTAAAAACACGCTGATTTCTGGACCGTCCACGGATTGAGAAGGTGATTGGGCCACATCCGGCCCATGGTCCTTAGGTTGTCTGCTGATGTCTTAGACTATGTTATTGTCTGTGCTAAAGATCACCGTGATCTGCTCCTTACCAGAGCTAGGCGAGTGCCGACGACTGCTGGACAGATCACTGACTAATACGCTCCACAATGGCTATCAATATTATACCTTAACGCAGGCTTCAAGGAAGGAAAACAAGGCGCAAAATGAACATCCAAGATCCCGTTAAGTGGGATTGCTTCCAAATGACTTAAGGGCCATCTGCTTTCAGAATTCCCTGATAACATCAAGGAACACTGGACCAAGCTAAAAACATCCATTATTGCAGTCTGTGAACCAAGCCACAAAGACCATCTATGGGCGAATAAATCATGGCATATGCCCCCTACGCTCAGCAGATAGTATCACACGTCTAAAAGATAAAGAAGCTATTGCACTGTGCTGGAAAGAACATTACCAACATCTCCTTAAGCGCAACTCCCCCGTAGCTGCTGAGGTCCTCTCACAAATTCTTACACAATAACTTCACAAGCTCATCAAAAAAATCCGGGAGAGAGAAGAGATCCCAGCAGACTTTAAGGATGCCAAAATTATCAATTTTTTTTTTAAAAAAGGTGACAGAACTGATTGCGGAAACTATCGAGGCAGCTCTCTATTAGCTGCAGGTGGCAAAGTTTTTGCAAGGATCTTAGCAAACCATCTCTTAACAATATCTGAGGTGACCGTTCCTGACCTGATTCCTAAAATGGTTTTTGGCCTTCTAGGGGGACAGTGGACATAATTTTCACTGCTCAACAGCTTCAAGAAAAATGCAGAGATCAAAACCAACCCCCGTATATGTCGTTTTTTGACCTAAGGCTTTAGACACTGTAAATCGTAATGGACTGTCCTTCTGAGAATTGGCTGCCCAGATAAATTTGTAAACATCATCCGACTCCTCCATGATAATATGACAGCAACAATCACAGATAACAATGGCTTTCAAAGTGAACCATTCACAGTGGGATCAGGTGTTAAACAGGGTTGTGTTATTGCCTCAACTCTAGTCTTTATTTTCATTGCCATGATCCTACACTTTGTCAAAGGAAAACTCCCCACTGGAGTAGAAATCATATATTGAACAGATGGAAAGTTCTTCAATCTGAGCAGGCTGAAAGCAAAGAGTAAGGTTACAGTAACTTTCATCATAGAGCTTCAGTATGCTAATGACAACGTAGTGTGTGCACACTCACAGGATGACCTCCAAACCATCCTAAATATCTTCCCAGAAGCTTACGAAAAGTTTGGCCTGTCGCTCAACATCCAAAAAAAAAAAAAAAAAAAGAAAAAAAAAAAGTACTGCACCAACAAGCACAAAATAACCCCTCTGCAGCTCCACAAATCCAACTCAGTGGTGTAACGTTGGAAAATGTCAATCACTTCTCCTACCTAGGCAGTTATCTTTCCACAAGGGATAACACTTATGCCAAAATCCAGCATCCCTGAGCTCTGCGAGTGCAGCTTTCTGTCGATTGAAGTGCAGAGTGTTTGAGGACCGGGACATTCACAGGGAAACCAAAATGCTTGTTGTACTACCAACCTTACTGTATGCTTGTGAAACATGCACCACGTATAAACACCTTCTCCAACTCCTCGAAATATTTCATCAACGGTGTCTCTGAAAATTTTTACACATCACTTGGGAAGACAGGCGAACTGATATCAGTGTACTGGAAGAAGCAAATATCACCAGTGTTGAAGCAATGATTCTTCAACATCATCTTCGTTGGACTGGTCATGCTGTGCAGATGCCTGATGATCGTCTTCCAAGGTAACTACTCTATTCTGAACTTAAAAATGGAAAGCGTAATGCTGGTGGTCAGGAAAAGAGGTTTAAAGACTGTCTCAAGGCAAATCTTTTAAAATGAAGTTTAAACACCGACAACAGGGAAGCCCTGGCCTGCGAGCACTTCAATTGGAGAACAGCCTTTACCAAAGGTGTCATGGGCTTTGAAGACACTCGAACTCAGGATGTAAGGGAGAAACGTGCTAAGAGGAAGGCATGCTTGGCAAATCCACACCATGATCAACTCCCGCCCAGAAACCAATGTCTCCACTGTGGAAGGACGTGTGGTTCCAGAATTGGCCTCCACAGTCACTTACGGACTCATCGTTAAAACTGTGTTTATGAAAGACTTGGCTACGAGTGATCATGAAAGAAGAAGAATAATGATACTGCCTTACCAGTCGCACTGCCTGGTGTGCTGTTATTCCTATCTTCCTCTGCACCTGAGGTTCTCAGTATGCAATTCATGGTAGCTCACCAAGCCACGCTCCAGCTGAGTGCAGCTTTCAGGTTTGGGGTTAGAATCATAGAATCATAGAGTTGGAAGAGACCACAAGGGCCATCGACTCCAACTCCCTGCCAAGCAGGAAACACCATCAGAGCACTCCTGACATATGGTTGTCAAGCCTCTGCTTAAAGACCTCCAAAGAAGGAGACTCCACCGCACTCTTTGGCAGCAAATTCCACTGTCGAACAGCTCTTACTTTCAGGAAGTTCTTCCTAATGTTTAGGTGGAATCTTCTTTCTTGTAGTTTGGAACCATTGCTCCGTGTCCGCTTCTCTGGAGCAGCAGAAAACAACCTTTCTCCCTCCTCTATGTGACATCCCTTTATATATTTGAACATGGCTATCATATCACCCCTTAACCTCCTCTTCTCCAGGCTAAACATGCCCAGCTCCCTTAGCCGTTCCTCATAAGGCATTGTTTCCAGGCCTTTGACCATTTTGGTTGCCCTCCTCTGGACACGTTCCAGTTTGTCAGTGTCCTTCTTGAACTGTGGTGCCCAGAACTGGACACAGATGAGGTCAGACCAGAGCAGAATACAGTGGCACTATTACTTCCCTTGATCTAGATGCTATACTCCTATTGATGCAGCCCAGAATTGCATTGGCTTTTTTAGCTGCTGCGTCACACTGATGGCTCATGTCAAGTTTGTGGTCAACCAAGACTCCTAGATAATTTTCACGTGTACTGCTCTCAAGCCAGGTGTCACCCATCTTGTATTTGTGCCTCTCATTTTTTTTGCCCAAGTGCAATACTTTACATTTCTCCCTATTAAAATTCATCTTGTTTGTTTTGGCCCAGTTCTCTAATCTGTCAAGGTCGTTTTGAAGTGTGATCCTGTCCTCTGGGGTGTTAGCCACCCCTCCCAGTTTGGTGTCATCTGCAAATTTGATCAGGATGCCCTTGAGTCCATCATCCAAGTCGATGGTAAAGACTGGGCCCAAGACAGAACCCTGTGGCACCCCACTAGTCACTCTTCTCCAGGATGAAGAGGAACCATTGATGAGCACCCTTTGGGTTCGGTCAGTCAGCCAGTTACAAATCCACTGAGTGGTAGCATAGTCAAGACCGCATTTTACCAGCTTCTTTACAAGAATATCATGGGGCACCTTGTCAAATGCCTTGCTGAAATCAAGGCAGGCTACATCCACTGCGTTCCCTTCATCTACCAGGCTTGTAATTCTGCCAAAAAACGAGATCAGGTTAGTCTGACATGACTTATTTTTCAGAAATCCATGCTGACTATTGGTGATCACAGTATTCCTTTCTAGGTGCTCACAGACTGTTTGCTTAATGATCTGCTCCAGAATCTTCCCTGGTATTGATGTCAGACTGACTGGGCGGTAATTATTTGGGTCCTCTCTTTTTTCTCCTTTTTGAAAATAGGGACAACATTTGCCCTCCTCCAGTCTGCCGGGACTTCGCCTGTTCTCCAGGAATTCTCAAAGATGACTGCCAGTGGTTCTGAGATCACATCTGCCAGTTCTTTTAATACTCTTGGATGCAGTTCATCTGGCCCTGGAGACTTGAATACATCTAAACTAGCCAAGTATTCTTGTACTATCTCCTTAGTTATTCTGGGCTGTGTTACCTCTGCTGAATCATTTGCTCCAAATTCTTCAGGTCGGGCATTGTTTTCCTTATCGGAGAAGACTGAGGCAAAGAAGGCATTGAGGAGTTCTGCCCTTTCTGTGTCCCCTGTTTGCATTTCACCATCTTCTCCTCTGGGTTAGTGTTCCTCTATAATATGTAATTAAGCATCACTGGAGTCCATTGCATCTAATAGATCTTTATTAGCATTTGCTATAACCGGAAGATATCAATTCCCTGAATGCAAACCTCAAAGAAATCAATTCCCTCCCACACAAGAAGGACAGATGCCTCTCCCGCTAAAAATATCTCTACAAATGCAAATGCATCAAAGAAAGTGGGTTGGTCTAGGTTTGGGGGCTAGAACTCTGGGAAACCAATGAGCCAGTGACTTGTAGTGGTTAGGGGGCTGGACTAGAATCTAGGAGACCAGGGTTCAAATTCCACTGTAGCCATGACACTTGCTGAGTGGCCAGGGGCCAGGAACCATCTCTCAACATAACCTATTTAACTGAATTTTTTTTAGGCTAAAATGGTGAGCGGGAGGAAAGCAAAGGAAGTACATACCAGAAGCTGCTGCAGGAGAGGAACTGTGAATAACATTATGGGAGGGGTTTTCTAGGACTAAGGTAAAACTGTGATGCTTCCTTGTAATTTTTTGCTAATAGATGCTGTATGTTGTTCAGGTAATCTTACTGTGATTTTGGGTTTTGTTCTATTAGTTCCCGCCACCCCCATACTATGGCTCCAATGCTTTCCTGCTCGTTCCCTCTGTCAATGGTTCCTCCCTGTCCCACCAGTCTGAATCAGGTTTGAAATGTTCTTTCCTAGCGTCACCCTCAGGCGCCTCCTGGAGTGACTGGCTGCCACCACTCCTCCTTGTCTAGCCAGTCCCTGACATCAGGATACTGCTCAAAACTTGTTTGTCTTTCTTTGACCTCTCTCATTACTTGAGTTTTGTGAGACCATATTTCTTGAAGATGATACTTACTTTCAGGAGGTCCACTGTTGCACATATCTGTCTTGCAGCAGGAGATCTTGTTGAGGATGTACAGTGATGAGGTTATGGAGGCACTGGAATAGTCTGCGTCACACAACTCTGTATCGATGCAGGACTTGAGAACCACATTTGACCCCAAAAGTGCTATAAAAGAAAGAAATGAAAAAGGAAATAACTAGACCTGGAGATAGGGCTGGCCCACCCATGAGGAAAGGATTGATAGTCATCTTATGTGGCAGGATCCAGAGGGGCAGGGGATCTGACCATCAAGAAAAGCATTGCCTGATGCTGCTGCCTTTGGTATGAGGGGCAGACCATGATGACAGCTTCACTCAGCAGTAAATCGGTGGTGGAAACCCCTCCTATCCTGAGTACTTCTGCCTCCAGCACCCAGCACACTGAGTCTCTCATACCGGCAGTCCATGTCCCTGTTTTTCGTGGCAGGGACCTTGGAGCTCCTTTCTTTTTCTTTTTTAATATTTCTTTTTTCCTTTATAACAACCAAATAAAATCTCTTCATCATATATATCTTTGCTCAAATTGAGCTTTGACTTCCTCCCGCCCCCCTCCCTGACTTTCATCTGCAATCACTTTTATCTTCACATCTCTAAATCACCCTACTTACCTTATCTCCATACTTAAAAGACAGGTATCAAATCATAACCTGTCCTTTTCAAACAGTTCGTGTTGCTGGTTTCGGATTTCCCCTGTCAGTCTCTCCAGCTCAGCGTATTCAATCATCTTTGTCTGTCATTCTTCCAACGTTGGAAGTTCCTCCTGCCTAGATTTCTGGGCTAAAAGTATCCTTGATGTCGAAAATCAAGGCTTTATCAGTAGAAACTGGCAACTCTCCCAGGCACCCGGCATGATTCCCTGTTGACCTCCCTGGCTGCATTCCCCAGCAAGATCCAGCCGAGGTCTCGATAGGCGATTCTTTTCAAACGTGAGAAGAACACCCCCCCTCTTTCCTGCCCCCTGGCAGGGGAAAGAGATAGACAGAAACGTATTTACATGCCTTTATTTCTGTCTTTGCAGCATTACAAAAAAACGTGACTGCTCTCTTCAAGCTCCAGCAGTGTAGAGACAAACACTTCCTGCACTTCCTGGACAGGAATAAACAGAAGAGCTCAAATTACACTCTGAGCTAGACTATATGCAACTGGCCGAGATGACTGGCAGAATCCGAGATCTGGGAGAAGAAAAGATGGAGGAAGACTGGGAGAAATTCAAGATGTATCTACAAAAACATTGTAATTTGTTTGAATGTTAAGAAGGATGCTAGATTATAAAAAACTGGCCACCACTAAACTAGATTTAAATTTGATGATAAGTGAGACTAAAGAAAATATAAAAATTTTATTGGAAAAAGTGTTAAATCATATTGGAATGTGTGGACATGAGATTGTAAACAAGTTGATAATTTGTTTGGAAAAATTTTTTTTTAATGATGTAAATGGGAGAGGGGGACGTGAGGGAGTCCAAAGAAGTGAAGAATTTGTTGTTATAAAAGTAAGATTGTTTTATGTGTGCATTTATATTTTAAAAAAACCTTAATAAATATTTATAAAAAAAAAAAAACAAATTACACTCTGAGCTAATTCCAGTGCTTCACACTGTGAATTGACTGTCCCTCTGTTTCCCACGGGCAGTCCCAACATTCCCATGTTGTTTACTTTTCCAGCTAGCACTTTGCAGCTGCATTGCATCCATATCGTAACATACTCCCCCATATGAATCAATGTGTGCTGCGAAAATAGATTGATTCAGAGAAGAAACAAACAGTTGTTATGCATATAACACTCCCCTGTTGTTTCAGTTCCATCCTTGGAACTACCCACCACTGGTTTCCCCAGTGTACCTCTCTGGTTGTCTGACTTCCAAGGAACGAGTGCATCTGCATTACCTTGGCTAGGGAATGTAGTGTTATGCTTAGCAACTCCCTGTTGTGTCTTTGTCTCTGACTTAGACACAGCTTCAACCTGTCTTGAGTTGTCAACAATAGTAACACATGCAACAGCTGAGTTAGCAAACTCTTTTGAATACCTCTTGGGTGGTACACCCTTTGTAACTCTCTCGGACCTGCGTATGAGGTGCTGATCCTCTCTGCTCACTGGTTCAGTCTCAGGACTCTTTGGAGAACCAGTTCCAATAGTAAACAGTGGTTCATCCTCCACCTGTGAAGGTCTAGCCATTGTGTGAGATTTCCTCTCAATGACTGTGTCAACTGAACTCTTTGAGCTATCACTGTCATTCTCAGTACCACTGTAATCAGTAAAATCATCATCATCATCTGAATTGTCCTCAGTGGGAAATGTGTGAACAATTTCTCTCTCCTGTTCAGGAGCACTCTCTAGAAATTTTGTGAGAATCACCTGACCAGATTCAGACAAAATTACTCTGTAGAGACCCTTTTCATAACCCACAAAGATGCCTCTGGCATTCTTTACTCCACCTGGATCTTCAGTCAAAACATGAGACCCAAAAACCTTAAAATGGGCTACAGAAGGTTTTCTGTGAAATAGCTTTTCAAAAGGAGAACATCCCAAACCTTTTGAAACCTTTCTCAACCAAGAGTAACAAAAACACAATAATGATTCCGCCCAATACTCATGTGGCAAATGTGAACTCAGTAATTGCGCCTTCATCCCATTTTGCAATTCTTTGTTCACTTGCACACAGACACTTTTGTTCCATGCTCCTGCAGAAACAGCAGTCTTGTGCCTTATGCCTTTCTTATCTAGGAAATCCTGAAAATCCTGTAAAAGAAAAACTGGCTTTTCATCTGTGAAAAGACAATCAATGTTAGCATCATGAACAGTTTTAACCTTGTCACAAAACTCTTAAAACCTTTCTAAGGCTTCTTGTGGTTTCTGCAATATGTATATCCACACATAATGAGTGAAATAATCCACACACACAAGATAATATCTTGCATTGCCTCTAGATGGTGCTAGAGGACCAATCACATCAGCATACACTCGCTGAAATGCACTGTTAACTTTGGTCGCCTTCTGGACGTCCTTCGCCATACCTGCAAGAGAAATCATGTCAGATTCAGATGCATTACAATTTATGCAATCACTTTGATCAAAAGTCAACAAATACAGTCCATCTTTCTCTCTGGCGGAAAGATACAGCTCTCCATCTTTGAAGATTTTGCAGCTTTCTCTATCATAGGACAAAGTCAGTCCTTTCTTTGCGATCTGCGAAACACTCAGCAGATTGAACTTTAAATCAGGAACCAAATACACATTGTTAATAGTCAAGTTCAGACTTTCAAGATACACAGTTCCAAACCCAGTCGCTTCCAGCTCCTGGCCATTGGCCTGTTTCACAGTGAAGCTTTGCTTCTTAAACGTTGAAAACAGTCCTCGGCGCGATGTCATGTGTTGCGTCGCTCCAGTGTCCAAAACAAAAGCGTTTTCCGTTGAAAATGCGGCTTTTGTTGACTGCAATGCCTTTGCAGGTTTCATCTGGGACTTGGTACGACTTTTGCCTGACACCTCAGGCTTTACAGAGCTCCTCTTAGCTCCTTTCTGTTGACGTGGCTTCTTACAATTCCCCTGAAGATGCCCAGTCTGTCCACAATTGTAACAACAAACAATGTTCAGAGCTTCAGCTTGCTCTTTCCTTGCAATGGCAGTGGGGGCGCTATAACTCTGAGCCTCACTCCCCCTGTCAGCAACATCCATTGCAGCAAGAACAGGAACAGCAACAGCAACAGCAACAGCAGCAACAGTTCCTTCACTCCCCCTTTTGGGGTCAAAGCTCTCCTCAGCTTTCGATAAGCTTTCAGGAATTTGGCCAGCGTCATCTTGGCTCTCCCCTTCTGGGGTAGTCAACCTTCGGCTCTTGCTTCTCACTCCAGCTTCACAAGCTTTTCGGAGCTTCTGAGAGAACAAGGCCATCTCAATCTCAAGCCTCAGCTCTCACTCTCGAGCCTGTAAATTCCAATAGCTGGCTGTTTAGTCTTTGCACCTGGCAGCTAAATGCAGGCTGCTTTGGAAGTCCCTCCAAGAGCAGTGAGATAGCAGACAAAACAAACGCTGTTTTCCCAGTGTTTTTCCAGCCTCTAACACTGTCAGCCGTGTTGGCTAGTAACTTTCCACTTTCTTTTCAAGCTAACTATCTCCAAAGTAGCTGAAAAGACTGATGTCTCATTGCTTAGCAACTGGACATTCCAGGTTTGAAGCAAACCGTTATCAGTCCCAAGAATGCGAAGAATGTGGCTCTCTCACAGTGTTTTTCTATCCAAAAAAACCAGCTTTTGTGAACCAGAGAAGAATCAATCTGCGTTCACTCTTTTAGCCCATAAATCAGCATACCTTGGGGTTCCGTTGCTCCTTGCTTATCAGCAAAAACGTCTGCTTCGGTGTTCAGCCGTTCATTGTAGCCTCCATCCTCACGCTACCACAAACTCCTTTATCTCCTTGCAGAGGATGAATACGATCCATCAACCTGTTCAGCTGCTTTCATGTTTCGATGCCATCGGCTCCGTGCTACCAGATGTCGGAAATCAAGCCTTTATCAGTAGAAACTGGCAACTCTCCCAGGCACCCGGCATGATTCCCTGTTGACCTCCCTGGCTGCATTCCCCAGCAAGATCTAGGCGAGGTCTCGATAGGTGATTCTTTTCAAACGTGAGAAGAACACCCCCCCTCTTTCCTGCCCCCTGGCAGGGGAAAGAGATAGACAGAAACGTATTTACATGCCTTTATTTCTGTCTTTGCAGCATTACAAAAAAATGTGACCGCTCTCTTCAAGCTCCAGCAGTGTAGAGACAAACACTTCCTGCACTTCCTGGACAGGAATAAATGGAAGAGCTCAAATTACACTCTGAGCTAATTCCGGTGCATCGCACTGGGAATTGACTGTCCCTCTGTTTCCCACGGGCAGTCCCAACATTCCCATCATGTTTACTTTTCAAGCTAGCACTTTGCAGCTGCATTGCATCCATATCGTAACACTTTCTGCCATGGTAGCATACATAAATATATTTATGTCTTTTTGGGGGGAATTTCTTCACCTATGATTGCTAATAAGAAAGCCTCTGTTTTTTTTTTACTAAAAGTATTTTATATATTATATCCCAGTAGACTTTAATCTTAGGACACATCCACCACATTTGAAAGAAATTCCCTTCCTTCTCCTTACAGTTCCAAAATACCTTATCTTAAGTTCTATACATTTTAGCAAATATCACCTTGGAGCTCCTTTCTGAGGCTCCCTCCGCCTCGCTGGTGCCCATGCAGGCACACTGCCTCTTTCCTTGTGCGGTGGTCATTTGCAAAGCGCAGGCTGCAAAGCCACCCTAATTATCCCTTGCAGGGCTGCCTGCACTGCCTGGCAGCCTTTGACTGGCAGAGTGGGCTCCATCTTTTCTCCTGTGCTGAAAAAGGCAGCCAGGTGGCAGCCAAGGCTGTCTCCGCCCGGAGCCTGCACATCACTGTCGACTCACGCAAGGTGGGGGCTCCTTCAAACTTCTCCACTGAGAGGTGGGCAGCCATGCCCCCTCGACAGGAAAGGGTGACATGGCTCGCAGTTCCCCTGCTTAGCAGCTGAGATTCCGCTTCTACTTGTGTGCAAGCAGGAGCGGGGGTGGGGCTCTTGCAGCTAGGGAGGGGGAGCAATTTAACAGAGCCCCCGCCCCACTACTTGTTCATGTGAGCCAGTGGCAGGTTGGGGTTTCCACAAAACTGCTTGGCTGAGGCGAGGGCAGCGGTGTGCTCTTAACCCAAGCAGTTTAAGGAGGGAGGGAGGGAGGGAGGAACAAGATGTATAAGCCTTGTCCATGCAGCTTTTTTCTCCCAGTGCAAGTATATGGGACAGACCACAATGATGATTTCACATCGTTGATGAAGCTGCCACCCCTCCTGAGTCCCTCTGCCTCCAGCTCCAGGCTGCAGCTTGTTTTGTTTTTCCTCAGCGTGCTGGTTGCTGAAGGCAGAGGGACTCAGAATAGGCAGGGTTTCCCCCACCGATTTACTGCTGAGTGAAGCTGTCATCACGGTCTGCCCTTCATACCGGTCCTGGGGTGATATATCAATAAATCGCCCAGGCCTAATCTTCAGTCACCCTTTCTTCCGGGTCTGCGGGGTGGGGAACATTTCATGGTTTGACTCAGGTATCCAATTGTGTTGAGCAGGCCCTGCTTGGAGCAGAAAGAGATTTCTCCAGTTTTATCTATTTGTTGAATGTGAGTCAGGAATGGAGAACCTTTGGCTGTCCAGAGGTTTCTACCACCCTTCTCCTTATTGAGTGGGACCAGTTCAGGAGGTTTCATGGGAAGGAATTCATCAATGAAATAGGTTTTGTGGCTGACAGAGTGAATAAAAATCAATTTAAAAAAATCAAAATAATAAGTTTTTTAAATTTAAATTAGGTTTTTTTATTTAAATCAGATTTTTTAAAAATTTAAATTATGTTTTTTTAAAAATGCTTTTGGAGGATCCCCCCCCCCAAGATAGTTTTCTATTTAAGTTATATTATAGTCCAAAGACTATCCTCATCAGGAAATAAGGATTTTTTAAAGCTTTTCATGTGTGCTATAACTCCCTCTAAGGTTTTTCCTCAGCATGCTGGGTGCTGGAGGCAGAGGGACTCAGGATCGGAGGGGTTTCCCCAACAACTTACTGCTGAGTGAAGCTGTCATCACGGTCTGCCCCTCATACCGGTCCTGGGGCGATATATCAATAAATCGCCCAGGCCTAATGTTCTGTCACCCTTTCTTCCGGGTCTGCGGGGTGGGGAACATTTCATGGTTTGACTCAGGTATCCAATTGTGTTGAGCAGGCCCTGCTTGGAGCGGAAAGAGAGTTCTCCAGTTTTATCTATTTGTTGAATGTGTCAGGACAGGAGAACCTTTGGCTGTCCAGAGGTTTCTACCACCCTTCTCCTTATTGAGTGGGATCAGTTCAGGAGGCTTCATGGGAAGCAATTAATGAATGAAATAAGTTTTGTGGCTGCCATGGTGGATGACAGAGTGGATAAAAATCAATTTAAAAAAATCAAAATAATCAGATTAAATTTAAATCAGAATTTTTTTATCTAAATCAGATTTTTAAAATTTAAATTGGTTTTTTGGAGGATTCCCCCCCCAAAAGATAGTTTTCTATTTTAGTTATATTATAGTCCAAAGACTATCCTCATCAGGAAATAATGATTTGTTTTAAGCTTTTCATGTGTGCTATAACTCCCTCTAAGGTTTTTCTTAAAAAATCGTTTAATCACATCAGTTAACAAACATGGATACATATGCTATAATGTTATTGTTTTAGTTAAATAAATTATTTAAATTGCTATTAATGAAAGGATTATTTTTTCTCCTTCCAATAAAATACAGCAGTAAAGAAGTACAAATATAAACAGTTAATTTATTAAACCTCACAAAAAATTTATAATTATCTGTCAATGTTTTTCTAATAGTATAACCAAATCAGTAATTTTTGATATAACTTTAAAAACTACTCTGAAAATTTATTATTCCAAAAACGAAACCTTCATCTAGTTGTAAAGATTAGGATTATACCAGCAAGAATGAGTTTTTATGTAAAAAAAAGTTTTAAATCAAGTTTTACTGACTGTTTTTACTGATTTAAAGTAAATCCTCCCTGTAAGTGGACCAATGAGAGTCGATGCTGGAGCTCATAAAGGGAGCATGTACCACAGGCAATTAGGAAGGGGCAATATGTCAGTATCAGTTTCTCTTGGTTTCTTATTTTAAGTTCATTTCTCCACATTTTCATATCAGCTTCCAACTCTCCCCCCCCCACCCCATCAACATTTAGTGTGAATGTTATTTTCACTCTTAGGCCCTATCTGCAGGGTCATACTGATTTAAGCAGTCATGGTTTTCCCCAAGGGGATGGGGGGGGAGGGCGGGGGGATATTTGTTGACCATCTTGGCTGTGAATCCTGGCGGACTAGCTCTCTGCCTTGCAGGCCTGGGAGATGGGAACCGACAGACTGACTCCAACTAAAAAAGCTGAGGCTGCTGAACCGACACTTGCGTTGGGGTATTGTTTGGCTTGTTTTGTTGCTGTTACTTATATCCATCTTTTCTATCTTTATTTTTAGCTCTTCTTATGAATTAGGTGACTGTTGATTGACTTGGTTTAGGTTCTTATATGCACACTTTACCCTAGTATGTGCATTTGTCTACTGATTTGGACAACTGGATTGCAAAAATGGGAGAAGGGCAGATTCTGAAGGATGGCTTTGTTTTGCTCTGCCAGTTGAGTAAACGCACCTTTAAATATGAACTGACTTGAATTCCTTCCTTGCTCCTACAGGCAATGCAGAGGCTAGAATACTACTTTATTAAAAGTCATGTTCTGTGGCTTGTGGCTAAGATATGGCCTTAGAAAGTGAGTCAGGGGGTTTACGTTTTGGTGATCAAAGAGGCTGAAAGTTCTCTTCACTTACACAGTTTGCCAACTCCAAGGGAAGACATGCAGGACTGGTCACTGGACTCATCACACTCCTCAGTGGTGGAATTTCTGCAATCTTTTCCTTCATTGAAACAAGACTCACATGTCAGAGATGCCACTGCAAACAGGGGAAAAATGGGTTTAGAAATCTTTAGTAACTGTGTAGGAAGAATAGGTCTGTGCGTCAAGGTACATGAACACAACACTTTCTACTACAAACTCCATCTTACAAGAGTCAGCAAAGGCCACCAACTTAGAATCATAGAATCATAGAGTTGGCAGAGACCACAAGGGCCATCGAGTCCAACCCCCTGCCAAGCAGGAAACACCATCAGAGCACTCCTGACATATGGTTGTCAAGCCTCTGCTTAAAGACCTCCAAAGAAGGAGACTCCACCACACTCCTTGGCAGCAAATTCAACTGTC
This sequence comes from Podarcis erhardii, assembly GCF_964252035.2. Classification (NCBI taxonomy): domain Eukaryota; kingdom Metazoa; phylum Chordata; class Lepidosauria; order Squamata; family Lacertidae; genus Podarcis; species Podarcis erhardii. The sequence goes on along the minus strand of NC_138511.1, from coordinate 81,119,422 downwards.
GAACAGCTCTTACTGTCAGGAAGTTCTTTCTAATGTTTAGGTGGAATCTTCTTTCTTGTAGTTTGGAACCATTGCTCCGTGTCCGCTTCTCTGGAGCAGCAGAAAACAACCTTTCTCCCTCCTCTATGTGACATCCTTTAATATATTTGAACATGGCTATCATATCACCCCTTAACCTTCTCTTCTCCAGGCTAAACATGCCCAGCTCCCTTAGCTGTTCCTCATAAGGCATCGTTTCCAGGCCTTTGACCATTTTGGTTGCCCTCCTCTGGACACGTTCCAGTTTGTCAGTGTCCTTCTTGAACTGTGGTGCCCAGAACTGGACACAGGTGAGGTCTGACCAGAGCAGAATACAGTGGCACTATTACTTCCCTTGATCTAGATGCTATACTCCTATTGATGCAGCCCAGAATTGGATTGGCTTTTTTAGCTGCCGAATCACACTGTTGGCTCATGTCAAGTTTGTGGTCAACCAAGACTCCTAGATCCTTTTCACATGTACTGCTTGAGACTTGGATAGCTTCAAAAGTGAACTAGATAAATACATGGTTACCATCCTCAATTGATATATTTTTTCTGCAACATTGGAAGCACTATTTGAATACTAGTTTCTCGAAACTAGTATATATTCCTTCTGTAGTTCTTAAACTCTGTGAATAGGGGTGGGCCTTGCATAGACCAGAGAATGATTGTTGAAGATGACTCCTGCAGTCTGAGGGAGAGGACCAGTAGAGAAGATGTGGGGTAACCTTTAACCCTCCTGAAGTTGTTGTACTACAACTCCCATCAGCACCAGCAAACATGACAGACTCTGGTAAGCACATCTGGTACCCCTGGAACCTGACTCCATTCAGAGATTGGGGTGGTGTGTAATACCAGCAAACTAAAAGATTGCATGGGGTGGGGGCAAGATAATTCCGCTCCGAAATATGAGAAAATTTGTGCCTATACATTGTCTCCTATCTTATCATAAGTTTCTACAAGTGTAAGCAACTTACTCTTTGCTTTAAATCAGGCATGGCCAAAGTCCATTTCAGGGGCCCACTGGTCGGTTTAATCCAGCCCCTGTGGCAGTTTATTTTCCTGGGGTAAAATCCTGAAAAAACCTCAACAACTTCAGTCCTAAAAAATGCTAGGACTCTGGTTTATTGAAGAGTGAACTACTGCCTCTTTTGCTCCCCCAATGTACTTGGGGATGCCACACCTCTGTATGCATTTGGTAAAATAAAGATTTAATATTGAGAACAAAGTTTCAGGAGGAAGGGGCAGAATTTGAGTGGACGATGAGGTAAGCAAACAGGAAAGAAGTTCAAGAAACATACTCTTTGTTGTAGATGAAACCTAGGATTCTGGTTTATCCAAGAGTGGGCAACTGCCCCCATTGCTCCCCCAATGGACTTGGGGATACTGCACCTCTCAGTATGGATTTGGTTAAATAAAAACAAATATAAACATTGGGAAGAAACGGTCAGCGAACTGACATCAAAGCGAGAGGCGGAGGCAGGGCTCCAGAGCGATGCCGGAGAGGGGACCAGCAGGGGGGAAGGAATTCAGCGTAACACCAGTAGAGAAGAGAGGGAGATGGAGGAATTGGAGACAGGTCTCCAAGACCCTTCACCAGAGACTAGTGGAGAGAGCGCTGGCACGCCCCTGCCTTCCCCTTACTTGCGCAGACGAGTTCCGCGCAGGGAAAGTAGGAGGAGACTTGGCGTCAAACAGCTCTTATGTTGGAAGAGGTTCAAGAAACGCCCACTGACGGATTCTGCAAGTGACTAGCAGGTCACGGACGGTGAGCTGTCAGCCTAAGCATGGTTGGCCAAGCAATCTAACTAAACTGAAGGCAATTTACGCACAAGTAACCCCCTTACAACCATTACAGAAACTATCTATGATTGAAGATCCCTTGTAGCTTGACCATATGCTTTATTCTTCTCCCTTTCAAAGGAACCACAAATCCTTGTTCCTTTCTTCTCCTGCTTTAATGGCTGACCCCCCACTTAGTTCCTTCCTGGAAACAGGATGAACACCACACCAGCTGTGGTTCTGCTCACCTGGATTCAGAAGGGTCAAGAGGAGGCAGGAGATCAGGAGTGTCTTCATCATTCTTGAGAGCTGAAGAGCCAAGAAGGAGTTCGAGAATAAGCAAGGAACTAAAGCTTAGTTGGAGGAATTTGTAGAGGATTGCAAGGAGCACTTTGCCAGCACCCAGGAACAATGGGTTCAGGACAGTGTCATAATTTTTTAGAATTCTGATCATGCTATACTATAATGTAAAGCACAGTGTTGAAAACTAATTAAATCTCTTCCCCCTTCCCAGAAATCCAAGGACACGTCCCTCCTAATCTATTCCAGCCTCAATTTCTCAACCCTGGATGTGGGGAAATGAGTCCCATCAGGTTACAGGACTGAAATTGGATTAGGTTAGCACTGGGCCAAGCAAGGAACTGAGGCTTAGTTGGAGGAATTTATAGAAGATTGCAAGAATCACTTTGACAGCACCCAGGAACAATGGGTTCAGGACAGTGTCACAAATTTTTAGAATTCTAATCATGCTATACTATAATTTAAAGCACAGTGTTGAAAACCAATCTCTTCCCCCTTCCAATAACTCCAAGGACACGTCCCTCCTAATCTGTGCCAGCGTCAATTTCACCATCCTGGATGTGGGGAGATGAGTCCCATCAGGTTACAGCACTGAAATTGGATTAGGTTTCTGGAAGCCAAGGCATTTTCTCTGACAGCATGAACTTTTTTGAAAGGGGGACAAATGTCTGTCCACAGTTTCCCTTGTGGTACAGTAATAAAATGCACAGTGACTCGGATCCCCTCACTCCCATTAAATGCAGTTGCATTTGGGGTAAATCAATCTCCCCCCCTCCAAGAGCTCAAATGACATGCCCCCCCCTTTAACCTGTGGCACCATCAATTTCACCACCCAGGAAGTGAAGCCCCATCAGGTGACTCCAGAATTCAAAGCTCAGCAGTGAAATTGGATTAGATTTCCAGAAGTCCAGACAAATTTGCCAGATTTCTCTGATAGTCAGAATCACAAACTTATTAATTTTTGGTAAGGGGAGACAAGTGTCTGTCCAGTTTCCTTTGTTGTACAGTAATAAAATGCACAGTGACTCATGATCTAGATTTCCTCTGTCCCATTAAATGCACTTGTTTGGGGTACAGAATTGGTCCACTTCCTCTTTAAAATAAGTTGGTTGGAGTTAAGAGAGTCCCATGGACTGCAAAAAGATCAAACCTATCCATTCTGAAGAAATCAGCCCTGAGTTCTCACTGGAAGGACAGATCGTGAAGCTGAGGCTCCAATACTTTGGCCACCTCATGAGAAGAGAAGACTCCCTGGAAAAGACCCTGATGCTGGGAAAGATTTAGGGCACAAGGAGAAGGGGATGACAGAGGTTGATATGGTTGGACAGTGTTCTCAAAGCTACCAGCATGAGTTTGACCAAACTGTGGGAGGCAGTGGATGACAGGAGTGCCTGGGGTGCTCTGGTCCAGGGGGTCACAAAGAGTCAGACACAACTAAACAACAACAGAGTTAAGAGCAGGTGGGGGGGATTGCAGGTCTGTGTCCAGAGGAGCTTGCAGATTTAAGGGACTTATCTTTTACTGGGACTGGATATACACAAGCACAGCTCCACGTTCTTTGCTTTTGTTTCACTTGTGATGCTGATGAAAGTCAAAGATAGAAAGTCAATTTTTTTTTGGGGGGGGGGAATCAAACTGACTTTTCCAAGAGTCCAGAACCCTTCTGGCAGGTGATATTGGTCAGCAAAATTCCAAACTGTGTTTATATATGCAGCTGTATTCATGTATGCAGGTACAGTGGCAAAGGATCTTTATGCTCAGAGGTGGAAAGTTGTGAGAATAACCTGAAAAGAAGAATGAATGGTGAAAGCCTTAGAATTGTATTTTAATATTCTGCTGGAAGCCACCCAGAGTGGCTGGGGAAACCCAGCCAAATGGACGGGGTATCAATAATATATTTATTATTAAATTATTATTATTATTATAATTTGCAGAGATGGCAAAGGTAAAGGAGGAGAGGCTGCTACAACCGAGGCCCTTCCCCACATAATGCATTGCATCTGAGGGGCAAGCAGAGGGCAAGGCCTCCCTGGGAGGCATGGAGGGGGAGTGCAAAGAGTCTAGATTTCGCTTCTACCCCAAAAATCTTTTATGTTGGTGTCTAATGTTGCCACTTTCTAAAATTTATTTATTGGTGCATGCTTTTCTTTCGTAAATGTACCAAACATGAAATAAAATAAAACAGGGACCATAGGGTATTCTCAGGTCAGTGGAGGATGTACGTGTTGTGTCCTGTTCGTGATGTGGCTGTGGAACTTGCCATTCCTCTGATAGAAAATGCTGTGTGGGGGCATGGGGTGGGGGACACAAATGGGGGGAGTGTCAGTTGTGTGGAGTGAGAAATGTCCATGTTTTCATCTGAGGAATGTTGGAGGGTATGCAGTGGCTCTTGAACATCAATATGAAGCTGTTAGGAAGAGTCAATTGGAGTTTTGGAGTGAAACTCTGGATTGGTGCCTGGATGCCAACAAACTGAGCTTGAACCTTGAAAAACTGGAGGCCTTATGAATGAGTGATTTCTGGGTCTTGAAGATAGGTCAGTTGCTTGGCAGCCTGGACACAGGGGTTCATGCACTGGTAACTTCAAGACTTGATTATGGCAGCATGCAGTGGGGCTGTCTTTGTATCAGGTCCAGAAGCTGCAGCTAGTGCAGAACACAACAGCCAGAGTGCTCATAGCAGCAGGCTACTGGCTACGTGTCACTCTGTTTCTGAGATAGTGGCACTGGTTGCCAATTTTCTTCCAGGTCACATTCAAGGTGCTTAAGTTTATTTCCACAGATACCTGAGCAATGTGAGCCCAAAGTGCCTCGAGGAGTGCACAAACCCTTATGCTACACCTCAAGCAGTGAGATCCTTTGATTGGGGCAATTCTTGTAGCTCCCTACACATCTGAGGTTTAGTCAGCCTTCAATTCACAGGAAGCCTTTAGTGCAACAGGAGAGAGAAAAGCTGTTACAGTGGTGCCCCGCATGACGAACGCCTCACAAGACGGAACACTCGCTAGACGAAAGGGTTTTCCGTTTTGGAGGCGCTTCGCAAAACGAATTTCCCTATGGGCTTGCTTCGCAAGACGAAATGTCTTGCAAATTCCTGCGGGTTTTTCCCCTCCCCCCCTTTTCCTAAGCCGCTAAGCCGCTTATCAGCTGATCTGCTAAAAGCCGCTAAACTGCTAATAGCGCTAATCCGCAAAACTGTCAATGGGCTTGCTTCGCAAGACAAAAAAAACGCTATACGAAGAGCCTCACGGAACGGATTAATTTCGTCTTGCGAGGCACCACTGTATTCCTTTCTCACAGTACTAGAATTTGTGGTCAGCCAATGCCAGTGAATGTTGGAAGATCTGAGAAAGATGGAAGAAAGTGCTGCTTGAAATAGCAGATAGTTAAACTCTAGAATTTGCTCTCAGGAACTAAAGATGGGCAGCAACGTGGATGTGTTTGATTGAGGATTAGAAGAAAATAATGGAGGATAAGGCTAACAATGGCTACTAACCAAGTTGGCCATGTTCTTCCTCAAATGTTGGAGACAGTATTCCTGTGAATGTCAGTTGGTGGGAATCACAAGCGGGGGAACGGGATGGAACCAACTGGTGTTGCTGTCCAGTCCTGCTTTGAGGCTTTGCACAGGCATCTTGCTGGCCATTGCGACAACAGGGTTCTGGAACAGCTGGACTGGTTCAGCAGGAGGATGCAAGCTGTGCCAGTTGAAGCTTGAGGGAAATCTAACATTAGCACAAATCTTGATTGCCTCAAAGTGGAAAGGGATGCTTTGGTGGGGGTTACGGAGCATGGCTGCTGTGGTGATACGGGATGCACTACTCCTGACAACAAGGGAGCCCAAAGTGGACACAATAAAAATTTGACATGGAAGGCTGGCCAGGGATTTCAAACCTGAAATCTAGCTCCCATCTCGAAGCACTATTATTTCCCCCAACAAATGTTGCATTTGGATAAATGATACAACACACATTACTTGCCATATATATTTATTTTGGGCATGATTCAATGACTTCATTTGCACATGAAAGTCAAGTACAGCCTGTCTTTGAGGAGGAGCTTCTAGACTTCTGGAAAGAAAGCCTGGGAGTCCTCAGGCTGAGACCACCCCTGCTTCAACCACTAGGCCGCCAATTTCCATAAATGGTGGGCTTTTCTGGGCGGTGGAGGTTTGCCTTCCCTCAGCTACAGCTCATTGGCATCCTCATCCATTGCGTCAGTACACTCTAATTGAGTGATCTCATATCCCAGTGATTTAAGATAAGTCGCCAGCATCTCCTGACCGTAGTCACACATATTAGCTGTTGCACAGCCTCGGAGAGCACCAGTCAGGCTGCTTCCCCCTGTTGGAAAAAAAAAGCACACACACATTTTTGAAATCCAAAACCCTCTCCCTCAAACAGAACGGTGGGCAACTTTTTTCAGACCAAGAGCTGTTTTCCAGTCTGGGTGACCTTATGGGAGGTCCACTGGCCAATGGAAACATATGTAAAATTCACCTTTACATGGCAGGCTATTTTATACATACATTCAACCCCCCCCCCCGTCCTCCCTCCAGGTAACCAAGACTTCAGGGGCAACAATCCAGCCAGGCCAAAGCATACAGGTAGGGTATGAAGTGGGGCTTGTGAAGGGTGTGGCTTAGGGAGAGGTGGTGTGGCTAAGGAGGATCCAAAGGGCCAGAGAGAGAGAGAGTCCTAGAGGAGTGCCTTTGACCCCTGGGCCTGTGGGTCTCCATCCTGCCCCCTCCAATTTAAAGTGCAAATTTTAAGATGTATTTTTATTTAACAAATACTATATACTGCTTGATTGCAGTAAAAACTGCTAGGGGTTTACAAGAAATATTTACATTAGCAATAAAAGCAGTTAAAACCATTAAAACATTTAAAACTCAATTGAATGAACAGCAAAAGGGAATAGAGCATGTCCCTATCTGAATAGGCTTTTAAGGTGTTGCTGGGGAAAAAATGGAATAAACTGGCACAGGGTTCCAGGCAGGAACTGCAGAAATCACTAGCCCTTCCCTGTATTCTCCTCCTCCTCCCACCTCCCTGTCCACACATCCCTCCTCCTTGGGCTCTTGCCCATCCCAGACAGTCTGTGAGGGCAACGTGGATCTCCTAATAACTTTCAGCACCCTTAATAAACAAAGTATCCTAGCATCTTTTAGGGGAAGCCATGACTGCTCAAAGTAGCATGATACTTCCTCAAAGACGGGGCCCTAGTTGCACTCCATTATACCAGACTCACCAAACTTCATGCGACCCCCAGCGAAGAAGCATTGATCCTCCTCATTTCTGCAGCTGACGGTCTTATTGCCCTCACACTCATCTGTCAAGATGGTGAGGCAACTTGGGCACTTCAGCCCATTGAGCTCTCTCGTCTCACTCTCAGGCACTGGAAAACAATCACCACACCAGCATTGTAATTTCTTTTGCAGATGCAAACCACAACTTGCTGTATTGAGGCATCTAATCATAGCCTGCATTTTAAATCAAGGCTTATATTTTTTGATCAAGGTTGTATCTTAAAAATGAGCTCAAATTCACAAATGTTTTATGCCAGGCAGAAGACCAGCTGCCTAAGTACTTTGGCAAGATGTTTATCCTCCTGGACAAGGGGGCCCCCTGATTTATAGCAGAAAACAATTCTCAAAGTCGTAAAAAGGGAATTACAGGCTGAGAGCAAAGGTTACACTGACCCTACATATTACAGAATATAAAAAAGCTGAGAAAAAACATAATTAAGAGTTGGTAAATAGTAAAATAAAACCATGTGCCTCCCATTAAACTTGAGCCATATTTTCCTAAGGTTAAAGGGCAAGAGCAAATGGAAAAAGCAGCTGGCTGGAGAAGGGGGGTGTAAACAGAAGAAGAGGCTTCTTCCTATTTTATTTTGAGGCTGTAAACTGTTCCTTCCTTTTTACTTTGAGAAGGTTTATTCTTCTAAAAAGCTATCTATGATAATGTATTAAATATATTGGCTTAAATGTAATTATGCAAAGGATTTAAGAAATGTTGGATTCTTATTTCATATAGTTGTAAGAGTTGTAACTATCCTGAAATTAAGTCAGCCATCAGCCCAGCCCCCTGTCAGGCAGGAAAACACCATCAGAGCACTCTAGACATGTGGTTGTCAGGCTTTTGTTTAAAGGAACCTCCAAAGAAGGAGATCTTTCATTGATGATGCATGAGAATGTGAACCCAATATCTCTGACATCTGTTTAAGATAAAAATTTAAAACTATTAACCATCTGTTTTGGAGGGCAATAGGGCAAGGAGGGCAAGAGGTGAGCTGGTAATTAAGGTTCCTTGTTGAGACAAATGTAAGATATATGACTACTTATTTGTCATTTATAGATAGAAGAATATATAGCTTTTTGTTTCCCATAAAAAGGCAAAAGGAAATGGGTATATCTTTTGTGATTGGTTCTAGCAAACAGCCAATAGGAATTTCAACCAGGCTGATTGGACAGAGGCAGCCACAGGAGGAGCAAGGGGGCTGGATTAAGGAAATATAAGTGCTGGCCATAATGGCAGGAGGCCAGGCCAGAGCTTGGTAACCATATAACACTGTGCCTCTCATTTATTTGTCTGACATATAAATTATTATTTTAATTTCTCTATTGCTGCGTTGAATATTTCATTCCAGCTAAGCGTTAACCACAAGCAGGGTGCTACATTATGTGAGGGGTGGGAATTATGCTTCCCCTTCCAAGATGGATGCGTACCACCTTCTACCACTTCTGCAAGTGGAGTGCTTCAGCCATGCTCCATTCATCCAGGACTACATTAAGGCATGGTGCAAGTGATTTCTAACTGGGGCCACATTCACAGCATACATTTCAAGCAAAGGGATACCACGTTAAGCAATTGGGCTTAGCACTGAGCAGCATTGGGGGGCATTCTGCGAGACAAAATAGCAGCCACAGATGCACACAAACGATGATAAAATTCTACAAAATGGCCCTCTTCCCAAGAGTGGGAAAGAGAAAGAAAACTCTTAGTAGTTTTATCCTTAAAAATCACTTCTGGGAAAACATGTACTTAGTTTTGGTAAAATAATGATTTCACCTAAGAAAAAATGCCAGCTAATAAGAACTATTGTGTGGGGTTTGTTTGTTAATCCATAGCTCTGTGAGGGGAATAGGGGTTTCCCAATTAACTCTCAGCACCCTTAAGAAACTACCACTCCCAGAATTCTTGGTCCTAGTGTTGTTATAGTGTTTACAATAAAAACATACACCAGGGTGTTGAGAATACTAAGGCGAACCACAAAATGGTGCCGCCTCCCAACAAGAAGGGAGGGGTGAGTGAAGATCTACATCAGGAACAAGGGAATGTGAACATCTACATCAGGAACAAGGGTGGGAGGAGACCAGAGTTCAAATCTGTACTTGAGCCACGAAACTTGCTGGGTGACCTGGGGCCAGACACTGCCCCTTAGCCTGACTTATTTCACATGGGTATTTGAGGCTAAAATGGTGAGCAGGAGAGCCAGAAATGCCACCTCAAGCTCTTTGGACAAAAGAGTAGGGATGTAAATATCAGAAGGTGCTGCAGGAGAGGGACTGTGAGTAACATCACACAAGGAATGTTTCTAGGACTAAGGTAAAACTGTGAAGCTCCCTTGTAATTTTTCCTCATGAATGCTGCATGTTGTTCAAGTAATCTTGTTATTGATACATGGTTTTTGGTTTTGTTCTATGTGCAGTTTTTCTTTTACTATGTTATGTTATTAAATAATGCAGATATCCTCTTAGAAAGCACTGTTCTGTTGGTGAAGGCAGAAGCCCATGTTGTGGACGTTTGTAGAAGGCCTGGCCAATCCAGAGGTATCATACTGCCTTCTCACTTGCTGGATCATCACCTTGTTGTGGTGAGTGGGCTTCCACATTCCTATGACCCGTGTGAGCGAAGCCATCAGGAATCCTGTACTCCTAACAGGGTCACCCAAGGCAGTAAGGTCAAAGGGAAGGAGCTAGACAAAGAATGATCCCAAAAGTCCTCAACGGCAGAACAGGTGGATGATAACTAGCGGTATGTTACAACAGCTGTGAAGGCAGATAAGGGCTGCAGCAGATAGGAATCTACCGGTTCATTGTGACTACTCATGCCATCGGAACAGAGCCCTACTGTGAATAATAATAATAATAATAATAATAATAATAATAATAATAATTTATTATTTGTACCCCACCCATCTGGCTGGGTTTCCCCAGCCAGTTTGGGCGGCTTCCACAGAGACCAAAAATACACAAAAATGCCACACATTAAAAACTTCCCTGAACAGGGCTGCCTTAAGATGTCTTCTGAATGTCAGGTAGTTGTTTATCCCTTTGATATCTGATGGGAGGGCGTTCCACAGGGCGGGCGCCACTACCGAGAAGGCCCTCCCTGGTTCCCTGTAGCTTTGCTTCTTGCACTGAGGGAACCGCCAGAAGGCCCTCGGCGCTGGACCTCAGCGTCCGGGCAGAACGATGGGGGTGGAGACACTCCTTCAGGTATACTGGGCCGAGGCCGTTTAGGGCTTTAAAGGTCAACACCAACACTTTGAATTGTGCTCGGAAACATCCTGGGAACCAATGTAGGTCTTTCAAGACTGGTGTTATGTGGTCTCGGTGGCCACTCCAAGTCACCAGTCTAGCTGCCACATTCTGGATTAATTGCAGTTTCCTGGATCACCTTCAAAGGTAGCCCCACATAGAGCTCATTGCAGTAGTCCAATGCTGTAGTCCAAGTGGGAGATAACTAGAGCATGCACCACTCTGGCGAGACAGTCCGCGGGCAGGTAGGGTATCAGCCTGCGTACCAGGTGGAATTGGTAGACAGCTGCCCTGGATACAGAATTGACCTGCGCATCCATGGACAGCTGTGAATCCAAAATGACTCCCAGGCTGCACACCTGGTGTTTCAGGGGCACAGTTACCTGATTCAGGACCAGGGAGTCCTCCATACCTGCCCGCCCCCTGTCCCCCAAGAACAGTACTTCTGTCTTGTCAGGATTCAACCTCAATCCATTAGCCGCCATTCATTCTCCAACCACCTCCAGGCACTCACACAAGACCTTCACCGCCTTCACTGGTTCTGATTTGAAAGAGAGGTAGAGCTGGGTATTATCTGCATATTGATGCAGATGCGAAGATAGTGCCTTGGTCAGCATGCACTGATCTACACACATAAAACAAATTCACGTACTGGTGTCTTCCAAAAACCCATCCCAAACTCAAACCCCAAAAGTCCCCTGGCGATCTGCAAATGGTAACAGGAAATCTGGAAGCCCCTAGTCATGAACAAGCACATGGGCGGTAGATACATATTCAGTCACTCTGACCCAAGGAATGAGGCAGTTGAGCAGCTCAGAAGCTGTATCCATGACTGAGCAGCCCTTTTTAGGATCCACTCTGCTCACCCTCGAAAGGGGGAGGGGCTAGAAAAGGTGCCCTAAACATAGTCTGCCTCCCTTTCCCCCTGACTGGATGACCTCGCCCAGTGGGGTCACCACCTAGCGGTTGTAAAACACAATTGAATTTTGGAACATGGAATATACAGACGTTGTCAGATAACACAGATAGTGAGTGTTCTGAATGCAGAACTGCCATCATTGCAAGAGAGCTGCAACGTTTTAACATCACTATTGCAGCGCTTCAAGAGACTCAAAGAGCAGGCGAGGGACAACTGAAGGAAGAAAAAGGAGACTACACTTTCTTCTGGAAAGGTCTATCTGAAGAAGAACTTCGGATACATGGAGTAGGCTTCGCTATCAAAAATGATCTTGTGAAGCTCCTGTCAGAAGTCCCTACCAGCATTAATGAGTGACTCTCAACCCTTCGAATAAAGCACACCAAAAACCAACAGGCTACTCTTATAAGCGCTTATGCACCAACACTGGATGCCGATGAAGACATTAAAGAAATTTTTTACTCTCAGCTGGATACCGTTCTATCAGAGATGCCTAAGGAAAATAAACTCATCCTCCTGGGTGATTTTAATGCAGGAGTTGGGCGAGATTTCAATCGGTGGCCTGGGACTATTGGGAAAGAAGGAATTGGCAACAGCAACCAGAACAGAATCTTACTTTTGACGATATGTGCAGCGCACAACCTTGTTACTACCAACACACTCTTTTGACAGAAAAATAAATTTAAAACTCCCTGAAGGCATCCTGGGTCAAACCACTGGCACCTCTTAGACCAGGGGTCAGCAACCTTTTTCAGCCATGGGCTGGTCCACCATCCCTCAGACTATTTGGTGGGCCAGACTAAATTTTGAAAAAAAATATGACCGAATTCCTATGCCCCACAAATAACCCAGAGATGCATTTTAAATAAAGGCATGCATTCTGCTCATGTCAAAACACCAGGCAGGCCATACAAATAACCCAGAGATGCATTTTAAATAAAAGGACACATTCTACTCATGTAAAAACACGCTGATTTCTGGACCGTCCACGGGCCAGATTGAGAAGGTGATTGGTCCTTAGGTTGTCTGCTGATGTCTTAGGCTATGTTATTGTCTGTGCTAAAGATCACCGTGATCTGCTCCTTACCTGAGCTATGACGAGTGCCGATGACTGCTGGACAGATCACTGACTAATACGCTCCACAATGGCTATCAATATTATACCTTAACGCCGGCTTCAAGGAAGGAAAACAAGGCGCAAAATGAACATCCAAGATCCCGTTAAGTGGGATTGCTTCCAAATGACTTAAGGGCCATCTGCTTTCGGAATTCCCTGATAACATCGAGGAACACTGGACCAAGCTAAAAACATCCATTATTGCAGCCTGTGAACAAAGTCACAAAGACCATCTATGGGCGAATAAATCATGGCATATTCCCCCTACCCTCAGCAGACGGGATCACACTTCTAAAAGATAAAGAAGCTATTACACTGCTTTAAAGAACATTACTGACATCTCCTTAACTGCAACTCCCCCGTAGCTGCTGAGGTCCTCTCACAAATTCTGCAAAAACAAGTTAGAGATGAGCTTGCAGTATCTCCAAATCTGGGAGAGTTGTGTACAGCTATTAACCATATGAAAAACAAAAAAACAAGCAAACCTGAGGGGATACCTGCCAAAGTCTTCAAAGTGGGTGAAATTGAACTTACACAACAACTTCACAAGCTCATAAAAAAAATCTGGGAGAGAGAAAAGATCCCAGCAGACTTTATGGATGCCAAAATTATCTTCTTCTTTTTTAAAAAAAGGTGACAGAACTGATTGCAGAAACTATCAAGGCATCTCTCTATTAGTTGCAGGTGGTAAAATACTTGCAAGGATCTTAGCAAACCATCTCTTAACAATATCCGAGGTGACTGTTCCTGAATCCCAAAATGGTTTTTGGCCTTTTAGGGGGACAGTGGACATGATTTTCACCCCTCAACAGCTTCCAGAAAAATGCAGAGATCAAAACCAACCCCCGTATGTGTCGTTTTTTGACCTAAGGCTTTAGACACTAAATCTTAATGCCCTGTGGACTGTCCTTCTGAGAATTGGCTGCTCAGATAAATTTGTAAACATCATCCGACTCCTCCATGATAATATGACAGCAACAATCGCAGATAACAATGGCTCTCAAAGTGAACCATTCACAGTGGGATCAGGGGTTAAACAGGGTTGTGAAAGGGCGTGGCGTAGCTAATTGGTTTACGACCCCAATTAGCAGCAGCTTTAAGCGATCTCAGCCCGGCACGTTTCCACTAGCTGTGCCTCCTGCTGTTCCGATCCCTCGTTCGCCACGAAGTGCAGAGTAAACACAACGGTGCTATTGCTTCCCGGTGTAGTAGATTCAAACACACCCAGGCATTAGTGTGTTTATTTAACAGTGTTTATTCAAGCAGTAAAACAATAAAACAGCACTTCTCAGTTCCTCCCTGGGCTGCTAGCATTCATGGCTGCCGTCTCCTTCAGAGACAAAGAGGCAGTGAGGAACAACTCCTCCCTCCTTCTAAGTCACGCGTCCAGAATGGACAGACGTCATCCAGAACTCCTTAACCCTATGAGTTCTGAAACCACTAACACCCCCCTTCTGTCCATTCCTGAGGTGACTTGGGTGTTTACCTTTACAGACCTCTTGTGCCCCTTCCTGGCATCCTTGTCAGGGACCAGTGGAACCTCCTCACAACTCCCAGGTTCACACTGTGTGAAACCAACCCACACACTTGTGGCCTGATACCTCTCAGGTGGAATGCCCTTCGTTGTGCGACTTGACCGCCTGGGCACAAACTCAGGTACTTCCTCTGACTCACTGTGGTCAGCAGGTGTGTCCTCTGCATCACGGGATTCCCCCTCTGACTTAAAGCGTCTTCGAATTCTCTGCATTACGCTAACAGGAGACGCAGGCTCACTCTTGGGCTCTCTTTTAACAACTTGTGGAGATGCCCCACCCTGTTCCTGACCCTGGTCAGCGACCTGGTCCTCAACAGGTTCAGCCCCTGGCTCTCCCTCATCCTCAGACAGACATTCTGAGAGAACGTCACGCCTTGCAGGAGTCTTTGACCAACCATCCTGCTCATAGAACTCAGCATGTTTACTGACCAGAAGCTTGCTCTGATCACCTCCTGGATATGCAAACCTCCATCCTTTAGTGGCTGGCTCATACCCACAGAAGATCATTTTCTGGAACTTGGGTCCACCTGGCTTTTGCAAAGCCTTTGGCACTGGCACTGAGGCCGGCGACCCAAACGAACGGAGGAAATGAATCTGAGGTTTCCTTCCGTGAAGCATGAAGAACGGGGTGTCACCTACCACTGAATTGTAGGACCGATTCCAGGTGACACTCACAGTCCGAATTCCCTCCATCCAAAAGCTTGGAGGTAACCCAGAGTCTGACAGCAACACCTGTGTAGCCTTAACCAGAGCTTCACTTCTGAGCTCTGCCACCCCCCTCTCTTGAGGAGAAGTCACCTTGTGACGTATCCCTTTCTGGCGAAAGAACTTCTGCAGAGCAGACCCAGTAAACTGTGCACCTCGGTCACTATTGACTGCCTGCACCTTGGTGGAGAACCTTAGTTCTATCTCCGCAACCCAATTTTTAATTAGTTGCGCTGCATCTTCCTTGCATTTCAAAGCATGGGTCCAGGAATTCTGCGTATGATCATCAGAAATCGTCAGCAGAAACCTGGCTCCTCCCAGACTTGGCTCTGCCATGGGGCCAAACAGATCTATGTGTACAAGCTCAAAAGGTTTTGTGGTTACCCTGTCCACCCTGGGGTAACTGCACCCTTTTACCTTTGCCCTTCTGCAAGCCTTACAATCTAGGAATCTACCACATTCTTGAATTTTACAACCTTTGGCACACTCCTGTAACATCTGGATTTCTTCAAGAGAACTATGGGCTGTCTTCTTGTGCCATGCACATGCACATGAAACATGAGTGGGAACTGTAGCACGCATAGCTTGTGCCCTCTCAGCATTCCCCTCACCCCTCAGAGGCGTTTTAAGAATAAAGAGATCATTCTGCCCCTTTTCAACTCTGACCAATTGCTTCCCTCCTTTGAAGATTGTACAAACATCATGTTCAAAGCAAACCTTAAACCCCTTCTGCAACAAATAAGGGCCAGATAAAAGACAGTGTTGCATCCCAGGTACAATGCAAACTTCCATCTGCTCCTGCAAAACAGAAAAATAAACATTTGCAACGTTACACACAGTTTTCTTTTCCCCATTTGCAAACTGAACAGTTTTTCCAGCTGGAACTGCCTTGCAATTCCACATCTCGACAGCAGGGGTCTCTGGAATCAGATTTCGGTTGGCCCCAGAGTCGATGACAAAGCACAGTTCATTGTCTCTCTTAGAGCTGTTTTCAAACATTGCAAGACTGGCTGTCAGTTGATAAGCATCCTCATTGTCTCCAGCACGTCCGCCTTGCGCGTTCCCACGCCTGGCTCCCTTGCCGGGCTGGTTGCCACGGAAACCTGGCTGGCTCCCATGAGAAGCGACCTTGACAACATCCTGCCTCGTCTCCCTGCTTTGGTGGGGGCAGGAGCGACGCAGATGTTCAGTTGAATTGCAAATAAAACAACGACGAATAGTGGAAAAAGCCTGAACCGTGCATTCCGCTGGCTTGGCTCCGCCCTTACAACCAGAGCTCCCGGTGCCAGCTCTGCCCTCTCTGATACGTCGTTCTTCTTCATCAGATAAGCGTCCTGTGACGTAAGCAAGCGTCAACGCTTGGGGATCCATAGATTCCAGAGTTAGACACAAATTGTCATAACTTTTGTCCAGAGAGCTGAGCAAAATGTACACTTTCAGCTCCTCAGTAAAGCTAACTTGTAACAGTCTCAGTTGGTTAAACACAGACAGCATCTCAGTTACATGCTTCCTGATGCTATCCCCAGGACGTAACTTCATCTCAAACAAGCGTCTGGTGGTGTGGATCTTTGCCCCAGCCGTGGTTCTGTGGTGCACCCTTTCCAACGCTTGATAGGCCTCAAAAGCAGTCTCCAGCCCCTTTACCAAAGGCAGCTGTGATCCATCCAAGCTAAGCACAATAGCTCCTAGAGCTTTGTGATTTTTTCTCTGTGAAGCGTGGGCATTTGCAATGTCCGCCGCTGAAGCACCTGCCGCCGGTGGGGGTAGTGGAGGTCCCTGGACAGCCTCCCACAGCCCCTTGGCTACCAGCCATGCCTTCAGCTTTCTGCTCCATTCTGCCCAATTTTTTTCGTCCAGTTTTTCAAATGGGACGGAGTATGACTCGTGGCTGTCTGCCATTTTCTTCCCGGGGCCCCAGCTGTACTCACATAACCAGTCAGCTCTCCAGCACCCGGTGTTCAGCTGCTCTCAGCTCTCAGCTCTCAGCTCCTGTTCAGCTCCTTCCAGCCAGCTGCTCTGCCTCAGAACACAGACCTCCACTTTCGGTAGCGTCCTGGCTTCCTGGCTTTAAACACACACCGGCACACGTCGCAACAGCTTCAAAGCAGTAATTAGAGTCCATAACCTGTGAGAGGGCGTGGCGTAGCTAATTGGTTTACGACCCCAATTAGCAGCAGCTTTAAGCGATCTCAGCCCGGCACGTTTCCACTAGCTGTGCCTCCTGCTGTTCCGATCCCTCGTTCGCCACAAAGTGCAGAGTAAACACAGCGGTGCTATTGCTTCCTGGTGTAGTAGATTCAAACACACCCAGGCATTAGTGTGTTTATTTAACAGTGTTTATTCAAGCAGTAAAACAATAAAACAGCACTTCTCAGTTCCTCCCTGGGCTGCTAGCATTCATGGCTGCCGTCTCCTTCAGAGACAAAGAGGCAGTGAGGAACAACTCCTCCCTCCTTCTAAGTCACGCGTCCAGAATGGACAGACGTCATCCAGAACTCCTTAACCCTATGAGTTCTGAAACCACTCTATTCTGCCCCAACTCTATTCATTGTTTTCATTGCCATGATCCTACAAATGATCTGACAATTATCATTGTTGAAGGGAAACTCCCCTCGGAGTAGAAATCATGTATTTAACAGATGGAAAGTTCTTCAATCTGAGCAGGCTAAAAGCAAAGAGTAAGGTTACAGTAACTTTCATCATAGAGCTTCAGTATGCTAATGACAACGTAGTGTGTGCACGCTCACAGGATGACCTCCAAACCATCCTAAATATCTTCCCAGAAGCTTACGAAAAGTTTGGCCTGTCACTCAACATCCAAAAAAACAAAGTACTGCACCAACAAGTACAAAATAACCCCTCTGCAGCTCCACAAATCCAACTCAATGGTGTAACGCTGGAAAATGTCAATCACTTCTACCTAGGCAGTTATTTTTCCACAAGGGATAGCACTTATGCCAAAATCCAGCATCCCTGAGCTCTGCGAGTGCAGCTTTCTGTCGATTGAAGTGCAGAGTGTTTGAGGACCGGGACATTCACAGGGAAACCAAAATGCTTGTTTACAAAGCTATTGTACTAACAACCCTATTGTATGCTTGTGAAACATACACCACTTATAAACACCATCTCTAACTCCTCAAAAGATTTCATCAACGGTGTCTCTGAAAATTTTTGCACATCACTTGGGAAGACAGGCAAACTAATATCAGTGTACTGGAAGAAGCAAATATCACCAGTGTTGAAGCAATAATTCTTCAACATCATCTTCGTTGGACTGGTCATGTTGTGCAGATGCCTGATTAACTTAAAAATGGAGAGCACTCGAACTCAGGATGTAAGGGAGAAATGTGCTAAGAGGAAGGCATGCTTGGATATCCACACTGTGATCAACTCCCGCCCAGAAACCAATGTCCCCACTGTGGAAGGACGTGTGGTTCCAGAATTGGCCTCCACAGTCACTTACGGACTCATTGTTAAAACCGTGTTTATGAAAGACTTGGCTACGAGTGATCGCCAAAGAAGAAGAAGAATCATACTGCCTTACCAGTCTGTCCCACTAAAAATATCTCTACAAATGCAAATGCATCAAAGAAAATGGGTCACTCTAGGTTTTGGGGCTAGAACTCTGGGAAACCAATGACCCAGTGATGTGAAGTGGTTAGAAAGTTAGAACTAGAATCTAGGAGACCAGGGTTCAAATTTCAATGTAGCCATGACACTTGTTGAGTGGCTTGGGACCAGGAACCATCTCTCAGCCTAACCTATTTCACAGGATGCTTTGAGGCTAAAATGGTGAGCGGGAGCTGAAGCTTTTTGGAGGAAAGCATAGGATGTAAATACCAGAAGCTGCTGCAGGAGAGGAACTGTGAGTAGCATTATGGGAGGGGTGTGTCTAGGACTAAGGTAAAACTGTGACGCTCCCTTGTAATTTTTGCTAATAGATGCTGCATGTTGTTCAAGTAATCTTCTTATTGATATTTTGGGTTTTGTTGTATTATTTCCCGCCACCCCCATATTATGGCTCCAATGCTTCCCTGCTCGTTCCCTCTGTCAGTGGCTCCTCCTTGTCCCACCAGTCTGAATCAGGTTTGAAATCTTCTTTCCTGGTGTCACCCTCAGGCACCTCCTGGAGCGACTGGCTGCCACCACTCCTCCTTGTCTAGCCAGTCACTGAGATCAGGATACTGCCAAAAACTTGTTTGTCTTTCTTTGATCTCTCTCATTACTTAAGTTTTGTGAGATCATCTTTCCTGACGATGATACTTACTTTCAGGAGGTCCGCTGTTGCACATATCTGTCTTGCAGCAGGAGGCCTTGCTCTGGATATACAGTGATGAGGTTACGGAGGCACTGGAATAGTCTGCATCACACAACTCTGTATCGATGCAGGACTTGAGAACCATTGCTGACCCCAAAAGTGCTATAAAAGAAAGAATTGGAATAGGAAACAACTAGACCTGGGGATAGGGCTGGTCCACCCATGAGGCAAGGGTTGATGATCACCTTATGTGGCAGGATCCAGAGGGGCAGGGGATCTGACCATCAAGAAAAGCATTGCCTGATGCTGCTGCCTTTGAAGCTGTGGTTTGATCCTTGGAGGCAAGATCTGCCACCTCCTCGTCAGTTCCTCTCCCCCATTTGAGCCACCCCATGTCCCTGTTGTTCATGGCAGGGACCTTGGAGCTCCCTCATTTTAATATAATGTTTATTAAAATTTCTTTTTTCCTTTATAACAACCAAATACAATTTCTTCATCACATATATCTTTGCTCAAATTGAGCTCTGACTTCCTCCTGTCCCCCTCCCTGACTTCCATATTCAATCACTTTTATTTTGCATTTCTAAATCACCCTATTTACTTTATCTCCATACTTAAAAGACTTACTTCTAATATTTAGTAACAGGTATCAAATCATAACCTGTCCTTTTCAAACAGTTTGTCTTGCTGGTTTCGGATTTCCCCCGTCAGTCTCACCGGCTCAGCATATTCAATCATCTTTGTCTGGCATTCTTCCAATGTTGGAAGTTCCTACTGTTTCCATTTCTGGGCTAAACGTATCCTTTCTCCCATGGTAGCATACATAAATATATTTATGTCTTTTTTGGGGGAATTTCTTCATCTATGATCGCTAATGAAAAAGCCTCTGGTTTTTTTTACTAAAAGTATTTTATATAACATATCTCAGTAGACTTTAATCTTAGGACACGTCCACCACATTTGAAAGAAATTCCCTTCCTTCTCCTTACAGTTCCAAAATACCTTATCTTAAGTTCTATACATTTTAGCAAATACCACCTCGGAGCTCCTTTCTGAGGCTCCCTCCGCCTCACTGGTGCCCATGCAGGAACACCGCCTCTTTCCTTGTGGGGTGGTCATTCGCAAAGCGCAGGATTCAAAGCCACCCTACCTGTGCCTTGCAGGGCTGCCTGCACTGCCTGGCAGCCTTTGACTGGCAGAGTGGGCTCCGTCTTTTCTCCTGTGCTGAAAAAGGCAGCCAGGTGGCAGCCAAGGCTGTCTCCGCCCGGAGCCTGCACATCACTGTCGACTCACGCAAGGTGGGGGCTCCTTCAAACTTCTCCATTGAGAGGTGGGCAGCCATGCCCCCTCGACAGGAAAGGGTGACATGGCTCGCAGTTCCCCTGCTTAGCAGCTGAGATTCCGCTTCTACTTGTGTGCAAGCAGGATCGGGGGTGGGGCTCTTGCAGCTAGGGAGGGGGAGCACTTTAACAGAGCCCCTGCCCCACTACTTGCTCATGTGAGCCAGTGGCAGGTTGGGGTTTCCGCAAAACTGCTTGGCTGAAGCGAGGGCAGTGGTGTGCTCTTAACCCAAGGAGTTTAAGGAGGGAGGGAGGGATGTATAAGATGTATAAGCCTTGTCCATGCAGCTTTTTTCTCCCAGTGCCACGATGATGATTTCACATCGTTGATGAAACTGCCACCCCTCCTGAGTCCCTCTGCCTCCAGCTCCAGGCTGTAGCTTGTTTTGTTTTTCCTCAGCGTGCTGGTTGCTGAAGGCAGAGGGACTCAGAATAGGCAGGGTTTCCGCCACCGATTTACTGCTGAGTGAAGCTGTCATCACGGTCTGCCCCTCATACCGGTCCTGGGGTGATATATCAATAAATCGCCCAGGCCTAATCTTCAGTTACCCTTTCTTCCGGGTCTGCGGGGTGGGGAACATTTCATGGTTTGCCTCAGGTATCCAATTGTGTTGAGCAGGCCCTGCTTGGAGCAGAAAGAGATTTCTCCAGTTTTATCTATTTGTTGAATGTGAGTCAGGAATGGAGAACCTTTGGCTGTCCAGAGGTTTCTACCACCCTTCTCCTTATTGAGTGGGACCAGTTCAGGAGGTTTCATGGGAAGGAATTCATCAATGAAATAGGTTTTGTGGCTGACAGAGTGAATAAAAATCAATTTAAAAAATCAAAATAATCAGATTTTTAAATTTAAATTAGATTTTTTTTATTTAAATCAGATTTTTTAAATTTAAATTGTGCTTTTTTAAAAATGCTTTTGGAGGATTCCCCCCCCCCAAGATAGTTTTCTATTTAAGTTATATTATAGTCCAAAGACTATCCTCATCAGGAAATAAGGATTTGTTTTAAGCTTTTCATGTGTGCTATAACTCCCTCTAAGGGTTTTCTTTAAAAATTGTTTAATCACATCAGTTAACAAACATGGATGCATATGCTATAATGTTATTGTTTTAGTTAAATAAATTATTTAAATTATTATTAATGAAATGATTACTTTTTTCTCCTTCCAATAAAATACAGCAGAAAAGAAGTCCAAATATAAACAGTTAATTTATTAAACCTCACAAAAATTTCATAATTATTTGTCAATGTTTTTCTAATAGTATAACCAAATCAGTAATTTTTGATATACCGTATTTTTCGTCCCATAGGACGCTCCGTCCCATAGGACGCACCTATTTCTTTGGGGGGGGGGGAATAAAGGAATTTTTTTTTCTTTATTCCCCCCCCCAAACCAGGTTGGGGAACAGTGGGAAGGCGGCGCTGCGCCTCTCCGCTGTCCCCTGAGCTTGTGGGGCTGGCCGATGTCTGTCCGGCGTGCGGGGCGCTCTGCTTCAGGGCGTCATGCACGCTGGGCGGCAGGCTGCTATCTGTAGCGTGGGGAGCCCTGCGGGGAACTCCTGCAGGGCTCCCCATGCTGTGGATGTCTGTCCGGCGCGCGGGGCGCTCTGCGAAACGGGGTGTCCTCCAAAGGGTGCCCTGTGCTCCGCGCTGCCAGCTGCCGCCCGCAAGCCCTGTGCGCCGGGGGGAGTTCCCTCAGGCGTGCAAGGCTTGCGGACACCTGCGCGAAGCACGGGGCAACCTCCGGAGGGCGCCCTGTGCTCCGCGCTGCTGGCTGCCGCCCGCAAGCCCTGCGCACCAGGCGGAGTTCCCGCGGGCGCGCAAGGCTTGCGGACACCTGTGCGAAGCATGGGGCGTCCTCCAAAGGGCGCCCCATGCTCCGCGCTGCGGCTGCCGCCCGCAAGCCGTGCGCGCCCAGGGGGAGTTCCCCCGGGCGTGCAAGGGTTGCCGACACCTGCGTGAAGCACGGGGCGTTCTCCGGAGGGCGCCCCGTGGTCCGCACTGCTGGCTGCCGCCCGCAAGCCGTGCGCGCTCAGGGGGAGTTCCCCCCGGGCGCGCAAGGTTTGTGGACACCTGCGCGAAGCACGGGGCATCCTCCAAAGGGCGCCCCTTGCTCCGCGCTGCAGGCTACCGCCCGCAAGCCATGCGCGCCGGGGGGAGTTCCCCCGGGCATGCAATAGCTTCCTAGAGCCTGGAGAGCGAGAGATGTCAGTGTGCACCGACGCCTCTCGCTCTCCAGGCTTCAGCGAAAGCCTGCATTCGCCCCATAGGACGCACACACATTTCCCCTTCATTTTTGGAGGGGAAAAAGTGCGTCCTATAGGGCGAAAAATACGGTAACTTTAAAAACTACTCTGAAAATTTATTATTCCCAAAACAAAACCTTCATCAAGTTGTAAATATTAAGATTACACTAGCAAGAATGAGTCTTTCTGTAAAAAAATGTTTTAAATCAAGTTTTACTGACTAGTGATTTAAATTGTGTTTTAAATGAAATCCTCCCTGTAACTGGACCAATAAGAGTTGATGCTGGAGCTCATAAAGGGAGCATGTACCACAGGCAATTAGGAAGAGGCAATATGTCAGTTTCAGTTTCTCTTGGTTTCTTATTTTAAATTCATTTCTCCACATTTTCATATCAGTTTCCAACTCCTCATCCCCACCATCAACATTTAGTTTGAATGTAATTTTTACTCTTAAGCCCAATCTGCAGGGTCATACTGATTTAAGTAGTCATGGTTTCCCCCATGGGGGCGGGGGGGTGTTTGTTGACCATATTGGCTGTGAATCCTGGCGGACTGGCTCTCTGCCTTGCGGGTCATTTTTCACTTGGCCTGGGAGATGGGAACCAGACAGACTGACTCCAACTACAAAAGCTGAGGCTGCTGAACCGACACTTGGGTTGGGGTATTGTTTGGCTTGTTTTGTTGCTGTTACTGATATCCATCTTTTCTATCTTTATTTTTAGCTCTTCTTATGAATTAGGTGACTGTTGCTTCATTTTGTTGTAGGTTATTCTATGCACACTTTACCCTAGTATGTGCATTTGTATATTGATTACATGGCTGGACAACTGAATTGCAAAAATGGGAGAAGGGCAGATTCTGAAGGATGTTTTGTTTTGCTCTGCCAATTGAGTAAACACACCTTTAAATATGAACTGACTTGGATTTTTTCCCTGCTCCTACAGGCAATGCAGAACCTACAACACTTCTTTATGAAAAGTCTTGTTCAGTGGCCTGTGGCTAAGATATGGCCTTAGAAAGTGAGTCAGGGGGTTTACGTTTTGGTGATCAAAGAGGTTGAAAGTTCTTCTCACTTACACAGTTTGCCAACTCCAAGGGCAGACATGCAGGACTGGTCACTGGAATCGTCACACTCCTCAGTGGTGGCATTTGTGCAATCTTTTCCTTTACCGAAACAAGACTCACATGTCAGAGTTGCCACTGCAGACAGGGGAAAAATGGGTTTAGAAAACTTTAGAAAACTTTAGGTCTGCGTCAAGGTACATGAACACAACACTTTCTGCTACAAACTCCATCTTACGAGAGGTAGCAAAGGCCACCGAATTTGATAGCTTCAAAAGCGGACTGGATAAATTCATGTTTACCATTCGCAATTGATATATTTTTTCTGCAACATTGGAGGCACTATTTGACTACTAGTTTCTGCAAACTAGTATACCATATATTCCTTCTGTAGTTCTTAAACTCTGTGAATGGGGGTGGGCCTTGCATAGACCAGAGAATGATTGTTGAAGATGACTCCTGAAGTCTAAGGGAGAGGACCAGTAGAGAAGGTGTGGGGTAACCTTTAACTCTCCCGAAGTTGTTGTACTACAACTCCCATCAGCACCAGCAAACATGACGGACTCTGGTAAGCACATCTGGTACCCCTTGGACCAGACTCCACTCAGAGATTGGGGTGGTGTGTAACACCAGCCAACTAAAAGATTTCATGGGGGGGGGCAGGATAATTCCACTCTGAAATATGAGAAGAATTGTGCCTATAGGTTGTGTGCTATCCTATCATAAGTTTCTACAAATGTAAGCAACTTACTCTTTGCTTTAAATCAGGCATGGCCAAAGTCCATTTCAGGGGCCCACTGGTCAGTTTAATCTGGCCCCTGTGGCAGTTTATTTTCCTGGGGTAAAATCCTGAAAAAACCTCAACAACTTCTTCAGTCCTAAAAAATGCTCAAAAGCTTTGGTTGGCCCTTTGGTTGTCCCCCACAGCTTTTCTCTTCATCAGATCTGGCCCTCTTTGAAAAAAATTTGGACACCACTTCTTTAAATTTAAGCTAGATTCTGGTTTATTGAAGGGTGAACTACTGCCTCTTTTGCTCCCCCAATGTACTTGGGGATGCCACACCTCTGTATGCATTTGGTAAAATAAAGATTTAAGATTGAGAACAATGTTTCAGGAAGAAGGGGCAGAATTTGAGTGGACGATGAGGCAAGCAAACAGGAAAGAAGTTAAAGAAACATACTCTTTGTTGTAGATGAAACCTAGGATTCTGGTTTATCCAAGAGTGGGCGACTGCCCCCATTGCTCCCACAATGGACTTGGGGATACTGCACCTCTCAGTATGTATTTGGTTAAATAAAAACAAATATAAACATTGGGAAGAAACTATCTATGATTGAGAATCCCTTGTAGCTTGACCATATGCTTTATTCCTCTCCCTTTCAAAGGAACCACAAATCCTTGTTCCTTTCTTCTCCTGCTTTAATGGCTGACCCCCCACTTAGTTCCTTCCTGGAAATGATCAGCACAGCAGTTGTGGTTCTGCTCACCTGGATTCAGAAGGGTCAAGAGGAGGCAGGAGATCAGGAGTGTCTTCATCATTCTAGAGAGCTGAAGAGCCAGGAAGGCGTTCGAGAACAGCACTGGGCTGAGCAAGGAAATGATTTATGAAGAGGCTTAGTTGGAGGAATTTATAGGAGATTACAAGAAGCACTTTGGCAGTACCCAGGAACAATGGGTTCAGGACAGTGTCCCAAATTTTTAGAAGTCTAATCATGCTATACTATAATTTAAAGCACAGTGTTGAAAACTAATTAAATCTCTTCCCCCTTCCAATAACTCCAAGGACACATCCCTCCTAATCTGTGCCAGCGTCAATTTCACCATCCTGGATGTGGGGAAACAAGTCCCATCAGGTTACAGCACTGAAATTGGATTAGGTTTCTGGAAGCCAAGGCATTTTCTCTGACAGCATGAACTTTTTTGAAAGGGGGACAAATGTCTGTCCACAGTTTCCTTTTTGGTACAGTAATAAAATGCACAGTGACCCGGATCCCCTCACTCCCATTAAATGCAGTTGCATTTGGGGTAAATCAATCTCTTCCCCCTTCCAAGATCTCAAATGACATGTCCCCCAATTAACCTGTGCACCCACAATTTCACCACCCAGGAAGTGAAGCCCCATCAGGTGACACCGGAATTCAAAGCTCTGCAGTGAAACTGGATTAGATTTCCAGACGTCCAGGCAATTTTGCCAGATTTCTCTGATAGTCAGAATCATGAATTTATTTATTTTTGGTAAGGGGAGACAAGTGTCTGTCCAGTTTCCTTTGTTGTACAGTAATAAAATGCACAGTGACTCATGATCTAGATTTCCTCTGTCCCATTAAATGCACTTGTTTGGGGTACTGAATTGGTCCACTTGCTCTTTATAAATAAGTTGGTTAGAGTTAAGAGAGTCCCATGGACTGCAAAAAGATCAAACCTATCCATTCTGAAGAAATCAGCCCTGAGTTCTCACTGGAAGGACAGATCGTGAAGCTGAGGCTCCAATACTTTGGCCACCTCATGAGAAGAGAAGGCTCCCTGGAAAAGGCTCTGATGCTGGGAAAGATTGAGGGCAGAAGGAGAAGGGGATGACAGAAGACGTGATGGTTGGATAGTGTTCTCGAAGCTACCAGCATGAGTTTGACCAAACTGTGGGAGGCAGTGGAAGACAGGAGTGCCTGGAGTGCTCTGGTCCAGGGGGTCACGAAGAGTCAGAAACGACAAAACGACAACAGAGTTAAGAGCAGGTGGGGGGGGGGATTGCAGGTCTGTGTCCAGAGGAGCTTGCAGATTTTAGGGACTATCTTTTACTGGGGCTGGATGTACACAAGCACAGCTCCACGTCCTTTGCTTTTGTTTCACTTGTGATGCTGATATAAGTCAAAGACAGTGTGAATGATGTGGATTTGGCATTTGGACAAAGAGAGAGGGAGAGTGGCAGCATCACAGATGTATATATTGGTGTAATATATAATGATGCTATATAATTTACTGTCAGCTTAGATTCTTCACATTGTTTCTTCTAAGAAGAATGGGACTCCCAGATGTTGGTAATCACAATGGAGAGGGTGGGGAGAGGGACATTGGGCTCATGTCCTCTTCCTTCACCATCTTCTTCTTCATATTATAAGTTAATTATTATAAGATGATGTATCAATGTTATTCAACTCTAAAGAGCTTAGATCGAATATATAAGAATGTACCAAAAAAATGTTGGAAATGTAAGAATTGCAAGGGGTCATTCTGTCACATGTGGTAGACCTGTAGGAAGGCTAAGGTCTCTTGGGGCATGATATATAATGGGGGGGGGGAATCAAACTGACTTTTCCATGAGTCCAGAACCCTTCTGGCAGGGGATATTGGTCAGCAAAATTCCAACTCTGTTTATGTATCCAGCTGTATTCATGTATGCAGGTACAGTGGCAAAGGATCTTTATGCTCAGAAGTGGAAAGTTGTGAGAATAACAAGAAAAGAAGAATGAATGGTGAAAGCCTTAGAACTGGATTTTAATATTCTGCTGGAAGCCACCCAGAGTGGCTGGGGAAACCCAGCCAGATGGGCGGAGTATAAATAATATATTTATTATTAAATTATTATTATTATTATTATTATTATTATTATTATTATTATTTGCAGAGATGGCAAAGGTAAAGGAGGAGAGGTTTCTACAGCTGAGGCCCTTCCCCAGATAATGCCACTTTCAAAAAAATTTCTGGCCATGTGTCCCTCTTTTGCTGAGATAGTGGCACTGGGTGCCAATTTTCTTCCAGGTCACATTCAAGGTGCTTAAGTTTATTTCCACAGATCCCTGAGCAATGTGAGCCCAAGGTGCCTTGAGGAGTATGCAGTCCCTTATGCTACACCTCAAGCAGTGAGATCCTTTGATTGGGGCAATTCTTGTAGCTCCCTACACATCTGAGGTTTAGTCAGCCTTCAATTCATAGGAAGCCTTTATTCCTTTTTCATAACACTAGAATTTGTGGGCAGCCAATGGCAGTGAATGTTGGAAGATCTGAGAAAGATGGAAGAAAGTGCTGCTTGAAATAGCAGATAGTTAAACTCTGGAATTTGCTCTCAGGAAGTAAAGATGGGCAGCAATGTGGATGTGTTTGATTGAGGATTAGAAGAAAATAATGGAGGATAAGGCTAACAATGCCTACTAACCAAGTTGGCCATGTTCTTCCTCAAGTGTTGGAGACAGTATTCCTGTGAATGTCAGTTGGTGGGAATCACAAGCGGGGGGACGGGATGGGGACAACTGGTGTTGCTGTCCAGTCCTGCTTTTGGGGCTTTGCACAGGCATCTTGCTGGCCATTGGGACAACAGGGTTCTGGAATAGCTGGACTGGTTCAGCAGGCTGATGGAAGCTGTGCCAGTTGAAGCTTGAGGGAAATCTAACATTAGCACAAATCTTGATTGCCTCAAAGTTGAAAGGGATGCTTTGGTGGGGGTTACGGAGCATGGCTGCTGTGGTGAAATGGGATGCACTACTCCTGACAACAAGGGAGCCCAAAGTGGACACAATAAAAATTTGACATGGAAGGCTGGCCAGGGATTTGAAACCTGAAATCTAGCTCCCATCTCCAAGCACTATTATTTCCCCCAGGAAATGTTGCATTTGGATAAATGATACAACACACATTATTTGCCATATATATTTATTTTGGACATGATTCAATGACTTCATTTGCACATGAAAGTCAAATACAGCCTGTCTTTGAAGAGGAGCTTCTAGACTTCTGGAAAGAAAGCCTGGGAGTCCTCAGGCTGAGACCACCCCTGCTTCAACCACTAGGCCGCCAATTTCCATAAATGGTGGGTTCTTTTGGGCGGTGGAGGTTTGCCTTCCCTCAGCTACAGCTCATTGGCATCATTGTCCGTTGCTTCAGTGCACTCTAATTGAGTGATCTCATATCCCAATGATTTAAGATAAGTCACCAGCATCCCCTGACCGTAGTCACACATACTAGCTGTTGCACAGCCTCGGAGAGCACCCGTCAGTGTGGTTTCCCCTGTTGGAAAAAAACCACATACATATTTTTGAAATCCAAAACCCTCTCCCTCAAACAGAAGCGCCAGAGAAAGAGAGAGAGTCCTAGAGGAATGCCTTTGGCTCCTGGGCCTGTGGGTCTTCATCCTGACCCCTCCAATTTAAAGTGCAAATTTTAAGATGTATTTTTATTTACCAAAATCTATATACCGCTTGCTTGCAGTAAAAACTGCTACGGGTTTACAAGAAATATTTACATTAGCAATAAAAGCAGTTAAAATCATTAAAACATTTAAAACTCAATCGAATGAACAGCAAAAGGGAATAGAGCATGTCCCTATCTGAATAGGCATTTAAGGTTCTGCTGGGGAAAAAATGGAATAAACTGGTGCAGGGTTCCAGGCAAGAACCCCAGAAATCACTAGCCCTTCCCTGTATTCTCCTCCTCCCACCTCCCTGTCCACACATCCCTCCTCCTTGGGCTCTTGCCCATCCCAGACAGTCTGTGAGGGCAACGTGGATCTCCTAATAACTTTCAGCACCCTTAATAAACAAAGTATCCTAGCGTCTTTTAGGGAAGCCATGACTGCTCAAAGTAGCATGATACTTCCTCAAAGATGGGGCCCTAGCTGCACTCCATCATACAAGACTCACCGAACTTCACGAGACCCCCAGCGTAGAAGCATTGATCCTCCTCATTTCTGCAGCTGACGGTCTTATTGCCCTCACACTCATCTGTCAAGATGGTGAGGCAACTCGGGCACTTCAGCCCATTGAGCTCCCTCGTCTCACTCTCAGGCACTGGAAAACAATCACCACACCACACCAACATTGCAATTAGTCAATGTATTTCTTTTGCAGATGCAAACCACAACTTGCTGTATGTGAGGGGTGGGAATTATGCTTCCCCTTCTAAGATGGATGCGTACCACCTTCCAACACTTCTCCAAGCGGTGTGCTTCAGCCATGCTCCATTCGTCCAGGGCTACATTAAGGCATGGTGCAAGATATTTCTAACTGGGGCCACATTCACAGCATAGATTTCAAGCACAGGGATACCACTTTAAGCAATTTGGCATAGCACTGAGCAGCATTGGGGGGCATTCTGAGAGATAAAATGGTAGCTACGAATGGACACAAATGATGATAAAAATCTACAAAATGGCCCTCTTCATGAGAGTGGGAAAGAGAAATAAAGCTTTTAGTAGTTTTATCCTTAAAAACTCACTTCTGGAAAATATGTGCTTAGTTTTGGCAAAAGAATGATTTCACCTAAGAAGAAATGTTAGCTAATAAGAACTATTGTGTGGGGTTTGTTTGTTAATCCATAGCTCTGTGAGGGGAATTGGGGTTTCCCAATTAACTCTCAGCACCCTTAAGAAACTACCACTCCCAGAATTCTTGGTCCTAGTGTTGTTATAGTGTTTACAATAAAAACATACAGCAGGGTGTTGGGAATACTAAGGCGAACCACAAAATGGTGCCGCCTCCCACCAAGAAGTGACGGGTGAGTGAAGGTCTACATCAGGAACAAGGGAATGTGAACATCTACATCAGGAACAAGGGTGGGAGGAGACCAGAGTTCAAATCTATACTTGAGCCATGACACTTTCTGGGTGACCTGGGGGCTAGACACTGCCCCTTAGCCTGACTTATTTCACACAGGTGTTTGAGGCTAAAATGGTGAGCAGGAGAGCCAGAAATGCCACCTCAAGCTCTTTGGACAAAAGAGTAGGGATGTAAATATCAGAAGCTGCTGCAGGAGAGGGACTGTGAGTAACATCACACAAGGAATGTTTCTAGGACTAAGGTAAAACTGTGAAGCTCCCTTGTAATTTTTGCTCATGAATGCTGCATGTTGTTCAAGTAATCTTGTTATTGATACATGGTTTTTGGTTTTGTTCTATGTGCAGTTTTTCTTTTACTATGTTATTAAATAATGCAGATATCCTCTTAGAAAGCACTGTTCTGTTGGCGAAGGCAGGAGCCCACATTGCAGATGTTTGTGTGAGGAGAATCAGAACTTACAGGGTTAAACAGTTCTGTGTGAAATCTCACATTCTGAGGCGTGGTTATGTTCACATACGGGAATCTTTGTGTGTGAGTTCCTTTCGTTTTTGGCTGAGAGAGGAAAGAATGCCTGCTCTCTCGCCGGGCTGATTTATGATGTTTGTCTTCTCATTAAAGGCTGTTAGAGATTAGCAAGAAGCCTGCGAACAGTCTGATTTATTATCCACACACAAGGCAACATTTTCTGCCGCTGCAGATCTCTGCTAGGAGCTGCAAAGAGAGCTCAAGTTTTTTCTATCGGTACAGGCGTCCATCGGCACAGGGGAAGTGTGCCGGGCGCCATCTTATCTCAGCAGGTCATGGAACCAGCCAAGCTTTGGAAGCTGTTGCCACGTCGTGCCTGTGTGTGTGGGAGAAGCCAGCTGGAGCTCCTGCCTAACGTTTGAGGCAGCGAAGCTTGCTGGGGAGGATCTCATCTTCAGGACCGGGTGCCAAGAGGAGCTGCTGGTGACGTGAGTAGGCTCAGCCCCGGGGGAGAAGATGGCAGATGGCCAGGGGTCATTCTCAGTCCCTTTTGAAAAATTAAATGGGAGCAACTGGGAGGAGTGGTCAAGGAAGCTGAAGGTCTGGCTGGTAGCCAAGGGTCTGTGGGAGGTGACCCAAGGGCCCCCACTGCAAGCTCCAGCTGGAACTGCAGCAGCGGTTGTTGCAGCTGCCCATGCCTCACAGAGGAAAGACCAGAAAGCCCTAGGAGCTATAGTGCTCAGTTTGGAGGGCTCACAGCTACCTTTGGTGGAGGGTCTTGAGACTGCCCAGGAGGCCTACCAGGCACTAGAGAGAGTGCACCACAGGACCACAGCTGGGGCAAAGATCCACACCACCAGAAGCTTGTTTGAGCTGAAGCTGCATCCTGGTGATAGCATCAGACAGCATGTGACTAAGATGGTCTCTGTTTTCAACAAGCTGAGACTGTTGCAAGTCAACTTTACTGAGGAACTGAAAGTTTATATTTTGCTCAGCTCTCTGGACAAAAGTTATGACAATTTGTGTCTAACTTTGGAATCGATGAATCCAGCGGATCTTGCTCTGCAGTATGTGACTGGGCGTTTATGTGATGAGGAAGAACGCCGTCTCAGAGAGGGCTGAGCTGGCGCAGGGTGCCCTGCCGGTAGCAGAGGGGGGGATTCACTATTTTTTGGTGTTGAAAAATTAGTCCTTTCGCTCCGGAGCGAAGTGGGGTGAGCAGCGCGGTGCTGTGAATCGACTGCTTTTTCCATGGAGCGAAGCTGCACAGCCGTTGCCGGAGAGCTCTGAATTTTTCCTGTGGACAATTTGATTCTAAAAGCAACTACCCATGAGTAGAACAAATTGGAAACTTTTAAAGAAAAAAAAAAAGACTTAATTTGGTACTGAAGCGGGGAGGCATAAACAGGAAGTCTGCCTTCTGCTTTTGTAAATAGATCAAAGCAAAGAGGCTGCAAGCTAAAGTCTTGGAAAGCCAGTCGGAAAGGACTAATTTTTCAACACCAAAAAATAGTAAATCCCCCCCTTGGAAGCAGGAGAAGGGGGGGGGAGTTTTGGACGATATATACCTGCAAGAGAGAGGGAAAGAAGCTGAAATTCCACCGCTCAGAACCTGGGAACAGGCTGCCAATAGGACAATAAGACTGCCGTACTTTGAAATGCGCATTGACTGTGAATAGACCATCCACTGACAGCTAGCTGAGTAAGAGAGATACATTGTTTTTAGCTGTCCCCCTCTGATCTTAAAAAGGAGGAAAAGTAACTGAAAATTGAAACTAACTTTCTTGCTCGAGCTGTGTTTTAAAAGGCGCCATTTTGGATTAATACAAGTACAGATAGCAACTGTTTCCCCCTAGAGGAAGTTTCTGAAACTGTTACAAGAGTTGGATCAGGGGAATTTTCCACTTGTAAGATAAAACTGTTTGACTGTGGGACAGACCTTGGACTTTTTAAGTGTTATGGCAGATGGGAAAGAAAAAGTAGATTCGTCACTCTCAGACAAAACAACAAGATCTGGGAAGTCTTGGCAGTGAAGAGCGTCAGCATCTGGTCCTTCTGCCTCACCTGCGGCTGTACCAACACAATCCAAACCAAGAGGAATGTCATCAGAAGAAGCTCTAGCGCTTGCATTAAGTAAGATAAATGAATCTTTGGAGCAGCTTAATAAGAAGGTAGATGTGACAAATGCGAAAGTGGATGCTCCAAATACTAAAATTGATTTAAATACAGACTTCCTGTCCCCAAGAGATGCCCAATCGCTGTCACTCCAGCATGTAAGCTACACACAAAAAACAAATTCACGTACTGGTGTCTTCCAAAAACCCATCCCAAACCCAAACCGCAAAAGTCACCTGGCAATCGGCAAATGGTAACGGGGGCAGGATCATGAAATCTGGAAGCCCCTACTCATGAACCAGCACATGGGCGATGCATACTGATTCAGTCACTCTGACCCAAGGAATGAGGCAGTTGAGCAGCTCGGAAGCTGTATCCATGACTGAGCAGCCCTTTTTAGGATCCACTCTGCTCACCCTCGAAAGGGGGAGGGGCTAGAAAAGGTGCCCTAAACATAGTCTGCCTCCCTTTCCCCCTGACTGGATGACTGCGCCCAGTGGGGTCACCACCTAGCGGTTGTAAAACACAATTGAATTTTGGAACATGGAATATACAGACGTTGTCAGATAACACAGATAGTGAGTGTTCTGAATGCAGAACTGCCATCATTGCAAGAGAGCTGCAATGTTTTGACATCACTATTGCAGCGCTTCAAGAGACTCAAAGAGCAGGTGAGGGACAACTGAAGGAAGAAAAAGGAGACTACACTTTCTTCTGGAAAGGTCTATCTGAAGAAGAACTTCGGATACATGGAGTAGGCTTCGCTATCAAAAATGATCTTGTGAAGCTCCTGTCAGAAGTCCCTACTGGCATTAATGAGTGACTCTCAACCCTTCGAATAAAGCACACCAAAAACCAACAGGCTACTCTTATAAGCGCTTATGCACCAACACTGGATGCCGATGAAGACATTAAAGAAAATTTTTACTCTCAGCTGGATACCGTTCTATCAGAGATGCCTAAGGAAGATAAACTCATCCTCCTGGGTGATTTTAATGCAGGAGTTGGGCGAGATTTCAATCGGTGGCCTGGGACTATTGGGAAAGAAGGAATTGGCAACAGCAACCAGAACTGAATCTTACTTTTGACGATATGTGCAGCGCACAACCTTGTTACTACCAACACACTCTTTTGACAGAAAAATAAATTTAAAACTCCCTGGAGGCATCCTCGGTCAAACCATTGGCACCTCTTAGACCAGGGGTCAGCAACCTTTTTCAGCCATGGGCTGGTCCACCATCCCTCAGACCATTTGGTGGGCCAGACTAAATTTTGAAAAAAATATATGACCGAATTCCTATGTCCCACAAATAACCCAGAGATGCATTTTAAATAAAGGCATACATTCTGCTCATGTCAAAACACCAGGCAGGCCATACAAATAACCCAGAGATGCATTTTAAATAAAAGGACACATTCTACTCACGTAAAAACACGCTGATTTCTGGACCGTCCACGGGCCGGATTGAGAAGGTGATTGGGCCTCATCCGGCCCTTGGTCCTTAGGTTGCCTGCCGCTGTCTTAGACTATGTTATTGTCTGTGCTAAAGATTGCCGTGATCTGCTCCTTACCAGAGCTATGACGAGTGCCGACGACTGCTGGACAGATCACTGACTAATATGCTCCACAATGGCTATCAATATTATACCTTAACGCAGGCTTCAAGGAAGGAAAACAAGGCGCAAAATGAACACCCAAGCCCTTCAAGACCCGTTAAGTGGAATTGCTTCCAAATGACTCTTAAGGGCCATCTGCTTTCAGAATTCCCTGAAAACATCGAGGAACACCGGACCAAGCTAAAAACATCCATTATTGCAGCCTGTGAACCAAGCCACAAAGACCATCTATGGGCCAATAAATCATGACATATGCCCCCTACGCTCAGCAGATAGTATCACACGTCTAAAAGATAAAGAAGCTATTGCACTGTGCTGGAAAGAACATTACCAACATCTCCTTAAGCGCAACTCCCCCGTAGCTGCTGAGGTCCTCTCACAAATTCTTACACAATAACTTCACAAGCTCATCAAAAAAATCCGGGAGAGAGAAGAGATCCCAGCAGACTTTAAGGATGCCAAAATTATCAATTTATTTTTTTTAAAAAAAGGTGACAGAACTGATTGCGGAAACTATCGAGGCACCTCTCTATTAGCTGCAGGTGGCAAAATTTTTGCAAGGATCTTAGCAAACCATCTCTTAACAATATCCGAGGTGACCGTTCCTGACCTGAATCCTAAAATGGTTTTTGGCCTTCTAGGGGGACAGTGGACATGATTTTCACTGCTCAACAGCTTCAAGAAAAATGCAGAGATCAAAACCAACCCCCGTATATGTCATTTTTTGACCTAAGGCTTTAGACACTGTAAATCGTAATGGACTGTCCTTCTGAGAATTGGCTGTCCAGATAAATTTGTAAACATCATCCGACTCCTCCATGATAATATGACAGCAACAATCACAGATAACAATGGCTTTCAAAGTGAACCATTCACAGTGGGATCAGGTGTTAAACAGGGTTGTGTTATTGCCCCAACTCTAGTCATTATTTTCATTGCCATGATCCTACACTTTGTCAAAGGAAAACTCCCCACTGGAGTAGAAATCATATATTGAACAGATGGAAAGTTCTTCAATCTGAGAAGGCTGAAAGCAAAGAGTAAGGTTACAGTAACTTCCATCATAGAGCTTCAGTATGCTAATGACAATGTAGTGTGTGCACGCTCACAGGATGACCTCCAAACCATCCTAAATATCTTCCCAAAAGCTTACGAAAAGTTTGGCCTGTCGCTCAACATCCAAAAAAAAAAAAAAAAAACTACTGCACCAACAAGTACAAAATAACCCCTCTGCAGCGCCACAAATCCAACTCAATGGTGTAACGTTGGAAAATGTCAATCACTTCTCCTACCTAGGCAATTATCTTTCCACAAGGGCTAACACTTATGCCAAAATCCAGCATCCCTGAGCTCTGCGAGTGCAGCTTTCTGTCGATTGAAGTGCAGAGTGTTTGAGGACCGGGACATTCACAGGGAAACCAAAATGCTTGTTTACAAAGCTATTGTACTACCAACCTTACTGTATGCTTGTGAAACATGGACCACTTATAAACACCATCTCCAACTCCTCGAAAGATTTCATCAACGGTGTCTCTGAAAATTTTTACACATCACTTGGGAAGACAGGCGAACTGATATCAGTGTACTGGAAGAAGCAAATATCACCAGTGTTGAAGCAATGATTCTTCAACATCATCTTCGTTGGACTGGTCATGCTGTGCAGATGCCTGATGATCTTCTTCCAAAGTAACTACTCTATTCTGAACTTAAAAATGGAAAGTGTAATGCTGGTGGTCAACAAAAGAGGTTTAAAGACTGTCTCAAGGCAAATCTTTTAAAATGAAGTTTAAACACCGACAACAGGGAAACCCTGGCCTGCGAGCACTTCAATTGGAGAACAGCCTTTACCAAAGGTGTCATGGGCTTTGAAGACACTCGAACTCAGGATGTAAGGGAGAAACGTGCTAAGAGGAAGGCATGCTTGGCAAATCCACACCATGATCAACTCCCGCCCAGAAACCAATGTCCCCACTGTGGAAGTACGTGTGGTTCCAGAATTGGCCTCCACAGTCACTTACGGACTCATTGTTAAAACTGTGTTTATGAAAGACAATCTTACTTGGCTACGAGTGATCATGAAAGAAGAATAATAATGATACTGCCTTACCAGTCGCACTGCCTGGTGTGCTGTTATTCCTATCTTCCTCTGCACCTGAGGTTCTCTGTATGCAATTCATGGTAGCTCACCAAGCCACGCTCCAGCTGAGTGCAGCTTTCAGGTTTGGGGTTAGAATCATAGAATCATAGAATCATAGAGTTGGAAGAGACCACAAGGGCCATCGACTCCAACTCCCTGCCAAGCAGGAAACACCATCAGAGCACTCCTGACATATGGTTGTCAAGCCTCTGCTTAAAGACCTCCAAAGAAGGAGACTCCACCACACTCCTTGGCAGCAAATTCAACTGTCGAACAGCTCTTACTGTCAGGAAGTTCTTCCTAATTTTTAGGTCTAATCTTCTTTCTTGTAGTTTGGAACCATTGCTCTGTGTCCGCTTCTCTGGAGCAGCAGAAAACAACCTTTCTCCCTCCTGTATGTGACATCCTTTTATATATTTGAACATGGCTATCATATCACCCCTTAACATCCTCTTCTCCAGGCTAAACATGCCCAGCTCCCTTAGCCGTTCCTCATAAGGCATCGTT
The DNA here is from genome assembly GCF_964252035.2 of Podarcis erhardii. NCBI lineage: Eukaryota > Metazoa > Chordata > Lepidosauria > Squamata > Lacertidae > Podarcis > Podarcis erhardii. The sequence continues at coordinate 81,082,213 of NC_138511.1, read as the reverse complement.
TCCAGGCCTTTGACCATTTTGGTTGCCCTCCTCTGGACACGTTCCAGTTTGTCAGTGTCCTTCTTGAACTGTGGTGCCCAGAACTGGACACAGGTGAGGTCTGACCAGAGCAGAATACAGTGGCACTATTACTTCCCTTGATCTAGATGCTATACTCCTATTGATGCAGCCCAGAATTGCATTGGCTTTTTTAGCTGCCGCGTCACACTGATCATGTCAAGTTTGTGGTCAACCAAGACTCCTAGATCCTTTTCACGTGTACTGCTCTCAAGCCAGGTGTCACACATCTTGTATTTGTGCCTCTCATTTTTTTTGCCCAAGTGCAATACTTTACATTTCTCCCTATTAAAATTCATCTTGTTTGTTTTGGCCCAGTTCTCTAATCTGTCAAGGTCGTTTTGAAGTGTGATCCTGTCCTCTGGGGTATTAGCCACCCCTCCCAGTTTGGTGTCATCTGCAAATTTGATCAGGATGCCCCTGAGTCCATCATCCAAGTCGATGATAAAGATGTTGAATAAGACCGGGCCCAAGACAGAACCCTGTGGCACCCCACTAGTCACTCTTCTCCAGGATGAAGAGGAACCATTGATGAGCACCCTTTGGGTTCGGTCAGTCAGCCAGTTACAAATCCACTGAGTGGTAGCATAGTCAAGACCGCATTTTACCAGCTTCTTTACAAGAATATCATGGGGCACCTTGTCAAATGTCTTGCTGAAATCAAGGCAGGCTACATCCACTGCGTTCCCTTCATCTACCAGGCTTGTAATTCTGTCAAAAAATGAGATCAGGTTAGTCTGACATGACTTATTTTTCAGAAATCCATGCTGACTATTGGTGATCACAGTATTCCTTTCTAGGTGCTCACAGACTGTTTGCTTAATGATCTGCTCCAGAATCTTCCCTGGTATTGATGTCAGACTGACTGGGCGGTAATTATTTGGGTCCTCTCTTTTCCCCTTTTTGAAAATAGGGACAACATTTGCCCTCCTCCAGTCTGCTGGGACTTCGCCTGTTCTCCAGGAATTCTCAAAGATGACTGCCAGTGGTTCTGAGATCACATCTGCCAGTTCTTTTAATACTCTTGGATGCAGTTCATCTGGCCCTGGAGACTTGAATACATCTAAACTAGCCAAGTATTCTTGTACTATCTCCTTAGTTATTCTGGGCTGTGTTTCCTCTGCTGAATCATTTGCTCCAAATTCTTCAGGTCGGGCATTGTTTTCCTTATCGGAGAAGACTGAGGCAAAGAAGGCATTGAGGAGTTCAGCCCTTTCTGTGTCCCCTGTTTGCATTTCACCATCTTCTCCTCTGAGTTAGTGTTCCTCTATAATATGTAATTAAGCATCACTGGAGTCCATTGCATCTAATAGATCTTTATTAGCATTTGCTATAACCGGAAGATATCAATTTCCTGAATGCAAACCTCAAAGAAATCAGTTCCCTCCCACACAAGAAGGACAGATGCCTCTCCCACTAAAAATATCTCTACAAATGCAAATGCATCAAAGAAAGTGGGTTGGTCTAGGTTTGGGGGCTAGAACTCTGGGAAACCAATGAGCCAGTGACATGTAGTGGTTAGGGGGCTGGACAAGAATCTAGGAGACCAGGGGACTTCCGGGTCGGCGCCATCGCTGAATGGCGGACTCCCTCCGAGCTCCGGAGGGAGCCTGCTCGGCAGGGGCTGGGTCCTACCGCACCGGCGATGCGGGGACCCTTAAAAACCACCGCCAGAGGAGGCCGTGGACATGGAGACTCGGCTGGCACCGCTAGCGCCCTCCCGACTCGTGAAGGAGCCTTTTTAAAGGCTACGGATCGGGTGCCGGGGAGAAGCGTGGTGCTTTGAGTTCTCTGCTATCCCTGCCGAGCGCAGCCGCATGCCATCCGGCGGAGAGCGCTGACTTCTTCTATTGAAAATTTGGATCTAAAAGAAGAACCCGTGAGTAATTGGAATATGGACTAAAAAGAGGGATAAATCTTAAAAATCTGGAGCGAACGGGGGAGGTGGAAAAAAGGAAGTCAGCCCCCCCCTAAATTGTAGAAAAGCCAAAACAAAGGACTGAACAACTAAGATCGAGAGTAACCTTATCTTGCCGAATTTGCAACTTCGCGAGGGAAAATTATAAGAATGAGCTGGAGGAGAGAAGTGGAATTTATATTAAAAAGCAAACCCCCCCCCCCGGAATCCCTGGAGCGATTCGTGAAAACGCCTGGAGAAGAGCAACGGAGGTTTTGACAGTTGTCAAAGAGCTGTCAAAACGGAAGAACAAAATAGAGACTTTGTTATGAGGACTTTGCCGGTTACATCTGCTATAAATTGGATATAATTTGTTTCAAATAAGGATTAACAAGCTATTTGGATTGTTGGAGGAGATCTGGAAGGGAACTTTGTTACTGTAACCCATCTAGTGGAGTTGAGGGATACTGCATGTGTTTTCGACAGGAAATTTGCACAGCTGAACAGAACTTTTAATCTCCTGGGAAACTGCAGAAATGGAATACTATTTTGTCTACAGAGGTCTACACACTATAGGAAACAATGGAACTATTTGTTGAAAAATGAAAGGACTATGATGTAATGTTTTGCTCCTGAACAACAAGCCTCTGCAGGGATACTAGAAGCTTTTGGAAAAAGAACATTTCTGTGGGAGAACAGAGAAATAAAAAGGAGGAGAATGACTGATAAGAATAAGGAAACAATAAGAACTGGACAGAACTGGGAAGGGGAACATTTGGGATATCCAGATTTGACAAGCTTATGGAAATAAAATTGGAGTTTTTACTCCTGGATACAAAAATCTGGATAGAAGAAATGGTCCCTCTTCTTGATAGACTCCTTCTATGATTGGATATTCGCAATTAAAAAGACTGGCAAAGGAACAGAGGGATGTGGGTTTAGTGTAATGTGGGAACTCCAGGAAGATACTAGAGGTGGAGGGATAGGAGGAACGCAACAGGGAAGGAGGGGGGGGGGAAAGTTGGAATCCAAAGGTTGTAAAATTATTACTTAATTTTATGTTATTTTCATCTGTATTATGTTTGAAAGGGGGGAACTCGTGGAAGGGAATAGATCGACCTTAGGGGATGGGAACTTGGATAAATTGAGTTATTGATGATGAGTGTAATTTGGGGATAAGAACTTGTTGAATTTAATTGCATATTTGGAAGATTTGGAACACATGAGGGGGTGGGGAGGGGAAGTCCTAGTTATTGGAAAAAGTTTATAAATTGGATTTAATTTGTTTTAATTTGGAAAATTTTAATAAAAATTATTTAAAAAAAAAAAAGAATCTAGGAGACCAGGGTTCAAATTCCACTGTAGCCATGACACTTGCTGAGTGGCCTGGGGCCAGGAACCATCTCTCAACATAACCTACTTAACTGGATTTTTTTAAGGCTAAAATGGTGAGTAGGAGCTCAAGCTTTTTGGAGGAAAGCAAAGGAAGTAAATACCAGAAGCTGCTGCAGGAGAGGAACTGTGAGTAACATTATGGGAGGGGTGTTTCTAGGACTAAGGTAAAACTGTGATGCTTCCTTGTAATTTTTGCTAATAGATGCTGTATGTTGTTCAGGTAATCTTATTGTGATTTTGGGTTTTGTTCTATTAGTTCCCGCCACCCCCATACTATGGCTCCAATGCTTTCCTGCTCGTTCCCTCTGTCAATGGTTCCTCCCTGTCCCACCAGTCTGAATCAGGTTTGAAATCTTCTTTCCTAGCGTCACCCTCAGGAGCCTCCTGGAGTGACTGGCTGCCACCACTCCTCCTTGTCTAGCCAGTCCCTGACATCAGGATACTGCTCAAAACTTGTTTGTCTTTCTTTGACCTCTCTCATTACTTGAGTTTTGTGAGATCATCTTTCCTGACGATGATACTTACTTTCAGGAGGTCCTCTGTTGCACATATCTGTCTTGCAGCAGGAGATCTTGTTGTGGATGTACAGTGATGAGGTTATGGAGGCACTGGAATAGTCTGCATCACACAACTCTGTATCGATGCAGGACTTGAGAACCACATTTGACCCCAAAAGTGCTATAAAAGAAAGAAATGAAAAAGGAAATAACTAGACCTGGAGATAGGGCTGGCCCACCCATGAGGAAAGGATTGATGGTCATCTTATGTGGCAGGATCCAGAGGGGCAGGGGATCTGACCATCAAGAAAAGCATTGCCTGATGTTGCTGCCTTCGGTATGAGGGGCAGACCATGATGACAGCTTCACTTAGCAGTAAATCGGTGGTGGAAACCCCTCCTATCCTGAGTACTTCTGCCTCCAGCACCCAGGACACTGAGACTCTCATACCGGCAGTCCATGTCCCTGTTTTTCGTGGCAGGGACCTTGGAGCTCCTTTCTTTTTCTTTTTTAATATAATGTTTATTAAAATTTCTTTTTTCCTTTATAACAACCAAATAAAATCTCTTCATCATATATATCTTTGCTCAAATTGAGCTTTGACTTCCTCCCGCCCCCCTCCCTGACTTTCATCTGCAATCACTTTTATCTTCACATCTCTAAATCACCCTACTTACCTTATCTCCATACTTAAAAGACAGGTATCAAATCATAACCTGTCCTTTTCAAACAGTTCATTGTGCTGGTTTCGGATTTCCCCTGTCAGTCTCTCCAGCTCAGCGTATTCTATCATCTTTGTCTGTCATTCTTCCAACGTTGGAAGTTCCTGCTGCTTCCATTTCTGGGCTAAAAGTCTCCTTGATGTCGAAAATCAAGGCTTTATCAGTAGAAACTGGCAACTCTCCCAGGCACCCGGCATGATTCCCTGTTGACCTCCCTGGCTGCATTCCCCAGCAAGATCCAGCCGAGGTCTCGATGGCGATTCTTCTCAAACGTGAGAAGAACACCCCCCCTCTTTCCTGCCCCCTGGCAGGGGAAAGAGATAGACAAAAACGTATTTACATGCCTTTATTTCTGTCTTTGCAGCATTACAAAAAAAGTTACTGCTCTCTTCAAGCTCCAGCAGTGTAGAGACAAACACTTCCTGCACTTCCTGGACAGGAATAAACGGAAGAGCTCAAATTATACTCTGAGCTAATTCCAGTGCTTCACACTGTGAATTGACTGTTTCCCACGGGCAGTCCCAACATTCCCATGTTGTTTACTTTTCAAGCTAGCACTTTGCAGCTGCATTGCATCCATATCGTAACATACTCCCCCATATGAATCAATGTGTGCTGCGAAAATAGATTGATTCAGAGAAGAAACAAACAGTTGTTATGCATATAACACTCCCCTGTTGTTTCAGTTCCATCCTTGGAACTACCCGCCACTGGTTTCCCCAGTGTACCTTTCTGGTTGTCTGACTTCCAAGGAACGAGTGCATCTGCATTACCTTGGCTAGGGAATGTAGTGTTATGCTTAGCAACTCCCTGTTGTTTCTTTGTCTCTGACTTAGACACAGCTTCAACCTGTCTTGAGTTGTCAACAATAGTAACACATGCAACAGCTGAGTTAGCAAACTCTTTTGAATACCTCTTGGGTGGTACACCCTTTGTAACTCTCTCGGACCTGTGTATGAGGTGCTGATCCTCTCTGCTCACTGGTTCAGTCTCAGGACTCTTTGGAGAACCAGTTCCAATAGTAAACAGTGGTTCATCCTCCACCTGTGAAGGTCTAGCCATTGTGTAAGATTTCCTCTCAATGACTGTGTCAACTGAACTCTTTGAGCTATCACTGTCATTCTCAGTACCACTGTAATCAGTAAAATCATCATCATCATCTGAATTGTCCTCAGTGGGAAATGTGTGAACAATTTCTCTCTCCTGTTCAGGAGCACTCTCTAGAAATTTTGTGAGAATCACCTGACCAGATTCAGACAAAATTACTCTGTAGAGACCCTTTTCATAACCCACAAAAATGCCTCTGGCATTCTTTACTCCACCTGGAGCTTCAGTCAAAACATGAGACCCAAAAACCTTAAAATGGGCTACAGAAGGTTTTCTGTGAAATAGCTTTTCAAAAGGAGAACATCCCAAACCTTTTGAAACCTTTCTCAACCAAGAGTAACAAAAACACAATAACGATTCTGCCCAATACTCATGTGGCAAATGTGAACTCAGTAATTGCGCCTTCATCCCATTTTGCAATTCTTTGTTCACTTGCACACAGACACTTTTGTTCCATGCTCCTGCAGAAACAGCAGTCTTGTGCCTTATGCCTTTCTTATCCAGGAAATCCTGAAAATCCTGTAAAAGAAAAACTGGCTTTTCATCTGTGAAAAGACAATCAATGTTAGCATCATGAACAGTTTTAACCTTGTCACAAAACTCTTTAAACCTTTCTAAGGCTTCTTGTGGTTTCTGCAATATGTATATCCACACATAATGAGTGAAATAATCCACACACACAAGATAATATCTTGCATTGCCTCTAGATGGTGCTAGAGGACCAATCACATCAGCATACACTCGCTGAAATGCACTGTTAACTTTGGTCGCCTTCTGGACGTCCTTCGCCATACCTGCAAGAGAAATCATGTCAGATTCAGATGCATTACAATTTATGCAATCACTTTGATCAAAAGTCAACAAATACAGTCCATCTTTCTCTCTGGCGGAAAGATACAGCTCTCCATCTTTGAAGATTTTGCAGCTTTCTCTATCATAGGACAAAGTCAGTCCTTTCTTTGCGATCTGCGAAACACTCAGCAGATTGAACTTTAAATCAGGGAGCAAATACACATTGTTAATAGTCAAGTTCAGACTTTCAAGATACACAGTTCCAAACCCAGTCGCTTCCAGCTCCTGGCCACTGGCCTGTTTCACAGTGAAGCTTTGCTTCTTAAACGTTGAAAACAGTCCTCGGCGCGACGTCATGTGTTGCGTCGCTCCAGTGTCCAAAACAAAAGTGTTTTCTGTTGAAAATGCGGCTTTTGTTGACTGCAATGCCTTTGCAGGTTTCATCTAGGACTTGGTACGACTTTTGCCTGACACCTCAGGCTTTGCAGAGCTCCTCTTAGCTCCTTTCTGTTGACGTGGCTTCTTACAATTCCCCTGAAGATGCCCAGTCTGTCCACAATTGTAACAACAAACAATGTTCAGAGCTTCAGCTTGCTCTTTCCTTGCAATGGCAGTGGGGGCGCTATAACTCTGAGCCTCACTCCCCCTGTCAGCAACATCCATTGCAGCAAGAACAGGAACATCAACAGCAACAGCAGCAACAGTTCCTTCACTCCCACTTTTGGGGTCAAAGCTCTCCTCAGCTTTCCATAAGCTTTCAGGAATTTGGCCAGCGTCATCTTGGCTCTCCCCTTCTGGGGTAGTCAACCTTCGGCTCTTGCTTCTCACTCCAGCTTCACAAGCTTTTCGGAGCTTCTGAGAGAACAAAGCCATCTCAATCTCAAGCCTCAGCTCTCACTCTCGAGCCTGTAAATTCCAATAGCTGGCTGTTTAGTCTTTGCACCTGGCAGCTAAATGCAGGCTGCTTTGGAAGTCCCTCCAAGAGCAGTGAGATAGCAGACAAAACAAACGCTGTTTTCCCAGTGTTTTTCCAGCCTCTAACACTGTCAGCCGTGTTGGCTAGTAACTTTCCACTTTCTTTTCAAGCTAACTATCTCCAAAGTAGCTGAAAAGACTGATGTCTCATTGCTTAGCAACTGGACATTCCAGGTTTGAAGCAAACCGTTATCAGTCCCAAGAATGCGAAGAATGTGGCTCTCTCACAGTGTTTTTCTATCCAAAAAAACCAGCTTTTGTGAACCAGAGAAGAATCAATCTGCGTTCACTCTTTTAGCCCATAAATCAGCATACCTTGGGGTTCCGTTGCTCCTTGCTTATCAGCAAAAACGTCTGCTTCGGTGTTCAGCCGTTCATTGTAGCCTCCATCCTCACGCTACCACAAACTCATTTATCTCCTTGCAGAGGATGAATACGATCCATCAACCTCTTTAGCTGCTTTCATGTTTCGATGCCATCGGCTCCGTGCTACCAGATGTCGGAAATCAAGCCTTTATCAGTAGAAACTGGCAACTCTCCCAGGCACCTGGCATGATTCCCTGTTGACCTCCCTGGCTGCATTCCCCAGCAAGATCTAGGCGAGGTCTCGATAGGCGATTCTTCTCAAATGTGAGAAGAACACCCCCCCTCTTTCCTGCTCCCTGGCAGGGGAAAGAGATAGGCAGAAACGTATTTACATGCCTTTATTTCTGTCTTTGCAGCATTACAAAAAAAATGTGACCGCTCTCTTCAAGCTCCAGCAGTGTAGAGACAAGCACTTCCTGCACTTCCTGGACAGGAATAAATGGAAGAGCTCAAATTACACTCTGAGCTAATTCCGGTGCTTCGCACTGTGAATTGACTGTCCCTCTGTTTCCCACAGGCAGTCCCAACATTCCCATCATGTTTACTTTTCAAGCTAGCACTTTGCAGCTGCATTGCATCCATATTGTAACACTTTCTGCTATGGTAGCATACATAAATATATTTATGTCTTTTTTGGGGGAATTTCTTCACCTATGATTGCTAATAAGAAAGCCTCTGGTTTTTTTTACTAAAAGTATTTTATATATCATATCCCAGTAGACTTTAATCTTAGGACACATCCACCACATTTGAAAGAAATTCCCTTCCTTCTCCTTACAGTTCCAAAATACCTTATCTTAAGTTCTATACATTTTATCAAATATCACCTTGGAGCTCCTTTCTGAGGCTCCCTCCGCCTCACTGGTGCCCATGCAGGCACACTGCCTCTTTCCTTGTGGAGTGGTCATTTGCAAAGCGCAGGCTGCAAAGCCACCCTAATTATCCCTTGCAGGGCTGCCTGCACTGCCTGGCAGCCTTTGACTGGCAGAGTGGGCTCCATCTTTTCTCCTGTGCTGAAAAAGGCAGCCAGGTGGCAGCCAAGGCTGTCTCCGCCCGGAGCCTGCACATCACTGTCGACTCACGCAAGGTGGGGGCTCCTTCAAACTTCTCCATTGAGAGGTGGGCAGCCGTGCCCCCTCGACAGGAAAGGGTGACATGGCTCGCAGTTCCCCTGCTTAGCAGCTGAGATTCCGCTTCTACTTGTGTGCAAGCAGGAGCGGGGGTGGGGCTCTTGCAGCTAGGGAGGGGGAGCAATTTAACAGAGCCCCCGCCCCACTACTTGCTCATGTGAGCCAGTGGCAGGTTGGGGTTTCCACAAAACTGCTTGGCTGAGGCGAGGGCAGCGGTGTGCTCTTAACCCAAGCAGTTTAAGGAGGGAGGGAGGGAGGGAGGGAGGGAGGAACAAGATGTATAAGCCTTGTCCATGCAGCTTTTTTCTCCCAGTGCAAGTATATGGGACAGACCACGATGATGATTTCACATCGTTGATGAAACTGCCACCCCTCCTGAGTCCCTCTGCCTCCAGCTCCAGGCTGCAGCTTGTTTAGTTTTTCCTCAGCGTGCTGGTTGCTGGAGGCAGAGGGACTCAGAATAGGCAGGGTTTCCCCCACCGATTTACTGCTGAGTGAAGCTGTCATCACAGTCTGCCCTTCATACCGGTCCTGGGGTGATATATCAATAAATCGCCCAGGCCTAATCTTCAGTCACCCTTTCTTCCGGGTCTGCGGGGTGGGGAACATTTCATGGTTTGACTCAGGTATCCAATTGTGTTGAGCAGGCCCTGCTTGGAGCAGAAAGAGATTTGTCCAGTTTTATCTATTTGTTGAATGTGAGTCAGGAATGGAGAACCTTCGGCTGTCCAGAAGTTTCTACCACCCTTCTCCTTATTGAGTGGGACCAGTTCAGGAGGTTTCATGGGAAGGAATTCATCAATGAAATAGGTTTTGTGGCTGACAGAGTGGATAAAAATCAATTTAAAAAATCAAAATAATAAGATTTTTAAATTTAAATTAGGTTTTTTTATTTAAATCAGATTTTTTAAATTTTTTAAATTTTTAAAATTTAAATTATGTTTTTTTTAAAATGCTTTTGGAGGATTCACCCCCCCCCCAAGATAGTTTTCTATTTAAGTTATATTATAGTCCAAAGACTATCCTCATCAGGAAATAAGGATTTGTTTTAAGCTTTTCATGTGTGCTATAACTCCCTCTAAGGTTTTTCCTCAGCATGCTGGGTGCTGGAGGCAGAGGGACTCAGGATCGGAGGGGTTTCCCCAACAACTTACTGCTGAGTGAAGCTGTCATCACGGTCTGCCCCTCATACCGGTCCTGGGGCGATATATCAATAAATCGCCCAGGCCTAATGTTCAGTCACCCTTTCTTCCGGGTCTGCGGGGTGGGGAACATTTCATGGTTTGACTCAGGTATCCAATTGTGTTGAGCAGGCCCTGCTTGGAGCGGAAAGAGAGTTCTCCAGTTTTATCTATTTGTTGAATGTGTCAGGACAGGAGAACCTTTGGCTGTCCAGAGGTTTCTACCACCCTTCTCCTTATTGAGTGGGATCAGTTCAGGAGGCTTAATGGGAAGCAATTAATGAATGAAATAAGTTTTGTGGCTGCCATGGTGGATGACAGAGTGGATAAAAATCAATTTTAAAAATCAAAATAATAAGATTTTTAAATTTAAATTAGGTTTTTTTATTTAAATCAGATTTTTTAGTTTTTTTAAATTTTTTAAATTTAAATTATGTTTTTTTAAAAATGCTTTTGGAGGATTCACCCCCCCCCCCAAGATAGTTTTCTATTTAAGTTATATTATAGTCCAAAGACTATCCTCATCAGGAAATAAGGATTTGTTTTAAGCTTTTCATGTGTGCTATAACTCCCTCTAAGGTTTTTCTTAAAAAATCGTTTAATCACATCAGTTAACAAACATGGATACATATGCTATAATGTTATTGTTTTAGTTAAATAAATTATTTAAATTGCTATTAATGAAAGGATTATTTTTTCTCCTTCCAATAAAATACAGCAGAAAAGAAGTCCAAATATAAACAGTTAATTTATTAAACCTCACAAAAAATTTATAATTATCTGTCAATGTTTTTCTAATAGTATAACCAAATCAGTAATTTTTGATATAACTTTAAAAACTACTCTGAAAATTTATTATTCCAAAAACGAAACCTTCATCTAGTTGTAAAGATTAGGATTATACCAGCAAGAATGAGTTTTTATGTAAAAAAAAGTTTTAAATCAAGTTTTACTGACTGTTTTTACTGATTTAAAGTAAATCCTCCCTGTAAGTGGACCAATGAGAGTCGATGCTGGAGCTCATAAAGGGAGCATGTACCACAGGCAATTAGGAAGGGGCAATATGTCAGTATCAGTTTCTCTTGGTTTCTTATTTTAAGTTCATTTCTCCACATTTTCATATCAGTTTCCAACTCTCCCCCCAACCCCATCAACATTTAGTGTGAATGTAATTTTTACTCTTAGGCCCTATCTGCAGGGTCATGCTGATTTAAGCAGTCATGGTTTTCCCCATGGGGGTGGGGGGAGGGCGGGGGGATATTTGTTGACCATCTTGGCTGTGAATCCTGGCGGACTAGCTCTCTCTCTTGCAGGTCATTTTTCACTTGGCCTGGGAGATGGGAACCTGATAGACTGACTCCAACTAAAAAAGCTGAGGCTGCTGAACCGACACTTGCGTTGGGGTATTGTTTGGCTTGTTTTGTTGCTGTTACTTATATCCATCTTTTCTATCTTTATTTTTAGCTCTTCTTATGAATTAGGTGACTGTTGATTGACTTGGTTTAGGTTCTTATATGCACACTTTACCCTAGTATGTGCATTTGTCTACTGATTTGGACAACTGGATTGCAAAAATGGGAGAAGGGCAGATTCTGAAGGATGGCTTTGTTTTGCTCTGCCAGTTGAGTAAACGCACCTTTAAATATGAACTGACTTGAATTTCTTCCTTGCTCCTACAGGCAATGCAGAGGCTAAAATACTACTTTATTAAAAGTCATGTTCTGTGGCTTGTGGCTAAGATATGGCCTTAGAAAGTGAGTCAGGGGGTTTACGTTTTGGTGATCAAAGAGGCTGAAAGTTCTCTTCACTTACACAGTTTGCCAACTCCAAGGGCAGACATGCAGGACTGATCACTGGACTCGTCACACTCCTCAGTGGTGGAATTTCTGCAATATTTTCCTTCATTGAAACAAGACTCACATGTCAGAGATGCCACTGTAGACAGGGGAAAAATGGGTTTAGAAATCTTTAGTAACTGTGTAGGAAGAATAGGTCTGCGTCAAGGTACATGAACACAACACTTTCTACTACAAACTCCATCTTACAAGAGTCAGCAAAGGCCACCAACTTAGAATCATAGAATCATAGAGTTGGAAGAGACCACAAGGGCCATCGAGTCCAACCCCCTGCCAAGCAGGAAACACCATCAGAGCACTCCTGACATATGGTTGTCAAGCCTCTGCTTAAAGACCTCCAAAGAAGGAGACTCCACCACACTCCTTGCCAGCAAATTCAACTGTCGAACAGCTCTTACTGTCAGGAAGTTCTTTCTAATGTTTAGGTGGAATCTTCTTTCTTGTAGTTTGGAACCATTGCTCCGTGTCCGCTTCTCTGGAGCAGCAGAAAACAACCTTTCTCCCTCCTCTATGTGACATCCTTTAATATATTTGAACATGGCTATCATATCACCCCTTAACCTTCTCTTCTCCAGGCTAAACATGCCCAGCTCCCTTAGCCGTTCCTCATAAGGCATCGTTTCCAGGCCTTTGACCATTTTGGTTGCCCTCCTCTGGACACGTTCCAGTTTGTCAGTGTCCTTCTTGAACTGTGGTGCCCAGAACTGGACACAGGTGAGGTCTGACCAGAGCAGAATACAGTGGCACTATTACTTCCCTTGATCTAGATGCTATACTCCTATTGATGCAGCCCAGAATTGGATTGGCTTTTTTAGCTGCCGAATCACACTGTTGGCTCATGTCAAGTTTGTGGTCAACCAAGACTCCTAGATCCTTTTCACATGTACTGCTTGAGACTTGGATAGCTTCAAAAGTGAACTAGATAAATACATGGTTACCATCCTCAATTGATATATTTTTTCTGCAACATTGGAAGCACTATTTGAATACTAGTTTCTCGAAACTAGTATATATTCCTTCTGTAGTTCTTAAACTCTGTGAATAGGGGTGGGCCTTGCATAGACCAGAGAATGATTGTTGAAGATGACTCCTGCAGTCTGAGGGAGAGGACCAGTAGAGAAGATGTGGGGTAACCTTTAACCCTCCTGAAGTTGTTGTACTACAACTCCCATCAGCACCAGCAAACATGACAGACTCTGGTAAGCACATCTGATACCCCTGGAACCTGACTCCACTCAGAGATTGGGGTGGTGTGTAATACCAGCAAACTAAAAGATTGCATGGGGTGGGGGCAGGATAATTCCGCTCCGAAATATGAGAAAATTTGTGCCTATACATTGTCTCCTATCTTATCATAAGTTTCTACAAATGTAAGCAACTTACTCTTTGCTTTAAATCAGGCATGGCCAAAGTCCATTTCAGGGGCCCCAGTGGTCGGTTTAATCCGGCCCCTGTGGCAGTTTATTTTCCTGGGGTAAAATCCTGAAAAAACCTCAACAACTTCAGTCCTAAAAAATGCTAGGATTCTGGTTTATTGAAGAGTGAACTACTGCCTCTTTTGCTCCCCCAATGTACTTGGGGATGCCACACCTCTGTATGCATTTGGTAAAATAAAGATTTAATATTGAGAACAAAGTTTCAGGAGGAAGGGGCAGAATTTGAGTGGACGATGAGGTAAGCAAACAGGAAAGAAGTTCAAGAAACATACTCTTTGTTGTAGATGAAACCTAGGATTCTGGTTTACCCAAGAGTGGGCGACTGCCCCCATTGCTCCCCCAATGGACTTGGGGATACTGCACCTCTCAGTATGGATTTGGTTAAATAAAAACAAATATAAACATTGGGAAGAAACTGTCAGGGAACTGACATCAGAGCGAGAGGCGGAGGCAGGGCTCCAGAGCGATGCTGGAGAGGGGACCAGCAGGGGAGAAGGAATTCAGCGTAACACCAGTAGAGAAGAGAGGGAGATGGAGGAATTGGAGACAGGTCTCCAAGACCCTTCACCAGAGACTAGTGGAGAGAGCGCTGGCACGCCCCTGCCTTCCCCTTACATGCGTAGACGAGTTCCGCGCAGGGAAAGTAGCAGGAGACTTGGCGTCAACCAGCTCTTATGTTGGAAGAGGTTCAAGAAACACCCACTGACGGATTCTGCAAGTGACTAGCAGGTCACGGAGGGCAAACTGTCAGCCTAAGCATGGTTGGCCAAGCAATCTAACTAAACTGAAGGCAATTTACGCACAAGTAACCCCCTTACAACCATTACAGAAACTATCTATGATTGAGAATCCCTTGTACCTTGACCATATGCTTTATTCCTCTCCCTTTCAAAGGAAGCACAAGTCCTTGTTCCTTTCTTCTCCTGCTTTAATGGCTGACACCCCACTTAGTTCCTTGCTGGAAACAGGATGAACAGCCCAGCAGCTGTGGTTCTGCTCACCTGGACTCAGAAGGGTCAAGAGGAGGCAGGAGATCAGGAGTGTCTTCATCATTCTAGAGAGCTGAAGAGCCAAGAAGGAGTTCGAGAATAAGCAAGGAACTAAAGCTTAGTTGGAGGAATTTGTAGAGGATTGCAAGGAGCACTTTGCCAGCACCCAGGAACAATGGGTTCAGGACAGTGTCACAAATTTTTAGAATTCTGATCATGCTATACTATAATGTAAAGCACAGTGTTGAAAACTAATTAAATCTCTTCCCCTTTCCCAGAAATCCAAGGACACGTCCCTCCTTATCTGTTCCAGCCTCAATTTCTCAACCCTGGATGTGGGGAAATGAGTCCCATCAGGTTACAGCACTGAAATTGGATTAGGTTAGCACTGGGCCAAGCAAGGAACTGAGGCTTAGTTGGAGGAATTTATAGAAGATTGCAAGAATCACTTTGACAGCACCCAGGAACAATGGGTTCAGGACAGTGTCACAAATTTTTAGAATTCTAATCATGCTATACTATAATTTAAAGCACAGTGTTGAAAACCAATTGAATCTCTTCCCCCTTCCAATAACTCCAAGGACACGTCCCTCCTAATCTGTGCCAGCGTCAATTTCACCATCCTGGATGTGGGGAAATGAGTCCCATCAGGTTACAGCACTGAAATTGGATTAGGTTTCTGGAAGCCAAGGAATTTTCTCTGACAGCATGAACTTCTTTGAAAGGGGGACACATGTCTGTCCACAGTTTCCCTTGTGGTACAGTAATAAAATGCACGGTGACTCGGATCCCCTCACTCCCATTAAATGCAGTTGCATTTGGGGTAAATCAATCTCCCCCCCTCCAAGAGCTCAAATGACATGCCCCCCCTTTAACCTGTGGCACCCTCAATTTCACCACCCAGGAAGTGAAGCCCCATCAGGTGACTCCAGAATTCAAAGCTCAGCAGTGAAATTGGATTAGATTTCCAGAAGTCCAGACAAATTTGCCAGATTTCTCTGATAGTCAGAATCACAAACTTATTAATTTTTGGTAAGGGGAGACAAGTGTCTGTCCAGTTTCCTTTGTTGTACAGTAATAAAATGCACAGTGACTCATGATCTAGATGTCCTCTGTCCCATTAAATGCACTTGTTTGGGGTACAGAATTGGTCCACTTGCTCTTTAAAATAAGTTGGTTGGAGTTAAGAGAGTCCCATGGACTGTAAAAAGATCAAACCTATCCATTCTGAAGAAATCAGCCCTGAGTTCTCACTGGAAGGACAGATCGTGAAGCTGAGGCTCCAATACTTTGGCCACCTCATGAGAAGAGAAGACTCCCTGGAAAAGACCCTGATGCTGGGAAAGATTTAGGGCACAAGGAGAAGGGGACAACAGAGGACGAGATGGTTGGATAGTGTTCTCGAAGCTACCAGCATGAGTTTGACCAAACTGTGGGAGGCAGTGGATGACAGGAGTGCCTGGGGTGCTCTGGTCCAGGGGGTCACAAAGAGTCAGACACAACTAAACAACAACAGAGTTAAGAGCAGGTGGGGGGGGGGATTGCAGGTCTGTGTCCAGAGGAGCTTGCAGATTTAAGGGACTATCTTTTACTGGGACTGGATATACACAAGCACAGCTCCATGTCCTTTGCTTTTGTTTCACTTGTGATGCTGATGAAAGTCAAAGATAGAAAGTCAAATTTGGGGGTGGGAAGGCTAAGGTAGGAAGGCTAAGGTCTCTTGGGACATGATATATAATTGGGGGGGGGGGGAATCAAACTGACTTTTCCAAGAGTCCAGAACCCTTCTGGCAGGGGATAGTGGTCAGCAAAATTCCAAAGTCTGTTTATGTATGCAGCTGTATTCATGTATGCAGGTACAGTGGCAAAGGATCCTTATGCTCAGAGGTGGAAAGTTGTGAGAATACCCTGAAAGGAAGAATGAATGGTGAAAGTCTTAGAATTGTATTTTAATATTCTGCTGGAAGCCACCCAGAGTGGCTGGGGAAACCCAGCCAAATGGACGGGGTATCAATAATATATTTATTATTAAATTATTATTATTATAATTTGCAGAGATGGCAAAGGTAAAGGAGGAGAGGCTGCTACAACCGAGGCCCTTCCCCACATAATGCATTACATCTGAGGGGCAAGCAGAGGGCAAGGCCTCCTTGGGCGGCATGGAGGGGGGAGTGCAAGGAGTCTAGATTTCGCTTCTACCCCAAAAATCTTTTATGTTGGTGTCTAATGTTGCCACTTTCTAAAATTTATTTATTGGTGCATGCTTTTCTCTCATAAATGTACCAAACATGAAATAAAATAAAACTGAGATTATGGGGTATTCTCAGGTCAGTGTAGGATATACATGCTGTGTCTTGTTCGTGATGTGGCTGTGGAACTTCCCATTCTTCTGATAGAAAATGTTGTGGGGGGTCATGTGGGGACCAAAATGGGGTGTTTGTCAGTTGTGTGGAGTGAGAAATGTCCATGTTTTCATCTGAGGAATGTTGGAGGGTGTGCAGTGGCTCTTGAACATCAATATGAAGCTGTTGGGAAGAGTCAATTGGAGTTTTGGAGTGAAACTCTGGATTGGTGCCTGGATGCCATGGAGTGAAACTCTGGATTGGTGCCTGGATGCCAACAAACTGAGCTTGAACCTTGAAAAACTGGAGGCCTTATGAATGAGTGATTTCTGGGTCTTGAAGATAGGTCAATTACTTGGCAGCCTGGACACAGGGGTTCATGCACTGGTAACTTCAAGACTTGATTATGGCAGCATGCAGTGGGGCTGTTTTTGTATCAGGTCCAGAAGCTGCAGCTAGTGCAGAACACAACAGCCAGAGTGCTCATAGCAGCAGGCTACTGGCTACATTTCACTCTGTTTCTGAGACAGTGGCACTTGTTGCCAATTTTCTTCCAGGTCACATTCAAGTTGCTTAAGTTTATTTCCACAGATACCTGAGCAATGTGAGCCCAAAGTGCCTCGAGGAGTGCACAAACCCTTATGCTACACCTCAAGCAGTGAGATCCTTTGATTGGGGCAATTCTTGTAGCTCCCTACACATCTGAGGTTTAGTCAGCCTTCAATTCACAGGAAGCCTTTAGTGCAACAGGAGAGAGAAAAGCTGTTACAGTGGTGCCCCGCAAGACGAATGCCTCACAAGACGGAAAACCCGCTAGACGAAAGGGTTTTCCGTTTTGGAGGCGCTTCGCAAAACGAATTTCCCTATGGGCTTGCTTCGCAAGACGAAATGTCTTGCGAGTTCCTGCAGGTTTTTCCCCTCCCTCCCTTTTCCTAAGCCGCTAAGCCGCTTATTAGCTGATCCGCTGATAAGCTGCTTATCAGCGGATCCGCTAAAAGCCGCTAAACCGCTAATAGCGCTAATCCGCTAAGCTGTCAATGGGCTTGCTTCGCAAGACGAAAAAAACGCTATACGAAGAGCCTCACGGAACGGATTAATTTCGTCTTGCGAGGCACCACTGTATTCCTTTCTCACAGTACTAGAATTTGTGGGCAGCCAATGGCAGTGAATGTTGGAAGATCTGAGAAAGATGGAAGAAAGTGCTGCTTGAAATAGCAGATAGTTAAACTCTGGAATTTGCTCTCAGGAAGTAAAGATGGGCAGCAATGTGGATGTGTTTGATTGAGGATTAGAAGAAAATAATGGGGGATAAGGCGAACAATGCCTACTAACCAAGTTGGCCATGTTCTTCCTCAAATGTTGGAGACAGTATTCCTGTGAATGTCAGTTGGTGGGAATCACAAGCGGGGGGACGGGATGGAACCAACTGGTGTTGCTGTCCAGTCCTGCTTTGAGGCTTTGCACAGGCATCTTGCTGGCCATTGGGACAACAGGGTTCTGGAACAGCTGGACTGGTTCAGCAGGCTGATGCAAGCTGTGCCAGTTGAAGCTTGTGGGAAATCTAACATTAGCACAAATCTTGATCGCCTCAAAGTGGAAAGGGATGCTTTGATGGGGGTTACGGAGCATGGCTGCTGTGGTGAAACGGGATGCACTACCCCTGACAACAAGGGAGCACAAAGTGGACACAGTTAAATTTGACATGGAAGGCTGGCCAGGGATTTCAAACCTGAAATCTAGCTCCCATCCCCAAGCACTATTATTTCCCCCAACAAATGTTGCATTTGGATAAATGATACAACACACATTATTTGCCATATATATTTATTTTGGACATGATTCAATGACTTCATTTGCACATGAAAGTCAAATACAGCCTGTCTTTGAGGAGGAGCTTCTAGACTTCTGGAAAGAAAGCCTGGGAGTCCTCAGGCTGAGACCACCCCTGCTTCAACCACTAGGCCACCAATTTCCATAAATGGTGGCTTTTCTGGGCGGTGGAGGTTTGCCTTCCCTCAGCTACAGCTCATTGGTATCCTCGTCCATTGCTTCAGTGCACTCTGCTTGAGTGACCTCAACTCCTAATGATTCAAGACCAGTCTCCATCATCCCCTCACCGTAGTCACACATACTAGCTGTTGCACAGCCTCGGACAGCACCCATCACGGTGCTTCCCCCTGTTGGGAAAAAAAAAATACATATGCTGTTGGGGAAAAAAAATACATACCCTCTCCCTCAAATACAAGGGTGGGGAACTTTTTTCAGACCAAGAGCCTTTTTTCCAGTCTGGGTGACCTTCTGGGAGGTCCACATGTCAATGGAAATATATGTAAAATTCACCTTTACACAGCAGGCTATTTCCTAGATACATTCAAACCCCCCTCTTTGTCCTCTGTCCAGGGGCAACAATCCAGCCAGGCCAAAGCATACAGGTAGGGTATGAAGTGGGGCTTGTGAAGGCTGTGGCTTAGGGAGAGGTGGTGTGGCTAAGGAGGATCCGAAGGGCCAGAGAGAGAGAGTCCTAGAGCCTTCGACCCCTGGGCCTGTGGGTCTCCATCCTGTCCCCCCAATGAAAAGTGCCATTTTAAGATGTATTTTTATTTAACAAAATCTATAAATCGCTTGATTGCTGTAAAAACTGCTAGGGGTTTACAAGAAATACTTACATTAGCAATAAAAGTAGTTAAAACCAGTAAAACATTTAAAACTCAATCAAATGAACAGCAAAAGGGAATAGACCATGTCCCTATCTGAATAGGGTTTTAAGGTATTTCTGTGGGGGAAATGGAATAAACTGGCACAGGGTTTCAGACAAGAACTGCAGAAATCACTAGCCCCTTCCCTGTATTCTCCTCCTCCCACCTCCCTGTGCACACATCCCTCCTCCTTGGGCTCTTGCCCATCCCAGACACACTGTGAGGGCAACGTGGGTCCCCTAATAACTTTCAGCATGCTTAATAAACAAAGTATCCCAGCGAGAAGGTGGGGAGGGGTATTACTCAGAAGGGTGGTGGGAATGGGTGATTGGCAGATAGCTGTGATGAGCCACCCAATCTTACACAACTCCTAACCCACAATAATACTACTACCAGACTTAACACGGACACTGGCTCCAGAGCCTGCAATAAACCCAGATGCCAACTTTGCTGCCACATACACCCAGACAACACCATTACTGGCCCCAACAACATCACACATACCATCTCGGGACTATTTAATTGCTCATCGTCTAACATTGTGTATGCCATCAAATGCCAACAGTGTCCTTCAGCTCTCTATATTGGACAAACAGGCCAAACCTTACGCCAAAGGATAAACGGACATAAATCTGACATCAGGAATCACAAGACAGAGAAACCAGTAGGAGAACACTTCAATCTCCCAGGACATTCTATACAAGATCTCAAAGTAGCTGTTCTATTACAAAGGAATTTCAGAAATAGACTGGAAAGAGAAGCTGATGAATTGCAACTTATTACCAAACTTAAAACGATGGAGAGACCTGGTCTGAACAAAGACATTGGATTCTTATCTCATTATACATGACAAAGCCATTTTTCACCTTCTCACCCCTTGCTTTTTCCTGTAAGACCTATTGCAGTCGTTAAGAGTCGTCAACAGGCTCATCACAGCTATCTGCCAATCACCCATTCCCACCACCCTTCTGAGTAATACCCCTCCCCACCTTCTCACTATATAGAAAGATCTGGTGACTTCTGTTTCAGTGTATCTGAAGAAGTGTGCATGCACACGAAAGCTCATACCTAGAACTAACTTAGTTGGTCTTTAAGGTGCTACTAGAAGGAATTTTTTTATTTTGACTATGGCAGACCAGCACGGCTACCTATCTGTAAAAGTATCCCAGCGTCTTTTAGCAGAAGCCATGACTGCTCAAAGTAGCATGATACTTCCATAAAGATGGGGCCCTAGCTGCACTCCATTATACAAGACTCACCAAACTTCATGCGACCCCCAGCGTAGAAGCATTGATCCTCCTCATTTCTGCAGCTAATGGTCTTCCAGCCCTCGCACTCGTCTGATAAGGTGGAGAAGCAACTCGGGCACTTCAGCCCATTGGGCTCCCTAGTCTCATACTCAGGCACTGGAAAACAATCACCACACCAACATTGCATTTAGTCAATCTATTGCTTTTGCATATGCAAACCACAACTTGCTGTATTTGATGGGTGGGAATTGTACTCCTCCTTCAAAGAGTGATTCCTACCACCTTCCAGCACTTCTCCAAGTGGAATGCTTCAGCCATGCTCCATTCATCCAGGACTACATCAATGCATGGTGCAAGAGATTTCTGACTGGGGCCACATTCACAGCATACATTTCAAGCACAGGGATACCACTTTAAGCAATTGGCAGCCACAGATGCACACAAATGATGATAAAATACTACAAAATGGCCCTCTTCCCGAGAGGGGGAAAGAGAAAGAAAGCTCTTAATAGATTTATCCTTAAAAAATCACTTCTGGGAAAACATCTGCTTAGTTTTGGTAAAATAATGATTTCACCTAAGAAAAAATGGTAGCTAATAAGAACTATTGTGTGGGGTTTGTTTGTTAATCCATAGCTCTGTGAGGGGAATAGGGGTTTCCCAATTAATTCTCAGCACCCTTAAGAAACTACCACTCCCAGAATTCTTGGTCCTAGTGTTGTTATAGTGTTTACAATAAAAAGATACACCAGGGTGTTGGGAATACTAAGGCGAACCACAAAATGGTGCTGCCTCCCACCAAGAAGGGAGGGGTGAGTGAAGATCTACACCAGGAACAAGGGAATGTGAACATCTACATCAGGAACAAGGGGTGGGGGGAGGAGACCAGAGTTCAAATCTGTACTTGAGCCATGACACTTGCTGGGTGACCTGGGGCCAGACACTGCCCCTTAGCCTGACCTATTTCACATGGGTGTTTGAGGCTAAAATGGTGAGCAGGAGAGCCAGACACACCACCTTAAGCTCTTTGAAGGAAAGAGTAGGGTTGTAAATATCAGAAGCTGCTGCAGGAGAGGGACTGGAGTAACATCATGTGAGGAATGTTTCTAGGACTAAGGTAAAACTGTGAAGCTCCCTTGTAATTTTTGCTCATGAATGCTGCATGTTGTTCAAGTCATCTTGTTATTGATACATGGTTTTTGGTTTTGTTCTATGTGCAGTTTTTCTTTTACTATGCTATGTTATTAAATAATGCTGATATCCTCTTAGAAAGCCCTGTTCTGTTGGCGAAGGCAGAAGCCCACGTTGCAGATGTTTGTTGAAGGCCAGAGGTATCATACTGCTTTCTCACTCACTGGATCACCAGCTTTTTGTGGTGAGTGGTTTGCATGTTCTTATGACCTGTGTGAGCGAAGCCATCAGGAATCCTGTGCTCCTAACAGGGTCACCCAAGGTGGTAAGGTCAAAGGGAAGGAGCTAGACAAAGAATGATCCAAAAAGTTCTCAACGGCAGAACAGGCGGATGATAACAAGCAGTATGTTACAACGGCTGTGAAGGTGGATAAGGGCTGCAGCAGATAGGAATCTACCAGTTCATTGTGACTACTCATGCCATCGGAACAGAGCCCTACTGCGAAGATTGTACCTTGGTCAGCATGCACTGATCTACACACATAAAACAAATTCACGTACTGGTGTCTTCCAAAAACCCATCCCAAACTCAAACCCCAAAAGTCCCCTGACGATCTGCAAATGGTAACAGGAAATCTGGAAGCCCCTAGTCATGAACAAGCACATGGGCGGTAGATACATATTCAGTCACTCTGACCCAAGGAATGAGGCAGTTGAGCAGCTCGGAAGCTGTATCCATGACTGAGCAGCCCTTTTTAGGATCCACTCTGCTCACCCTGGAAAGGGGGAGGGGCTAGAAAAGGTGCCCTAAACATAGTCTGCCTCCCTTTCCCCCTGACTGGATGACTGCGCCCAGTGGGGTCACCACCTAGCGGTTGTAAAACACAATTGAATTTTGGAACATGGAATATACAGACGTTGTCAGATAACACAGATAGTGAGTGTTCTGAATGCAGAACTGCCATCATTGCAAGAGAGCTGCAATGTTTTGACATCACTATCGCAGCGCTTCAAGAGACTCAAAGAGCAGGCGAGGGACAACTGAAGGAAGAAAAAGGAGACTACACTTTATTCTGGAAAGGTCTATCTGAAGAAGAACTTCGGATACATGGAGTAGGCTTCGCTATCAAAAATGATCTTGTGAAGCTCCTGTCAGAAGTCCCTACCGGCATTAATGAGTGACTCTCAACCCTTCGAATAAAGCACACCAAAAACCAACAGGCTACTCTTATAAGTGCTTATGCACCAACACTGGATGCCAATGAAGACATTAAAGAAAATGTTTACTCTCAGCTGGATACCGCTCTATCAGAGATGCCTAAGGAAGATAAACTCATCCTCCTGGGTGATTTTAATGCAGGAGTTGGGTGAGATTTCGATTGGTGGCCTGGGACTATTGGGAAAGAAGGAATTGGCAACAGCAACCAGAACAGAATCTTACTTTTGACGATATGTGCAGCGCACAACCTTGTTACTACCAACACACTCTTTTGACAGAAAAATAAATTTAAAACTCCCTGAAGGCATCCTGGGTCAAACCACTGGCACCTCTTAGACCAGGGGTCAGCAACCTTTTTCCAGCCGTGGGCTGGTCCACCATCCCTCAGACTATATTTTGAAAAAAAATATGACCGAATTCCTATGCCTCACAAATAACCCAGAGATGCATTTTAAATAAAAGGACACATTCTACTCGTGTAAAAACATGCTAGTTTCTGGACCGTCCACGGGCCGGATTGAGAAGGTGATTGGGCCACATCCGGCCCATGGTCCTTAGGTTGCCTGCCGCTGTCTTAGACTATGTTATTGTCTGTGCTAAAGATTGCCATGATCTGCTCCTTACCAGAGCTATGACGAGTGCCGACGACTGCTGGACAGATCACTGACTAATATGCTCCACAATGGCTATCAATATTATACCTTAACGCAGGCTTCAAGTAACGAAAACAAGGCACAAAATGAACACCCAAGCCCTTCAAGATCCCGTTAAGTAGGATTGCTTCCAAATGACTCTTAAGGGCCATCTGCTTTCAGAATTCCCTGAAAACATTGAGGAACACTGGACCAAGCTAAAAACATCCATTATTGCAGCCTGTGAACCAAGCCACAAAGACCATCTATGGGCCAATAAATCATGGCATATGCCCCCTACGCTCAGCAGATAGTATCACACGTCTAAAAGATAAAGAAGCTATTGCACTGTGCTGGAAAGAACATTACCAACATCTCCTTAAGCGCAACTCCCCCGTAGCTGCTGAGGTCCTCTCACAAATTCTTACACAACAACTTCACAAGCTCATCAAAAAAATCCGGGAGAGAGAAGAGATCCCAGCAGACTTTAAGGATGCCAAAATTATCAATTTTTTTATATAAAAAAGGCGACAGAACTGATTGCGGAAACTATCGAGGCATCTCTCTATTAGCTGCAGGTGGCAAAATTTTTGCAAGGATCTTAGCAAACCATCTCTTAACAATATCCGAGGTGACCTTTCCTGAATTCTAAAATGGTTTTTGGCCTTCTAGGGGGACAGTAGACATGATTTTCACCGCTCAACAGTTTCAATAAAAATGCTGAGATCAAAACCAACCCCCGTATGTGTCCTTTTTTGACCTAAGGCTTTAGACACTGTAAATCTTAATGCCCTGTGGACTGTCCTTCTGAGAATTGGATGCTCAGATAAATTTGTAAACATCATCCGACTCCTCCCTGATAATATGGCAGCAACAATCGCAGATAACAATGGCTCTCAAAGTGAACCATTCACAGTGGGATCAGGGGTTAAACAGGGTTGTGTTATTGCCCCAACTCTAGTCATTGTTTTCATTGCCATGATCCTACAAATGATCTGACAATTATCATTGTCGAAGGGAAACTCCCCACCGGAGTAGAAATCATATATTTAACAGATGGAAAGTTCTTCAATCTGAGCAGGCTGAAAGCAAAGAGTAAGGTTACAGTAACTTCCATCATAGAGCTTCAGTATGCTAATGACAACGTAGTGTGTGCACGCTCACCGGATGACCTCCAAACCATCCTAAATATCTTCCCAAAAGCTTACGAAAAGTTTGGCCTGTCACTCAACATCCAAAAAAAAAAACCCCACAAAGTACTGCACCAACAAGTACAAAAGAAACCCTCTGCAGCTCCACAAATCCAACTCATTGGTGTAACATTGGAAAATGTCAATCACTTCTCCTACCTAGGCAGTTATCTTTCCACAAGGGCTAACACTTACGCCAAAATCCAGCATCCCTGAGCTCTGCGAGTGCAGCTTTCTGTCGATTGAAGTGCAGAGTGTTTGAGAACCGGGACATTCACAGGGAAACCAAAATGCTTGTTTACAAAGCTATTGTACTACCAACCTTACTGTATGCTTGTGAAACATGCACTACTTATAAACACCATCTCCAACTCCTCGAAAGATTTCATCAACGGTGTCTCTGAAAATTTTCACACATCACTTGGGAAGACAGGCGAACTAATATCAGTGTACTGGAAGAAGCAAATATCACCAGTGTTGAAGCAATGATTCTTCAACATCATCTTCGTTGGACTGGTCATGTTGTGCAGATGCCTGATTAACTTAAAAATGGAGAGCATAATGCTGGTGGTCAGCAAAAGAGGTTTAAAGACTGTCTCAAGGCTGGAGGCCAATTAGCCAAAATATTGGGAAATCTTGGAACAGGAGGGGGACAAATTGAAACTGCAGAGTTATGAGAAACTTAAAGATAAGGTGCAGGATTGGCTTCATTACTTTCAAATAAGGGAGGTTTATAACTTGGACAAAAAAATTGGCTTCCAGGTGGAAAAGTCAAAACTAAAACAGAAGTGTTAGAACCCAAAGCTAAGACACTATCAAGAATGTATAACTTGCTGTGGAAAAGGAATACTGAGGATGAAACGGTAAAATCTGCTATGATAAAATGGGCACAAGATATTGGACATAACATTATGTTTGCTGACTGGGAGCAGTTGTGGACCACAGGTATGAAATTTACGGCATGTAATGCCTTAAGAGAGAATATTATGAAAATGATGTACAGGTGGTACATGACCCCAGTCAAGCTTGCAAAAATCTATCATTTGCCTGATAATAAATGTTGGAAATGTAAAGAAACTGAAGGAACATTATTTCACCTTTGGTGGACATGCCCAAGGATTAAGGCTTTCTGGGAGATGATCTATAATGAAATGAAAAAGGTATTTAAATATACTTTCCTGAAGAAACCAGAAGCCTTCCTCCTGGGCATAGTCGGCCAATTGGTGCCAAAGAAGGATAGAACTTTCTTTATGTACGCTACAGCAGCAGTAAGAATACTCATTGCAAAGCATTGGAAGACACAAGACCTACCCACCTTGGAAGAATGGCAGATGCAAGTAATGGACTATATGGAAATGGCGGAAATGACTGGCAGAATCCGAGACCAGGGAGAAGAGTTGGTGGAAGAGGATTGGAAGAAATTTAAAATCTATTTACAGAAATATTGTAAAATTTTTGAATGTTGATGACATTGAAATGAAATGAAGGGGGTTCTAGTAATAAGGTAAAATGTAAGATTGGAGTGATATTAGATGAAAATTTGAAGCTATAATATGTGAGGAAAAATAATTAAGGATAAACTAACAGGATGTGAATTTGCTGAACCAATTTTTAAATGGAATACAAAAAAGGGAAGCGAGAGGAAGTCAGGAAAATAAGTTAACTAAAGATGAGAAATTAAAAAAAGGGATTTTTGTTTCTTGTTTTTTCTTTTTTTTCTATGTTAAATGTTTGTATTTTTGTATTTTTGTGTTTTTGTATTTTTTCTTATGTCTTTCCTATTTGTTGTTTTATAACCTTGTTATTGTTAAAACGTAATAAAATATTATTTAAAAAAAATAAAAAATAAAGACTGTCTCAAGGCAAATCTTTTAAAATGAAGTATAAACTCTGACAACTGGGAAACCCTGGCCTGCGAGCGCTTCAATTGGAGAACAGCCTTTACCAAAGGTGTCATGGGCTTTGAAGACACTCAAACTCAAGATGTAAGGGAGAAACGTGATAAGAGGAAGGCATGGTTGGCAAATCCACACCGTGGTCAACTCCTGCCCAGAAACCAATGTCCCCACTGTGGAAGGACGTGTGGTTCCAGAATTGGCCTCCACAGTCACTTACAGACTCATTGTTAAAACCGTGTTTATAAAAGACAATCTTACTTGGCTACGAGTGATCGCCAAAGAAGAAGAGGAATGATACTGCTTTACCAGTCGCACTGCCTGGTGTGCTGTGCTGTTATTCCTATCTTCCTCTGCACCTGAGGGTCTCAGTATGCAATTCATGGTAGCTCACTAAGCCAATCTCCAGCTCAGCGCAGCTTCCAGCTTTGGGGTTCTTGGTTCAAATCCCAACCCCAGCTTCTGTCTCTAGTTTGAAAAGGATGGTGGTACAGGCCTGTATCAGCAGCTGGTGTACGCCAGGAGCCTAGCCGGGGCTTAAAGATGGAACCTTCGTATTAATTGCTTCAGTGAGGGCCACATTTTCTTCTAGGCAAGCTACTCAGGGCCACATGCCAGTGGCAGGGCCTGTTGCGAAAGTGAGTGGAGCAACAAATGTATTTTTTTTTTACTTTTTATTTTTTGCACCACCTGCTTGTTCTTCCCTTTGTCTATACAGTGGTACCTCTGGTTACATACTTAATTTGTTCCGGAGGTCCGTTCTTAACCTGAAACTGTTCTTAACCTGAAGCACCAGTTTAGCTAATGGGGCCTCCTCCTGCTGCCACGCTGCCAGAGCACGATTTCTGTTCTCATCCTGAAGCAAAGTTCTTAACCTTAAGCACTATTTCTGGGTTAGCGGAGTGTGTAACCTGAAGCGTATGTAACCTGAAGCATATGGAACCCGAGGTATCACTGTATAGTGTCCCTCTATAATATGTAATTAAGCATCACTGGAGTCCATTGCATCTAATAAATCTTTATCAGCATTTGCTTTAAGCTGAAGATATCAATTCCCTCCCACACAAGAAGGACAGATGCCTCTCCCGCTAAAAATATCTCTACAAAGGCAAATGCATCAAGGAAAGTGGGTTGGTCTAGGTTTGGGGGCTAGAACTCTGGGAAACCAATGAGCCAGTGAGGTGTAGTGGTTAGGGGGCTGGACTAGAATCTAGGAGACCAGGGTTCAAATTCCACTGTAGCCATGGCACTTGCTGAGTGGCCTGGGGCCAGAACCATCTCTCAACGTAACCTATTTTACTGGATATTTTGAGGCTAAAATGGTGACGGGAGCTCAAGCTTTTTGGAGGAAAGCATAGGATGCAAATACCAGAAGCTGCTGTAGGAGAGTAACTGTGAGTAAAATTACGGGAGGGGTGTTTCTAGGACTAAGGTAAAACTGTGATGCTCCCTTGTAATTTTTGCTAATAGATGCTGCATGTTGTTCAAGTAATCTTCTTACTGATATTTTGGGTTTTGTTGTATTATTTCCCGCTACCCCCATACTATGGCTCCAATGCTTCCCTGCTCGTTCCCTCTGTCAATGGCTCCTCCCTGTCCCACCAGTCTGATCAGGTTTGAAATGTTCTTTCCTAGTGTCACCCTGAGGCACCTCCTGGAGTGACTGGCTGCCACCACTCCTCCTTCTCTTGCCAGTCCCTGACATCAGGATACTGCCAAAAACTTGTTTGTCTTTTTTTGACCTCTTTCATTGCTTGAGTTTTGTGAGACCAGCTTTCCTGACGATGATACTTACTTTCAGGAGGTCCACTGTTACACATATCTGTCTTGCAGCAGGAGATCTTGCTCTGGATGTACATTGATGACATTATGGAGGCACTGGAATAGTCTGCGTCACACAACTCTGTATCAATGCAGGACTTGAGAACCATTGCTGACCCCAAATGTACTATAAAAGAAAGAATTGGAAAAGAAAATAACTAGACCTGGAGATAGGGCTGGCCCACCTATGAGGAAAGGGTTGATGGTCACCTTATGTTTGCTGATCCACAGGGGCAGGAGATCTGACCACCAAGAAAAGCATCGCCTGATGCTGCTGCCTTTGAAGCTGTGATGTGATCCTTGGAGGCAAGATCTGCCACCTCCTCGTCAGTTCCTCTCCCCCATTTGAGCCACCCCATGTGGGCCCGGCCTTGGCTGGGGAGGGCAGGGTAGAAATAAAAATTATTATTATTATTATTATTATTATTATTATTATTATTATTATTATTATTATTATTATTATATGTCCCTGGGACCTTGGAGCTCCTTCATTTTTCTTTTTTTAATATAATGTTTGTTAAAATTTCTTTTTTCCTTTATAACAACCAAACTCTTCATCACATATTGTTGTTGTTTAGTCGTTTAGTTGTGTCCGACTCTTCGTGACCCCATGGACCAGAGCACACCAGTCACTTCTGTCTTCCACTGCCTCCTGCAGTTTGGTCAAACTCATGCTGGTAGCTTCAAGAACACTGTCCAACCATCTTCTCCTCTGTCGTCCCCTTCTCTTGTGCCCTCTATCTTTCCCAACATCAGGGTCTTTTCCAGGGAGTCTTCTCTTCTCATGAGGTGGCCAAAGTATTGGAGCCTCAGCTTCACGATCTGTCCTTCCAGTGAGCATTCAGGGCTGATTTCCTTAAGAATGGAGAGGTTTGATCTTCTTGCAGTCCATGGGACTCTCAAGAGTCTCCTTCAGCACCATAACATAACACCATCACATATATCTTTGCTCAAATTGAGCTTTGACTTCCTCCCGTCCCCCTCCCTGACTTCCATATGCAATCACTTTTATCTTCGCATTTCTAAATCACCCTATTTACCTTATCTCCATACTTAAAAGACTTACTTCTAATATTTATAAACAGGTATCAAATCATAACCTGTCCTTTTCAAACAGTTCGTCGCGCTGGTTTCGGATTTCTCCCATGAGTCTTGCCAGCTCGGCGTATTCAATCATCTTTGTCTGGCATTCTTCCAACGTTGGAAGTTCCTGCTGCTTCCATTTCTGGGCTAAAAGTATCCTTTCTGCCGTGGTAGCATGTTGTTGTGTTTTTTTTAGTCGTTTAGTTGTGTCCGACTCTTCGTGACCCCATGGACCAGAGCACCCCAGGCACTTCTGTCCTCCACTGCCTCCTGCAGTTTGATCAAACTCATGCTGGTAGCTTCAAGAATACCATCCAACCATCTCACCCTCTGTCATCCCCTTCTCTTTGTGCCCTCCATTTTCCCCAACATCAGGGTCTTTTCCAGGGAGTCTTCTCTTCTCATGAGGTGGCCAAAGTATTGGAGCCTCAGCTTCACGATCTGTCCTTCCAGTTAACACTCAGGGCTGATTTCCTTAAGAATGGATATGTTTGATCTTCTTGCAGTCCATGGGACTCTCAAGAGTCTCCTCCAGCACCATAATTCAAAAGCATCAGTTCTTTGGCGATCAGCCTTCTTGATGGTCCAGCTCTCACTTCCATACATTACTACTGGGAAAACCATAGCTTTTACTATACGGACCTTTGTTGGCAACGTGATGTCTCTACTTTTTAAGATGCTGTCTAGGTTTGTCATTGCTTTTCTCCCAAGAAGCAGGCGTCTTTTAATTTCGTGGCTGCTGTCACCATCTGCAGTGATCATGGAGCCCAAGAAAGTAAAATCTCTCACTGCCTCCATTTCTTCCCCTTCTATTTGCCAGGAGGTGATGGGACCAGTGGCCATGATCTTCATTTTTTTGATGTTGAGCTTAAGACCATATTTTGTGCTCTCCTCTTTCACCCCCAATAAAAGGTTCTTTAATTCCTCCTCACTTTCTGCCATCAAGGTTGTGTCATCTGCATATCTGAGGTTGTTGATATTTCTTCCGGCAATCTTAATTCCGGCTTCAGATTCATCCAGCCCAGCCTTTCGCATGATGAATTCTGCATATAAGTTAAATAAGCAGGGAGACAATATACAGCCTTGTCGTACTCCTTTCCCAATTTTGAACCAATCAGTTGTTCCATATCCAGTTCTAACTGTAGCTTCTTGTCCCACATAGAGAATTCTCAGGAGACAGATGAGGTGATCAGGCACTCCCATTTCTTTAAGAACTTGCCATAGTTTGCTGTGGTCGACACAGTCAAAGGCTTTTGCATAGTCAATGAAGCCAAAGTAGATGTCTTTCTGGAACTCTCTAGCTTTCTCCATAATCCAGCGCATGTTTGCAATTTGGTCTCTGGTTCCTCTGCCTCTTCTAAATCCAGCTTGCACTTCTGGGAGTTCTCGGTCCACATACTGCTTGAGCCTTCCTTGTAGAATTTTAAGCATAACCTTGCTAGCGTGTGAAATGAGTGCAATTGTGCGGTAGTTGGAGCATTCTTTGGCACTGCCCTTCTTTGGGATTGGGATGTAGACTGATCTTCTCCAATCCTCTGGCCACTGCTGAGTTTTCCAAATTTGCTGGCATATTGAGTGTAGCACCTTAACAGCATCATGTTTTAAAATTTTAAATAGTTCAGCTGGAATACCATCACTTCCACTGGCCTTGTTATTTGCTTTCTAAGGCCCATTTGACTTCACTCTCCAGGATGTCTGGCTCAAGGTCAGCAACCCCACTACCTGGGGTGTACGAGACATCCATATCTTTCTGGTATAATTCCTCTGTGTATTCTCGCCACCTCTTCTTGATGTCTTCTGTTTCTGTTAGGTCCTTACCACTTTTGTCCTTTATTATGGTAATCTTTGTACGAAATGTTCCTTTCATATTTCTGATTTTCTTGAACAGATCTCTGGTTTTTCCCATTCTGTTGTTTTCCTCTATTTCTTTGCATTGCTCGTTTAAGAAGGCCTTCTTGTCTCTCCTTGCTATTCTTTGGAAATCTGCATTCAATTTCCTGTATCTTTCACTATCTCCCTCGCATTTTGCTTGCCTTCTCTCTCCCGCTATTTGTAAGGCCTCGTTGGACAGCCACTTTGCTTTCTTGCATTTCTTTTTCATTGGGATGGTTTTAGTTGCTGCCTCCTGTATAATGTTGCAAGCCTCCACCCATAGTTCTTCAGGCACTCTGTCCAGCAAATCTAAATCCTTAAACCTGTTCCTCACTTCCACTGTGTATTCATAAGGGATTTGGTTTAGATTGTATCTTACCAGCCCAGTGGTTTTTCCTACATTCTTCAGTTTAAGCTTGAATTTTGCTATAAGAAGCTGATGATCTGAGCCACAGTCAGCTCCAGGTCTTGTTTTTGCTGACTGTATAGAGCTTCTCCATCTTTGGCTGCAGAGAACATAATCAATCTGATTTTGATGTTGCCCATCTGGTGATGTCCATGTGTAGAGTCGTCTCTTGTGTTGTTGGAAAAGTGTGTTTGTGATGACCAGCTTGTTCTCTTGACAGAACTCTATTAGCCTTTGCCCTGCTTCATTTTGATCTCCAAGGCCAAACTTGCCAGTTGTTCCTTTTATCTCTTGATTCCCTACTTTAACATTCCAATCCCCTATAATGAAAAGAACATCCTTCTTTGGTGTCACTTCTAAAAGGTCTTGTAAGTCTTCATAGAATTGGTCAATTTCAGTTTCTTCAGCACCAGTAGTTGGTGCATAAACTTGGATTACTGTGATGTTAAAAGGTCTGCCTTGGATTCGTATCGAGATCATTCTATCATTTTTGAGATTGCATCCCAGTACAGCTTTCGCCACTCTTTTGTTGACTATGAGGACCACTCCATTTCTTTTATGGGTTTCTTGCCCACAGTAGTAGATATGATAGTCATCTGAACTGAATTCGCCCATTCCCATCCATTTTAGTTCACTGATGCCCAGGATGTCAATATTTATTCTTGCCATCTCATTTTTTACCACATCCAACTTACCCAGGTTCATGGTTCTTACATTCCAGGTTCCTATGCAATATTTTTCTTTACAGCATTGGACTTTCCTTTCGCTTCCATGCATATCCGCAACTGAGCGTCCTTTCGGTTTGGTCCCAGCCACTTCATCAGCTCTGGATCTACTTGTACTTGTCCTCTGCTCTTCCCCAGTAGCATGTTGGACACCTTCCGACCTGAGGGGCTCATCTTCCAGTGTCATAACTTTTATATGCCTGTTGTCTTTGTCCATTGAGTTTTCTTGGCAGGGATACTGGAGTGGCTTGCCGGTTCCTCCTCCAGGTGGATCACGTTTGGTCAAAACTCTCCACTATGACCTGTTCATCTTGGCTGCCCTGCTCGGCATAGTTCATAGCTTCTCTGAGTTATTCAAGCCCCTTCGCCACGGCAAGGCAGTGATCCATGAAGGGGCCGTGGCAGCATACATAAATATATTTATGTCTTTTTGGGGGGAATTTCTTCACCTATTATCCCTAATAAAAAAAGCCTCTGGTTTTTTTAATAAAAGGATTTTTTATATCATGACCCAGTAGACTTTAATCTTAGGACACGTCGACCACATTTGAAAGAAATTCCCTTCCTTCTCCTTACATTTCCAACATACTTTATCTTGAGTTCTATACATTTTAGCAAATACCACCTCGGAGCTCCTTTCTGGGGCTCCCTCTACTTTGCTGGTGTCCGTGCAGGCACACTGCCTCTTTCCTTGTGGGGTGGTCATTCGCAAAGCGCAGGCTGCAAAGCCACCCTTCTTGTGCCTTGCAGGGCTGCCTGCACTGCCTGGCTGCCTTTGACTGGCAGAGTGGGCTCCGTCTTTCCTCCTGTGTTGAAAACGGAAGCCAGGTGGCAGCCAAGGCTGTCTCTGGCCGGAGTCTGCACTCCACCCAGGCTCTTGCAGCTGGGGAGGGGGGGCACCTGAGCCCCTGCCCCACTACTGGCTCATTTGGGGTTTCTGCAGAAATGCTTGGCTGAGGTGAGGGCAGCGGTGTGCTCTTAACCCTAGCAGTTTAAGGAGGGAGGGAGGAATAACCTTTCTAAGCCTTGTCATGCAGCTTGTTTCTCCCACTGCCGGTATGAGAGACTCAGTGTGCTGGGTGCTGGAGGCAGAAGAACTCAGGATAGGCAGGGTTTCCCCCACCGATTTACTGCTGAGTGAAGCTGTCATCACGGTTTGCCCCTCATACCGGTCCTGGGGTGATATATCAATAAATCGTGCAGGCCTAATCTTCAGTCACCCTTTCTTCCCGGTCTGCGGGGTGGGAAACATTTCATGGTTTGACTCAGGTATCCAATTGTGTTGAGCAGGCCCTGCTTGGAGCGGAAAGAGAGCTCACCAGTTTTATCTATTTGTTGAATGTGAGTCAGGAATGGAGAACCTTCGGCTGTCCAGAGGTTTCTACCACCCTTCACCTTATTGAATGAGACAAGTTCAGAAGGTTTCATGGGAAGGAATTCATCAATGAAATAAGTTTTGTGGCTGATGAGAGTGGATATAAATAAATTTTAAAAATCAAAATAATCAGATTTATAAATTTAGATCAGAATTTTTTTATTTAAATCAGATTTTTAAAATTTAAATTGGTTTTTTAAAAATGCTTATGGAGGATTCCCCCCCCCATAAAGATAGTTTTCTATTTAAGTTACATTATAGTCCAACGACTATACTCATCAGGAAATAAGGATTTTTTAAAGCTTTTCATGTGTGCTATAACTCCCTCTAAGGTTTTTCTTTAAAAATCGTTTAATCACATCAGTTAACAAACATGGATACATATGCTATAATGTTATGGTTTTGTTAAATAAATTGTTTCAATTGTTATTAATGAAATGATTATTTTTCTCCTTCCAATAAAGTATAGCAGAAAAGAAGTCCAAATATAAACAGTTAATTTAATAAACCTCATTTTTTATAATTATCTGTCAATGTTTTTCTAACAGTATAACCAAATCAGTAATTTTTGATATACATTTAAAAACTACTCTGAAAATTTATTATTCCAAAAACGAAACATTCATCTAGTTGTAAATATTAAGATTATACCAGCAAGAATGAGTCTCTCTGTAAAAAAATGTTTTAAATCACGTTTTACTGACTAGTGATTTAAATTGTGATTTAAATCAAATCCACCCTGTAACTGGACCAATGAGAGTCGATGCTGGAGCTCATAAAGGGAGCATGTACCACAGGCAATTAGGAAGGGGCAATATGTCAGTATCAGTTTCTCTTGGTTTCTTATTTGAAGTTCATTTCTCCACATTTTCATATCAGTTTCCAACTCCTCATCCCCACCATCAACATTTAGTGTGAATGTAATTTTTACTCTTAGGCCCTATCTGCAGGGTCATACTGATTTAAGCAGTCATGGTTTCCGCCATGGGGGTGGGGGGGTGTTTGTTGACCATATTGGCTGTGAATCCTGGCGGACTAGCTCTCTGCCTTGCAGGTCATTTTTCACTTGGCCTGGGAGATGGGAAACTGACAGACTGACTCCAACTACAAAAGCTGAGGCTGCTGAACGGAAACTTGGGTTGGGGTATTGTTTGGCTTGTTTTGTTGCTGTTACTGACTATTGTTTGGCTTCTTTTCTATCTTTATTTTTAGCTCTTCTTATCTATTAGGTGACTGTTGCTTCATTTGTTGTAGGTTCCTATATGCACACTTTATGCTCCTAGTATTTGTCTACTGATTACATGGCTGGACAACTGAATTGCAAAAATGGGAGAAGGGCAGATTCTGAAGGATGGCTTTGTTTTGCTCTGCCAGTTGAGTAAATGCACCTTTAAATATGAACTGACTTGAATTTCTTCCCTGCTCCTACAGGCAATGCAGAGGCTAGAATACTAC
This sequence comes from Podarcis erhardii, assembly GCF_964252035.2. Lineage (NCBI taxonomy): Eukaryota > Metazoa > Chordata > Lepidosauria > Squamata > Lacertidae > Podarcis > Podarcis erhardii. The sequence goes on along the minus strand of NC_138511.1, from coordinate 81,046,721 downwards.
TTTATGAAAAGTCACGTTCCGTGGCTTGTGGCTAAGATATGGCCTTAGAAAGTGAGTCTGGGGGTTTACGTTTTGGTGATCAAAGAGGATGAAGCTTCTTCTCACTTACACACTTTGCCAACTGCAAGGGCAGACATGCAGGACTGGTCACTGGAATCGTCACACTCCTCAGTGGTGGCATTTTTGCAATCTTTTCCTTCATTCCAACAAGACTCACATGTCAGAGATGCCACTGCAGACAGGGAAAAATGGGTTTAGAAAACTTTAGTAACTGTATAGGAAGAATAGGTCTGCATCAAGGTACATGAACACAACACTTTCTGCTACAAACTCTTGGCCAGTAAAGGCCACCGATTTAGATAGCTTCAAAAGCAGACTGCATAAATTCATGTTTACCATCCTCAATTGATATATTTTTTCTGCAACATTGGAGGCACTATTTGAATACTAGTTTCTGCAAACTAGTATATATTCCTTCTGTAGTTCTTAAACTCTGTGAATGGGGGTGGGCCTTGCATAGACCAGAGAATGATTGTCGAAGATAACTCCTGCAGTATGAGGGAGAGGACCAGTAGAGGTGTGGGGAAACCTTTAACCCTCCCGAAGTTGTTGTACTACAACTCCCATCAGCACCAGCAAACATGACAGACTCTGGTAAGCACATCTGGTACCCCTGGAACCTGACTCCACTCAGAGATTGGGGTCCTGTGTAACACCAGCAAACTAACAGATTGCATGGGGTGGGGGCAGGATAATTCTGCTCCGAAATATGAGAAGATTTGTGCCTATACATTGTATCCTACCCTATCATAAGTTTCTACAAATGTAAGCAACTTACTCTTTGCTTTAAATCAGGGATGGCCAAAGTCCATTTCAGGGGCCCACCGGTCGGTTTAATCTGGCCCCTGTGGCAGTTTATTTTCCTGGGATATAATCCTGAAAAAACCTCAACAACTTCTTCAGTCCTAAAAAATGCTCAACAATTTTGGTTGGCCCTTTGGTCGGCCCCCACAGCTTTTCTCTTCATCAAATCTGGCCCTCTTTGAAAAAAGTTTGGACACCACTGCTTTAAATTTAAGCTAGGTCTCTGATTTATTGAAAAGTGAACTACTGTCTCTTTTGCTCCCCCAATGTACTTTGGAATGCCACACCTCTGTATGCATTTGGTAAAATAAAGATTTAATATTGAGAACAAAGTTTCAGGGAGAAGGGGCAGAATTTGAGTGGACGATGAGGCAAGCAAACAGGAAAGAAGTTCAAGAAACATACTCTTTGTTGTAGATCAAACTTAGGATTCTGGTTTATCCAAGAGTGGGCGACTGCCCCCATTGCTCCCCCAATGGACTTGGGGATACTGCACCTCTCAGTGTGTATTTGGTTAAAAAACCCAAATATAAACATTGGGAAGAAACTATCTATGATTGAGGATCCCTTGTAGCTTGACCATATGCTTTATCCCTCTCCCTTTCAAAGGAACCACAAGTCCTTGTTCCTTTCTTCTCCTGCTTTAATGGCTGACACCCCACTTAGTTCCTTCCTGGAAACAGGATGAAGAGCACAGCAGCTGTGGTTCTGCTCACCTGGATTCAGAAGTGTCAAGAGGAGGCAGGAGATCAGGAGTGTCTTCATCATTCTAGAGAGCTGAAGAGACCCGAAGGAGTTTGAGAACAGCACTGGGCCAAGCAAGGAACTCATGCACGAAGAGGCTTAATTTGAGGGATTTATAGAAGATTGCAAGAATCACTTTGTCAGCACCCAGGAACAATGGGTTCAGTACAGTGTCACAAATTTTTAGGATTCTAATCACGCTATGCCATAATGTAAAGCACAATGTTGAAAACCAATTGAATCTCTCCCCCCTTCCCAGAAATCCAAGGACACGTCCTTCCTAATCTGTTCCATCCTCAATTTATCAACCCTGGATGTGCGGAAACGAGTCCCATCAGGTTACAGCACTGAAATTGGATTAGGTTTCTGGAAGCCAAGGCAGTTTCCCTGACAGTATGAACTTTTTTGAAAGTGGGACAAATGTCTGTCCACCGTTTCCCTTGTGATACAGTCATAAAATGCCCACTGACCCGGATCCCCTCACTCAAATGCAGTTGCATTTGGGGTAAATCAATCTCTCCCCCCTTCCCAGAGCTCCAAGGACATTTCCCCTCTTTAACCTGTGGCACCCACAATTTCACCACCCAGGAAGTGAAGCCCCATCAGGCGACACCAGATTTCAAAGCTCAGCAGTGAAATTGGATTAGATTTCCAGAAGTCCAGGCAATTTTGCCAGATATCTCTGATAGTCAGAATCACGAATTTATTTATTTTTGGTAAGGGGAGGCAAGTGTCTGTCCAGTTTCCTTTGTTGTACAGTAATAAAATGCACAGTTACTCATGATCTAGATTTCCTCTGTCCCATTAAATGCACTTGTTTGGGGTACAGAATTGGTCAACTTGCTCTTTAAAATAAGTTGGTTAGAGTTAAGAGAATCCCATGGACTGCAAAAAGATCAAACCTATCCATTCTGAAGAAATCAGCCCTGAGTTCTTACTGGAAGGACAGATCGTGAAGCTGAGGCTCCAATACTCTGGCCACCTCATGAGAAGAGAAGACTCCCTGGAAAAGACCCTGATGCTGGGAAAGGTTGAGGGCACAAGGAGAAGAGTACGACAGATGACGAGATGGTTGGACAGTGTTCTCAAAGCTATTAACATGAATTTGAACAAACTGTGGGAGGCAGTGGATGACAGGAGTGCCTGGGGTGCTCTGGTCCAGGGGGTCACGAAGAGTCGGACACGACTAAACAACAACAGAGTTAAGGGGGGGGGGATTTCAGGTCTGTGTCCAGAGGAGATTGCAGATTTAAGGGACTATCTTTTACTGGGGTTGGATATACACAAGCACAGCTCCATGTCCTTTGCTTTTGTTTCACTTGTGATGCTGATGAAAGTCAAAGACAGTGTGAATGATGTGGATTTGGCATTTGGACAATGCGAGAGGGGGAGTGGCAGCATCCCAGATGTATATATTGGTGTAATATATAATGTTGCTATATAATTTACTGTCAGCTTAGATTCTTCACATTGTTTCTTCTAAGAGGAATGAGACTCCCAGATGTTGATAATCACAATGAAGAGGGTGGGGAGAGTGACATTGGACTCATGTCATCTTCCTTCACCATCTTCTTCTTCATTTTATAAGAGTTAATTATTATAAGATGATGTATCAATGTTATTCAACTCTAAAGAGCTTAGATCGAATATATAAGAATGTACCATATAAGAATGTACTCCCGGCAGACTTGAGGAGGGCAAATGTTGTCCCTATTTTCAAAAAGGGGAAAAGAGAGGACCCAAATAATTACCGCCCAGTCAGTCTGACATCAATACCAGGGAAGATTCTGGAGCAGATCATTAAGCAAACAGTTTGTGAGCACCTAGAAAGGAATACTGTGATCACCAATAGTCAGCATGGATTTCTGAAAAATAAGTCGTGTCAGACTAACCTGATCTCGTTTTTTGACAGAATTACAAGTCTGGTAGATGAAGGGAATGCAGTGGATGTAGCGTACCTTGATTTCAGCAAGGCATTTGACAAGGTGCCCCATGATATTCTTGTAAAGAAGCTGGTAAAATGCGGTCTTGACTATGCTACCACACAGTGGATTTGTAACTGGCTGACTGACCGAACCCAAAGCATGCTCATCAATGGTTCCTCTTCATCCTGGAGAAGAGTGACTAGTGGGGTGCCACAGGGTTCTGCCTTGGGCCCGGTCTTATTCAACATCTTTATCAACGACTTGGATGATGGACTCAAGGGCATCCTGATCAAATTTGCAGATGACACCAAACTGGGAGGGGTGGCTAACACCCCAGAGGACAGGATCACACTTCAAAACGACCTTGACAGATTAGAGAACTGGGCCAAAACAAACAAGATGAATTTTAATAGGGAGAAATGTAAAGTATTGCACTTGGGCAAACAAAATGAGAGGCACAAATACAAGATGGGTGACACCTGGCTTGAGAGCAGCACATGTGAAAAGGATCTAGGAGTCTTGGTTGACCACAAACTTGACATGAGCCAACAGTGTGAGGCGGCAGCTAAAAAAGCCAATGCAATTCTGGGCTGCATCAATAGGAGTATAGCATCTAGATCAAGGGAAGTAATAGTGCCACTGTATTCTGCTCTGGTCAGACCTCACCTGGAGTACTGTGTCCAGTTCTGGGCACCACAGTTCAAGAAGGACACTGACAAACTGGAACGTGTCCAGAGGAGGGCAACCAAAATGGTCAAAGGCCTGGAAACGATGCCTTATGAAGAACGGCTAAGGGAGCTGGGCATGTTTAGCCTGGAGAAGAGGAGGTTAAGGGGTGATATGATAGCCATGTTCAAATATATAAAAGGATGTCACATAGAGGAGGGAGAAAGGTTGTTTTCTGCTGCTCCAGAGAAGCGGACACGGAGCAATGGTTCCAAACTACAAGAAAAAAGATTCCACCTAAACATTAGGAAGAACTTCCTGACAGTAAGAGCTGTTCGACAGTGGAATTTGCTGCCAAGGTGTGTGGTGGAGTCTCCTTCTTTGGAGGTCTTTAAGCAGAGGCTTGACAACCATATGTCAGGAGTGCTTTGATGGTGTTTCCTGCTTGGCAGGGGGTTGGACTCGATGGCTCTTGTGGTCTCTTCCAACTCTATGATTCTATGATTCTATGATTCTACCAAAAAAATGTTGGAAATGTAAGAATTGCAAGCGGTCATTTTGTCACATATGGTAGACCTGTAGGAAGGCTAAGGTATTTTGGGGCATGATATATAATGGGGGGGGGGGAATCAAACTGACTTTTCCAAGAGTCCACAACCCTTCTGGCAGGTGATATTGGTCAGCAAAATTCCAAACTCTGTTTATATATGCAGCTGTATTCATGTATGCAGGTACAATGGCAAAGGATCTTTATGCTCAGAAGTGGAAAGTTGTGAGAATAACAACAAAAGAAGAATGAATGGTGAAAGCCTTAGAATTGTATTTTAATATTCTGCTGGAAGCCACCCAGAGTGGCTGGGGAAACCCAGCCAAATGGACGGGGTATAAATAATATATTTATTATTAAATTATTATTATTATTATATGCAGAGATGGCAAAGGTAAAGCAGGAGAGACTGCTAAAACGGAGGCCCTTCCCCACATAATGCATTGGATCTGAGGGGCAAGCAGAGGGCAAGGCCTCCCTGGGAGGCATGGAGGGGGGAGTGCAAAGAGTCTAGATTTCCCTTCTCCCCCAAAAATCTTTTATGTTTGTGTCTAATCTTGCCACTTTCAGAAAATTATTTATTGGTGCATTCTTTTCTTTTTGTAAATGTACCAAACATGAAGTAAAATAAAACTGGGATTATGGGGTATTCTCAGGTCAGTGGAGGATGTACGTGTTGTGTCCTGTTCGTGATGTGGCTGTGGAACTTGCCATTCCTCTGATAGAAAATGCTGTGTGGGGGCATGGGGTGGGGGACACAAATGGGGTGTGTGTCAGTTGTGTGGAGTGAGAAATGTCCATGTTTTCATCTGAGGAATGTTGGAGGGTATGCAGTGGCTCTTGAACATCAATATGAAGCTGTTGGGAAGAGTCAATTGGAGTTTGGGAGTGAAACTCTGGATTGGTGCTTGGATGCCCTGGTGCATGACAGCCAACAAACTGAGCTTGAATCATGAAAAATGGGAAGCCTTATGAATGAGTGATTTCTGGGTCTTGAAGATAGGTCAGTTGCTTGGCAGCCTGGACACAGGGGTTCATGCACTGGTAACTTCAAGACTTGATTATGCCAGCATGCCTTGGGGCTATCTTTGTATCAGGTCCAGAAGCTGCAGCTAGTGCAGAACACAACAGCCAGAGTGCTCATAGCAGCAGGCTACTGGCTACGTGTCACTCTATTGCTGAGACAGTGACACTGGTTGCCAATTTGCTGCCAGGTCACATTCAAGGTGCTTATGTATATTTCCACTGATCCCTGAGCAATGTGAGCCTTGAGGAATGCACAAACCCTTATGCTACACCTCAAGCAGTGAGATCCTTTGATTGGGGGCAATTCTTGTAGCTCCCTACATATCTGAGGTTTAGTCAGCTTTCAATTCACAGGAAGCCTTTAGTGCAACAGGAGAGAGAAAAGCTGTTATTCCTTTCTCACAATACTAGAATTTGTAGGCAGCCAATGACAGTGAATGTTGGAAGATTCGAGAAAGATGGAAGAAAGATGGAAGAAAGTATAGTGGTACCTCTGCTTACGAACGGGATTTGTACCGGAGGCCTGGCCGTATCCTGAAATCTTCGTAACCGGAGGCGCCTGTTCTGCACATGTGTGCGGCGCTGTGGAGCACTTCTGCGCATGCACAAGGTGCGCAGAACGCTTCTGCATGTGCATGAACGGCAACCCTACTTTCAGGTTTGCTGCGTTCACAACCCAAAAGTTACATTACCCGAAGGTAACACAACCCGAGCGGCTGCTGTACTGTTTGAAATAGCACATAGTTAAACTCTGGAATTTGCTCTCAGGAAGTAAAGATGGGCAGCAGTGTGGATGTGTTTGATTGAGGATTAGAAGAAAATAATGGAGGATAAGGCTAACAATGGCTACTAACCAAGTTGGCCATGTTCTTCCTCAAGTGTTGGAGACAGTATTCCTGTGAATGTCAGTTGGTGGGAATCACAAGCGGGGGGACGGGATGGGGACAACTGGTGTTGCTGTCCAGTCCTGCTTTGAGGCTTTGCACAGGCATCTTGCTGGCCATTGGGACAACAGGGTTCTGTAACAGCTGGACTGGTTCAGCAGGCTGATGGAAGCTGTTCCAATTGAAGCTTGTGGGAAAGCTAACATTAGCCAAAAACTTGATTGCCTCAAAGTGGTGCTCACCCAATGTACCTGCTGAAGACGAGGGGATTTGCAATGTACCTGCTGAAGAAACATGGTTTCACAATTTCTTTCTAAAATCACCAAGCTGTTCATTTGGCTGAGTAAGGGAAGAAAAAGGAGAGAGAAAATTGGGAAACTATGGAGGCCTTGAGTAATCTGTACCAGGAGTGGGGAACCGCTGACCTGGGGGCCAAATGCAGCCACTGCATTCCCCTCCACAGGGCGTAGGGGACTGGGGTGCAGGTAGTACAGTGGTACCTCGGGTTAAGAACTTAATTCGTTCTGGAGGTCTGTTCTTAACCTGAAACTGTTCTTAACCTGAAGCACCACTTTAACTAATGAGGCCTCCAGCTGCTGCTGCGCCACCGCTGCACGATTTCTGTTCTCATCCTGAAGCAAAGTTCTTAAACCAAGGTACTATTTCTGGGTTAGGTTAAAATTGGACATGGAAGTCTGACCTTGGATTTCATCCCTGCAAAACATATCTCCCATCCCCAAGCACTATTATTTCCCCCAATAATTGTTGCATTTGGTAAAATAATGCAAAACACATTATTTGCCATATATATTTATTTTGAACATGAAAGTCAAATACAGCCTGTCCTTGAGGAGGAGCTTCTAGACTTCTGGAAAGAAAGCCTGGGAGTCCTCAGGCTGAGACCACCCCTGCTTCAACCACTAGGCCACCAATTTCCATAAATGGTGGGTTTTTCTGGGTGGTGGTGGTTTGCCTTCCCTCAGCTACAGCTCATTGGCATTGTCGTCCATTGCTTTGGTGCACTCTGCTTCAGTGATCTCAATTCCTATGACATAAAAATCAGCGTCCCTTAACCCCTTAACGTAGTCACACGTATTACTTGTTGCACAGCCTCGGATAGCCGCCATCAGGTGGGTTTTCCCTGTTGGAAAACAACAACAACATGTTTTTTTTAATCCAAAACCTCTCCCTCAGACAGAAGGGTGGGCAACCTTTTTTCTGAAAAAGAGCCGTTTTCCGTTCTGGGTGAAAATGGAAAAGCACTTCAACCTTTGCTTTTTATGCACGGGACAATTGGAAGTGGAGGAGGGATCCCGAGATTTCCAAAGCTATATGACTCTCTCTAGGAGCACTAAAGGCTCTTCAAACTCCTCCTGCAGCTCTTCTGCAGCCTCCTCCATCTCCTGGTCCCCTCCTCCTAACTCCTCCAAGAGCAGCCTCATGGGTGGCACAGAACCCTGGAAATCATTAGCCCCTTCCCCTGTATCCTCCTCCTCCTCCGCCCACCTCCCTGCCCACACATCCCTCCTCCTTGGGCTCCTGCCCATCCCTGACACTCGGTGAGGGCATCGTGGGTCTCCTAATAATTTTCAGCACCCTTCATAAGCTAAGTATCCCAGCATTTGGGGGGAAGCCATGAATGTTCAAAGTGGCATGATACTGCTTTAAATACATAGTGCAGATGGGCCTTAGCCATTACACAAGACTCACTGGATTGGCAGTCATCCACATAGTAGATGTAAGCGGCAGAGTAGAAGCACTGATCCTCCTCATTTATGCAGTCGACGGTATTCTCAGCCACGCAATCAAGTGACGAGAGGGAGATGCAACTTGGGCACTTCAGTCCATTGGGCTCCCTCTTCTCACGCGTAGGCACTGTAAAACAATCACCACCCCAACGTTGCTGTTAGTCAGGGTCCACTCAATGTATTTCGTCTGCAGATGCAAACCACATCTGGCTGTATGTGAGGGGTAGGAGTTGTGCTGCCCCGTCAAAAAGGGATGTGTACCAGTTCCCAGCACTTCTCCAAGAAAAGTGCTTCAGCCATGCTTCATACATTCAGGGCTACATTAATGCATGGTGCAAGAGATTTCTGACTGGGGCCACATTCACAGCATACATTTCAAGCACAGGGATACTGTTTTAAGCAATTGGGCTTAGCACTGAGCACCATTGGGGGGCATTCTGAGCGATAAAATGGTAGCTACAGATACACACAAATTGGTGACAAAATTTTACAAAATGGCCCTCTTTCTTAGAGAGGGGAAGAAAAATAAAACTCCCAACAGTTTTCTGATTTTTTTAAAAAAACCTATTCTGGGAAAAGATGGGCTTAATTCTAGATAAAATTATAATTTCACCTAACAAAGAATGCTAACTAATAAGAGCTACTATGTGGGGATTGATTGCTAAATGGTAGCTCTGTGAGGGGGATAGGGGTTTTCCTATCAACTCTCAGACCCTTAATAAACTACCGCTCTCAGAATTCCTTGTCCTAATGTTGTTGTAGTGTTTACAATAAAAAGCATACACCAGGGTGTTGGGAATGCTAAGGCGACCACAAAATGGTGCCTCCTCCCACCAAGGAAGGAGGGGTGAGTGAAGGTCTACATTAGGAACAAGGGGATGTGAACATCTACATCAGGAACAAGGGTGGGAGGAGACCAGAGGTCAAATCTGTACTTGAGCCATGACACTTTCTGGGTGACCTGGGGCCAGACACTGCACCTTAGTCTGACTTATTTTACACTGGTGTTTGAGGCTAAAATGGAGAGCATGAGGGCTCTTTGGAGGAAGGAATAGGGTTGTAAATATCAGAAGCTGCTGCAGGAGTGGGATTGTGACATGCCAGGGGTGTTTCTAGGAATGAGGTAAAACTGTGAAGCTCCCTTATATTTTTTGCTAATGGATGATGCATGTTGTTCAAGTAATCTTGTTATTTAAACATGGTTTTTGGTTTTGTTCTCTCAGCAATTTGTTCTCTCAGCAATTTTTTTCCCTTTTACAATGCTATGTTATTAAATAATGTAGATATCCTGTTAGAATGCACTGTATTTTTGGCAAAGGCAGGACCCCAGATTCCAGATCCAGCCTGGCTAATCCAGAGGTATCATAGTGCCTTACCAGTTTGCACTGCCTGGTGTGCTCTTATTGCTATCTTGCTGTGCACCTGAGGAGGCCTCACTATTCAATTCATGGTAGCTCACTAAGCCAGGCTCCAGCCCAGCATAGCTTCAAGCTTTGGGGTTCTTTTTTTTAAAAAAATATATATTTTATTAAGGGTTTTCTTGTTTTACAGTGTAAGTGTAATGCCTCGTTTTTTTTTCCCCCGTGTAACATTTTTACAAATCCATTTCATTTGTTGAGGCATTAGGGGGAGAAGAAAAAAGAAAAGAAAAAAAGAAGAAGAAAGGAGGGTGGAAGGAGGGGAGATGGATGGGGGTGGGGTGGGGTAGCGGTGTTTCTATTATGCTTAATGTATGTAGTTTGGTGTCAGCGTGCTTGTGTTGTTCACTTGTGTTCCTTTGGTGGTGAGAGAGGTTGGGGTTGGCCTAGGATGTGATTGTTTGTTTGTGATTGGCTGTGGTGATCTTTGTTTTCGTGTGTGAGTGAGGTGGGTGGGTGTTTTGGATCAAGTTAGCCATATTGATTTGTATGCTGTTGGTGGATTATTGTCATTGTCCTGTTGGGCTGTGTATGTGATAAAGGGGAGCCATACCGGGGTGAAGGTGTCTTCTTCTGTTTGTCCCCGTGTCAGTTTCAGTTTGTTAGTTAATTTTTCTAGTAGGGCTGTTTCCCATACTATTTGGTACCATTGGTCCATGCTTACTCCTGACAGGTCTCTCCAGTGTCTGGTTATGGTGTTTCTGGCTGCTGAAAGTAGGTGGGTTATGAGTTCTTTGTGGAGTAAATGGGCATTGTTGTCTTGGAAGATGTTTAGTAGGGCCAATTCTGGGGTGAAGTCTAATACTTGCTTTGTTATTTTACATATTTCTTGTATGGCTGTTGTCCAGAATAGTTGGATTTTGGGACACTCCCACCACATGTGGAGGTATGTGCCTGTGGAGGTGCACCCTCTCCAGCATTTTGGTGAGGTTCCTGGGTGTATTAGCGCTAGTTTCCTTGGTGTTAGGTACCACCTGTAGGTGAGTTTCAGTGTGAGTTCTTTTCTTTTCGTTGATATGGATTTAAAGGGGGGTTTAGACCACATTCTGGTCCATTGAGTGGGGTTAATCTCATAGCCTATGTCATTCTCCCATTGTTTTTTGATTGCGTCTAGGGGATTTGCGGGATTTTGGAGTAGTATTTTGTATATTGCGGATACCGTCCCTTTACCATTTCCCTTTGTTGTTAGGAGGAGGTTTTCAAAGGTTGTCAGGGGCCTAGTTGCTGCTGATTTTACTGTTGGGTTGTTTAAGAGGGCATGTAGTTGGTGTTGTGTTAACCAGGGCATTTGGGTGTCTTCTAGTTTGTCTTGTATTTCTTGTGTTGACAAGGGTTTGTTATTTTTATAAAAGTCTATTAGGCGATATAAGCCTTTGGTTCGCCAGGCTTTTATCTGGAGGTTTTGTGCTGCATGGTGGAATAATGCGTGGTACGCCAGGGGGATTAGTGGGGATGGGGTTGGGGATAGTTTGCCTATTTGTGTTTTCCATGCTTTGAGCATGGTCTGTGTGTACCTGTTAAGTGTTGTGGGAATTTTCTTTAGTTTGTTTGGGAGGAGTGGGTATGTTGTGGTGCAGGTATTTTCAATTGTGTCCCTCTCTAGGTGTACCCATTGTTTTGTCTCATCTTCTAGTATGTATGGAATTACATGACGTATTTGGTTGGCAATGTAATATGCTTCTATGTTGGGGATTCCCCATCCTCCTTCTGAGGTGGGGAGGTGCAGGTATTTGGGGCTTATTCTTGGTTTTTTATGTGAGAAGATGAAAGAGTGTAGTTTTCTCTGCCAACTGCGGAGTTGGGTTGAGGGGATCCAGATTGGGAGGGTTTGGAATAGGTAGGTTAGTTTTGGGAGTGTGATCATTTTGATCATGGCTATTTTGTCTGAGAGAGTGAAATTCGTGTTATTCCATCTCTTTAGGTCTTTGTTAATTTGCCGCCACAGGGGCTTGTAGTTGTGGAGGTACAATTTGTTGAGGTTTCTGGTTATTTGTACCCCTAGGTATCTGAACTTGGTGTGGCAGAGTTTTATTTTGGTGACCTTCGTGAGCTCTTTTTGGGTGTGAGGAGGGGTGTTGAAGCACATAGCTTCTGACTTTGTAAAATTTACCTGTAGGCCCGACACCATTGCAAATTTGTTGAGTTCTCTGATTAGGGAGGTTGCTGTGCTTATGGGGTCTGGTGTTGTCACCATTAGGTCATCTGCAAAGAGCCCTAATTTATAGGTTCTGCCTTTTATTTCCACTCCCTTGATGTCTGTGGCTGCTCGGATGCGGATTGCTAAGGGTTCCAGAGCCAGGATAAATAAGAAGGGAGACAGTGGGCATCCTTGTTTCGTGCCTCTTTGGATAGCTATAGTATTAGAATCCATATTGTTAATTCTGCATTTTGCTGAGGCTTGGGAGTATATTTGTTTGAGGATTTGTAGGAAGTTGGGGCCAAATTTCATGTTAGTTAGTACTGCTAATATGTATTTCCACTCTAAGCAATCAAAGGCTTTGAGGATGTCTAGGGACATAATTGTCAATGGGAGTTTCGTTGCCTTGCTGTGTTCGATCAGGTTCAGTAATTTCCTGATGGGGTCTGTTATATTGCGGCCAGGGACAAAGCCAGTCTGGTCTGGGGCTATTAACTTGTGTAGGAAGATTTTTAGGCGGTTGGCCAAGATTGATGTGAATATCTTGTAGTCTTGGTTTATTAATGAGATTGGGCGGTATGATTCTACTTTGAGGCTGTCTTTTAGTGGTTTGGGGATGGAGACTATTTTGGAGTGGGTCCAGGTTTTGGGGATGGGGCCCCCTTTTATGATGTCGTTGAATAGGCGGGTCATGTAGGGCATCAAGGGTTCTTTGAATTTCCTATAGAATTCTGCTGTGAAGCCGTCTGGGCCTGGGGCTTTGTGTGGTTTCAGGTTTTTGAGGACCACATCTATTTCCTCTGGGGTGATAGGGCTGTCCATGAATTCCTGTTCCTCATCAGTTAGGGTAGGCATGGTCAGTCCTGCTAGAAATGTTCTGATTTCCTTCTCTGGTGGGTTATGGGAGGTGTATAGGTTGGAGTAGAATTCTGCAAATTCTGAGGTTATTTCTTCAGGGGAGGATGTTATGTTGCCGTCTTTTTTGGTGATGCAGTGTATTCTTGTTTTGAGTGCTTTTTTCCTACATCTATTTGCTAGTAATCTGGAGTTTTTCCCTCCATATTCATAGAAACGTTTAGAATATAGAATGCTGATCATTGTTTTGTTAATTTCTAGGGAGTCTAGTTCTCTCCTTTTTTGTTCTATAAGTCTGAGGAGTTTTTTAGATCCTGTTTGTAGCGTGTTGAGAGGGCTGTGATGTCTTGTTCTATTTTGCTAATTTTTGAGGAGGTTTGTTTTTTAAGGAATGTTTTCTCTTTTATGCAAGCTCCTCTGGTGACCGCTTTCATTGTGTCCCATAGGAGGGGGGTTGTTATATTGTCTACATCGTTTTCCTTGAAGTAGTTTTGGAGGGTTTTTGTGAGACTCTCTCTAATTTGTTTGTTTGTAGTTAGGATGGGACTGAAGGACCATGATGGGGTGGTTTGTGTTCCTTCTCCTATTTTAACAATGACTTCTACTGGGGCGTGATCTGTGATTTTAATGTTACCGATGTTTGTTGATTCCACTGAGGGGATCAGACCCTGTGTGAGTAGAATGCTGTCCAGTCTGGACACTGTATCATGACGTCCCGATTGGAATGTATGGCTGATGTCTCCCGGGTTTTGCTCACTCCAAATGTCGTAGAGACCCCTGTTTTTTAGCATTTTTAGTAACTTGTAAGAGTTCCTAGTTGTTGGGGGTTTCCTTCGGAGGAAGGTTGCCCATGGGGTTGTAGGGTGGATATCTTTCAGGGATATACCTTTCATATTTAGATTGAGGTCCCCTCCTAGGATTGCTTCCCCTTCAGAGAAGGAGAGGAATTTGTTTAGTGTCTTCTGGAAGAATTCTGATTGTTTCGCGTTTGGGGCATATATGGAGCCAATTGTCAGTTTGATTTTACCATCTAGTGTCCCTTTAGCGAAAATGAATCTGCCTTTTTTGTCCCTGAGGACTGTTGTGGCAGTGAAGTTCAGGTCTCTACTGAGTATTATGGCTACACCGCGAGCTTTCCCTGAGCCTCGTGCGACCCACTGCTGACTGAAGCGGGGGTCGCTCAGGAGTTTGCTGCCTTTGGGTGGGTTGTGTATTTCTTGTAGGAAGGTGATGTGTGGTTTCATGGTGTTTATGTATGAGGTGATGCGTTTTCTTTTGATGGGGTTTCCCAGCCCCCTCACGTTTAATGTAATTGCTTTTAGGTTAGCCATCTTGCTTATCTATTATGTGGGGCGATTCCCTGCCAACCCGTTCGGGTTGTCTTGTGTCTCTCTCTTCGTGTTGTTTAAAGAACCAGTGGGGTTGCGCTGACCTAGGGTGTGGTGGGTGGGGGGCTAATGGGATTAGAGTAAGATTTGGGTTAAAGAGTAGGGGGTAAGTTGTAGAGAGTTTCCTATATGTAGTCATATAGGTGTTTGTTTGGGGTATTTTGGGCCATCTGGCATTTAGCCGGTTGGTCCTAGGTCTCAGCTGGTGTGGAAGGCCGTGTTCAAGGACAGGCCGTTCCCCCTGTTGTTTGCGAGAGGGGGAGATCAGTGAGACAGTGTGAAGTGACTTTGTAACGTCGCTGTCAAGTATAAGGTTCATGAGCAATGTTGCCAATGTTATGAGCAACATTGTTGGTGTGTTGGGGTGTGGGTGTGGGTGTGGGTGCTGGTACGCTCTGGTGCCACCATAGTGCTGGTTGGGTATCAGATTTTAGCCTGATTGTGGGTTGTGTTATTGAGGTTGGAGGAGTTGTTTTTCCTTAGTATGGAGTATGGGAATGTTGAAGGTGTGGGTGGTGGGGAATGTGGTTGAGGTTGTCTGGGCTGGTGTTCGGGTGGGGATTTCTGTGGGGGTGTGGGGCTGGGGGGATGTTGATGGTGTTAACTAAATCTATGTTTTGGGGGGGGGGAGAGGGGGAACGGGGGGGGGGAATCACCAGTCCTTCAGTTTGTGGCTTCATTCAGCTGCTGCTGTTGTTGTTGTAGGGTTGTCCATCTGCGATGAATTGGTTTGGTTAATCTTGGTCTGGTTTCTTGTGTCGTATGGCCGGCGGGGTGGTTCTGAGCATGATGCTTGTCTGTATTGGTTTGCGTTGTTGTGCCGCTTCTGTTGTTTCCTTTTCTTCTTCTCTACCATCGTCCAGTTGTTTGCTGTTGTTTCTTCGTGGTTGGGGCTGTCACTTGGTGGGTTTGTCGGTTGCCATTCCAGTGGGAGGTCGAGTTCAAGGTTCTTTAGTAGTTGTAGGGCCTCAGATATGTTGGTGGCCGTGTGTTGTGTTGTATTAGTTGTTACAATTAGGCGGAAGGGGAAGCCCCATCGGTATTTGATCCCGGCTTGTTGGAGACGCTGGGTGAATGGGCGCAGGCATTTCCTCCGGTTTAGGGTATCCTGGGATAGGTCCTGTAGGGCCAGAATGGGGGTTTCTCCATATCGAAGGTTGGTTGAGTTTCTGAGGTTGTTCCATACCTCTTCCTTCTTTTTGTAGCGCGTGAAGCATACAATGATGTCTCTTGGGGGGGCGCTGGGTTTTGGCATGGGTTTTAGGGCTCTGTGAGCCCTCTCCAAGTCATCTGCCTCAAGTTTCAGGCCTGGGATTGTGTTTTTCAGCCAGTGTATAATTAGGTCTGCTGGGCTTTTCTCCTCTGTTTTTTCAGGAAAGTTGCGGAAGCGGATGTTACAGCGTCTATTGCGATCTTCAAGGTCGGCTTGCTTAATTTTCATCTCTCTGTGTTCTGCTTCCATTTGGTTTACCAGTTCGTCCAGTTTCTTGTTCACACGTGCGTTCTCCTCCTGGTATTGCTCTATTATTCTTTCTTGCATTTGGTTCTTGTTCTCTAGAGCTTCCACTTTGGAGGTTAGATTGTTGATTAGTGCCTGCATGGGAGCCATTGTGGCCTTCAGTGTTTCTTCTAATCGTGCTTCTAATCTTGCTTCCATTTCCCTCAGATCTCGTTTCGTTACTGGGTGGTCGTCATCTTGAAGGGGAGTTACGGTATTGGCATTGTTTGCCATCTCCCTGGTTGGTGTCATCTCAGTCTCCCTAATGGTTTTGGTTTGAGGTTGGCTTGGCATCCTCTTGGAGTAGGGCGTGTGGTGGTTAGGAGTTGTGGCAGTGGTGATTCCTGGGTATTGTTGGGTTGCTGGGCTGATCAGGCGTTGCCGGTGGCTTTTACAGAGCGTTTGGATTAGGTGGTCATTTGTGTCACTTCTAGCCTGTGTTTTAAGAACTTGTCTAGAGTTTCTGTGGTTGCCTCAGCGTTGCCGCCAAAGCGGGGGGGGGGGGGCAGGTAAGTAGAGATGGGTAGACTAACGGACAGACAGTTCATATAAGGGGGAGGGGTTAGCAGGTAGAGATGCAAGAGATTAGAGGGGTGGGGCCAGGGAAAATATGTGTTTAGGAGGGGGTTGTATATACCCAAAAAGGGTATTGGGGTCCGGTTAAGGTGGAGGTTGGGGTTGGGGGTGCGCTCAGAAACAGAGACAGACAAATAGGCTATATGTAAAGGGTGGAGGGAGAAAAAGGAAGAAGAAGAAAGAAAGAAGAAGGGGGGAGACGGGGGGGGGAGAGGGGAGATTGGAGTAAAAGAGAAGAGAGAGAGAGAGAGACAAAAAGAGAGTTGAAAGAGATAGGAGAGATAGTACAGTAATATCAGCGGTATTAGATTGCCGCAGTAGTTTTAGCTATAGTATGAGGGGGGCAAAGTAGGATATGGTGATATGAATGTGTGTATGTGTTTCCTTTAGGGGAAGGGGGGGATGGAGAGAGGGAGGAGGAAGAGAAAAGGAGAGGGGGAGGGGGAAGGGTGGGAAAAGGAGGGAGAAGAAAAGAGAGGGGGAGAGAAGGGAGGGGGAGGGAGGGTGAGCTGTGGCAATGGTATGGGGGGGAAAGTCTTATTTTAAATGAGGGGGTGGGGGGAAAGGGCTCCCCCCTCAAAAACAAGCTGACGAACAGGCTAAAAAGGGGGAGTTGATTTTAAAAGATAAAGGGGATAGAGAACAAAATTGGGGATGGAGAAAGGTGGGATAAAAGGAAAAAAATAAGATAACGGGGGTGAAGGGAGAGGGAGGAGAGAAAAAAGGGAGAGAAAAATAAACGGGGGGGGAGTATCAATAGCAATAGCAGTGATATGGAGGAAATTTTTGTTTAAAAAGAGAGTGGTGGTCGTGGATGGGGGTGAAAGATCCCCCCCCTCAAGAACAAGCTAACAAATAGAATAGAAATAGAAATAGAATAGAGGGGGGGATTGTGTTTTTTTAAAAAATATATATAAAAAAAGAAACCTATTTCCCCCTAATTATTATTATTATTTTCTGTTTGAAAAAAGTAAGGGTGGCTGCTGCAGCAGTGGCCCCTCTTTTAAAAAGAAAAATGATCAAAGTAGGTATATGGGGGGGGGGAATTTAAAAAAGGACTTTTTTAAAACAAAAAAAAGGGAGAGGGGGAGGAAGGGGTTAAAAAAGGATATATATATATATTTAAAAAAAAGGGGGGGGGAGAGGGTAGTTTCTTCCTTTCTGCGATCTCCTTTGTCGTGCGGTTTTCCTCTGTTTTCCGGAGGGGTAGGCTCCCGTCGGCTCAGCCACGTGTTTTTTCGGAGCCTGTTTTTTCGGAGCCGTGCTCACCTACCTCTCCTCTTCTTTTCCGTCGGCAGAGATGGGGGGCAGCAGCGGTAAAGTTGGGGCTCTTTTTTCTTTCTTTCCTTTTCTCCTTCTTTCCCCCTTTTCTCTTCTTTTTCTCCCTCTCTGCGTTGGCTGCACTGTCCTCCTGGTTTTGGAGCTCCTCTTAGCTGTTGGGGGGGGGGTGGTCGGGTGCCTTTCCGGGTGCCTTTCCGGCTCAATCTCAGTCCTGGGGGGGGGGTGTTTTGGCTCCTTTGATAGACCCCTGGGCACCCCCAATTCCTCTCTGTTGGCAGTGCTGGCGGCAGCAGTCCTGGGAGTCCGGGAGTCGGCCAGACAGAGCCTTTTACTCTGGCTGGCTTCAGGAGCTCTTTTCTGCTGTTGCAGCTGCCATGCTGCCTCGCCGGAAGTCCCCAGCTTTGGGGTTCTTGGTTCAAATCCTAACCCCAGCTTCTGTCTCTAGTTTGAAAAGGATGGTGATACAGGCCTGTGTCTGTACCTGGTGCACATCATCCTTCTCTGCAGTGGATCCTTGTCTGTGGAATGTCTCCTTTAGGCACCAGGCAAAAACGTTCCTTTTTAACCTTCGGTTCATCTGCTTGACATCCTATATACTTTTAAAATGTGGCTCTTTTCTGGCGTGTGTTATTGGTTATTTTAAAATTCTGATTATATATATATTGTGATCTTTTCTGTGAACCACCCTGAGACCTTTGGGTATAGGGTTGTGTATAATTCAACATCATCATAAACAACTTCTCTCCGCTGAATAGCAGAGTCAGGTTATACTTCCAAAATGGACAATATATTATCTGAAGAAGTGTGCATGCACACAAAAGCTCATACCAATAACAAACTTAGTTGGTCTCTAAGGTGCTACTGGAAGGAATTTTTTAATTTTGTTTCAACTCCGGCAGACCAACACTGCTACCTACCTGTAACTAAGAAACTTCTGTTTGACATAATATTTGATCTTTCCTAATATTCAATGCTTACTTTCCCTTTACATGGCACATCATTATCTATAACCTACAAGCAAAAAATAAAATAAAATAAAATAAAATAAAATAAAATAAAATAAAATAAAAAAAATACCCCACTAAATAGATGCACATTTCATTTTTCTTGATTCATCTGAGTCTTCTTTGGTTGACCCTCTTTTCTCTCAGAAAGACAAAACCATTTTAAATGCAGTTGGGAACTGTTCTGCCAGATTCAGGGCTATTTGTAAAATCGAGAAACAAATGCCTGCCAAACGCCTGCCAAAAACTTGTTTGTCTTTCTTTGACTTCTCATTGCTTGAGGTTTGGGAGACAATCTTTCCTGATGATGATACTTACTTTTGGGAGGTTCAAATCTGTCGCACAAATCTGACTCGTAGCATAAGATGTTGCTGTGGGCGTACAAAGATGATGATATGGAGACACTGGAATAGCCTCCACTGCAAATGTCTGCATTCATGCAGGACTCGATCACAAATGGTGTCTTCAGACCAACTATAAAAGAAAGAGTTGGAAGGAAATAATTAGACCTGGAGACAAGGCCAGCCCTCCCACGAGGAAAGGTGAGATGATTGCCTGCTGAGCAGCGGTGGAGCTACCTCCTTGGGAGTCTGGGTGATCTGCTTAGTGGGCGGCAGGGTGGCAATCTGCCCAGGGGGGCTGCGGGGCAATCTGTCCAGGCGCGGAGCCTGCAGGCACCCAAGCCACCGTATCACTTCCAGGAGAGATGTGTGGCTCAGGCACTCTGCAGGCCAGGCCCCGCAATAAGTGCCGCCCCCCCCGCGGTGTGCCATTTTCTCACCCCCCTCAGGCTGCTATTGCCTTTGCAGCTGTGGTGTGCAAGAGCTTCCTTCTTGGCAGCCCCCTCCCCCAATTCCACCTCTGCAGTGGCCTCTTGGCAATTAGGAGGTGCTGCTGGTCTCCTCCCAGCTTTGTTGTCCACTTAACGCCAGTGTAGATTCCCACCCCCACCCCCTTGTTCTTGATGTAAATCTTCAGTCACCCTTCTTCCCTGCCTGACAGGTGGGCAGCATTTCAAGGTTCGCCTCAGGTGTCAAAATGGCTTGGGCTGGCCCTGCCTGCAGCGGAAAGACAGACCTCCAGTTTTATCTATTTGTTGAATGTGAGGCAGGGATGGAGAACTTTTGACCCTCCAGAAGTTTCTACCTTCCCTCCCATCATTGAATAGGATCAGCTCAGGAGGCTTAATGGGAAGCAATTCATCAATGCAATAAGCTTTATGGCAGCACAGGAAAGTGGTGAGAGACTGTGGTGGAGCTTACAAAGGGAGCATGTTAGATTGGGGAAAATTGTCAGTTTCAGTTTCCTGAGTTCTTGTTTTAAGTTCACGTCTCCACATTTTCACATCAGTTTCCTACATTTTTAAAGTCTTCATGAAAATTCACCAACATTTTAATGTGACCCGCCCCCTTTAGGCCCTATCTTCAGGGTGATACTGCTTTAAGCGGTTTGTTGACCATCTTGGTTGTGACTCCGGGCATACCTGCTTGCTGCCTTGCAGGCCTTTTTTCACTTGGCCTGGGAGGTGGGACCCTGACTGACTGACTCCAACTACAAAAGCTGAGGCTGCTGAACAAACTCTTGAGTTTGTTTTCTGTATTGCTTGTTTTTTGTTGTTGCTGTAACTGATACTAATTGGTATTCTATATTTTTAGCTCTTGTGATTTATTTGGAAATCGTTCAGTTTTCTTGCATACTTTTTGATGTGTTTTATTGTTTATGACTACTTCTCTTATGTAGAGCCATAGCCAGGTGATCTTGCGCCCCTGGCAGGACCATCCAGATTGTGCCCCCTAGCCATGGACAAATTGCTCCCCCTAGCCACAGACAGGGTCCCCACATATCATATAAAGACCTTCTATTTAAAACCTTTTCTTATGAGGCAATAATCAATATTTTTATTTATAGACATATTTATTTTTAGCCCATTTTGTGTCCCCCCTCCCAGCACCTCTGGCTGGGGCCTTCCTCATCACCCCCTAGCTACTGCCCTGCTCTTATGCTTGTAGTCATGGAAATCCTTTCCTGTTGTAAGCCGCCTTGATGTTAAGGGCGTGTAACACTATTTCTATTGAAGAGTGACAGTTCCCAGTGAAAAATGATTGACTCTTAAGCCACTCTGAGAATATAGCTCCGTGAGGGGAATAGGGGGTCTAAGGACTCTTAACAGGCTATAGTTCCCAGGATTCTTTGAGGAAAGCCATGACTGTTCACAGTAGTGTGGCACTGCTTTAAATTTGGAGCGCAGGTAGGGTCTTATATGCACGCCTTGCCTTAGTATGTGCATTTTTGGACTTGTTACACGGCTGGACAACTAGAATTGCAAAAATGGGAGAAGTGCAAATGTTGAAGGAGGGCTTTGATTTGCTTTGCATATTGTTTTAGAAAGTGCCCATTAGGTAAACTCACCTTTAAATATGAACTGACTTAAATTTCCCTCTGGTTCCTACATCCAGTGCAGGATCTAAAACATTGCTTTGTGAAAAAGCCATATCCCATGGTTTGTAGCTAAAATATGGCTTTAGAACATGACCCTGTTGGTTTATGTTTTGGTGGTCAAAAAGTTTAAAGTTCTTCTCACTTACATATACTGCTTTCTCCAAGTGCTGACATGCAGGACTGGTTACTGAACGAGTCACATGGCATATCTGTGGGGTTTTCGCAATGATCTCCTCGATTCCAACAAGTGTCACATAACAGAGATGCCACTGCAGACAGGGGGAGGAATAGGTCTCTATAAAGGTACATTAACATGACAGTTCCTCCTATGATGTCCACCTCATAACAGGCAGGGAGTGCCACCAACATGAATGGCTTCAACAAGAGCTTAATGGGGGACAATGAGTATGTTCCTGGCTACTGTCCTCAGTGGAAATATTTTCTCTTCAACAGTGGAGGCACTATGCTTCTAAATACCAGTTTCTGGAAACTACAGAAAGGGAGCTGTTGCACTCTGCTCCAGCTTGTTGGCTTTCCACAGGCACCATGGCAATAACAAGATGCTGGACTAGATGGGCCATTTTTCATTTACACAATGCTTCCTTATATATATTTCCCCTGTAGTTCTTAAACTCTGTGGATGGGGGCGGGCCTTGGACACACCAGATAATGGTTGTCCCAGGTGGCTCCTGCAGGCTGAGGGAGAGGATCTGTAGGGCAGGGGTGGGGAAATATTTGACCCTCCTGAAGTTGCTGCAGTACAGCTCCCATCAGCTACAGCAAGCATGACAGACTCTGGTACCACACCTCTCTTCGTTAAATAAAAATAAATATAAATATTGGGAACAAGCAATCTATGAATGAGGATCCTTTGTTGTTTGGCCTTGTGCTTTATTCCTCTCCCTTTCAAAGGAACCACAAATCCTGGTTCCTTCCTTGTCCTGCTTTAATGGCTGATCCCCCGCTTAGTTCCTTCCTGGAAACATGATGAACAGCACAGCAGCTGTGGTTCTGCTCACCTGGAGGAAGAAGGGCCAAGAGGAGGCAGGAGATCAGGAGTGTCTTCATCATTCTAGAGAGCTGAAGAGCCAGGAAGGAGTTTGAGAAAAGCACTGGGCCAAGCAAGGAACTGATGCATGAAGAGGCTTAGTTGGATGAATTTATAGAAGATTGCAAGGAGCACTTTGCCAGCACCAGGAACAATGGATTCAGGACAAATTGCTAGAATTCTAATTATGCTATAGCATAATATAAAGCATGTGTAGAAAACAAATTAAATATCTTCCCCCTTCCAATAACTCCAAGGACACGTCTCTCTGCCAGCCTCAATTTCACCTCCCTGGATATGGGAAAACAAGTCCCATCAGGTTACACTAAAATTCAAAGCTCAGCAGTGAAACTGGATTAGATCTCCAGAAGGCCAGGCAATTTTGCCAGATATCTCTGATAGTCAGAATCACGAATTTATTTATTTTTGGTAAGGGGAGGCAAGTGTCTGTCCAGTTTCCTTTGTTGTACAGTAATAAAATGCACAGTGACTCAAAGTCTAAATTTCCTCCATCCCATTAAAAACACTTGTGTTTGGGGAAAATAATTTGTGCATTTGTTTCTAAAGATAAATTGGTAACAGCTAAGAGCTGGGGGGGGGGGGCAGGTCTCTGTCCAGAGGAGCTTGCAGATTTAATAGACTAGCTTATTCAGAAACTAGATATATGCAAACACACACACAGAGAGATACATTTCCTTTCTTTTTATTTCACTTGTGATGCCGAGGAAAGCCAAAGACAGTGTGAAAGACATGGACTTTGGCATTTGGGCAATGAGAGAGACTGCCAGCATCACAGATGTCCAGGGAGATTTGAGAAATATTAAAGACAGCGATGGATTCTTGTTTAGTCGTTTAGTTGTGTCCGACTCTTCGTGACCCCATGGACCAGAGCATGCCAGGCACTCCTGCTTCCACTGCCTCCCACAGTTTGGTCAGACTCATGTTTGTAGCTTTGAGAACACTGTCCAACCATCTTGTCCTCTGTCATCCCCTTCTCCTTGTACCCTCCATCTTTCCCAACATCAGGGTCTTTTCCAAGGAGTCTTCTCTTCTCATGAGGTGGCCAAAGTATTGGAGCCTCAGCTTCAGGATCTGTCCTTCCAGTGAGCACTCAGGACTGATTTCCCTCAGAATGGATAGGTTTGATCTTCTTGCAGTCCATGAGACTCTCAAGAGCTTCCTCCAGCACCATAATTCAAAAGCATCAATTCTTACTGACGGACGTATATTTCTATTATGTGGCTGCATGACTTTGTTGGTTGAAAGAGTGGTTAATACCGAAGACTATTCAGTTGCTAGACTTAGAGCGACATGATAATAATTTTGGCCAGTATGCATATCTATGGTATGATAAAGCTAAAATACCTAAGAGTTGCATGAACCATGTAGTTAGAAAGAAGCTTTATAGGGTATAGGAAAAATATAAAAACCTGCTGGAAATGAAAATACTTTTCCACCAGGTGGCGCGTTGGAAGATGGCTGACAATAACATCTCTCTGACCCATGCGAGGTAATTAAGGGGCTGCTATGGGAAGTATGCAGCCTTCCCACCCCCCCAGGAGGGGGGGGAACTGTCTTGCCAGCGATGTTCACAATGCACCCCCTGATCCGAGAGATGGGGGTGCTGAACACTTGACACGAGCCCTCGGTGAAGTCAGATCTTCCTGACGCTGATTCCAATTAGCGCGTGCTGGTTGCTTCAGTTCGGAATTATAATTGGAAACATACGATTGGAAATGAAGCTGAAGCACATACATCAAGTAAAGCTCGACAGATAAGACTGCTGATTAATGGACCTCTGTGACCCGGGAGTGACGGGTGGATAAGTAAATCTTCTGATGAATTACCACTAGGAGACTGTATGTTTGGAACGAAGGGGGGGGGGTGGAAGAAAAAACTCTTTTTTTCTTTGCACGATGTGATATTAATAACCCTTCACCCCAGAAAGAAATAAGATCGTCACGTTTTTACTAATCATAAGCAGGATTTTAAGAACTGTGTGGGATGGATTACAATAGGAGAGAAGATTGGTGAACAGTGAGAAAGAGGAAATTTTTTATGACGCAGTTAAAAAATGGCGTCTCGCCAAGACAGGCTTGCCGGAGAAAGAAGGACAGGGGGAGGAGAATCAGGATTGTTCGAAAGAGAAGGAATGTTGGAATGCAAGTTTGACCTGACAGAGCCCCCTGATTTATTTAATTTATTTGGCTAGCCTGAGAAAAAATAAAGGACAGACCGAAGATTAATTTTGTTTATGGAAGCGTTGAACAGAGGCTGTCCCTGAGTGATATGGTCTTTGAAGAGTACAAAACCCACACAGAGACGCCAGTTTTCAATCTGCTTGTGAAAATCATCAAAGATCGCAAAGAAAGGAATATATGATAACAACAAGAAGAGAAAGAAAGTAATAAAGGACTATCCGGATCGAACTGGATAGAACTGTCTAATTAAAGCAGTAAAATAAGTGATGCCTGGAGTTATCCGGAATTTTGGACTCGTGCGGAGCTTGATGTATGGGTACCCTCAACAAAATTTAAAATTTGGCTGTATAATTTGGAACTAATGTGATTTGAATAATGTGATGTGATTGGCCTGTTAATAATTTTTTTTTTTTTTAAAAAAGGAAATGAAAACACTTTTATAGCTCTCACCCAAAGATGCAATTTCTCTGAAAAGACGGAATACAGAACAACATTGGGCAATGTACAGAGATCTCGGACTTTTCAGAGCAAGAGATAAAATTAAAGAAATTTGAAGAAATCAGGAAGGGGGTGATGGATTGGCTACAACATTATCAATTAAATGCAGCTTTCAGATAGGATAAATGAAATGGATTTATGAATCAAAGTTCCGAATTTGAAAGGGAGCTTACAGGCAGTTCAAAATGTATAAGTTACCTCTAGAATAGGAGAGGAAGGATGAACTGGTAAAATCAGTTGTGATATATTGTACGAGGAATTTAGGACATAATATAGAGTTCAGTGTGTGGGAGAAATGATGGGGAAAAGATTTAAAATTTCTAGCATGTTATTTTATGAAAAAGATATATAGATGGTACCTGACACCTAGTAAGGTAGCAAAAATGTACAAATCGGATACCTGCTGGAAATGTAAAGGGAAGGAAGGCGCCTTATCTGTGGTGGATATGTAAAATGGCCAAGGGCTTCTGGGAGATGATATACAATGAAATGAAAAAAAAAAACATTGTTTAAAAGGTCTTTTGGAAAAGGACTGGGAGCCTTTCTCTTAGGAATAACTAGTATAGAGGTCCTTAGAGATCAGGGGGGGAAATGTTTTTATATGCAGCTACAGCAAATGGTATATGTTCAGAAATTTTTGAATACTTACGGAGAGGACCTTCAGAAAGGGATTGAAAGACCCTCAGGGGCTGGGCCACAGTCTGTACCTACACCTACACCGGTGGGGTCTGTAGACCAGAAGGAAAAGGTACCACCACCAGAACAATAACAGATCTGACCAGGATGTCTCTGCAACTTCTAAGTTGGAATATAAATGGCGCTAATATTCCGGAGAAAAGGAGAAGGATATTTCATATTTTGAAAAAAGAACAATTGGACGTTATTTGTTTGCAAGAAACACATGTGACTAGGCTACACAGGAAAGTGTTAATAAATAAAAGATTAGGCCAAGAATTTATCTCTTTGGACTGAGTAAAGAAAAGAGGCGTGGTGATTTATGCAAAAGAGAGCCTGTCACCAAAATTTTTATTTAAGGATGAGCATGGAAGAATTTTGGCAATTGAGATTCAGACCCAAGGTGAAAAGTTTTTACTACTTGGAATTTATGCAGAAATGGCTATTTTAACTAGTAATATGAGAGAGCAGGACTAACGGGGCCTTTGAGAAATAATAATAATAATAATAATAATAATAATAATAATAATAATAATAATAATAATAATAATTTATACCATGCCCTCCCCAGCCAAAGCCAGGCTCAGAGTGGCTAACAACAGTAAAAATAGCACAGTTTACATAAAATCACAGTCAATTAATTGAAATACATTCTAAAATTAGTTCAGAATCAATTAAATTAAATTAAATTAAATTAATGGCAAGCATTGGGCTAGAGTTCTGTGAAGATTACAGAAGGAGAGAAGGGGTCAGACTGTACCTTGGCCAAAGGCCTGGTGGAACAGGCCCTGCGGAAAGATGTCAAGGGTCTTGCAGGCCCTGCGGAAAGATGTCAAGTCCTGCAGGGCCCTATTCTTTTGTGACAGAGTGTTCCGCCAGATCGGGGCCACGGCCGAAAAAGCCCTGGTTCTGGTTGAAGCCAGCCTAACCTCCCTGTGGACCGGGATCTCCAAGATGTTTTTATTTGAAGACTGTAAGGTCCTCCGTGGGACATACCAGGAGAGGCAGTCCTGTAGGTACGAGGGTCCTAGGCCGTATTCGGCTTTAAAGGTTAAAACCAGCGCCTTAAACCTGATCCTGTACTCCACTGGGAGCCAGTGCAGATGGTATAGCACAGGGTGAATGTGATCCCACAGCAAGGACCCCATAAAGAGCCTCGCCTTGGCATTCTGCACCCACTGGAGTTTCTGGATGAGCTTCAAGGGCAGCCCCGCGTAGAGCGAGTTACAGTAATCAAGCCTGGAGGTGATCGTTACATGGATCACTGTGGCTAGGTCAGGGCGAGAGAGGTAAGAAGCCAACTGCTTAGCTTGGTGGAGATGAAAAAATGCTGCCTTTGTTATAGCTGCAGTCTGCACCTCCATTGAAAGGGAGGTGTCAAAGATTACACCCAAACTCTTAACGGACGGTGCTGGCACTAACTGCACCCCCGCAAGAGATGGGAGTTGTCTTTGAAGGATTTAACTTCAACTGGCTCCCATGTAACCATCCAGCCACAGCTTTCAAACATCTGATCAGTGTGTCTGGGGCCGAATCAGGATGGCCGTCCATCAACAGATAGAGTTGGGTGTCATCAGCGTACTGATGGCAGCCCAGACCAAAGCTCCAGACAATCTGGGTGAGGGGGCGCATAAAGATGTTGAAAAGCATCGGGAAGAGTATTGCACCCTGTGGCACTCCACACACCAAGGAGTGGCATGACAACTGTCCCCCCCCCCAAGCACCACCCTCTGCCCCGACCAGAGAGAAACGAGCACAGCCATTGAAGGACTGTGCCCTGGATCCCCACGTCGGCAAGGTGGTGGCCCAGAGGTTTGTGATCGATCATGTGGAAGGCTGCTGACAGGTCTAAAAGAATCAGCAGCCCCCACCTGCCTCGATCCAGCTTCCTATGGAGCTCATCTGTTAGGGCAACCAGAGCCGTCTTGGTCCCATGACCAGAGCGGAAGCTGGATTGGAATGGATCCAGAGCTGATGTTTCATCCAGAAACCCACCAAGTTGTTCAGCAACTACTCTCTCAATCACCTTACCCATGAATGGAAGATTTGAAACTGGGTGGTAATTGGATAGATCTAAATGATCTAATGATGTTTTCTTTAAGAGCGGGCACACCACTGCCTCTTTCAATTCCCCTGGGAATGTCCTGGTGCCAAGGGAAAAATTGATGATATCCCCTAGGGGGCCCAGCACCTCGTCTGGACATGCTCCAATCAGCCAGGATGGGCACAGGTCAAGAGGACAGGTGGTGGGCTTTCCAGCTCAGAGGAGTCTGTCCACATTGGTTGGGGATATTTGGTAAAAGTGGTCCAATACTGGACCCGAGGACAGTCGAGGGGCCTCCAGTTCTGTTATTGTATCCAAACTGAATTAAAATGGTTTGTAGAATATTTTAAAAATCACTCTGAACAAATTAAAATGTTAACAGAATTTGAAAAAATTCCGTAGTATAAAGTAATCTGAGATTAAATGGAAAAAGATAGAACATTGAATATTTAGAATATGCAACAGTAAAAGATAATTAAAATTAACCATCAAGGGGAGGGGAAGGGAGGTAAAAGGTAAAGGTACCCCTGCCTGTATGGGCCAGTCTTGACAGACTCTAGGGTTGTGCGCTCATCTCACTCTATAGGCTGGGAGCCAGCGCTGTCCGCAGACACTTCTGGGTC
Organism: Podarcis erhardii; assembly: GCF_964252035.2. NCBI lineage: Eukaryota > Metazoa > Chordata > Lepidosauria > Squamata > Lacertidae > Podarcis > Podarcis erhardii. The sequence continues at coordinate 81,018,632 of NC_138511.1, read as the reverse complement.
ATGTGGCCAGCGTGACAAGCTGCATCTGGCGAGCCAGCACAGCACACGGAACGTCGTTTACCTTCCCGCTGGTAAGCGGTCCCTATTTATCTACTTGCACCCGGGGGTTGCTTTCGAACTGCTAGGTTGGCAGGCGCTGGGACCGAACGACGGGAGCGCACCCCGCCGCGGGGATTTGAACCGCCGACCATGCGATCGGCAAGTCTAGGCGCTGAGGTTTTACCCACAGTGCCAGCTGCGTCCCCCATTTATTATAATGTATTATAATACATGTATTATAATTATAATGTATTGTAATTATAATAATAATAATTTATTTATTATTTATTTATAATTATAATAATAATTATAAATAGCAGAATGTAGGCACCCTATACCTATATATAGAAATGAGCAAACTGGTGATATTTTAGGGAGCAGGCCCACTACTTAAATAACAACAACAACAACAATTTTTATTTGTATCCCGCCCTCCCTGGCCAAAGCCGGGCTCAGAGCAGCTAACATCATATAAATAAGACATAAAAATATAATAAAGCATAAAACAATATAAAAGTCACAATAACTTTAAACAATTTATATCAAACAAAGCAACATTCAACAATCCATCAGAATCTAATAGTAAAAAGTAAAATTAAACATCAGCAAATAATAATTAAACCGTTCAGCCACAATAAAGAATTACCAATCTATAATCAATAAAAATAACAGCAAATCACAATGCATAAAATACCACAAAATATACAAAACCATGTAAAAGGATCAAGACAAACAAAGACATACAACTTATAAAACTTTTTTTTTTAAATAAAAAATAAATCATAGGAGCCTACACAAAACAAAACACCATACATGGAATGAGTCTACCCATGCGGCTTGATGGAGGTAGAAACTGTCTCTCATGTCTTGTTATGCTGCTGTTTCTACGAGGATATACACTCGGTATTTATCACTCCTGTTATACAAAAATCTCTAAATGGGTCCAAACTTCAATGTCTAAAACTACTGGTAGAGACTAGAAGCTCAGCCACTGGAAATTTCCTATTGAAAACAAACTTCTAGGCGTGGGACTGACCTTGGCTGGGCATGATAGTGGCATGGCAGATGGCAAAGGAAAGATAGAACCACTTCAGGAGAAAAGCCTCAGATCCGGCAGACAATATAGGATTGATACCTTACAGCAAAGAAGGGCCTCACTGACAGGAGCAGCTGCAGCCTCACAAACAAAAACCAAAACTATGTCATCAGAAGACGTCTTGACTAAAGCACTGGGAAAAATAAATGAATCTTTGCAACTTCTTATGAGACAAGGGAGTGATACAAGTAAACAAGTTGCAGAAACAAATAAAAATGTAGCTGAGATCTCAGCAAAACTTGATTTGAATACTTCAAGTATAAAAGAATTGGGAGCACAAGTTAATGCTAATGCTCAAAATATTGGGAAACTTTTAGAAGAATCAGCTACTACTCGAAAGATTGCAGAGGAGGCAAAGGAGCTTGCAAGAGAAAATACCACCGGTTGTTAAGAAACTGGCGGACCATGATTTGTCCTTTGCGATGATAGACCTACAAAGGAAAGAACGGAATTTAAGATTGAGATTTGTACCAGAAAAAGAACAGGATAACTCGGTGGACTTTCTTACAAAAGAGTTTCTTGAATTTTGGCAAGAGGGCCTGGAGGAGGATGAAGTAAAGATTGTGAGTGCATTTAGACTTGGAATAAGACAAAAAAAGAACAAGGCAAGAGACTGTTTGATTACTTTGAGATCAAAGGAAGAAAGAGATAAAATTTTAAATCTGCACTACCAACAATTACTGGAAATTGAAGATTCTTCTGTGGAGATTTTTAAAGACATAAGCCTATTTTGGATGCAAGAGGTGAATACAGAGATCTGGTTACACTACTGAAGAAAAGCAGAATCTTCTTTAGGTGGGAATTCCCCCAAGGCCTATCTTTCAAATATAGAGGAAAGAAAATAAGAATAAAGACACTGAGTGATAAAGATAATTTTTTGAGAGACCACGAAGAAAATCTGTTGAAGGAGGTGGAGGCTGGAGAGGAACCAACATTACTGGGAAAAGGAATCTTGGACTTAGCAAACCTATCGTTTGGATTGCAGCCACCGACAGAAGAGGAACGATTGGGAGCTGTAGGAGGAGTAAGTAAATAACCCCATCATGGCTTTGCGACTTCTGAGCTGGAACTGTAATGGTTTGAATGTTCCTCGGAAGAGGAAGAATGTTTTTCATATATTAAAGAAACAACAATTGGACTTGATTTGCTTACAGGAGACACATGTGATGAGAGCACATAGAAGACTACTTATCAATAAAAAATTAGGACAAGAATTTATCTCATCTGATAGAGTGAAAAAAAGAGGAGTTGTTATATATGCAAAGGATAGACTGATGCTGAAACTGATATTTAAAGATGAACAAGGAAGATATCTGGCAATTGAAATTCAAGTTCAAGGACAGAAACTTTTGATTGTAGGAATCTATGCACCGAACGAAGGCAAATCTGAATTTTTTAAGAAGTTGCATGAGACTTTGTTGGACTATCTGGACTTTAATGTAATCTTGATGGGAGATATGAATGGAGTAGTTTCTACAAATATGGACAAAGCACAAAGACAAGTGATTTCTAAAGATGGAAGATTACCAAAAACTTTTTTCGAAATGACTGACAATATGGACCTGGTTGATATTTGGAGAACAAAAAATCCTCTGGAGAGAGAGGGGACCTTCTTTTCTGAAGCTAAAATGACCTGGACTAGAATTGACCAAATATGGATTACTAGAGGACTGGCACCAAAGATTAAAAAAGTGGAAATCTGCCCAAAAACATGCTCCGACCATAATGCCGTGAAGATGGAGATGAACCAAATAACAGCTGGCACCTTCAGATGGAGGATGAATGACACCTTATTCAGAGATAAAGAATTCTGTAAAAAGGCCCAAAAAACATTGAGAGACTATTTTGAGATTAATATGAGGACCAATGTTGAAAAAAGAGTAATCTGGGATGCAAGCAAAGCCGTTATTAGAGGTTTCTTGATACAACAAAATGCAATAAGAAAGAGAAGCCAAAATGCGAAAAAAGGACAAGATTTTGGAAAAGATAAAAGAAGGAGAAAAGAAATTAAGATCAAAACCAAAGTCTCAGGAGATTTTGAGAGAAATTAAATTATATCAAGTTCAGTATATGGAATTGATGAACCAAGAAATAGAATGGAAAATTAAACAAATGAGACAGAAGACTTTTGAATCCGCAGATAAATGTGGTAAACTTTTGGCTTGGCAATTGAAGAAGAGACAAAAATTAAATACAGTGACAAATTTGGAAGTGGATGGAAAGAATATCTACAACCCAATTGAAATTAGAAGCTGCTTCCAGAGATACTTTAAACAATTATATGCACAAGGGCCACAAAAACATTCCGATATAGAACAATTTTTGGAGAAAAATGGACTGAAGGAAATTTCAAGTGAGGGTAAAGTACTTTTGAATCAGAAAATAACTGATCAAGAAATAGAAGGTGCCATCCAAAATATGCAACTGGGCAAATCTCCGGGGCCGGATGGATTGACTTCCAAATATTACAAAGCTTTAAAGGAATGGATATTACAACCTTTGAAGGAAGTCTGCAACGAAATTCTTGAGGGGGAAAAAGCACCTGAAACGTGGAAAGAGGCCTACATCACGCTTATACCGAAGACAGAGACTGAAAAGACCCAACTTAAGAACTACCGCCCAATTTCCTTATTAAATGTGGATTATAAAATCTTTGCTGACATTTTAGCTAAAAGATTGAAAAAAGTTCTGATGGGGGAGATTCACAGGGATCAAGCAGGCTTTCTCCCAAGAAGACATTTATCAGACAATGTAAGGAATATAATAGACATTTTGGAAATGTTAGAAGTTAATATAAATACAAAAGCTATTTTGATATTTGTGGACGCGGAGAAAGCCTTTGACAATATTTCTTGGACCTTTATGAAGAAGAATCTCCAGGGGATGGGGGTAGGTCAAGGGTTTGAAACCGGTATAGGCGCAATATACTCTGAACAAAAGGCTAAACTTATAGTGAATAATGTGATCACGGAAGAACTTAAAATAGAAAAAGGGACACGCCGGGGTGCCCAATTTCCCCTTTACTTTTTATTTCGGTCCTGGAGGTTTTGCTGAACATGATAAGAAAGGACCAGCTGGTTAAAGGGGTTCAGGTCGGAGCGAAACAATATAAATTGAGAGCATTTGCAGATGACTTGGTACTTACATTACAAGAGCCAGAATCTAGTACTAAAAGGGTTTTGGAATTAATTCAAGAATTTGGTCAAGTGGCAGGATTTAAATTGAATAAGTTAAAAACTAAGGTATTAGAGAAAAATTTAACAGTTACCGAGAAAGAGAAGTTTCAGAATGAGACAGGTTTAACTGTGGTTAAGAGCGTAAAATATTTGGGGATCAATATGACAGCTAAAAATATGAATCTATTTAAAGATAACTATGAGAAATGTTGGAATCAAGTGAAAAAAGATCTTGAAATTTGGTCAAATCTGAAGCTTTCCTTGTCTGGTCGAATAGCAGTTATAAAGATGAATGTATTGCCTAGAATGTTGTTTTTGTTTCAAACATTGCAAATTGTGGACAAGATGGAATGTTTCAAGGGTTGGCAGCAAGATATTTCTAAATTTATCTGGCAGGGCAAAAAGCCCAGAATAAAATTTAAGATTTTAACTGATGTAAAGGAAAGGGGGGGGGATTTGCCCTGCCAGACTTGAAACTTTATTAGGAATCAGCAGCTTTCTGCTGGTTGAAAGACTGGCTGCTTCTTGAGAACACAGATATTTTAGATTTGGAAGGTGTTATGGGTTAAGGGGGCTGCTTGTGCGTAAATGGTTGAGCTCTAAACTCATGCAATCAGTTTCTAAACTCTCCCAGTCAGCGGAGCCATGGGTGCATGGCTACCTCAATCGCTGGCAGAATCCGTCAGTGGGCGTTTCCGGAATTTGCGCCAACATAAGAGTTCTTTGACGGAAACTCTCCTTTGGGATTCTCGGCGTGACAGTTTCCTGCGCGGAGTAGGCATCCCCAGCGGAGGTCCTGAGCCTTCCGCGCTGTTCTCACTGGAAGCATCTTGGAGCCATCCCTCCGATTGAGTTTCTGCAGGAACTCTTCCTCTCCCCCTGCTGGTTCCTTCCTCCGCATCCGAGGGTCTCTTAGCCTCTGTGAGCCCTTCCACCACCTGACTCTCCGATGGCAGTTCCCTGGCAGAAGGCTTTAATAATTCATTTGGGTGGCATGCATATTTGTGGTACGACAAGGTTAAGGCTCATAACGGCTTTAAAAACCATATTGTCAGGAAAGCATTGTATAATGTTTGGATAAAATATAAAGATTTGTTGGAGAACAAAACTCCAAGGTGGCTGTCACCAATGGAGGCAAAAGCTTTTAAAAAACTTAATATGGACTCTAAATGGCCAAAATATTGTGAAATCCTAGAACAGGAGGGTAATAAGTGGAAATTGCAGAGTTTTGAGAATCTAAAAGATAAAGTGCGAGATTGGCTTCACTATTATCAAATAATGGAGGTCTACAAGTTGGATAGAAAAATTGGTTTCCAGATGGAAAAGTCGAAATTGGAAACAGAGCTGTTAGAAGCCAAAACTAAGAACTTGTCAAAAATGTATAACTTGCTGCTGAAATGGAATACACAGGATGAAACGGTTAAATCAGCTATGATTAAGTGGGCACAAGATATTGGACATAACATTATGTTTGCTGACTGGGAAAGGTTGTGGACCACCGGTATGAAATTTACGGCATGTAACGCCTTGAGAGAGAATATTATGAAAATGAATTATAGGTGGTACATGACTCCAGTCAAGCTTGCAAAAATTTACCACTTATCAGATAATAAATGCTGGAAATGTAAAGAAAATGAAGGTACATTCTTTCACCTCTGGTGGACATGCCCAAGGATTAAGGCTTTCTGGGAAATGATATATAATGAAATGAAAAAGGTATTTAAATATACCTTCTTGAAGAAACCAGAGGCCTTTCTCCTGGGTATGGTTAGCCATGTGGTGCTAAAGAAGGACAGAACTTTTTTCATGTATGCTACAACAGCAGCAAGGATACTTATTGCAAAGTATTGGAAGACATCAGATCTACCCACTCTGGAAGAATGGCAGATGAAGATGACAGACTACATGGGACTGGCAGAGATGACCGGCAGAATCCGAGACCAGGAGAAAGAGACAGTGGAAGAAGATTGGAAGAGATTTAAAGACTATCTTAATAAGTATTATAAAATTAATGAAAGCTAGAATTGACATGGGTTTAAAAATTATGTGGTTTACAGAGGTGTTGTTTATGGAAAAAGAACAGAATTGTTAAAAGCTATGGGAATTAAGGGAATGGATCTGCTGATTAGATAATGAAGTTAGAATACAGAAGGGGGAGGTATGAGGAGGTCGAGGAAATTAGGTTTAAGAAAATAAGGATTGAAACTATACTTGTGTTTTTTTATGTTTGTTTTTCTGTGTTTGTGTATGTGTATGTTGTTTTTTCTTATGGTTGTTTAAACTTTAATAAATATTATTTTAAAAAATAAAAATAAAACTACTGGTAGAGGACAAGGATCTAGAGATCACGCTAAGTGTGGCCAAATTCTGTGTGATTGCCATAAAACTTAGGGAACAAGCTATACTACCAGAATGATTAAGGTTTTAAATGATAATTTTAGGTTATATTTTATTAATCAAGATTTAATATATATTTTTAATTGCCACTATATCTGAATTGTCTCTGTTATACCCAATTGCAATTCAATGTATTCCTGTTGTGTTTTATGATTTTCCTGGTATTGTAAGTGAGCCGGAACTCGTCTGTGACGGTAATAATAAAATTCAATTCACTGTTGCTGTGTGTAGGTTTTATTTTATTTGTTTTTTATCTTATATTTGGAAATGTACATCCAGTTCCCCCCCTTTATTTTTTTGGGGGCCCCCAAGAGAGTGGGGCCCTAAGCTATAGCTTGTTTAGCTTATACGTAAATCCGGCACTGGTCAGGGAGATCCTTTGACCTAAAATAAGAACTTGTCGTGCCTCATTATTTATGGTTTAAGATGGTCTGCTAGGTGGGGGTGCGGTAGGGCGCCTGGAAACACAAAACATTGATTATAGTACAGCAAGTAAATCAAGGTTTCTATAAAGTGTGCCATCTGCAAAGGAGAGTGTTGTGTTGAAAATGGTGTCATTTTGTCCAGATTTTCACTTTGGGGAATATGGCAACCCTACCATGACAGTATGTATAGGGTTGCATGGCCCAAATATTATGCCCACTTACTTTGGATTTAATTTTCCCCAAAAGTCAAGTGAGAGAGAACCCAGGAACTGTCTCTGTTAAACAGAGTGAAGAGTGCGCCTCATTCTGAAAGGCGAGGCTGGAGTGAGTGTTCAGGTGCAGGTTGACATGGCTCTGGGAAGCACTGCCAAAAAATAAAAAATAAAAAATAAAAAATGAATCAGATGGCACAAGAAAGGTGCAATCTATTCTTCTCTTGCTGGTAATGTGCTTTAATAGGGGGACAAATCCAGGAAGGGATTTCAACCACATGCCTTAAAGGCCTTGGAGTCCATACTCATCATACCTTTGTGAAATATACTCAGAGTCGCAAAGTGATTTCATGCTCTTTATTCAGCTCATAGTGGTGAGGAGGAATGAATGAAAGTCCCCTCAAAGTATCTGCTTTATATGCATTATTTACACAATGGGCTGCACATGATTGGCTAATTCCGGAATTCTACTGTAAGCCAATCAGGTTGTGGATTCACTTCTATCTGGAGCATGATTGGGTGGTTCCTGCCAACCAATCATACTGCTGCATTGTTCTAGGACCAATCAGACTGCTGCATTCTGAATCCTATTGTTCTAGGACCAATCAGTCTGCTGCCTTTTGGATCCTATTGTTCTAGGACCAATCAGACTGCTGCAGTTTGGATCCTATTCAACTCAGTACATAACACTTTGTCTCTGGCACAGGTACACACTGCTGTTTTATTATTGTATTGTTGCATAGCACCCCAATCTCAAAGCTGCGAGAGTCCAGGGGTCCCTGGTGCTTACCCAGGGTTCGTGTTTCCTTTGAAAATGAGGCACAGTGCAGACCGTTGTGCCTTTTACACAGATGGTTTATTTGCATGTATATAAAACCTGAGCCTATGATGGAGAGGTTCACAGCATTAACACCCAAAAAGGTCTTGTTTCTCCCATAGCCGCAGCCTTGGTTTCAAAGAGACTTCAAAATTGCTCTATCTTTCTTTCTCCTAGTTTGCTGCTTGACATCTGGCTGACATCATTGCAAAAACTCTGCTCTCAACTCTTGCTCTGTCTGTTGAGGGAGAGGGCTCTACCCATTTTCTGTCTCGCACGGAGCCCCTTGATCCCTCATCATCTCACCAGGAAGCTGGTTTGGCTTCTCTGGGATTTAGGAGGCTTGACTAGCTTTTAACACTTCCATGACCCAGGGATTAGATGGACTTTGTAGACATTAGCAACCCCCAAACGCATAATAATATATTTATTTATTGTGTGCCATTATCACTAGTGGGACTAAAGATGTCTTACAGATTTTGTGTCCATGTTTATGGGGCACAGGTTGAGGAGTGTCAGTTTTGGGGTGAGAAATGTTCCTATTTTCATCTGAGGAATGTTGGAGGATATGCAGTGGCTATTCAACATCAACATGAAGCTATTGGGAACAATCATTTGGAGTTTTGGAGTGAAATGTCATCCATATGTTGAAGATATCCAACTCTAGAATCTCCATTACACCAACTATGGATTGGTGCCTGGATGCTGTGGTGCAGGACAGCCAACAAACTGAGGTTGAACTTTGAAAAACTGGAGGCCTTGTGAATGAGTGATTTCAGGGTTGTGGAGATAGGTCAATTGTTTGGCAGCCTGGACACAGTGGTTCATGCACTGGTAAATTCAAGACTTGATTATGGCAGCATGCACTGGGACTGCCTTTGTATCAGGTCCAGAAGCTGTAGCAAGTGCAGAACTCAACAGCCACACTCCTTATAGCAGCAGCCTACTGGCCATGTGTCGCTCTGTTGCTGAGACAGTGGCACTGGTTGCCAATTTGCTGCCAGGTCACATTCAAGGTGCTCAAGTTTATTTCCACAAGTTCCCAATCAGTTGCTGGGAATTGCAAATGGGGCGAGTGGTGTCGCTGTCCAGTCTTGCTTTTAGGCTTTGCACAGGCACCTGGCTGGCCATTGTGACAACAGTGAGCTGGAACAGCTGGACTGGTTCAGCAGGCTGATGTAACCAATGGCCAGTTGAAGCTTGTGGGAAATCTAAATTTGCCCAAATCTTGATTGCCTCAAAGTGGTGCTCGCCCAGTGTACCTGCTGAAGAGGAGTGGATTCACAGTGTACTTGCTGAAGAAACATGGTTTCACAATTTCTTTCTAAAATCACTAAGCTGATCATTCAGCTGAGTAAGGAAAGCCAAAGGAAAGAAAAAAAATTGGTAAATTATGGAGCCCTTTTGTAATCTATACCAGGAGTGGGGAACCTCTGACATGTGGGCCATATGCAGCCACTGCCTGCCTCTCCACAGGGTCCAGGAGAGGGTGTGTGAGTGCAGGTGGTACATTGTTTCTCGGCTTGGGGTCACAAGGGGGACCTCCGAAAATGTTTGCATATATTGTGTGAAGACTAGCATTAACATTTTGTGTAGAACTACATAAAATCCCATGACACTTCCTCTGCCTGCTTCCTCTTCTGCCAACATGCCCCTGCCTACTGGCCCCCATGGTGAAAGTGCACAAGGTGAGAGGTGAACGACAAGGCGAACCTTCCTTGCCTCTCCTGTGGGTGATGTGCTCCGACTTTTGAGGGGATTGCCATCCGCCTGTGAAGTGTGGGATATGAACCATGCAGACAAACCAACAATGCATTTTTGCTAGATAGGCACATGACTGGAGCTGAAGCCCTGTGAGTTTCTTCCTGTAAGTTTCCTAGAAAGAACTCTGAGAGACACTCCCACTGTGCCCCGTTTTGGGGAGGGTGTGGGCACTTCCTCTCCCTCTTTGCTCTCTCATCATCATTCTTCCAGCAATGTAGAACCATTTGCTTGTCTGAGCTCCAAAGCTTAGACTCCATCATAAGCTTGACCAAAGTATGTCTTTGTAACTGGATCACCATTTTAAGCCCCTCTGGACAAAGCTGCTGTATCTGTTACTCTTCAGCAAGTATTCTGAGTGAGTGAATGTTATCTTTACCTTTTCCAAGCAAGAATCTGTGTGATTACTACTGTATTTTTCGCCCTATAAGACGCACGTTTCCCCCTCCAAAAATGAAGGGGAAATGTGTGTGTGTCGTATGGGGCGAATCCAGGCTTTTGCTGAAGCCTGGAGAGCGAGAGGAGTAGGTGCGCACCGACCCCTCTCGCTCTCCAGGCTTCAGGAAGCTCTCCACAAGCCGTGGGAGAGCTGCGTGAAGCCTGAAGCCTGGGGCGCGCTGAGCTCAGTGCCCCCAGGCTTCGGGCTTCGCGCAGCTCTCCCACGGCTTGTGGAGAGCTTCCTGTTCTGGGGGCTGGGGTCGGGGGAAGCTCTATGGGCCGAAAAATATGGTATTTTAAGGGGGAGAAAAAAGGAAATACTTTTTAAGCAGCAAGGGGATACACTCTGCTGAACTTACAAACATGAGGAAGGGAGGATAATATCTAATAAATACAAATTTTCAGAGCATCAATACACATCTCTACTTGAAGGGCAGCAGGTGATGGCATGACGTGATGTCACACCATCATGTTGTGCTTGTGTGGGGGGGCACCCACATACTGGGGCTCAGGTTGGTGCCTCTGGTCACAGGTGTCTCCTCCTCCTCCTGCAACAGGCTACTCCCTTTCTCCCCTCCCAAAAAAAAAATCCCAGGAGGGGCATGAAAAGGGCAGAGGAGAGATCAGCTGTACCCCGTCTCAGTCATGGAAAAAGCCCTGGAGAGGAGACTTAGGCAGATGCGAGGTGTTTGGGGATCTTTCGTCTTGGTAACTGATTTCATGGAGTAAAACCCACAGGAAATGAGCTGTTGTATTCATTAGGCCTGACACTCTGTGAAAATTGTGTTTTTACTAAGAAAGAGTTAACTCAAACTTTTGTGGAACCAGAAGAAACCTGAGTCCCCCTAAAAAATGGATGCAAAGCTTGCTAGCTCTCTTTAACTGTGAGGCTGAAATGTGTCCCAGTATAGGACTGTGATTGATTAATCTTCCCCAGGAATTTCAAAACAACACTTTAAGAAGTATCTGAATTTGTACAAGAGGGACAGGCCACAACAAACTTTAAAGTAAATACTTTAGAATAATTACATGGTTTTGCAGAAGAGAATATGCTGTACTCATTGATTGATTCTTAAAGAAATTACTGAAGTATTAGCTTTGGTGGGGGTTGCGCAGCACATCTGCTGTGGCACTCCCCATTTTACCTCTAGTGGTGAAATGGGATATACAGTGGTACCTCGGGTTACATATGCTTCAGGTTACAGACTCTGCTAACCCAGAAATAGTACCTCCGGTTAAGAACATTGCTTCAGGATGAGAAAAGAAATCGCTCGGCGGTGGCGCGGCAGCAGCGGGAGGCCCCATTAGCTAAAGTGGTGCTTCAGGTTAAGAACAGTTTCAGGTTACTTGACTTCTACAGAATCAGAAAGGTTTCAGAAAGAGACAGAATTAAATGTGGTTAAAAAAGTAAAATACCTAGGGGTAAACATAACAGTGAAGAACATGAATTTATTTAAAGATAATTATGAAAAATGTTGGTCTGAAATTAAAAGGGATCTAGATGTTTGGTCAAGACTGAAACTTTCCTTGTCAGGACGTATTGCTGCTATTAAGATGAATGTACTGCCAAAAATGTTGTTCTTGTTTCAAACGTTGCCGATTGTGGATAAAATGGAGTGTTTTGGGAGGTGGCAAAGAGATATTTCCAAATTTGTCTGGCAGGGCAAAAAGCCCAGAATTAAGTTTAAGATACTAACTGATGCTAAAGAAAGAGGGGGCTTTGCCCTGCCAGACTTAAAGCTGTACTATGAATCAGCAGCTTTCTGCTGGTTGAAAGATTGGCTACTTCTTGAAAACACTGATGTTTTAGATTTGGAAGGATTTAACAATGCTTTTGGTTGGCATGCATATCTGTGGTATGACAAGGTTAAAATACACAAGGCTTTCAAGAATCATGTTGTCAGAAAAGCAGTTTTTAATGTCTGGTCAAAATATAAGGGCTTATTGGAAAACAAGACCCCAAGGTGGTTATCATCAATGGAGGCTAAGGCCCCGAAAAGACTCAATATGGAGGCCAATTGGCCGAAATATTGGGAAATAATAGAAAAAGATGGAGACAATTGGAGGTTGCAGAGTATGGAGAAACTAAAGGGGAAAGTGCGAGATTGGTTTCATTATGCTCAGATTAAAGAAGCTTTTAAGTCAGATAAAAAATTAGGATTCCAGGTGGAAAAATCAAAGCTAGAAACAGAACTATTAGAACCCAGCTCTAAGATACTTTCAAGAATGTATAACTTGCTGCTAAAACACAGGATGAAACTGTCAAATCAGCGATGATAAAATGGGCACAGGACATAGGGTACAACATTATGTTTGCTGACTGGGAAAAGTTATGGACCACAGGTTTGAGATTTACGGCATGTAATGCCTTGAAAGAAAACATTATGAAAATGATATATAGGTGGTACATGACTCCAGTTAAGCTTGCAAAGATATACCATTTGTCTGACAATAAATGTTGGAAGTGTAAAGAAGCTGAAGGAACATTCTTTCACCTCTGGTGGACTTGCCCTAGAGTGAAGGCCTTCTGGGAAATGATATATAATGAGCTGAAAAAGGTATTTAAGTATACCTTCCTTAAGAAACCAGAGGCCTTTCTTTTAGGCATTGTCGGCCAGAGTGTGCAAAAGAAGGATCGAACTTTTTTTATGTACGCCACAACAGCAGCAAGGATACTCATCGCTAAATGCTGGAAAGCTCAAGATCTGCCCACACTGGAAGAATGGCAGATGCAACTGATGGACTATATGGAACTGGCTGAGATGACTGGCAGAATCTGAGACCTGGGAGAAGAACTGGTGGAGGAGGACTGGAAGAAATTTAAGGATTATCTACAAAAACATTGTAAATTGCATGAATGTTAAGAAAGATGTAAGATTTGTAATAACATGGCTCCAACAAATTAGTAATAAGGAATATAAATTTGAACGTAATTGAAAGAAAAGATAAATTTTGGATTAACAATATTTTAAAACTAAGATTTCAGAAGTGTGAGTTAAATTCTAAAATTTGAGATTTAATATTGGATAATTATATGATATGAATTGAAATAAGCAAACAATTTGCTAGCAAAATTTATGAGTTCAGAATGCAGGAACAAGAGATGCGAGGAAGTCCAAAGATGAGAATGAAATGTAGAGATTTGAAAAGACTATGTTACTGATGTATGTTTTTCTGTATTGTTCAAAATTTTTTTAATAAATATTATATAAAAAAGAACAGTTTCAGGTTAAGTACGGACCCCAGAATGAATTAAGTACTTAACCCGAGGTACCACTGTATTATTTTCCCCAACAAATGTTGCATTTGGTAAAATAACACAACACACATTATTAACCATATATATTTATTTTTGACATGACTGAATGATTTCATTTGCACATGAAAGTCAAATACAGCCTGTCTTTGAGGAGGAGCTTCTAGACTTCTAGAAAGAAAGCCTGGGAGTCCTCAGGCTGAGACCTCCCCTGCTTCAACCACTAGGCCGTCATAAATGGTGGTGTCTTCTGTGGCATCCTCATCCATTGCTTCAGTGCACTCTAATTGAGTGATCTTAAATCCTGATGATTCAAGATCAGTCTCCAGCAACCCCTGATTGTAGTCACACGTACTACTTGTTGCACAGCCTCGGACAGCGCCCATCAGGATGCTTCCTCCTGTTGGAAAAACACACACACACACACACACACACATATTTTTGGAATCCAAAACCCTCTCCCTCAAACTGAAGGGTGGGCAACCTATTTCAGCCCCAGAGCCGTTTTTCCAGTCTGGGTGACCTTCTGGGAGGTCCACAGGCCAATGGAAACATATGTAAAATTAACCTTTACACGACAGGCTATTTTATACATACATTCAAACCCCCCTCTCTGTCCTCCCTCCAGGTAACCAAGAGTTCAGGGGCAACAATCCAGCCAGGCTGAAGCATACAGGTAGGCTATGAAGTGGGGCTTGTGAGGGGTGTGGCCTAGGGAGAGGAGGTGTGGCTAAGGAGGATCCCAAAGGCCAGAGAGAGAGAGAGAGTCCTAGAGGAATGCCTTTGGCCCCTGGGCCTGTGGGTCTCCATCCTGCCCCCTCCAATTTAAAGTGCAAATTTAAAGATGTATTTTTATTGAACAAAATCTATATACCGCTTGATTGCAGTAAAAACTGATAGGGACTTACAAGAAATACTTACATTAGCAATAAAAGCAGTTAAAACCATTAAAACATTTAGAAGATGAAGAGTTTGGATTTGATATCCTGCCTTTCACTCCCTTTAAGGAATCTCAAAGCGGCTAACATTCTCCTTTCCCTTCCTCCCCCACAACAAACACTCTGTGAGGTGAGTGGGGCTGAGAGACCTCAAAGAAGTGTGACTGGCCCAAGGTCACCCAGCAGCTGCATGTGGAGGAACGGAGACGCGAACCTGGTTCCCCAGATTACGAGACTACCGCTCTTCATAGGCGCCGACTCCATGGAAAATTATAAGAAAATTATTAGTTATATTATTAGTTATATTAGTTATATTATGCTTTGTAAAATCACAAAATTATGTTGGTATTTTTTATTTTCCTTGTTTGACGATAGTTACCTTTTAAAATACATTCAGTAATGAGTTAAAACAAATAATTATTACGGTAGTAAAAGAGGCAGCGCGAGTAGTTTTGCTCGGTGCGTGCGACTGGCCCAGCCCCTCTTTCCTTTTCCTCTCTTCTGCTCTCCCGCCGGGCGCCTGAGGGAGAGTTACTTAGCGGTTCTGAGGAGCCGCTGTTGTTTCGGCAGGGGAAAAACCGCCACCCGCGAACCGCCGACCTCCCTCTCTCTTTCCAGACTCTCTCTCTCTCTCTCTCTCTCTCTCTCTCTCTCTCTCTCTCTCTCCCGCTATGGCCAAGGAGGAGAAGAAGCCCTTCAGCCAGTCTATGGCCGAGTGGTGGAGGTTCATCTACAACCCCAACAGCGGCGAGTTCCTGGGGCGAACGGCCAAGAGCTGGGGTGAGGAGGGCGAGCGAGCGAGCGCGCGGGCGCGGGGAAGGGAGGGGAGGGGGTGGCCGGCACGAGGGGCGGTGGGAGGCGAGGCGCGGCGGGCACTTGCCTTGCCCACCACGCATCTCTCTCCTTCTCGGTCTCTCTCCCTCCCTCAGCTGGCGAAGGGGCCACGAGGCGGGCGGCAGCAGCAGCAACAGGCCGGGAGCGGCTCTTAGAAAACTTCCCGGGGCAGGACCCCGGTATGGGCCCCCCCCCCAATATTTTTTATAAGTCGGCGCCCCTGCCGCTCTTAACCACTACACCACACTGGCTCTCTTTTAAACTCTTAAATATAAAACTCAACTGAATGAACAGCAAAAGGGAATAGAGCATGTCCCTATCTGAATAGGCTTTTAAGGTGTTGCTGGGGAAAAAATGGAATAAACAGGAACAGGGTTTCAGACAAGAACTGCAGAAATCACTAGCCCCTTCCCCTGTATCCTCCTCCTCCCATCTCCCTGCACACACATCCCTCCTCCTTGGGCTCCTGCCCATCCCAGACACTCTGTGAGGGCAACGTGGGTCTCCTAATAACTTTCAACACCCTTAATAAACTAAGCATCCTAGCGTCTTTTAGACGAAGCCATGACTGCTAAAAGTGGCATGATACTGCTTTAAATGCATAGTACAGATGGGGCATTAGCTGCACTCCATCATACAAGACTCACCAAACTTCATGAGACCTCCAAGGTAGATGCATTGATCCTCCTCATTTCTGCAGCTGACGGTCTTCAAGCCCTCGCAATCATCTGACAAGATGGAGAAGCAACTCGGGCACTTCAGCCCATTGGGCTCCCTTGTCTCAGTATCAGGCACTGGAAAACAATCACCACACCACACCAACATTGCAGTTAGTCAATGCATTTCTTTTGCAGATGCAAACCACAATGTGCTGTATATGAGGGGTGGGAATTGTACTCTTCCTTCCAAGATGGATGCATACCACCTTCCAGCACTTCTCCAAGCGGTGTGCTTCAGCCATGCTCCATTCATCCAGGGCTACATTAAGGCATGGTGCAAGAGATTTCTGACTGGGGCCACTTTCACAGCATACATTTCAAGCACAGGGATACCACTTTAAGCAATTGGGCTTAGCACTGAGCAGCATTGGGGGGCATTCTGAGAGACAAAATGGCAGCCACAGATGCACAGAAATGATGATAAAATTCTACAAAATGGCCCTCTTCCTTAGAGTGGGAAAGAGAAGGAAAGCTCTTAGTAGTTTTGTCCTTAAAAAACACTTCTGGGAAAACATTTGCTTAGTTTTGGTAAAATCATGCTTTCACCTAAGAAGAAATGTCAGCTAATAAGAGCTATTGTGTGGGGTTTGTTTGCTAATCCATAGCTCTGTGAGGGAATAGGGGTTTTCCAATTAACCCTCAGCACCCTTAAGAAACTACCACTCCAAGAATTCTTTGTCCTAGTGTTGTTATAGTGTTTACAATAAAAACTTACACCAGGGTATTGGGAATGCTAAGGTGAACCACAAAATGGTGCCTCCTCCCACCAAGGAAGGGGGGGTGAGTGAAGGTCTACATCAGGAACACAGGAATGTGAACATCTACATCAGAAACAAGGGTGGGAGGAGACCAGAGTTCAAATCTGGACTTGAGCAACAACACTTGCTGGGTGACCTGGGGCCAGACATTGCCCCTTAGTCTCACCTATTTTACACGGGTGTTTGAGGCTAAAATGGAGAGCATGAGGGCTCTTTGGAGGAAAGAGTAGGGATGTAAATATCAGAAGCTGCTGCAGGAGAGGGACTGTGAGTAGCATCACACAAGGAATGTTTCTAGGACTAAGGTAAAACTGAAGCTCCCTTATAAGTTTTGCTCATGTATGCTGCATGCTGTTCAATTAATCTTGTTATTGATACATGGTTTTTGGTTTTGTTGTATCTGCAGTCTTTCTTTTACTATGCTATGTTGTTAAATAATGCAAAGATCCTCTTAGAAAGCCCTGTTCCCGTTGGCGAAGGCAGGAGCCCATGTTGCAGATGTTTGTAGAAGGGCTGGCCAATCCACAGGTATCATACTGCTTTCTCACTCTCTGGATAATCACCTTGTCATGGTGAGTGGGTTTGCACGTTCTTATGACTTGAGTGAGCGAAGCCGTTGCGAATTTCGTACTCCCAGCAGGGTCACCCAAGGCAGTAAGGTCAAAGGAATGGAGCTAGAGAAAGAATGATCCCAAAAAGTCCACAATGGCAGAACAGGCTGATGATTACAACTGGTATGTTAGAACAGCTGTGAAGACAGATGAAGGCTGCAGCAGATAGCAATTTACCGGTTCATTGTGACTACTCATGCCATCGGAACAGAGCCCTACTGGGAAGATTGTGCCTTGGTCAGCATGCACTGATCTACACACATAAAACAAATTCACACACAGGGGTCTTCCAAAAACCCATCCGAAACCCAAAAAGTCCCATGGCGATTGGCAAATGGTAATGGGGCAGGATTGTGAAATCTGGAAGTCCTTACTCATGAACCGGCACATGGGCAGTGGATACAGATTCAGTCGTTCTGACTCAAGGAACGAGGCAGTTGAGTAGAAGGAAAAGGAGGCTACACTTTCTTCTGTAACAAGAACATCTGATACATGGGGTAGGCTTAGCTATCAAAAATGATCTTGTGAAGCTCCTGTCAGAAGTCTCTAACGGTAATAATGAGTGACTCTCAACCTCTCAAATAAAGCTCACCAAAAAACCAACAGGCCACCATTATAAGCACTCATGCACCAACACTGGATGCTGATGAAGGCATTAAAGAAAAATTTTACTCTCAGGAACTATAAGGAAAATAAACTCCTCCTCCTGGGTGATTTTAATGCAGGGGTTGGGCAAGATTTCGATCTGTGGCCTGGGACTATTGGAAAAGAAGGAATTGAAAACAGCAACAGAACAGAATCTTACTTTTGACAATATATGCAGCGCACAACCTTGTTATTACCAACACACTCTTTTGACAGAAAAAATAATTTTAAACTTAATGGTGGCATCCTTGATCAAACCACTGGCACCTCTTAGACTACGTCATCGTCTGTGCTAAAGATCGCCATGATGTGCTCCTTACCGGAGCTATGACGAGTACTGACAACTGCTGGACAGATCACCGACTAATACACTCCACGATGGCTATCAAATTATACCTTAACGCCGGCTTCAAGGAAGGAAACCAAGGCACAAAATGAACACTCAAGTCTTTCAAGATCCCATTAAGTGGGATTGCTTCCAAATGACTCTTAAGGAATCTGCTTTCAGAATTCCCTGATAAAATCGATGTACACTGGATCAAGCTAAAGACATCCATTATTGCAGCCTGTGAACAAACTAATGAATACCAAACCAAGGAACACCAGGACTGGTGTGGTGTTATTCCTATCTTCCTCTGCACCTGAGGGTCTCAGTATGCAATTCATGGTAGCTCACTAAGCCAGGCTCCAGCTCAGCGCAGCTTCCAGCTTTGGGGTTCTTGGTTCAAATCCCAACTCTAGCTTCTGCCTCTAGTTTGAACAGGATGGTGATACAGGCCTGCGTCATCAGTTGGTGTAAACCAGGAGCCTAGCCGCGGCTTAAAGATGGAACCTTTGTATTAATTGTTTCAGTGAGGGCCACATTTCCTTCAGGGCATTTTTTTAAAACTTTTTATTCTTTGCACCACCTGGTTCTTCTCCCCTTTGTGTAGATAGTGCTCCTCTATAGCTTAGTAATTAGGTGGCACTGGAGCCCATTGCATCAACTATATCTATCTTAGCATTTGCTTTAACCTGAAGATATTAATTCCCTGAATGCAAACCTAAAAGAAATCAGTTCCTTCCCATACAAGAAGGACAGAGGCCTGTCCCACTAAAAATATCTCTACAAATGCAAATGCATCAATGAAAATGGGTCACTCTAGGTTTGGGGGCTAGAACTCTGGGAAACCAATGAGGCAGTGAGTTGTAGTGTTTAGAGGGTTGGACTAGAAACTAGGAGACCAGGGTTCAAATTCCACTGTAGCCATGACACTTGGTGAGTGGTCTGGGGCCAGGAACCATCTCTCAGCTTAACCTATTTCACTGGATATTTTGAGGTTAAAATGGTGAGCGGGAGCTCAAGCTTTTTGGAGGAAAGCATAGGATGTAAATACCAGAAGATGCTGCAGGAGAGGAACTGAGGGTAACATTATGGGAGGGGTGTTTCTAGGACTAAGGTAAAACTGTGACGCTCCCTTGTATTTCTTGCTAATAGATGCTGTATGTTGTTCAGGTAATCTTCTTATTGGGATTTTGGGTTTTGTTCTATTAGTTCCCGCCACCCCCATACTATGGCTCCAATGCTTCCCTGCTGGTTCCCTCTGTCTGTGGCTCCTCCCTGTCCCACCAGTCTGAATCAGGTTTGAAATCTTCTTTCCTAGTGTCACCCTCAGGCACCTCCTGGAGCGACTGGCTGCCACCGCTCCTCCTTGTCTAGCCAGTCCCAATAATAATAATAATAATAATAATAATAATAATAATAATAATTATTTATTTATACCCCGCCCTCCCCAGCCAAGGCCGGGCTCAGAGCGGCTTACAAGCAATAATAAAAACAAGATGAATGATTACAAACTTAAAAACAAAAATAAAATACAACATTAAAATAATGGAACATTAAAATCTTAAAATGTAGCCTCATCACAGGAGGAGAAGGAAAAGAAGAAAAGAAAAGTAAGAGAGGGAGGGAGGGAATCAAATTGGCTCCAAGCCAAAGGCCAGGTGGAACAACTCTGTCTTACAGGCCCTGCGGAAAGAAATCAGATCCTGCAGGGCCCTGGTCTCATGAGGCAGAGCGTTCCACCAGGCCGGAGCCAGAGTTGAAAAGGCCCTGGCTCTGGTTGAAGCCAATCTAACTTCCTTAGGGCCCGGGACCACTAGGGTGTTGTTATTTATGGACCTTGAGGCTCTCCGTGGGGCATACCAGGAGAGGCGGTCTCGTAGGTACGAGGGTCCTAGGCCGTGAAGGGCTTTAAAGGTCAAAAGCAGCACCTTAAATCTGACCCTGTACTCCACCGGGAGCCAGTGCAACTTGAAAAGCACTGGGTGGATATGCTCCCATGGCAGAGACCCCGTGAGGAGCCTCGCTGCAGCATTCTGTACCCGCTGGAGTTTCTGGGACAGCTTCAAGGGCAGCCCCTCATAGAGCGAATTACAGTAGTCAAGCCTGGAGGTGACTGTCGCATGGATCACTGTGGCCAAGTCAGGGCGGGAAAGGTAAGGGACCAACTGCTTGATGCGGCGAAGGTGGAAAAATGTCGCCTTGGCTGTTGCTGTAACCTGCACCTCCATGGAAAGGGAGGCGTCAAGGATTACACCCAAACTCTTAACGGAAGGCAATGGCACTAATTGGGCCCCCGCAAGAGAAGGGAGTTGGTCCCTCATCCTCATGCCATCCCAACCTAGCCATAGGACCTCTGTCTTCGAAGGATTTAGTTTCAATCAGCTCCCACGAAACCATCCAGCCACAGCTTCCAAGCATCTGGTCAGTGTGTTCGGGGTCGAGTCGGTGTGGCCATCCATCAGCAGATAGAGCTGAGTGTCACCAGCATATTGGTGACAGCCCAGCCCAAAGCTCCGGATAATCTGGGCAAGGGGGCGCATAAAGATGTTAAAAAGCATCGGGGAGAGAATTGCGCCCTGCGGCACTCCACACACCAAGGAGTGGCGCGACGACATTTCCCTCCCTAGTGCCACCCTCTGTCCCCAACCAGAGATAAAAGAGCACAACAACTTACGGGCTATGCCCTGTATCCCCACATCTGTGAGGAGGTGGTCCAGAAGATCATGATCGACCATGTCAAAGGCTGCTGACAAATCTAAAAGGATCAGACCTGCCTCGATCCAGTTGTCTACGGAGATCATCTGTTAAAGCAACCAGAGCCGTCTCTGTCCCAAAACCAGGACGGAAACCAGACTGAAATGGATCTAATGCCGATGTTTCCTCCAGAAACCTACCAAGCTGTTCAGCAACCGCTCTCTCAATTACCTTACCCTGACATCAGGATACTGCCAAAAACTTGTTTGTCTTTCTTTGACCTCTCTCATTACTTGAGTTTTGTGAGATCATCTTTCCTGATGATGATACTTACTTTCAGGAGGTCCGCTGTTGCACATATCTGTCTTGCAGCAGGAGAGCTTGTTGCGCAAGTATATTGATGAGGTTATGGAGATGCTGGAATAGTCTGCATCACACAACTCTGTATCGATGCAGGACTTGAGAACCATTGTTGACCCCAAAAGTGCTATAAAAGGAAGAATTGGAAAAGGAAATAACTAGACCTGGAGATAGGGCTGGTCCACCCATGAGGCAAGGGTTGACAATCACCTTATGTGGCAGCATCCAGAGGGGCAGGGGATCTGACCACCAAGAAAAGCATTGCCTGATGCTGCTGCCTTTGAAGCTGTGATGTGATCCTTGGAGGCAAGATCTGCCACCTCCTCCTCTCCCCCATTTGAGCCACCCCATGTCCCTGTTGTTCGTGGCAGGGACCTTGGAGCTCCTTCCTTTTTCTTTTTTAATGTAATGTTTAATAAAATTTCTTTTTTCCTTTATAACAACCAAATAAAATTTCCTCATCACATATATGTTTGCTCAAATTGAGCATTGACTTCCTCCCGTCCCCCTCCCTGACTTCCATATGCAATCACTTTTATTTTCTCATTTCTAAATCACCCTGTTTACTTTACTTCCATACTTAAAAGACTTACTTCTAATATTTATATACAGGTATCAAATCATAACCTAACAAAATATTTTAAATCAATCCTGTAAATGTTTTAAAATGTTTGTAATGTTCATTCATATATTGTACAAATTAACTCCAGTCCTTTTCAAACACTTTGTCTTGCTGGATTCGGATTTCCCCCGTCAGTCTCGCCAGCTCGGCGTATTCAATCATCTTTGTCTGGCATTCTTCAAACGTTGGAAGTTCCAGCTGATTCCATTTCTGGGCTAAAAGTATCCTTTCTGCCGTGGTAGCATACATAAATATATTTATGTCTTTGGGGGAATTTTTTTCACCTATTATCCCTAATAAAAAAGCCTCTAGTTTTTTTACTAAAATTATTTTTGAAAATCTTTTTCAGTTCATTATATATATATATAACATCCCAGTAGGCTTTAATCTTAGGACACATCCACCACATATGAAAGAAGTTCCCTTCCCTCTCCTTGCATTTCCAACATACCTTATCTTGAGTTCTATGCATTTTAGCAAATACCACCTCGGAGCTCCTTTCTGAGGCTCCAACCGCCTCACTGGTGCCCATGTGGGCACACTGCCTCTTTCCTTCCTCAGGCTGCAAAGCCACCCTACCTCTGCCTTGCAGGGCTGTCTGCACTGCTTGGTTGCCTTCGACTGGCAGAGTGGGCTCCGTCTTTCCTCCTGTGCTGAAGAAGGCAGCCAGGTGGCAGCCAAGAGCCTGCACTCCATCCAGGTTCTTGCAGCTGGGGAGGGGGAGCACTTTAACTGAGTCCCCGCCCCACTATTGGCTCATGTGAGCCATTGGTGATTTGGGGTTTCTGCAAAATTGCTTGGCTGAGGCGAGGGTAGTGGTGTGCTCTTAACCCAAGCAGTTTAAGGAGAGAGGGAGGAATAATCTTTATAAGCCTCATCATGCAGCTTGTTTCTCCCACTGCCAGTATGAGAGACAGACCATGATGGTGATTTCACTCAGCGATATATCTTTCATGAAACTGCCACCCCTCCTGAGTCCCTCTGCCTCCAGCTGCAGGCTGCAGCTTGTTTAGTTTTTCCTCAGTGTGCTGGGTGCTGGAGGCAGAGGGACTCAGGATAGGCAGGGTTTCCCCCACCGATTTACTGCTGAGTGAAGCTGTCATCATGGTCTGCCCCTCATACCGGTCCTGGGGTGATGTATCAATAAATCGCCCAGGCTGAATCTTCAGTCACCCTTTCTTCCGGGTCTGTGGGGTGGGGTTTGACTCAGGTATCCAATTTTGTTGAGCAGGCTCTTTCTACTTGGAGCAGAAAGAGATTCTCCAGTTTTATCTATTTGTTGAATGTGAGTCAGGACTGGAGTACCTTTGGCTGTCCAGAGGTTTCTACCACCCTTCTCCTTATTGAATGGGATCAGTTCAGGAGGCTTCATGGGAAGCAATTCATGAATGAAATGTTTTGTGGCTGCCCAGGTAACTGGACAGGGTGGATAAAAATCCATTGGTTTTTTTTAAAAAAAAAAAATCAAAATGATCAGATTTTTTAATTTAAATCAGATTTTTTCAATTTAAATTGGACCTTTTTAATTTAAATTGGATTTTTTTTTTTAAAAAAAATGCTTTTGGAGGGAAAATCTTACATTATGGTCCAAAGGCTATCCTCGTCAGGAAATAAGGATTTGTTTAAAGTTTTTCATATGTGCTATAACTCCCTCCAAGGTATTTCTTAAAAAATCATTTAACCACATCAGTTAACAAACATGGATACATATGCTATAATGTTATTGTTTTAGTTAAATAAATTGTTTAGATTGTTATTAATGAAATGATTATTTTTCTCCTTTCAGTAAAGTACAGTAGAAAAGTTATCCAAATATAAATAGTTAACTTATTAAACCTCACAAAAATTTCATAATTATCTGTGAATGTATTTCTAATAGTATAACCAAATCAGTAATTTTTGATATAACTGTAAAAACTACTCTGAAAATTTATTATTCAAAAACGGAACCTTCATCTCGTAAATATTAAGATTATACCAGCAAGAATGAGTCTTTCTGTAAAAAAATAATAATTAAATCAAGTTTTAATGACTAGTGATTTAAATCATGATTGAAATTGATTGATTGAAATAAATCCACCCTGTAACTGGATCAATGAGAGTCGGTGATGGAGCTCATAAAGGGAGCATGTACCACAGGCAATTAGGAAGGGGCAATATCTCAGTGTCAGTTTCTCTTGGTTTCTTATTTTAAGTTCATATCAGTTTCCAACTCTCACCACCATCAACATTTAGTGTGAATGTTATTTTCACTCTTAGGCCCTATCTGCAGGGTCATACTGATTTAAGCAGTTATGGTTTCCCCCTGACAGACTGACTCCAACTACAAAAGCTGTTGTAGGTTCTTATATGCACACTTTACCTTAGTATGTGCATTTGTCTATTGGTTACATGGCCGCAGAACTGAATTGCAAAAATGGGAGAAGGGCAGATTCTGAAGGATGGCTTTGTTTTGCTCTGCCAATTGAGTAAATGTACCTTTAAATATGAACTGACTTAAATTTCTTCCCTGCTCCTACAGGCAATGCAGAACCTAGAACACTACTTTATGAAAAGTCATGTTCCGTGGCCTGTGGCTAAGATATGGCCTTCGAAAGTGAGTCAGGGGGTTTACGTTTTGGTGATCAAAGAGGTTGAAAGTTCTTCTCACTTACACAGTTTGCCAACTCCACGGGAAGAGAAGCACGACTGGTCGCTGGACTCGTCACACTCCTCAATGGTGGCATTTTTGCAATCTTTTCCTTCATTGAAACAAGACTCACATATCAGAGATGCCACTGCAGACAGGGGGGAAATGGATTTGGAAAACATTAGTAACTGTGTAGGAGGAATAGGTCTGTGTTAAGGTACATGAACACAACACTTTCTGCTACAAACGCCATCTTACGAGAGGCAGCAAAGGCTACCAACTTCGATAGCTTCAAAAGTGGACTGGATAAATTCATGTTTACCATCCTCTATTGATATATTTTTTCCTCCAACATTGGAGGCACTATTTGTCTGAATACTAGTTACTGGAAACTGCAGAAAGGGAGCTGTTACACTCAGATCTTTCTTACGGGCTTCCCATAGGACCCATGGCAAGAACAAGATACTAGACTAGATGGACCATTGTTCATCTACATAATGCTTCCTATATATATTCCTTCAGTAGATCTTATACTCTGAATGGGGGTGGGCCTTGCATAGACCAGAGAATGATTGTCCAAGATGGCTCCTGCAGGCTGAGGGAGAGGACCAGTAGGAGAAGGTGTGGGGAAACCTTTAACCCTCCCGAAGTTGTTGTACTACAACTCCCATCAGCACCAGCAAACATGACAGACTCTGGTAAGCACATCTGGTACCCCTGGGACCTGACTCCACTCAGAGATTGGGGCCCTGTGTAAACCAGTAAACTAAAAGATTGCATGGGGTGGGGGCACGATAATTCCGCTCCAAAATAAAAGGTTAACAACTTTGGTTGGCCCTTTGGTCAGCCCCCACGGTTTTTCTCTTCATCAAATCTGGCCCTCTTTGAAAAAAGTTTGGACACCACTGCTTTAAATTTAAGCTAGGATTCTGGTTTATTGAAGAGTGAACTACAGTGGTGCCTCGCAAGATGAAATTAATCCGTTCCGCGATTCTCTTCGTCTAGCGGTTTTTTCGTCTTGCGAAGCAAGACCATTGACAGCTTAGCGGATTAGCGCTATTAGCGGTCTAGCGGCTTTTAGCGATCAGCTGAGAAGCGGCTTATCAGCGGAACAGCTGATAAGCCGCTTAGCGCTTTGGGAAAGGGCGGAAAAAAGCGGAAAAACCCCCGCGGGAACTCGCAAGATTTTTTCGTCTTGCGAAGCAACCCCATAGAGAAATTCGTTTAGCGAAGCGCCTCCAAAACGGAAAACCCTTTCGTCTAGCGGGTTTTCCATCTTGCGAGGCATTCGTCTTGCGGGGCACCACTGTACTGCCTCTTTTGCTCCCCCAATGTACTTGGGGATGTCACACCTCTGTATGCATTTGGTAAAATAAAGATTTACTATTGAGAACAAAGTTTCAGGAGGAAGGGGTAGAATTTGAGTGGACGATGAGGGAAGCAAACAGGAAAAAAGTTCGAGAAACATACTCTTTGTTGTAGATGAAACCTAGGATTCTGGTTTATCCAAGAATGGGCAACTGCCCCCATTGCTCCCCCAATGGACTCTGGGATACTGCACCATAGCTGTCAAGTGTTCCTTATTTGAAGGGACAGTCAGTTATTCCAGTGCCATGTCCCGCTGCTGTCCCTTATTGATAAAAGGTAAAGGTAAAGGTACCCCTGCCCGTACGGGCCAGTCTTGCCAGACTCTGGGGTTGTGTGCCCATCTCACTTAAGAGGCCAGGGGCCAGCGCTGTCCGGAGACACTTCCGGGTCACGTGGCCAGCGTGACATCGCTGCTCTGGCAAGCCAGAGCCGCACACGGAAACGCCGTTTACCTTCCCGCTGTGGTAAGCGGTCCCTATTTATCTACTTGCACCCGGAGGTGCTTTCGAACTGCTAGGTTGGCAGGCACTGGGACCGAGTGACGGGAGCGCACCCCGCCGCAGGGATTCGAACCGCCGACCTTTCGATCGGCAGGTCCTAGGCGCTGAGGCTTTAACCCACAGCGCCACCTGCGTCCCCTTATTGATAGATGTCCCTTAAATTTCAAAGGAAGCAGCTCCTCTCCCTCCCTCCCTGCCAGCCAGGGAGGAGGGAGGTTCCAACTGT
Source organism: Podarcis erhardii (assembly GCF_964252035.2). Taxonomy (NCBI): domain Eukaryota; kingdom Metazoa; phylum Chordata; class Lepidosauria; order Squamata; family Lacertidae; genus Podarcis; species Podarcis erhardii. The sequence continues at coordinate 80,991,786 of NC_138511.1, read as the reverse complement.
GTTGCTTGGCTGTGTTGCTCACCCAATAAGAAGTCTAAGAACGACTGGGGGGGTGGTGGAGCTTGCATGCCTTGTGTGTGGCTAATTAATGCAAGCTGAGGTTTTTTTTTGAATGTTGGATGCCATTTTGTTGCACGTGCTGCTGCAACCTTTGCAGTGCAAAGCCAGGCCAGGGAGCCATCTTAAGTTGAGGCTGCATAGGCCTTGTGGTGCATGTGATTCAGATTCTATTCAGTTGAACCTCTGGTTACAGAGTTGGTTGGACAGTGTTCTCGAAGCTACCAGCATGAGTTTGACCAGACTGCAGGAGGACAGGAAGACTGGAGTGCCTGGAACAGGTGAGGCTGCAGGTCCCTTATTTTGGCTGCTGGTCCCTTATTTTCAAGGCTGCTGGTCCCTTATTTTCAAGGCTGCTGGTCACTCATTTTCAAATCTGTAAGTTGACAGCTATGCTGCATCTCTCAGTATGTATTTGGTTAAATAAAAACAAATATTGGGAACAAACTATCCTGATTGAAGATCCCTTGTAGCTTGACCATATGCTTTATTCCTCTCCCTTTCAAAGGAAGCACAAGTCCTTGTTCCTTTCTTCTCCTGCTTTAATGGCTGACCCCCCACTTAGTTCCTTCCTGGAAACATGATGAACTGCCCAGCAGCTGTGGTTCTGCTCACCTGGATTCAGAAGGGTCAAGAGGAGGCAGGAGATCAGGAGTGTCGTCATCATTCTAGAGAGGTGAAGAGCCAAGAAGGAGCTCGAGAACAGCACTGGGCTGAGCAAGGAATTGAGGCTTAGGTGGAGGAATTTATAGAGGATTGCAAGGAGCACTTTGCCAGCACCAAGGAACAATGGATTCAGGGCAGTGCAACAAATTGCCAGAATTCTAATTGTGCTATACCATAATATAAAGCACAGTGTTGAAAAGCAATTAAATCTCTTCCCTCTTCCCCCTTCCAAGAACTCCAAGGACACGTCCCTCCTAATCTGTGCCAGCGTCAGTTTCACCATCCTGGATGTGGGGAAACAAGTCCCCTCAGGTTACAGCCCTGAAATTGGATTAGGTTTCTGGAAGCCAAGGCAGTTTCCCTGACAGCATGAACTTTTTTGAAAGGGGGACAAATGTCTGTCAACAGTTTCCTTTTTGGTACAGTAATAAAATGCATAGTGACCTGGATCCCTTCACTCCCATTAAATGCAGTTGCATTTGGGGTAAATCAATCTCTTCCCCCTTCCAAGAGCTCCAAGGACATGTCCCCCCTTTAACCTGTGGCACCCTCAATTTCACCACCCAGGAAGTGAAGCCCCATCAGGTGACTCCAGAATTCAAAGCTCAGCAGTGAAATTGGATTAGATTTCCAGAAGTCCCGGCAATTTTGCCAGATTTCTCTGATAGTCAGAATCACGAATTTATTTATTTTTGGTAAGGGGAGACAAGTGTCTGTCCAGTTTCCTTTGTTGTTATATAGTAATAAAATCCACAGTGACTCACAATCTAGATTTCCTTTGTCCCATTAAATGCACTTGTTTTTGGGCTAAAGAATTGGTCCACTTGCTCTTTAAAATAAGTTTGTTACATTTAAGAGCAGGTGGGGGGGGGGGATTGCAGGTCTGTGTCCAGAGGAGCTAGCGTATTTAAGGGACTGTCTTTTACTGGGGCTGGATATACAGAAGCTCAGCTCCACGTCATTTACTTTTGCTTCACTTGTGATGAAAGTCAAAGACAGTGTGAATGATGTGGACTTTGGCTTTTTGGGAATGGGGGGGGGGGAGTGGCAGCATCACAGATATCTGTGGAGAGGTTTCTTGGTGCAATGTTAGTATTATGTATATATTTGTGTAATATATAATGTTGCTATATAATCTAAGCTTAGGCTCTTCACATTGTTTCTTGTAAGAAGAATGGGACTCCCAGATGTTGGTAATTACAATGGAGAGCGTGGGGAGAGTGACTTTGGGCTCATGTCCTCTTCCTTCACCATCTTCTTCATATTATAAGAGGGAATTATTATAAGATGATGTACTGATGTTATTTAACTCTAAAGAACTTAGCTTGAATGTATAAGAATGTACCAAATAAATGTTGGAAATGTAAGAATTGCAAGGGGTTATTCTGTCACATGTGGTAGACCTGTAGGGAGGTCAAGGTCTTTTGGGGCATGACTTTTCCAAGAGTCCAAAATCTTTCTGGCCGGGGATATTGGTCAGCAAAATTACAAACTCTATTTATATATGCAGCTGTATTTATATACAGTATGCAGCAATAGTGGCAAGGGATTTTTATGCTAAGAAGTGGAAAGTTGTGAGAATACCCTGAAAGGAAGAATGGATGGTGAAAGCCTTAGAATTGTGCTTTAATATTCTGCTGGAAGCCACCCAGAGTGGCTGGGGAAACCCAGCCAAATGGGTGGGGTATAAACAATAAATGATTATTAAATTGTTGTTGTTGTTGTTGTTATTATTATTATTATTATTATTATTATTATTATTATTATTATTATTATATGCAGAGATGGCAAAGGTAAAGGAGGAGAGGCTGGTACAACTGAGGCCCTTCCCCACATAATGCATTGGATCTGAGGGGCAGGGAGAGGGCAAAGCCTCCCTGGACGGCATGGGGGGGAAGTGCAAGGAGTCTAGATCCCCCCCCCAATGCACACACACACACACACACACACACACACACACAAACACACACATATAGCGGTACCTCTGGTTACGTACTTAATTAGTTCCGGAGGTCCGTTCTTAACCTGAAACTGTTCTCAACCTGAAGCATCATTTTAGCTAATGGAGCATTCTGCTGCCGCCGCGCCGCCGCTGCGTGGTTTCTGTTCTCATCCTGAAGCAAAGTTCTTAAACCGAGGTAATATTTCTGGGTTAGCAGTGTCTGTAACCTGAAGCATATGTAACCCAAGGTACCACTGTGTGTGTGTGTATATATATGTGTGTGTGTGTGTTTGTCTAATGTTGCCACCTTCTAAAATTTATTTATTAATTAATGCTTTTCTTTTTGTAAATGTACCAAAGCATGAAATAAAATAAAATTGGGTTTTCTTTGATCAGTGCAGGCTGTACGTGCTGTATCCTGTTCGTGATGTGGCTGTGGAACTTGCCATTCTTCTGACAGAGGATGCTGTATGTGGGCATGGGGGGACAAAAATGGGGTGTGTGTCAGTTGTGTGGAGTGAGAAATGTCCATGTTTTCATCTGAGGAATGTTGGAGGGTATGCAGTGGCTCTTGAACATCAATATGAAGCTGTTGGGAAGAGTCAATTGGAGTTTGGAGTGAAACTCTGGATTGGTTCTTGGATGCCATGGTGCAGGACAGCCAACAAACTGAGCTTGAACCATGAAAAACTGGAGGCCTTATGAATGAGTGATTTCTGGGTCTTGGAGATAGGTCAATTGCTTGGCAGCCTAGACACAGTGGTTTATGCATTGGTAACCTAAAGACTTGATATTGGCAGTATGCAGTGGGACTGTCTTTGTATCAGGTCCAGAAGCTGCAGCTATTGCAGAACACAACAGCCAGAGTGCTCATAGCAGCAGGCTACTGCCTACGTGTCACTCTGTTGCTGAGACAGTGGCACAGGTTGCCAATTTGCTGCCAGGTCACATTGAAGTTACAGATAGGTAGCCGTGTTGGTCTGCCATAGTCAAAACAAAATAAAAAAATTCCTTCCAGTAGCACCTTAAAGACCAACTAAGTTAGTTCTAGGTATGAGCTTTCGTGTGCATCTGTATCTGAAGAAGTGTGCATGCACACGAAAGCTCATACCTAGAACTAACTTAGTTGGTCTTTAAGGTGCTACTGGAAGGAATTTTTTTATTTTGTTTAGGTCACATTGAAGGTGCTTATGTCTATTTCCACTGATTCCTGAGCAATGTGAGCCCAAAGTGCCTACACCACTGAGTTTTAGTCAGCCTTCAGTTCACAGGAAGCCATTAGTGCAACAGGACAGAGAAAAGCTTTTATTCCTTTCTCATAACACTAGAATTTGTGGGCAGCCAATGGCAGTGAATGCTGTAGGATTTGAGAAAGATGGAAGGAAGTACAGTGGTTACGAATGGGATCTTTTCCGGAGGTCTGGCCATATCCCAAAATCTTCGTAACCTGAGGCACCCTTTATGCGCATGCGTGCGGCGCTGTGCAGCACTTTTGCTGAAGAAACATGGTTCCACAATTTCTTTCTAAAATCACCAAGCTGTTCATTTGGCTGAGTAAGGGAAGAAAAAGGAGAGAGAAAATTGGGAAACTATGGAGGCCTTGAGTAATCTATACCAGGAGTGGGGAATCGCTGACCTGGGGGCCAAATGCAGCCACTGCATGCCCCTCCACAGGGCCTAGGAGATGGGGGGGGGGGAGGTAGTACATTGTTCTTCTGTTTGGGATCACAAGGGGGACATCAGAAAATGTTTGCGTATATTGTGTGAAGACTAGCATTTATATTTTGACTACATAAAATGCCATGATGCCTCTTCCTCCCTCTGCTTCCTCTTCTGTCAACATGCACCTGCTTACTTGTCCCCATGAAAACAGAGAGTTGGCGCTGAAGTCCTGGTGAAAGGTAGCGTGACTGGGCATGGTGAGAGGTGAATGAGAAGGCGGACTTCCCTTGCCTCTCCTGTGGACGATGTGCTCTGCTCTCTGAGGGGACTGCCAGTGTGGGATATTTACCATGCAGCGAAACCAACACTGCATGTTTGCTAAATAGGCAAATGACCGGAGCTGAAGGCCTCTGAGTATTTTCCTGTATGGTTCCTAGAAGGAAATCTGAAAGACACTCCCACTGTGCCCCATTTGTTGAGGGTGTGGGCACTTCCTCTTCCAGCTCCAGGTGGTAGTGAATCCACAACCTGATAGGCCTACTGGTTAACGTTTTATTGGCTTGTTGCTGTGCTACTGACCAAGCTGGCCTCCCCCATCAACAAATGCCTAAAGGAGCGGCTCCTGTGATTGATTGCCTGCTTTGATTCCTGGCTAAAAACGTGGACTAACAAAGGGTCAGGGGGATCTGGCACTAAGCTTTAGCTTTCACCGACTTCGACTCCAGCCCGAGGGATTTATTACCTCCTTATCTTATTGGCATTTCGCTGCTGGAGGTTTGCCTACCACAACGAAAGAATAGTTTCTTCGGCAAGTAAGATGACGGTTCACGCCATATAGGATTTCTGTTACTCTTCAACAAGTATTCTGAATGAGTATATGTTATCTTTACCTTTTTCAAGCAAGAATCTGTGTGATTATTGTTTTAAGGGGGCGGGGAGGAAAGACTTTTTAAGCAGCAAGGGGATACACTCTGCTGAACTTACAAACATGAGGAAGGGAGGATAATATCTAATAAATACAACTTTTCTGAGCATCAATACACATCTCTACTTGAAGGCCAGCAGGTGATGGCATTATGTGATGTCATACCATCATGTTGTGCTTGTGGGTGGTGGGCACCCATATTCTGGGGCCCAGATTGGTGCCTCTGGTCGCAGGTGTCTCCTCCTCCTCCTGCAACAGGCTACTCCCCTTCTCTCCCCCCCCCAAAAAAAAAATCCCAGGAGGGGCATTGAAAGGGCGGAGGAGAGATCAGCTGCACACAGTCTCAGTCATCGAAAAAGCCCTGGAGAGGAGACTTAGGCAGATGTGAGGTGTTTGGGGATCTTTCGTCTTGGTAACTGATTTCATGGAGTGAAACCCATAGGAAATGAGCTGTTATATTCATCAGGCCTGACACTCTGTGAAAATTGTGTTTTTACTAAAAAAGAGTTAACTCAAACTTTCGTGAAACCAGAAGAAACCCCCGAGTCCCCCTAAGAAATGGAGGCAAAGATTGCTGGCTCTCTCTAACTGTGAGGCCAAATTGTCTGCCTCAACATTCAGTCTGAGCTATTACATGACTGAAATGTGTCCCAGTATAGGACTGTGATTGATTAATCTTCCCCAGGAATTTCAAAACGACACTTTGAGAAGTATCTGAATTTGTACAAGAGGGACAGGCCGCAACAAACTTTAAAGTAAATACCTTAGAATATTTACATGGTTTTGCATAAGAAAATATGCTGTACTCATTGATTGATTCTTAAAGAATTCCTGAAGTATTAGCTTTGGTAGGGGTTGCGCAGTACATCTGCTGTGGCACTCCCCATTTTACCTCTAGTGGCGAAATGGGATAGACCACTCTTGACAGCAAGGCAGCCCAAATTCTGCCATTCTTCTCAGGTAGGGACTTTATCTTCCTTCCATTTCTTTTTTCTCCCCATTTTACCTTAAGCGGAGAAATGGGATGCACCACCTAAAGTCGACTAATTATTGATTCAAATTGGACTTGAAAGTCATCCCTGCCTGCGGCCAAAGCTATCTGCCATCTCCAAGCACTATTATCTTCCCCAACAAATATTCCTTTTGGTAAAATGATACAACATACATGATTTGCCATATATATTTATTTTGGGCATGATTCAATGACCTCATTTGTGCATGAAAGTAAAATACAGCCTGTCTTTGAGGAGGAGCTTCTAGACCTCTAGAAAGAAAGCCTGGGAGTCCTCAGGCTGAGACCACTCCTTCTTCAACCCCTAGTCAAAACGGTGGGTTCTTCTGTGGCATCATCGCCCATTGCGTCAGTGCACTCTAATTGAGTGATCTCAATTCCTAATGAATCAAGATCAGTCTCCAGCAACCCCTCAGTGTAGTCACACAAACTAGCTGTTCCACAGCCTCGGATAGCGCCCGGGATGCGGGTTCCCCCTGTTGGGAAAAACATACACATATATTTTTGGAATCCAAATCCCACTCCCTCAAACAGAAGATTGGGCAACATTTCTCAGACCAAGAGCCTTTTTCCAGTCTGAGTGACGTTCTGGGAGGTCCACATGCCAATGGAAACATATGTAAAATCCACCTTTACACGGCAGGCTATTTTATACATACATTCAAACCCCCCTCTCCGTCCTCCCTCCAGGTAACCAAGAGTTCAGGGGCAACAATCCAGCCAGGCCGAAGCATACAGGTAGGCTATGAAGTGGGGCTTGTGGCCTAGGGAGAGGAGGTGTGGCCAAGGTGGATCCCAAAGGCCAGAGAGAGAGAGTCCTAGAGGAATGCCTTTGGCCCCTGGGCCTGTGGGTCTCCATCCTACCCCTCCCCCTCCAATTTAAAGTGCAAATTTAAAGATGAATTTTTATTTAACAAAATCTATGCTATAAATGTGTACTACAGATGGGGTATTAGCTGCACTCCATCATGCAAGACTCACCGAAGTTCATGCGAGCCCCAATGTGGAAACATTGGTCCTCCTCATTTCTGCAGCTGACGTTCCTCCTGCCCTCACACGTGTCTGAAAAGATGGCGATACAACTCGGGCACTCCAGCCCATTGGGCTCCCTTGTCTCAGTATCAGGCACTGGAAAACAATCACCACACCACACCAACATTGCAATTAGTCAATGTATTTCTTTTGCAGATGCAAACCACAACTTGCTGTACATGACGGGTGGGAATTCTCCTTCCCCTTCCAAGATGGATGCGTTCTACCTTCTAGCACTTTTGCAAGTGGAGTGCTTCAGCCATGCTCCATTCATCCAGGGCTACATCAATGCATGGTGCAAGAGATTTCTAACTGGGGCCACATTCACAGCATACATTTCAAGCACAGGGATACCACTTTAAGCAATTGGGCTTAGCACTGAGCAGCATTGGGGGGCATTCTGAGAGACAAAATGGCGGCCACAGATGCACACAAACGATGATAAAATTCTACAAAATGGCCCTCTTCCTTAGAGTGGGAAAGAGAAAGAGAGCTCTTAGTAGTTTTATCCTTAAAAATCACTTCTGGGAAAACATTTGCTTAGTTTTGGTAAAATAATGATTTCACCTAAGAAAAAATGCCAGCTAATAAGAGCTATTGTGTGGGGTTTGTTTGCTAATCCATAGCTCTGTGAGGGGAATAGGGGTTTTCCAATTAACCCTCAGCACCCTTAAGAAACTACCACTCCCACAATTCTTTGTCCTAGTGTTGTTATAGCGTTTACAAGAAAAGCTTACACTAGGGTGTTGGGAATGCTAAGGTGAACCACAAAATAGTGCCTCCTCCCACCAAGGAAGGAGGGATGAGTGAAGGTCTACATCAGGAACAAGGGTGTGAGGAGACCAGAGGTCAAATCTGTACTTGAGCCACAACACTTGCTGGGTGACCTGGGGCCAGATACTGCCCCTTAGCCTGACTTATTTTACATGGGTGTTTGAGGCTAAAATGGAGAGCATGAGGGCTCTTTGAAGGAAAGAGTAGGGTTGTAAATATCAGAAGCTGCTGCAGGAGAGGGACTGTGAGTAACATCATGTGAGGTATGTTTCTAGGACTAAGGTAGAACTGGTAAGCTTCATTGTAATATTTGCTCATGAATGCTGCATGCTGTTCAAGTAATCTTGTTATTGATACATGGTTTTTGGTTTTGTTGTATCTGCAATCTTTCTTTTACTATTCTATGTTGTTAAATAATGCAAATATCCTCTTAGAAAGTACTGTTCTGTTGGCGAAGACGGGAGCCCATGTTGCGGATGTTTGTAGAAGGCCTGGCCAATCCAGAGGTATCATACTGCCTTCTCACTCACTGGATCATCACCTTGTCGTGGTGAGTGGGTTTGCACACTATCAAAAACGATCTTGTGAAGCTCCTGTCAGAAGTCTCTAACAGTAATAATGAGTGACTCTCAACCCTCCAAATAAAGCTCACCAAAAACCAATAGGCTGCTATTATAAGTGCTTATGCACCAACACTGGATGCCAATGAAGGCATTAAAGAAAAATTTTACTCTCAGCTGGATACAGTCCTATCAGAAACGCCTAAGGAAAATAAACTCATGCTCCTGGGTGATTTTAACTTTTGACAATATGTGCAGCGCACAACCTTGTTATTACCAACACACTCTTTTGACAGAAAAATAAATTTAAAACTTCATGGTAGCATCCTTGATCAAGCCACTGGCACCTCTTAGACTATTGTGATGGGATAAGGGGCTGCTTGTGCGTAAGAGCTGAATCCCTCAGAGCTTTGCAATAAGTCTCAAAGCTCTCCTTTTGCGCGGAGCCATCTAAGCATGACTCCCTCAATCGCTGGCAGAATCTGTTAGTGGGCGTTTCCGGAATCTACGCCAACATAAGAGTTCCTTAACGGAAACTCTCCTTCGGGATTCTCGGCGTGACAGTTTCCTGCGAGGAGTAGGTGTTCCCAGAGGAGGTCCTGAGACCTCCCCGCTGTTTTCACTGGAAGTATCTTGGAGCCATCCCTCCGACTGAGTTTCTGCAGGAACTCTCTCTCTCCCCCTGCTGGTTCCTTCCTCTGCATCCGAGGGTCTCCTAGCCTCCTTGAGCTCCTCCACCACCTGACTCTCCGATGGCAGTTCCCTTGAACACTCAAGCCCTTCAAGATCTCATTAAGTGGGATTGCTTCCAAACAACTCTTAAGGACCATCTGCTTTCAGAAGTCCCTGATAAGATTGAGGTACACTGGATCAAGCTAAAAACATTCATTATTGTAGCCTGTGAACAAACTATCGGATACCAAGCAAAGAGCAGGACTGGTGTGCTGTTACTCCTATCTTCCTCTGCACCTGAGGGTCTCAGTTTGCAATTCATGGTAGCTCACTAAGCCAGGCTCCAGCTCAGCACAGCTTCCAGCTTTGGGGTTCTTGGTTCAAATCCCAACTCTAGCTTCTGTCTCTAGTTTGAAAAGGATGGTGATACAGGCCTGCGTCAGCAGCTGGTGTATGCCAGGTGCCTAGCCGGGGCTTACAGATTGAAACTTCGTATTAACTGTTTTCATGCAATGGAGCCCATTGCATCGACTATATTTTTCTTAGCATTTCCTTTAACCTGAAGATATTAATTCCCTGAATGCAAACCTAAAAGAAATCAGTTCCTTCCCATACAAGAAGGACAGGGGCCTGTCCCACAAAAAATATCTCTACAAATGCAAATGCATCAAAGAAAATGGGTCACTCTAGGTCTGGGGGCTAGAACTCTGGGAAACCAATGAACCAGTGAAGTGTAGTGGTTAGAGGATTGGACTAGAATCTAGGAGACCAGGGTTCAAATTCCACTGTAGCCATGGCACTTGCTGGGTGGCCTGGGGCCAGGAACCATCTCTCAGCTTAACCTATTTCACTGGATATTTTGAGGCTAAAAAGGTGAGCAGGAGCTAAAGCGTTTTGGAGGAAAGCATAGGATGTAAATACCAGAAGCTGCTGCAGGAGAGGAACTGTGAGGGGGAGGGGTGTTTCTAGCACTAAGGTAAAACTGTTATGCTCCCTTGTAATTTTTGCTAATAGATGCTGCATGTTGTTCAGGTAATATTCTTATTGGGATTTTGGATTTTGTTCTATTAGTTTCTGCCACCCCCATACTGTGGCTCCAATGCTTCCCTGCTCGTTCCCTCTGTCAGTGGCTCCTCCCTGTCCCACCAGTCTGAATCAGGTTTGAAATCTTTCCTGGTGTCACCCTCAGGCACCTCCTGGAGCGACTGGCTGGCACCACTCCTCCTTGTCTAGCCAGTCCCTGACATCAGGATACTGCCAAAAACTTGTTTGTCTTTCTTTGATCTCTCTCATTGCTTGAGTTTTGTGAAATCATCTTTCCTGATGATGATACTTACTTTCAGGAGGTCCGCTGTTGCACATATCTGTCTTGCAGCAGGAGACCTTGACCTGGGTGTACAGTGATGAGGTTATGGAGAGACTGGCATAGTCTGCATCACACAACTCTGTATCGATGCAGGACTTGAGAACCATTGTTGACCCCAAAAGTGCTATAAAAGGAAGAATTGGAATAGGAAATAACTAGTCCTGGAGATAGGGCTGGTCCACCCATGAGGCAAGGATTGATGGTCACCTTATGTGACAGGATCTAGAGGGGCAGGGGATCTGACCACCAAGAAAAGCATTGCCTGATGCTGCTGCCTTTGAAGCTGTGGTATGATCCTTGGAGGCAAGATCTGCCACCTCCTCATCAGTTCCTCTCCCCGATTTGAGCCACCCTATGTCCCTGTTGTTCGTGACAGGGACCTTGGAGCTCCTTCCTTTTTCTATTTTAATATAATGTTCATTAAAATTTATTTTTCCCTTTATAAGAGCCAAATAAAATTTCTTCATCATATGTATGTTTGCTCAAATTGAGCATTGACTTCCTCCCATCCCCCTTCCTGCCTTCCATATGCAATCACTTTTATTTCACATTTCTAAATCACCCTATTTACTTTATCTCCATACTTAAAAGACTTACTTCTAATATTTATAAACAGGTATCAAATCATAACCTAACAAAATATTTTAAATCAATCCTGCAAATGTTTTAAAATGTTTGCAATGTCTATTCTTATTTTGTACAAATCTACTTCAGTCCTTTTCAAACAGTTCTTCTCGCTGGTTTCAGATTTCCCCCATCGCAAGTTTAAAAGGTAAAAGGACCCCTGACGATTAGGTCCAGTCGTGACAGACTCTGGAGTTGCGACGCTCATCTCGCTTTATTGGCCGAGGATGCCGGCGTACAGCTTCCGGGTCATAAGGAGGGAGGAAGGGAGGAATAATCTTTATAAGCCTCGTCATGCAGCTTGTTTCTCCCACTGCCGGTATGAAGGACAGAACACGATGGTGATTTCACTCAGCGATATATCTTTCATGAAATTGCCACCCCTCCTGATTCCCTCTGCCTCCAGCTGCAGGCTGCAGCTTGCTTAGTTTTTCCTCAGCGTGCTGGGTGCTGGAGGCAGAGGGACTCAGGATAGGCGGGGTTTCCCCCTCCGATTTACTGCTGAGTGAAGCTGTCATCACGGTCTGCCCCTCATACCGGTCCTGGGGTGATATATCAATAAATTGCCCAGGCCTAATCTTCAGTCACCCTTTCTTCCGGGTCTGTGGGGTGGGGAACATTTCATGGTTTGCCTCAGGTATCCAATTGTGTTGAGCAGGCCCTGCTTGGAAAGAGATTTCTCCAGTTTTATCTATTTGTTGAATGTGAGTCAGGAATGGAGAACCTTTAGCTGTTTGGAGTACCCATTTAAGTTACATTATATTCCAAAGGCTATCCTCATCAGGAAATAAGCATTTGGTTGTAATTTTTTCTTGTTTGCTATAATTCCCTCCAAGGTATTTCTTAAAAAATCATTTAACCACATCAGTTAACAAACATGGATACATATGCTATAATGTTATTGTTTTAGTTAAATAAATTGTTTAAATTATTATTAATGAAATGATTATTTTTTCCTTCCAATAAAGTACAGCAGAAAAGTTGTCCAAATATAAACAGTTAATTTATTAAACGTCACAAAAAATTCATAATTATTTGTCAATGTATTTCTAATAGTATAACCAAATCAGTAATTTTTGATATAACTGTAAAAACTACTCTGAAAATTTATTATTCCAAAAACAAAACCTTCATCTCGTAAATATTAAGATTATACCAGTAAGAATGAGTCTTTCTGTAAAATAAAATAAAATAAATCAAGTCTTACTGACTAGTGATTTAACTTGTGACTGAAACCAAATCCACCCTGTAACTGGACCAATGAGAGTTGATGCTGGAGCTCATAAAGGGAGCATGTACCACAGGCAATTAGGAAGGGGCAACATCTCAGTGTCAGTTTCTCTTGGTTTCTTATTTTAAGTTCATTTCTCCACATTTTCATATCAGTGGCCAACTCACCCCACCCCACCCCCCCATCAACATTTAGTGTGAATGTAATTTTTACCCTTAGGCCGCATCTGCAGAGTCATACTGATTTAAGTAGTTTACCCTAGGGGGTGGGGGGATGTTTGTTGACTATATTGGCTGTGAATCCTGGCAGACTAGCTTTCCGCCTTGCTGGTCATTTTTCACTTGGTCTGGGAAATGGGAACCTGGCAGACTGACACCTTCTACAAAAGCTGTTGTAGGTTATTCTATGCACACTTTACCCTAGTATGTGCATTTGTCTATGATTACATGATTGGACAACTGAATTGCTGAAGGATGGCTTTGTTTTGCTCTGCCAATTGAGTAAACACACCTGTAAAATATGAAATGACTTGAATTTCTTCCCTGCTCCTACAGGCAATGCAGAACCTAGAACACTACTTTATGAAAAGTCATGTTCCGTGGCTTGTGGCTAAGATATGGCCTTAGAAAGTGAGTCAGGGGGTTTATGTTTTGGTGATCAAAGAGGATGGAAGTTCTTCTCACTTACACAGTTTGCCTTCTCCACTGGCAGACAAGCAGGACTGGTCACTGGAATCGTCACACTCCTCAGTGGTGGGATTTGTGCAATCTTTTCCTTGACCGAAACAAGACTCACATATCAGAGATGCCACTGCAGACAGGGGCGAAATGGATTTGGAAAACATTAGTAACTGTGTAGGAGGAATAGGTCTGCGGCAAGGTACATGAACACAACACTTTCTGCTACAAACTTCATCTTACGAGAGGCAGCAAAGGCCACTGACTTGGATAGCTTCAAAAGTGGACTAGATAAATACATGGTTACCATCCTCAAGTGATATATTTTTTCTGCAACATTGGAGGCACTATTTGTCTGAATATTAGTTACTGGAAACCACAGAAAGGGAGCTGTTGCACTCAGATCTTACTTAGGGGCTTCCCATAGGACCCATGGCAAGAACAAGAGCCTAGACTAGATGGACCATTGTTCAGCTACATAATGTTTTCTGTATATATTCCCTCTGTAGTTCTTAAACTCTGAATGGGGGTGGGAAATGAATAGACCAGAGAATGATTGTCCAAGATGACTCCTGCAGTCTGAGGGAGAGGACCAGTAGAGAAGGTGTGGGGAAACCTTTAACCCTGCCGAAGCTGTTGTACTACAACTCCCATCAGCACCAGCAAACATGACAGACTCTGGTAAGCACATCTGGTACTCCTGTGACCTGACTCCACTCAGAGATTGGGATGGCATTTAACACCAGGAAACTTAAAGTTTGCATGGGGGGGCAGGGTAATTCCGCTCCAAAATATGAGAAGAATAGTGCCTATACATTGTCTCCTATCATAAATTTCTACAAATGCAAGAAACGTACTCTTTGCTTTAAATATGAGCTAGGATTCTGGTTCACCAAAGAGTGAACTACTGCCTTTCTCGCTCCCTCAATGAACTTGGGGATGTCACAGCTCTCTGTAGGCATTTGGTTAAATAAAAACTGAATATTGTGAACAAAACTATATATCATTGAAGATCCTTTGTAATCTGGCCTTGTACTTTATTCCTCTTCCTTTCAAAGGAACCACAAGTCCTGGTTCCTTCCTCATTCTGCTTTAATGGCTGACCCCTCCCCCCCGCCCCGCGCTTCGTTCTTGATGAACAGCACAGCAGTTGTGGTTCTGCTCACCTGGAGGAAGCAGGGCCAAGAGGAAGCAGGAGATCAGGAGTGTCTTCATCATTCTAGAGAGCTGAAAAGGCAGGAAGGAGTTTGAGAACAGCACTGGCCCAAGCAAGGAACTGATGCATGAAGAGGCTTAGTTGGAGGAATTTGTAGAGGATTGCAAGGAGTACTTTGCCAGCACCCAGGAACAATGGATTCAGGACAGAGTCACAAATTGCTAGAATTCTAATTATGCTAGACCATAATGTAAAGCACAGTGTTGAAAACCAATTAAATCTCTTTCCCCTTCCAATAACTCCAAGGACACGTCCCTCCCAATCTGTGCCAGCCTCAATTTCTAAACCCTGGATGTGGGGAAACGAGTTCCATCAGGTTACAGCACTGAAATTGGATTAGCTTTCTGGAAGCCAAGGCAGTATCCCTGACAGTATGAACTTTTTTGAAAGGGGGACAAATGTCTGTCCACAGTTTCCTTTGTGGTACAGTAATAAAATGCACAGTGACCCGGATCCCCTCACTCCCATTAAATGCACTTGTTTGGGGTAAAGAATTGGTCCACTTGCTCTTTAAAATAAGTTTGTTAGAGTTAAGAGAGTCCCATGGACTGCAAAAAGATCAAGCCTCTCCATTCTGAAGAAATCAGCCCTGAGTGCTCACTGGAAGGACAGATCCTGAAGCTGAGGCTCCGATACATTGGCCACCTCATGAGAAGAGAAGACTCCCTGCAATAGACCCTGATTCTGGGAAAGATTGAGGGCAGGAGAAGGGCACAAGATTGTTGGACAGTGTTCTCGAAGCTAGTAACATGAATTTGACCAAACTGTGGGAGGCAGTGGATGACAGGAATGCCTGGTGTGCTCTGGTCCAGGGGGTCATGACGAGTCGGACACGACTAAACAACAACAGAGTTAAGAGCGCGGGGGGGGGGGGGATTGCAGGTCTGTGTCCAGAGGAGATTGCAGATTTAAGGGACTATCTTTTACTGGATATACACAAGCACAGCTCCACGTCCTTTGCTTTGGTTTCTCTTGTGATGTTGATGAAACTCAAAGAAATCGAGAATGATGTGGATTTGGCATTTGGACAATGAGAAATGGAGAGTGGCAGCACCACAGATGTCCTGGGAGAGTTTTCTTGGTGCAATGTTAGTACATTGGTACCTTGGGTTACAGATGCTTCAGGTTACTGGCTCTGCTAACTCAGAAATAGTACCTCGGGTTAAAAACTTTGCTTCAGGATGAGAACAGAAATCAGGCGGCAGCAGCTCGGTGGCAGAGGGAGGCCCCATTAGCTAAAGTGGTACCTCAGGTTAAGAACAGTTTCAGGTTAAGAACGGATCTCCGGAACGAATTAAGTTCTTAACCAGAGGTACCAATGTATACTATATCCAATTGCTGACACAGCTTAATAACACAACTTAACAGCATCTGCTATACTGTTTCACAGCTGTAAAACTAGGTCATGATATTTACTCTGGCCTTTAAAGAGATACACACCTTGTAAAACAATAAGGAACCTTAATATTTAAATAAACCATTGAACACAAAGAGGCTAGCTCAAATGTATAAGAATGTACCTAATGAGTGTTGGAAATGTAAATATTGCAAGGGGTCATTCTGTCACATTGGGTGGACCTGCAAGGAGGGTAAGGTCTTTTTGGACATGTTATATAATGATTTTTTAAAAAATCAAAAATCAGACTGACTTTTCCAAGAGTCCAGAACCCTTCTGGCTGGGGTTCCAAATAAAGGGATCTTTATGCTCACAGCTGGAAAGTTGTGAGAATACCCTGAAGTAAGTTCTTAACCTGAGGTACCACTGTATTATGTATATATTTGTGTAATATATAATGTTGCTATATAATTTACTGTAAGCTTAGATTCTTCACATTGTTTCTTCTAAGAAGAATGGGACTCCCAGATGTTGGCAATCACAATGGAGGGGGTGGGGAGAGTGACATTGGGCTCATGTCTTCTTCCTTCACCATCTTCTTCTTCATATTATAAGAGGGAATTATTATATGATGATGTACCGATTTTATTTAACTTTGAAGAGCTTAGATTGAATATATAAGAATGTACCAAAAAATGTTGGAAATGTAAGAATTGCAAGGGGTCATTCTGTCACATGTGGTAGACCTGTAGGAAGGCTAAGCTCTTTTGGGGCATGATATATAATGGGGAGGGGGTGGATTCAAACTGAGTTTTCCAAGAGTCTGGAACCCTTCTGGCAGGCGATATTGGTCAGCAAAATTCCAAACTCTGTTTATGTATGCAGCTACAGTGGCAAGGGATCTTTTCTTTATGCTCAGAGGTGGAAAGTTGTGAGAATACCCTGAAAGGAAGAATGGATGGTGAAAGCCTTAGAATATGCAGAGATGGCAAAGGTAAAGCAGGAGAGGCTGCTAAAACTGAGGCTCTTCTCCACATAATGCATTGCATCTGAGGGGCAAGCAGAGGGCAAGGCCTCCCTGGGCGGCATGGAGGGGGGAGTGCAAAGAGTCTAGATTTCGCTTCTACCCCCAAAATCTTTTATGTTTGTGTCTAATGTTGCCACTTTCTAAAATTTATTTATTGGTGCATGCTTTTCTCTCGTAAATGTACCAAACATGAAATAAAATAAAACTGGGATTATGGGGTATTCTCAGGTCAGTGGAGGATATACATGCTATGTCCTGTTCGTGATGTGGCTGTGGAACTTGCCATTCTTCTGATAGAAAATGCTGTGTGGGGGCATGGGGTGGGGGACAAAAATGGGGGGAGTGTCAGTTGTGGGGAGTGAGAAATGTCCATGTTTTCATCTGAGGAATGTTCGAGGGTATGCAGTGGCTCTTGAACATCAATATGAAGCTGTTGGGAAGAGTCAACTGGAATTTTGGTTCTTGGATGGCATGGTGCATGACAGCCAACAAACTGAGCTTGAACCGTGAAAAACTGGAGCCCTTATGAATGAGTGATTTCTGGGTCAATTGCTTGGCAGCCTGGACACAGTGGTTCATGCAGTGGTAACTTCAAGACTTGATTATGGCAGCATGCAGTGGGGCTGTCTTTGTATCAGGTCCAGAAGCTGCAGCTATTGCAGAACACAACAGCCAGAGTGCTCATAGCAGCAGGCTACTGCCTACGTGTCACTCTGTTGCTGAGACAGTGGCACAGGTTGCCAATTTGCTGCCACGTCACATTCAAGGTGCTTATGTTTATTTCCACTGATTCCTGAGCAATGTGAGCCAAAAGTGCCTTGAGGAATGCACAAACCCTTATGCCACACCTCAAGCACTGAGATCCTTTGACTGGGGCAGTTCTTGTAGCTCCCTACA
This sequence comes from Podarcis erhardii, assembly GCF_964252035.2. NCBI lineage: Eukaryota > Metazoa > Chordata > Lepidosauria > Squamata > Lacertidae > Podarcis > Podarcis erhardii. The sequence continues at coordinate 80,974,110 of NC_138511.1, read as the reverse complement.
CACCTGAGGTTTAGTCAGCTTTCAATTCCCAGGAAGCCTTTAGTGCAACAGGAGAAAGAAAAGCTTTTATTCCTTTCTCACAGTACTGGAATTTGTGGGCAGCCAATGACAGTGAATGTTGGAAGCTTTGAGAAAGATGGAAGAAAGTACAGTGGTACCTCTGGTTACGAATGGGATCTGTTCCGGAGGCCTGGCCGTATCCCGAAATCTTCGTAACCTGAGGCGCCTGTTCTCCTCATGTGTGCAGTGCCGTGGAGCACTTCTGCGCATTTGTGAGGTGCGTAGAGCGCTTCTGCGTGTGCTCGAGTGGCAAACCCACTTCCTGGTTTGCTACGTCCTCAATCCAAAAGTTACGTTACCCAAAGGTAACGTAACCCGAGTGTCCACTGTACTGTTTGAAATAGCATATGGTTAAACTCTGGAATTTGCTCTCAGGAAGTAAAGATGGGCAGCAACGTGGCGAGTGGCGTGGTGCTGAGAGCAGACTGCTACCTCCACGGAGCGAAGCCGCAGAGCTGTTCCCGGAGAGCGCTGACTTCTTCCTCAGACAATTTGACTTCAAAAGCGACTACCCGTGAGTAGGACTAATTGGAAAAAGCTAAGGAAAAAAGGTTTTCAAATTTGGCCCGAAGCGGGAAGGTATAAACAGGAAGTCTGCCTTCCGCTTTTGTAAATAGACTAAAGCAAAGAAGTCACAAGCTAAAGCCTGTGAAAACTGAAAGGACTAAAACCCCAACACCCAAGTAAGCGATACCCCCCCTTTGATGCAGGAGAAGAGGGGGGGGGGAGAGATTTGAATTACGTTTACCTGCAAGAGAGAAGGAAGGAAATAAAGATCTACTGCTCAAAACCTGCTCAAAACCTGGGAACGGGCTGCCAATGGACAATAAGATTGCCGTCTTTGAAAGCGCACTGTTTGTGAACAGAGCAACTTTTGACAGCTAGCTCTGCAAGGGGGATACATTGTTTTTGGATGTCTTCTCCTGTTCTTAGAAAGAAAGGATGTAACTGAAAAGTATTAGAAATTGAAACTGACTTTTATTTTGTTTTTCCTGTTTGAAGTGGGGGTCTTAAAGTGCTACTTTGGAACATAACAACTATAGACTGATACTGTGTCCCCCTAGAGGAAGTTTCTGAAACTGTTAACAATTAGGCCAGGGGAATTTTCCACTTTAAAACAAGTGGCCGTGGGACTGACCTTGGGTTTTTTTACTGAAGTGTTATGGCAGATGGGAAAGAAAAAGCAGACTATCCTTTAGACAAAACAATGAGGTCTGGGAAATCTTGGCAGCGAAGACCGTCAACATCGGGTCCTTCTGCCCAATCTGTGGCTACATCCACACAATCTAAGTCAAAAGGTATGTCATCTGAAGAAGCTCTTGCAGCCGCATTAGGCAAAATAAATCAATCATTGGAAAAATTAAGTAAACAGGTGGCTGAAGCATCAACTAAAATTGATCAAAATACTATAAGCATTAACAATTTGGGACAAAAGGTGAATTCTAATACAGAAACTATTGAGAAACTGCTACAGGAATCTACTCTGACTCGACAGACAGCTGAAGAAGCTAAGGAAAAAGCAGCTGCAATAGAGGAGAAGATTCCAGGAATACAGAGGCAACTCGAGGACCATAGGTCGACTTTTTCTATGATTGAACTCAAGGAGAAACAAACTAATTTGAGGATCAGAGCAGTGCCTGAATTAGAGGACAACTTGACGGACTTTCTTATGCAGGAATTTGCAGACTTCTGGGAACTGGATCAGGGAAAAGAAGGATTTAAGATCGTGAGTGCTTTTAGACTTGGAAGAGGGGGGAAGAAGAACAGGGTGAGAGACTGTTTGATTACCCTCCGATCAAAAGAGGAGAGAGACAAAATTTTGGGTCTGCACTTCCAGAAGACCTTAGAAATACATCAGTCAAGAGTTGAGATATTTAAAGATATCCCTAAACATCTTTTGGACCTTAGGTCTAGCTACGGAGATTTGGTTGCCTTGTTGAGAAGGAACAGATTTATCTTTAGGTGGGAATTTCCCCAAGGCCTATCTTTTAGGTTTAAAGGAAGAAAGATAAAAATAAGGTCTGTGGAAGACAAATAAATTTTTTTGAAAGATTACAGAGAGGATTTACAGAAAGAATCTGGAGAAGAGCCAGGAGCGCTGGACAGAGAATAATTTGACAAAGGCCTAGAGCAAAGAGCATTGGTCAGAGGATCACCAAAAAAAGGAATACTAGACATATCAAGACTATCTTTTGGATTGGACTGTCCAGAGAAAGAAACAGCAATACTGCCGACTGAACAAGAGCAAGCACTTGGTGCAGTTGAAGGAAAAGTAGTATAACTACATCATGGCCCTGCAACTATTGAGTTGGAATACTAATGGTTTGAACTCCCCTCAAAAAAGGAAAAAAGTCTTTCACCTACTAAAAAAGGAACAATTGGACTTGATTTGCCTACAGGAAACACATGTGACAAGGCTCCACAGAAAAGTATTGATTAATAAAAGATTGGGCCAAGAATTAATCTCTTCAGACAAAGTCAAAAAAAGAGTAGTAATTTATGCAAAGGAGAGCCTATCACTGAAATTTATATTTAAAGATGATCAAGGAAGATTTGTGGCAATTGAAATTCAACTACAAGGAGAGAAATTTTTGATAGTAGGCATTTATGCTCCGAATGAGGGAAAATCAGAATTTTTTAAAAAATTGTATGAAATATTGTTGGACTATCTGGATTACAATGCCATTATGATGGGGGACATGAATGGAGTGGTATCTACAAACATGGACAAGTCACAGAGACAGGTAGTTACTAAGGATGGCAGATTACCAAAAACCTTTTTTGACATGACGGACAATATGGATTTAGTTGATATTTGGAGAACAAAGAATCCCCTGGGTAGAGAGGGAACTTACTTCTCTGAAGCCAAAATGACATGGACAAGAATTGACCAAATTTGGATAACTAGAGGAATGGCTCCAAAGATTAGAAAAGTGGAAATTTGCCCTAAAACTTGCTCCGACCATAATGCTGTGAAAATGGAGATGAAATTAACACCAATTGGCTCCTTCAGATGGAGGATGAATGACACCTTATTTAGAGATGAAGAAGTGACCAAGAAGGCCCAAAAAACCTTGAGAGACTACTTTGAGACAAATATGAATACTACTGTTGAAAAAAAGAGTAATCTGGGACACAAGCAAAGCGGTTATGAGAGGGTTTCTGATACAACAGAATGCAATAAAGAAGAGAACTCAAAATGAGAAAAAAGATAAAATTTTGGAGAAAATAAATAAGGCGAGAAGAAATTAAGAGCGAAACCAAAGTTGCAAGAGATTCTGAGAGAAATAAAGCTATATCAAGTACAATATATGAAAATGATAAATCAGGAAATAGAATGGAAAATCAAACAGATGAGACAAAAGACATTTGAATCGGCTAATAAATGTGGGAAACTGCTTGCCTGGCAAATGAAAAAAAGACAAAAACTTAACACCATTACAAATTTGGAAGTGGAAGGAAAAAATTTACAGAATCCAGTGGAGATTAGAAAATGTTTCCAGAGATATTTTAAACAATTATATACACAAGGGCCACAGAAAGAGATTGATATACATCAATTTCTGAAAACAAATGGACTACAAAAAATCTCTCAAGAAAATAAGCTAATGTTGAACTACAGAATAACGGAACAGGAGGTAGAAGGTGCCATCCAGAATATGCAACTGGGTAAATCTCCAGGGCCGGACGGCTTAACTTCAAAATATTATAGATCCTTGAAAGATTGGATAATTCAACCACTAAAGGAAGTTTGTAATGGAATTTTGGAGGGGGGAAAAGCACCAGAGTCGTGGAAGGAAGCTTATATTACACTTATACCGAAAACTGAGTCCGAGAAGACACAACTTAAGAATTACCGCCCCATATCTCTGCTTAATGTGGATTACAAAATTTTTGCAGACATTCTGGCTAAAAGATTCAAAAAAGTATTAGTGGAAGAGATACATAAAGACCAAGCAGGCTTTCTCCCGGGCAGACATTTGTCTGATAATACGAGAAATATAATTAATATCTTAGAAAAATTACAAGTGAACATTAATACTAAAGCAGTTTTTATATTTGTAGACGCGGAGAAAGCTTTTGACAACATTTCTTGGAGATTTATGAAGAAAAATCTTCAGGGGATGGGGGTTGGTCAAGGTTTTGGAAATGGTATAGGTGTAATTTATTCAGAACAAAAAGCTAAATTAATTGGTGACGGAGGAATTTAAGATAGAGAAAGGGACACGACAAGGTTGCCCAATTTCCCCATTGCTTTTTATTTCGGTCCTGGAGGTTCTCCTAAATATGATTAGAAGGGACCAATTGGTTAAAGGTAGAGCCAAACAGTACAAATTGAAAGCATTTGCAGATGATCTAGTATTGACATTACAGGAGCCAGAATCTAGTACTAAAAGAGTACTTGAACTGATTCAAGAATTTGGTCAGGTTGCAGGATTTAAGTTGAACAAGTTTAAAACCAAGGTTTTAGAGAAAAATCTAACCGCGATTGAGAAAGAGAGGTTTCAGAAGGAGACAGGCTTAACGCTGGTTAAAAAAGTAAAATACCTGGGGCTTCCGGGTTGGCGCCATCGCCGAATGGCGGACTCCCTCCGAGCTCCGGAGGGAGCCTGCTCGGCAGGGGCTGGGTCCTACCGCGCCGGCGACGCGGGGACCCTCAAAAACCATGGGCGCTGAAACCCATGGACATAGTGACTCGGCTGGCACCTTTTAAGCCCCCCCTGACCCGCGAAGGAGCCTTTTTAAAGGCTACGGAACGGGTGACAGAGGGGGGGTGGTGCTTTGAGTCCTCCGCTTCCCCTGCCGAGCGAAGCCGCATGCCATTCGACGGAGAGCGCTGACTTCTTCCATTGGAAATTTGGACTGAAAGCACAACCCGTGAGTAATTGGAACTTCGGATCAAAAAAGGCGATAAATTTACAAAAAATTCGGAACGAGCGGGGGAGGCGTAAAAAGGAAGTCAGCCCCCCCCCCGTTGTAGAGGAGCTAAAGTAAAGGACTTAACATCTAAGATCGAGCGCAACCCTATTTTTATAAAGTTACCAAATTTCGCGATGGAATATTATAAGACTGAGCTGGAGGAGAATAGTGGAATGGAATTAAAAAGTAACCCCCCCCCCCCGGAACCTGGGAGTGTCTTTGTTAGAGCGCCGGGAGAAGATAAGGAGAGGTTTTGACAGCTGTCAAAGAGCTGTCAAAACAGAAGAACAAAAATGAGAACTTTGTTACGAGGACTTTGCCGGTTACATTTGTTACAATTTGGATTTAAAATGTTTAAAACAAGGAATAACAAGCTACTTTGACTGGTGGACGTGATCTGGAAGGGAACTGAGTTATTGCAATCCACCTAGAGTTAGCCGAGGGATATTACAAGTTGTTGGCATTGAATTTGAGCAGAACTTTTTATCTCCTGGGAAACTGCAGAAATGGAACACTATTTTGGCTACAGAGGCTTACACATTAAAGCAGACAATAGACTTATCTATTGAAGAATGGAAGGGATTTGACATCATGTTTTGTTCCTGAATAACAGAGCCTTTGCAGAGGAATTCAGAAGTTTTTGGGAATTAGAACATTTGTGCAGGAAAACAGGAAAAGAAAAGGGGGGAAAAAAGAGAGAAGGAGAGAGATCTACAAGAACAACAAGAACAACAAGAATTTGACAAAGTTGGAAGTGGGAACATTTGGGACATCCAGATTTGAAAAAGTATAAAGAAATAAAATTGGAGTTTTTACTCCCAAGTATATAAAAATCTGGATGGAAAAATGGGCCTTATTGAGATAGACTCCTTCCAAGATTGGACACTTAAAATTAAAGATGACTGGTAAAGGACTATGGCTTAAATAAATGTGGGAGCTCCAGGAAGACATCAGAGGTTGATAAATATTGGGAACGCAACCGGGAAAAGGGGGGAGGGAAATTTGGAATCCAAAGGGTGTAAAATTATATTATATTTTATTATATTTTAATCTATTATGCATATTAAAGGGGAGAATGCGCGGAAGGGAACAGGTCGATTTTAGGAGATGGGAAAATATTTTTTAAATTGGGTTAATTGACAACAAGTTTAAAAATTGGGATATGAATTTGCTGAATTGATTTGTAAGAATTGAAATACAAGGGGGGGGGAGGGGAAGTCCTGGAAAGATGTTATGGAAAATAAGACTTTAAATTGGGATGTTTTGTTTTTTATATTGTTTTAATTGGAAACTTCTAATAAATATTATTAAAAAAAAAAAAGTAAAATACCTGGGTGTCAGGGAACTGCCATCGGAGCTCAGGGGGGTGGAGAGGCTCTCGGATGCTGGGAGACCCTCAGATGCTGAGGAAGGAACCAGCAGGGGGAGAGGGAGAGTTTCCGCTGAAGAAGGAGGGGAGGAGGAGACAGCGTCGGAGGTTAGGCTCAGGGACGCTTCAAGCGAGGCCAGTGGTGAGAGCTCAGGACCTCCCCTTGGAACGCCCACTCTGTGCAGAAAGCTGTCACGCAGGGAATCAAGGAGGAGACTTTCTGTCAAGGAACTTTTATGTTGGAAGAAATTCAGGAAATGCCCACTGACGGATTCTGCCAGCGATTAAGGCAGCCATGCACTGATGGCTCCGTGGAGAGGGAGAGTTTTAAAACTAACTACCAAGCTGTGAGAGTCTTAGCGCTCACGCACAAGCAGCCCCTTATCCCATTACACTGGGGGTTAACATGACTGCTAAAAATGTGAATTTATTCAAAGATAACCATGAAAAATGCTGGTCAGAAGTGAAAAAGGATTTAGAAATATGGTCAAACTTGAAGCTTTCCTTGCTAGGCCGTATTGCTGCTATAAAGATGAATGTATTACCAAGAATGTTGATTTTGTTTCAATCATTGCAAATTTTGGACAAAATGGATTGTTTCAAGAAGTGGCAGAGAGATATTTATAGATTTGTCTGGCAGGGCAAGAAGCCCAGAATAAAATTTAAAATACTAACTGATGCAAAGGAAAGAGGTGGATTTGCCCTGCCAGACCTTAAACTTTACTATGAATCAGCCGCATTTTGCTGGCTGAAAGAATGGCTGCTTCTTGAGAACACAGACATTTTGGATTTAGAAGGCTTTAATAATGTATTTGGGTGGCATGCATATTTGTGGTATGATAAGGTCAAAGCACACAAAGCATTTAAAAACCATATTGTCAGGAAAGCATTCGTCTGTTTAACCTGCCGGGAGTTGCAGGGGGAGGTCAAAAGGAATTCAGCCGGTGCCTGGAGAGGTAGGCACATTCCTCTGACCGAGGCAGAATTCCAACAGTGGTAGCAGAGCTGCTGGTTTCTCCGATCCATGGAAGTCTGCAAAAATAGTAGCAGAGCTGCTGTTTTCATCGCTCCATGGAAGCCTGAAGTGAGGGGCTGATTCTCTGCAGCCAGACGCTGAACAGAAGAAGCTGACAGCCAAGCCACGGAGCCCAAGGTATGAGAATTTCGGGCTTAAAAGTGTGAATGCAGAGTGATTCATTCTCTGCTTCACGGGAGCAGCGTTTGGAAAAACAGCTCCGAGTGAGAAGAGGCTTGCATTCCAGACATTCTTGTGGTTTCCTGTTCGAGAAAGGAATGCACAGTTGCTAAGCAATGCCCGTCAGTGGAGTGGAAAGCTACTCAAAAGGGCTGGGCTATCAGGCTATGCCTCAGAGAGGCAAAAACAACCTTGTGTTTTGACTAGGCTCTTACGAACGTTTGAAAGGGACTTTCCAAGCAGCCAGTGTCAGAGCTGCCAGGTGCCAATAGCGTAAACAAACCAGCTATTGGATTTTAGAGGCTTGTGTTTGAGAGTTAATGCAAGGCCTCAAAATGGATGCCAAGAAGGGGGGAGCCCTGCCTTCTCCACCCCTCCTGACCAATGACAATTATTCATCTTGGTCTATAAAGATGAAGGCCCTGCTGCAGAATCAGAGACTGTTTGGGGTGATTGAGAACCCCATCCCTGCAGCACCAACGCGTGCTTGGGAGTCACAGAATGTGAAGGCGAGGACGGCTATAATTCTGTGTGTGTCAGACTCGCAGCTTGTGCATATACAGGATTTACAGCACGTGAAAGAGGTTTGGGACACGCTGAGAATGACACATCAGAGAGATGCAGGTTCTTCAGCGTTGCTGTATTTTGAAAAGCTGACCAATCTGAGGCTTGTGCCTGATGGAGATGTTCAAGCGCACCTGACGGAAATGAAAAATCTGCGCCAACAGATGGTGGAACGCAATTTCCATCTGGATGAGGAAGTGTTTTGCTTCATGGTGATAAACAGCCTGAATCGGACTTACAAATCCGTTGCCAGTCAGCTTGGTTCACTACCGGCGGCACAGTTAACCTCGGAGAGGGTCTATGCTGTGGTTCTTAATGAACATGACAGACTTGCTGCACTGGAGGTCAAGGACAAGGGGAGACAAGAACGGAGTTCTAACACCCCCACTGCTGTTGCTACTGGAGAAAATGCTGTAGCTTTGAACGTTGTCCGATGTTACAATTGTGGACAGACTGGGCATCTTCAGCGGAACTGCAAGGAGCCACGTCAGCACAAAGGAACCAAGGGGAGTTCCACGAAGTCTGATGCGTCAGGCAAAAGTCATACCAAGTCACAGGCGAAGCCTGCAAAGGCCTTGATGTCGCTAAAAGCCACACCAGAAGTGGGGAATTCTTTCGTTTTGGACACTGGGGCCACGGTTCACATGACCCATCACAGAGAGCTATTTTCGACGTTTAAGAAGCAAAGCTTCACTGTACAACAGGCCAACGGTCAAGAGCTGGAAGCGACCGGAATTGGAACTGTGTATCTTGAAAGTCTGAACTTGACTATAAACAATGTTTATTTGGTTCCAGGGTTGAAGTACAATCTGCTCAGCATATCGCAGATTGCTAAGAAGGGACTAAAACTGTCCTATGATGATGAATGCTGCAAAATCTACAAAGATGGAGAGTTGTATCTTTCTGCCAAAGAGAAAGATGGACTGTATTTGTTGACTTTTGATCAAAGTGATTACATAAAATGTAATTCTAACATGATTTCTTTTGCAGGTGTAGCCAAGAAGAACGCCAAACAGGTCACCTCGAGGGTCGACAGGGCATTTCAGCGGGTGTATGCTGATGTGATTGGTCCTCTAGCACCATCTAGAGGCTATGCAAAATATTACCTAATATGTGTTGATTCTTTCACAGGTTTTGTCTGGATTTATCTTTTGGAGAGACCAAAAGACGCCTTAGAAAGTTTTAAAGAGTTTTGTGACAAGGTTAAAAATATGCATGATGCTGACATAAATTGTCTTTGCACAGATGAGAAGCCAATATTTCTTTTACAGGATTTCCAGAGGTTCCTGCAGAAGAAAGGGATAAGACACAAAATTGCTGCTTCCGAAGAAGCATGGAAGAGATGTGTCTGTGTTAGGGTGAACAAAGAATTGCAAAAGGGAATGAAGGCGCAATTGCTTAGTTCACATCTGCCACATGAGTACTGGGCTGAGTCGCTAATGTCGTTTTGTTATACGTGGTTGAGAAAGTTTTCAAAAGAGTTAGGAAGTTCTCCTTTTGAGAAACTGTTCCACAGAAAACCTTCTGTTGCCCATTTCAAGGTTTTTGGGTCTCATGTGAGGACAGAAGCTCCGGGTGCAGTAAAGAATGCCAAAGGCATTTTTGTGGGTTATGAAAAGGGTCTCTACAGAGTAATTTTGTCTGAATCTGGTCAGGTGATTCTCACAAAATTTCTAGAGAGTGCTCCTGAACAGGAGAGAGTGATTGTTCACACATTTCCCACAGGAGATGATGATTCTGATGATGATGATGATGATGATGATTTTATTGAATTCAGTAGTACTGAAGATGACAGCGATAGCTCAGACAGCTCAGTTGTCACAGTCATTGAGAGAAAATCTCACATAATGACTAGACCCTCAGAAGAGGAGGATGAACCACTGATTACGCTTAGTACTGGTTCTCCAGAAAGTTCAGAGGCTGAACCAGAAAGCAGAGAAGAGCAGCACCTCTTACGTAGGTCTGAGAGAGCAACGAAGGGTGTACCACCCAAGAGGTATTCAAAAGAGTTTGCCAACCAAGCTATTGCATGTGTTGCTGTTGTAAACGACCAAGGTCAAATTGAAGCTGTGTCTGAGTCAGAGACAAAGGCACAACAGAGAGTTCCTAACCAAGGTAATGCACTCATTCCTTGGAAGTCACACAACCAGAGAGGTACATTGGTAAAACCAGTGGCGGGTAGTTCCAAGGGTGGAACGGAAACAACAGGGGAATGTTATACATATAACAACTGTTTGTTTTCTTCTCTGGATCATGCATTGCTCGCTGCACGCATTGATTCTTTAGGGGGAGTATGTTACCATAAAGAAGCAATGCAGAAGCAAGCAGCAGCTAAGTCAGCTGCAGGTGGCTGGAAAGCCAGACAGGATGTTGATGTTTGTGACTGTTACCATGGCAAGAAAGGGGCAGTCCATTCTCCGTATTGAGCACCGGACGTGAGCTCAGTGTGTGTGTCATATGACCTGTACAGGATATACAAGGGTGGAGTTTATTCTCTCTGCTGTTTGTTTGAGAAAAGTGCAGACATCTTTATCTGTATGGCTGCTAAAGACAGAAATAAAGGCATGTAGATACACTTCTGTCTGTCTGATTCCCCTCCCTGGGGTAGCAGGGAGGAGAGAGAGAAGCAGTGGTGTGTTTTTCTCACAGTCTGGGAAAAATCGCCGATACAGACCTCGCCTATTTACCTGCCGGGAGTTGTAGGGGGAGGTCAAAAGGAATTCAGCCGGTGCCTGGAGAGGTAGGCACATTCCTCTGACCGAGGCAGAATTCCAACATGTTTAATGTCTAGATAAGATATAAAGATCTACTTGAATGTAAAACCCCAAGGTGGTTGTCACCGATGGAAGCAAAGGCTCAGAAAAAGCTCAATATGGAGGCCAAATGGCCGAAATATTGGGAGATTTTGGAACAAGAAGGAGATAAATTGAAATTGCAGAGCTTTGAGAAATTAAAAGATAAAGTGTGAGATTGGCTTCATTATTATCAAATAAGGGAGGCTTATAATTTGGACAAGAAAATTGGCTTCCAGGTGGAAAAATCAAAATTAGAAACAGAATTGTTAGATTCAAATACTAAGACACTATATTTTTTGTGTGTATAAATATTTATTAAGGTTTTACAAAATCATAACAAAATACAGCGAAAAAAGAAAGAACAGAAAACAGAAAAATACAAAATACAAAAAACAAAAAGTAAATAAAAATAAAAAGAAAGAAGAAAAAAATCCATTTTTCCTTTTTTAACTTTAAAGCTCATTACCTTGTTTCCTTGACCTCCTCACACCTCCCCTTTTTGTATTCACATTTACCTAATCAAATCAGCAAATCCTTACCCTCTTTCAATTTATTATCGTTAACTTTGTATCTTAACATATCACAACTCAAATATTTTCATCCAACAATTCATTTTTGCATACTCTTTCTAACTTTATCACTAATGCCACTTATTTTTAATCCAACGTCATTTTAGCATTCATAAATTTTGCACTGTTTCTGTAGATAGTCTTTAAATTTCTTCCAATCCTCTTCCACCTGCTCTTCTCCCAGGTCTCCTTTAATCAGACGGTCCCTCCTAATCATATTCAGCAAAACCTCCAGGACCGAAATAAAAAGCAGTGGGGAAATAGGGCAGCCTTGTCGTGTCCCTTTTTCTATCTTAAATTCTTCTGTCACCACATTATTAACTATCAATTTGGCCTTTTGTTCTGAATATATTGCACTTATACCATTTTCAAACCCTTGTCCCACCCCCATTCCCTGAAGACTTTTCTTCATAAAATTCCAAAAAATATTGTCAAAGGCTTTTTCCGCGTCTATAAAAATTAAAACTGCTTTGGTGTTAATATTTACTTGTAACTTCTCGAGAATGTTAATTATATTCCTAGTGTTGTCAGACAAGTGTCTTCCTGGAAGAAAGCCAGCTTGGTCCTTGTGTATCTCTTCAACTAATACCTTTTTTAGTCTGTTGGCCAAAATGTCAGCAAAAATTTTATAATCCACATTTAACAGGGATATGGGGCGGTAGTTCTTAAGTTGTGTCTTTTCAGATTCAGTTTTCGGTATAAGTGTAATATAAGCTTCCTTCCACGACTCTGGTGCCTTTCCCCCCTCCAAAATCTCGTTGCAAACCTGCTTTAGTGGTTGAATTAACCAATCTTTCAAAGACTTATAATATTTTGAGGTTAGTCCATCGGGCCCCGGAGATTTGCCTAGCTGCATATTCTGAATGGCACCTTCAACCTCCTGTTCTGTAATTTTATAGTTCAGCATTATCTTATTTTCTTGAGACATTTTTTGTAGTCCATTTGTTCTTAGAAACGCTGAATGTTCTTTCCTTCCACCTCCAAATTTGTAATAGTGTTTAATTTCTGTCTTTTTTTCAACTGCCAAGCTAGCAGTTTCCCACATTTATTAGCCGATTCAAATGTCTTTTGTCTCATCTGCTTAATTTTCCATTCTACTTCCTGATTTATCACTTTCATATATTGTACTTGATATAACTTAATTTCTCTCAGAATCTCTTGCGACTTTGGTTTCGCTCTTAATTTCTTCTCTCCTTCTTTTATTTTTTCCAAAATTTTATCTTTTTTTCTCATTTTGAGTTCTCTTTTTTATTGCATTCTGTTGAATCAGAAACCCTCTCATGACCGCTTTGCTTGCGTCCCAGATTACTCTTTTTTCAACTGTGGTTTTCAAATTTACCTCAAAATAGTCTCTCAAGGTTTTTTGGGCCTTCTTGATGACCTCTTGATCGCTAAATAAGGTGTCATTCATTCTCCATCTAAAGGAACCAATTGGTATTAATTTCATCTCCATCTTTACTGCATTATGGTCGGAGCACGTTTTTGGGCAAATTTCCACTTTTCGTGTCTTAGGTGCCAGTCGTCTAGTTATCCATATTTGGTCAATTCTTGTCCATGTCATTTTGGCCTCAGAGAAGAATGTACCCTCTCTTCCAAGGGGGTTCTTAGTTCTCCAAATATCAATCAAATCCATATTGTCAGTCAGTTCAAAAAAGGTTTTTGGTAGTCTGCCGTCTTTAGTTACAAACTGTCTCTGCACCTTGTCCATATTTGTAGCTACCACCCCGTTCATGTCTCCCATCATGATGATATTATAGTCCATGTAATCCAACAGTGTCTCATGCAATTTCTTGTAGAATTCAGATTTCCCCTCATTTGGTGCGTAGACTCCTACAATCAAAAATTTTTCTCCTTGTGATTGAATTTCGATTGCCACAATTCTTCCTTGTTCATCTTTAAAAACAAATTTTGGAGATAGGCTCTCTTTTACATAAATGACCACTCCTCTCTTTTTTACCTTGTCCGATGAAATAAACTCTTGGCCCAATCTTTTATTAATCAATACTTTTCTATGTAGCCTGGTCACATGAGTTTCCTGTAGGCAAATTAAGTCCAATTGTTCTTTTTTTAATAAATGAAAAACTTTCCTCCTCTTCTCCGGGGAATTCAAACCGTGAATGTTCCAACTTAATAATTGCAGAGACATAGGGTAGTTTTTCTATTTTCCTCCAACTGCTCCCAAAATTTCTTCTTCCTCTGACAGTGGTATTACTTTTCCTAATTTGTCCGATCCCAAAGGTGTTGATACTGTGTCAAGTTCTCCTGGTTTTAAGGCCCTTAGTTCTTCTAAAGCTCCTTTTTGAAGGTCTTCTTTGTAGTCTCTCAAATTTTTTTCCTTATCTTCCACTGATCTTATTTTAAACTTTTTCCCTTTAAAAGTAAAAGACAGCCCCTGGGGGAATTCCCATCTAAAAACAATTTTGTTTCTTCTCAGTAGGGCCACCAAATCTCCGTAGTTGGTTCTAAGAGCCAATAAATATTTCGGAATATCCTTAAAAATTTCCACTCTTGAGTCATTAATTTCCAAAGTCTTCTGGAAGTGCGCGCTCAGTGTTTTATCTCTCTCCTCTTTCGTTTGGAGGGTAACCAAACAGTCTCTCACCCTGTTTTTCCTCCCTCCTTTTCCAAGTCTGAACACACTTACTATCTTAAAGTCTTTCTCCACCTCCAAATCCCAAAATTCTTCAAATTCCTGTGTAAGGTAATTACTTAAGCTCTCTTTTTCAAGTTCTGGAACTGCCCTGATCCTCAAATTAGTCTGTTTATCTCTCAATTCAATCATAGACAGAAGTGCTTGGTGGTCCCCAATCTGCTTGCGCATCGGTTTTATTTCTTCTTCCACAGCCACTGCTTTTTCTTTTGCCTCTTCAGCTATTTTTCGGTTAGACACAGATTCTTCCAGTAATTTTCCAATAGATTCTGTATTAGAATTCACCTTCTGCCCCAAATTATTAATACTGGCAGTATTTTGGTCCATTTTAGTTGATTGTTCAGTAACTTGTTTGCTTATACCTTCCAATCTTTCATAAATTTTATTTAACACTGAAGTAAAATCCCCTTCTGAAGCCATTCCTTTTGACCCAGCTTGTGTAAAATCTTCCCTCTGTGTCACAGGAGGGCCAGGAACAGATGATCTGCATTGCTGGGAAACTGTACTGGGCTGCTGAACTTTAGTCTTAGCCGATCTTGTTATCCTACCTATCCTTCTGTCTATGAATCAAGATCAATCCCACGGTCAAATCTTCCCGTGGAAAATCCCCAAAGTCCAGAATGGAAAAATCCCCCAGCTGGGTGCACAATTTCAATGTTCCTCTAGGGACACCATAACAGTCCTTAAAGTTACAATTAAAAAGTCTTATCCAACTTTCCAAAGTGTCCCTTCAAAAAACAAGCAACAGTTTCAAATCCAAAGAAAACCTTCAAAGTACCCCCCCTTTAAGTCCCAAATTCTTAAACTTCACCTACTCACGGGTAGTTGTTTGACAGCCGAATGAACACAGGAAAAAGGTCAGCACTCTCCAGCAACAGCTTTTGCGGCTTCACCCCACGGAAAAAGCGATCGACTCTCAGCACCGCACCAAACTCCCGTTACGCTCCGGAGCCCCTTGCGGGGTCCCTTCGCAAGTCTGGGGGGCGCTACTGGTGCCCGCCGAGTCCCACAGTCACAGGCTTCTTCTGCCTGTGATTTTTTTGCAAGGGTCTCCGCTTCGCCGTAGCGGAGCTTCCCCTCCAGAACTAGAAGGAGATCGCCATTGCCATTGGCGCCGCCTCCGGAAGTCCCAATACTAAGACATTATCAAGAATGTATAACTTGCTGTTGAAATGGAATACTCAGGATAAAATGGTGAAATCTGCTATGATAAAATGGGCATAAGATGTTGGACACAACATTATGTTTGCTGACTGGGAACAGTTATGGACCACAGGTATGAAATTTACGGCATGTAATGCCTTAAGAGAGAATATTATGAAAATGATATACAGGTGGTACATGACACCAGTCAAGCTTGCAAAAATATATCATTTGCCCGATAATAAAGGTTGGAAATGTAAAGAAAATGAAGGTACATTCTTTCACCTTTGGTGGACATGCCCAAGGATTAAGGCTTTCTGGGAGATGATTTATAACGAAATGAAAAAGGTATTTAAATATACTTTTTTGAAAAAAACAGAGGCCTTTCTCCTGGGCATGGTCGGCCAATTGGTGCCAAAGAAGGATAGAACTTTCTTTATGTATGCAACAGCAGCAGCAAGAATATGCATCATGAAGTATTGGAAGACACAAGATCTACCCACCCGGGAAGAATGGCAGATGAAGGTGATGGAGTACATGGAACTGGCGGAAATGACTGGCAGAATCCAAGACCAGGGAGAAGAATTTGTAGAAGAAGATTGGAAGAAATTTAAAGTCTATTTACAGAAACACTGTAAAATTAAGGAATGTTAGAGGGAGGTTGGAATGAAGCTAAGTGGTTTTAGCAATAATGTTGTTAAGGGGTACGTAAAAATGGATTGTTAACATGTAAAAATGTAAAGTTATAATATATTACGATAAAGTATCAAGATAAATGCAAAAAGGGTAAGTACTTGCTGAAACAACTATTGAACTAGAATACAAAAGAGGGAGGTGTGAGGAGGTCAGGGAAATAAGCAAATGAAAGACAAGACATGGAAAGATTGAAATGTTTTTAATTGCTTTTTTACTTTTTTTGTACTTTGTATTTTTTGTTTTCTTTTTCTTTTTTTCATTTTTGTAATTCTTTTGAAACTTTAATAAATATTATTATTTATTAGGAGCCACCCAATCCAGCTCCAGGTGGAAGCAATTCCGCAAGAATCAAGCAAGAATCGTTTTGATTATTGTTTTAAGGGGGAGAAAAAAGCAAAAACTTTTTAAGCAGCAAGGGGATACACTCTGCTGAACTTACAAACATGAGGAAGGGAGGATAATATCTAATAAATACAACTTTTCCGAGCATCAATACACATCTCTACTTGAAGGGCAGCAGGTGATGGCATGACATGATATCATACCATCATGTTGTGCTTGTGTGTGGTGGGCACCCACATTCTGGGGCTCAGGTTGGTGCCTCTGGTCACAGGTGTCTCCTCCTCCTCCTGCAACAGGCTACTCCCCTTCTCTCCCCCCAAAAAAGAATCCCAGGAGGGGCATGATAAGGGATAGAGTTGAGATCAGCTGCACACAGTCTCAGTCATGGGGAAAGCCCTGGAGAGGAGACTTAGACAGATGCGAGGTGTTTGGGGATCTTTTGTCTTGGTAACTGATTTCACATACAGTAGAGGTTTGAAATTAAACTGTGACTATTTCTATACCCCTTGGAGGATGATACCTTATAGCTCTATACCCCTTGAAGTACGATAAGAGGAAAGAAGATAAATTGGGGAAAACATCCTATACGGATACTTTGTGAGGATTAAGCCTCAGGTGGCTGGAAATTTATGTTCTCATCCCCTGAGTGGATTACAGTGGACCACAGCTATATTTGGAGTTGTAAGGACTTTTATGGACCTGTATGGTTTTTTATTTGAGTTTATATTGGAACCTATATTTGAACTTATATGTGGGATTGAGTATATAAGAGATGGAATAAAAGAAGAGTACAGAAGAGGACCCCCAAACTGAATAGTATTTGATGGTCAATATATGAACTAAACATTTTGGACTGAGTTGTGAAGGTGACATCTAAATGGTAACACTACATGGGACAATGTTTATATATATTTTTATGTACATCACTCCCTGTTTCTCTCCCCTTTCCTTTCTTCAAAATAATATTTGAGTACAGTTGTCATATAGCTGATATATGTTTAAAGGGGTGAATTTTGGAGTGTTTGGTTAAGAAAAGAACTGAAAGTCACTGTGAGGAGAAGGGAAAGAAAGCCCCCTAGAGGCCATAGTTTAAATTTTAATCTCTGATAAATACGATCTCTAGCTCTCTGGTGTAATTACCCACCCCCCCAGTGGTGAAAGTACTTAATATTGATTTTCTTGTCTAAACATGTCAGGGGAAAATGGGGGAAAAATTGGAGGAACTCCAGGTGATAGAAGACAGTCAAAACAGGAGGAAATTAAGGATTTAGACATTCTCTGGTTAAAAATAAAGGAAGAATTTAAACAAAATGAACAACATATGGAGAACAAAATGGTGGAAGTGCAAAAAACTCTGGATAAGAAAATAGAAGGAGTGGTGGGGGAATTGTCAAGTAAAATTAAAGATTTGACGGTTAGATCTAAAACAACAGAACAGCTAGCCAAACAAACTCAGAAAGAAGTTAAGGAAAATAGAAAAGAGACAGATAGAATAAAAGAGGACCTGGTTGAGGTCAGTAAAATGCAAGAACAGATCTGGGACAATATGGCTCTGATGGAAATGAGGCAGAAACAGAAAAAATTTAAATTCAGAGGTGTTGTAGAAGAGCCAAATGAGGATATTAAAACAAAAATGTTTAAGGAATTGGCAAGATGGATGGATTTGAAGGAAAAAGAAATTAAGTATACAATAGAGAATGTATTTAGAATTAAGGTGAGTTCTGTAAAAGCCAAAACCAAAAAATTACCTGGAGACTGTTTGATAATTTTTAACTCATTAGAGATGCAGAATGCAATTTTGAAAATGAGTTATAATAGCAGGCTATTAATTGATGGAAGACCAATTATCATATTTAAAGAGATCCTGATTAGATTCCTTCAAAAAAGAGATGGATACAAACAGCTGGTGACTTCATTGAAGAAAAATGGAATCCAACATAGGTGGGAGTTCCCTGAAGGAATCTCTTTTTATTACAAGGATAAAAAATTCAGATTAACAGATCTACAAGAGGTGAAGAAATTCTCCAGAAGATATGAGAAGGAATTAGGCAAGATGGAAGGAAGCCTTGTTGAGCCCAGATTTACCAGAACAGACCTCTATGGGGAAGCTGAAAACAAAAAGAAGAAAAAGAAAGCACGAAATAAAGAAGAAGAGGAAGAAGAAGGAGAGGGAGAGGAAGAGGAAGGAGAAGGAGAAGAAGAGGGAGAAGAGGAAGAGGACGAACAGGACATTAGCAAAACCACTAGAATTTAACTTTCTCTCTCTACAAATTAAAGAGAGAAATGACGTTGAAACTGATTACTTGGAATATTCATGGGTTTAATGAAAAATCTAAACGAAATAAAGTCAAATCACTCCACGAACTCTATCAGACCACAATTCGATTTATCTGGATTAAAAGGTAGAGAACAATACTCATTTAGATGGAGGATGAATGACACTTTATTTGAGAACCCAAAAATAGTAGCAAAAGCGAAAGAGACAATTAAGGATTATTTTGAATGGAATTTACATAAAGAAACCAGTCTGTACACTGTATGGGAAACGAATAAAGCTGTTATGAGAGGTTTCCTAATCCAGCAAAATAGCCATAAAAAGAAAGAAAGAGAAAGAAAGAAAGAAATTCTGGTTCAACTCATGGAAAATGAGAAAAAATTGATAATAAAACCAAAAGATGAACAAATTAAACCGACTATTAAAATGCTACAAACTCAGTATTCCATGTTGGTGAATAAAGAAGTGGAATGGAAAGTAAAATTAATGAGACAAAAAAAATTTGAATGAGCAAATAAAACTGGGAAGCTTCTGGCATGGCAGCTGAGAAAATGTCAAAGTCAAAATTTAATTAATAAAATCAGGATAGGGGAACAGCTGACGGAAGATCCAAAAGAAATAAGAAGAGCCTTTCAAGGATTCTATAAGGAACTTTACAGGAAAGGAAAAGAAGATATAAAAAAGATAGAAAGATATTTGGAAATTTATAAAGGAAAACAGATATCATTGGAGGAAAGAGAACAATTAAATGCCCCAATAACTAATCAAGAAATCCAAAAGTCAATAAAGAAGATGAAACAAGGCAAAGCCCCAGGACCGGATGGGTTAACCTCTAAGTATTATAAATCACTTGGTGAGCAGCTAGTACCGGTTCTAGGGGAAGTAATGAATGCTATTTTACAAGGAAAAGGGAAAATACCAAACTCCTGGAAGGAGGCTTATATAACATTAATCCCCAAACAAGATGCGGACCATCAGAGTGTTAAAAATTTTCAGACCAATATCATTGTTAAACAATGACTATAAACTTTTTGTGGCTATCTTGGCCAACAGATTGAAGACAATGTTAAATGATTTAATTCATAAAGACCAGGGAGGTTTCTTGCCAGGTAGGCAATTGAAGTATAATGTGAGACATATTATTAATATATTGGAATACCTGGAAGTAAGAAATGATAAGCAGCCGTACTGATGTTCATCGATGCTGAAAAAGCATTTGATAACGTATCCTGGTCATTTATGAAGAAGAGTATAGAAAAGATGGGGATCTGTGGCACCTTTTTAAAAGGAATTGAGGAAATTTACTCAGAGCAGAAAGCAAAATTAATTGTGATCAACACCTTAACAGACTCATTTGACATTACAAAGGGCACCAGACAAGGGTGCCCACTATCTCCACTGCTTTTTATCAGTGTATTAGAAGTACTAATAAATTGCCTGAGAGGAAGAACAGAGATAAAAGGGGTCAAAATAGGCGCCAAAGAATTCAAACTTAAGGCCTACACGGATGACTTGGTATTAACCTTAGAAGAACCTCAAGAAAGTGTAAAAATAGCATTGGAAGAAATGGGAAAATTTGGGCAATTGGCAGGATTTAAATTGAATAAGACAAAGATGAAAATGTTAGGCAAAAATTTAGAAAAAAGTGAAGTAGAAAGGTTAGAACAAGAAACTGAAATCAAGGTGGTCAAAAAAGTTAAATATTTGGGAATTTGGATGACGGCAAAGAACATAAAAGAGAATGTTATGAAGATGGTCTATCGTTGGTATCTTACTCTCACCAAATTGGCAAAAATGTACAGAACTAGTAGTAAAACTTGCTGGAAATGCAAGGAAAAAGATGGCGACTTCTATCATATGTGGTGGTCATGTAATAAATTAAAAGAGTTCTGGGAATCGATTTATAACGAGTTTAAAAAGATGTTTAAGTATTGTTGTTGTTGTTTAGTCGTTAAGTCGTCACTGACTCTTCGTGACCCCATGGACATGTTTAAGTATAGCTTTCCCAAAAAGCCGGAAGAATTCTTGCTAGGTTTGGTGGGAGAGGATATTAAGAAGATTGATCAAAGATTATATCTGTATGCAACAACAGCAGCCAGAGTTCTGATAGCTCAAAAGTAGAAGCAACAGGAGATGCCGACAATAGGAGAATGGCAGATAAAGCTGGTTAAATAGGCTGAGATGGCTAAATTGACACACAGAATTCGCAATCAGGAGGAGACAAAGTACCAAAAAGAATGGTGTACATTTTTTATTTATATAAGTGAGACTGTACAAATTTGAAAACGTTGGCAGGATTGAAGTAAACCTTATGTAATGTTGTAATACCTAATCAAAGAAACTGTGAATTATAGAATAGAATAGGGAAAATTATGGAAGGGAAGGATGGAAGTCAACAGCTCTATGGAGCATAAAGTAGGATATATGTAATAAGATATGATGTTTTATTGGTGTTGGTGGGTGTTGGTGGGTGATCTTAAATCTCAATAAAAATTATTTTAAAAAGAAAAGAAAATTGTGTTTTTACTAAGAAAGAGTTAACTCAAACTTTCGTGGAACCAGAAGAAACCTAAGTCCTCCTAAAAAAAGGAGGCAAAACTTGATGGATCTCTTTAACAGTGAGACCGAATTGTCTGCCTCAACATTCAGTCTGAGCTGTTACATGACTGAAATGTGTCCCAATATATGACTGTCATTGATTAATCTCCCCCAGGAATTTCAAAACGACACTTTAAGAAGTATCTGAATTTGTACAAGAGGGACAGGCCACAACAAACTTTAAAGTAAATACCTTAGAATATTTACATGGGTTTGCAGAAGAAAATATGCTGTACTCATTGATTGATTCTTAAAGAAATTCCTGAAGTATTAGCTTTAGTGGGGGTTGCGCAGCACATCTGCTGTGGCACTCCCCATTTTACCTCAAGTGGTGAAATGGGATAGACCACTCTTGACAGCAAGGCAGCCCAAAGTCTGCCATTCTTCTCTGGTAGGGACTTTATCTTCCTTCCATTTCTTTTTTCTCCCCATTTTACCTTAAGTGGAGAAATGGGATGCACCACCCAAAGTCGGCTAATATTAATTGATTAAAATTGGACCTGAAAGTCTGGCCAGGGATTTCACCCCTGCCCGCTGCCAAAGCTATTTCCCACCTCCAAGCACTATTATTTTGCCCAAGAAATGTTGCTTTTGGTAAAATGATACAACACACATGATTAACCATATATATTTATTTTGGACATGATTCAATGACCTCATTTGCACCTGAAAGTCAAGTACAGTCTTTCTTTAAGGAGGAGCTTCTAGACATCTGGTAAGAAAGCCTTTGTGTCCTCAGGCTGAGACCTCCCCTGCTTCAACCACTAGGCCTCCAATTTCCATAAATGATGGGTTCTTCTGGGCGGTGGTGGTTTGCCTTCTCTCAGCTACAGCTCATTGGAATCCTCGTCCATTGCTTCAGTGCACTCAAATTGAGTGATCTCAGTTCCTAATGATTCAAGATCAGTCTCCAGCAACCCCTCAGTGTAGTCACACACACTAGCTGTTCCACAGCCTCGGATAGCGCCCAGGGTGATGTTTCCCCCTGTTGGGAAAAACAAACGCATATTTTTTTGAATCCAAAACCCACTCCCTCAAACAGAAGGGTGGGCAAGTTTTCTCAGACCTAGAGCCTTTTTCCAGTCTGGGTGACCTTCTGGGAGGTCCACATGCCAATAGAAACATATGTAAATTTCACCTTTGCACTGCAGGCTATTTTATACATACATTCAACCCCCCCTCTCTATACTCCCTCCAGGTAACCAAGATTCAGGGGCAACAATCCAGCCAGGCCAAAGCATACAGGTAGGGTATGAAGTGGGGCTTGTGAGGGCTGTGGCCTATGGAGAGGAGGTGTGGCTAAGGAGGATCCCAAAGGCCAGAGAGAGAAAGTCCTAGAGGAATACCTTTGGCCCCTAGGCCTGTGGGTCTCCATCCTACTCCTCCCCCCCAATTTAAAGTGCAAATTTTAAGATGTATTTTTATTTAACAAAATCTATGCTTTAAATGTATAGTACAGATGGGGCATTACCTGCACTCCATCATACAAGACTCACCGATGTTCAGGCGAGCCCCAATGTATAAGCATTGATCCTCCTCATTTCTGCAGCTGACGGTCTTATTGCCCTCACACTCGTCTGAAGAGATGGAGAAGCAACTCGAGCACTTCAGCCCATTGGGCTCCCTCGTCTCACTCTCAGGCACTGGAAAACAATCACCACACCACACCAACATTGCAATTAGTCAATGTATTTCTTTTGCAGATGCAAACCACAACTTGCTGTATGTGAGGGGTGGGAATTGTGCTTCTTCTTCCAAGATGGATGCGTACCACCTTATAGCACTTCTGCAAGTGGAGTGCTTCAGCCATGCTCCATTCATCCAGGGCTACATTAATGCATGGTGCAAGAGATTTCTGACTGGGGCCACATTCACAGCATACATTTCAAGCAAAGGGATACCACTTTAAGCAATTGGGCTTAGCGCTGAGCACCACTGGGGGGCATTCTGAGAGACAAAATGGTAGCCATGGATGCACAGAAATGATGATAAAATTCTACAAAATGGCCCTCGTAGAGTGGTAAAGAGAAAGAAAGCTTTTCGTAGTTTTATCCTTAAAAAACACTTCTGGGACAACATGTGCTTAGTTTTGGTAAAATCATGATTTCACCTAAGAAAAAATGCCAGCTAATAAGAGCTATTGTGTGGGGTTTGTTTGCTAATCCATAGCTCTGTGAGGGGAATAGGGGTTTTCCAATTAACTCTCCTTACCAGAGCTATGATGAGTGCCAACAACTGCTGGACAAATCACCAACTAATACGCTCCACGATGGCTATCAAATTTTACCTCAACACCGGCTTCAAGGAAGGAAACCAAGGCGCAAAATGAACACTCAAGCCCTTCAAGATCTCATTAAGTGGGATTGCTTCCAAAGGACTCTTAAGGACCACCTGCTTTCACAATTCCTTGATAAGATCGAGGAACACTGGACCAAGCTAAAAACATCCATTATTGCAGCCTGTGAACAAACTATTGGATACCAAACCAAGGAACACCAGAACTGGTGTGCTGTTATTCCTATCTTCCTCTGCACCTGAGGGTCTCAGGATGCAATTCATGCTAGCTCACTAAGCCAGGCTCCAGCTCAGCGCAGCTTCCAGCTTTGGGGTTCTTGGTTCAAATCCCAACCCCAGGTTCTGTCTCTAGTTTGAAAAGGATGGTGATACAGGCCTGCGTCAGCAGCTGGTGTACGCCAGGAGCCTAGCTGGGGCTTACAGATTGAACCTTCGTATTAACTGTTTCAGTGAGGGCCACATTTCCTTCTAGGCAAGCTTCTCAGGGCCACATGCCAGTGACAGGGCCTGTTGTGAAAGTGAGTGGAGCAACAAATGTAATTTTTTATACTTTTTATTCTTTGCACCACCTGGTTCTTCTCCCCTTTGTGTAGATAGTGTTCCTCTATAGCTTACTAATTAGGTGGCACTGGAGCCCATTGCATCTAATACATCTTTCTTAGCATTTGCTTTAACCTGAAGATATTAATTCCCTGAATGCAAACAAAAAATAAATCAGTTCCTTCCTCTACAAGAAGGACAGAGGCCTGTCCCACAAATATATCTCTACAAATGCAAATGCATCAAAGAAAATGGGTCACTCTAGGTTTGGGGGCTAGAACTCTGGGAAACCAATGAGGCAGTGAGTTGTAGTGGTTAGAGGGTTGGACTAGAATCTAGGAGACCAGGGTTCAAATTCCACTGTAGCCATGACACTTGCTGAGTGGCCTGGGGCCAGGAACCATCTCTCAGCTTAACCTATTTCACTGGATATTTTGAGGCTAAAATGGTGAGTGGGAGCTCAAGCTTTTTGGAGGAAAGCATAGGATGTAAATACCAGAAGCAGCTGTTGGAGAGGAACTGTGAGTAACATTATGGGAGGGGCGTTTCTGGCACTAAGGTAAAACTGTGGTGCTCCCTTGTAATTTTTGCTAATAGAGGCTGTATGTTGTTCAGGTAATCTTCTTACTGGGATTTTAGGTTTTGTTCTATTAGTTCCTGCCACCCCCATACTATGGCTCCAATGCTTCCCTGCTGGTTCCCTCTGTCAGTAGCTTCTCCCTGTCCCACCAGTCTGAATTAGGTTTGAAATCTTCTTTCCTAGTGTCGCCCTCAGGCATCTCCTGGAGCGACTGGCTGCCACCGCTCCTCCTTGTCTAGCCAGTCCCTGACATCAGGATACTGCCAAAAACTTGTTTGTCTTTCTTTGACCTCTCTCATTGTTTGAGTTTTGTGAGACCAGCTTTCCTGATTATTGTACTTACTTTCAGGAGGTCCGCTGTTGCACATATCTGTCTTGCAGCAGGAGAGCTTGCTCTGGGTGTACAGTGATGAGGTTATGGAGACACTGGAATAGTCTGCATCACACAACTCTGTATTGATGCAGGACTTGAGAACCATTGTTGACGGCAAAAGTGCTATAAAAGAAAGAATTGGAATAGGAAATAGCTAGTCCTGGAGATAGGGCTGGTCCACTCATGAGGCAAGGGTTGATGGTCACCTTATGTGGCAGCATCCACAGGGGCAGGGGATCTGACCACCAAGAAAAGCATTGCCTGATGCTGCTCCCTTTGAAGCTGTGGTGTGATCCTTGGAGGCAAGATCTGCCACCTCCTCGTCAGTTCCTCTCCCCCAGCTGAGCCACCCCATGTTCCTGTTGTTCGTGGCAGGGACCTTGGAGCTCCTTCCTTTTTCTATTTTAATATAATGTTTATTAAAATTTATTTTTCCCTTTATAACAAGCAAATAAAATTTCTTCATCACATATATCTATGCTCAAATTGAGCTTTGACTTCCTCCCATCCTCCTCCCTGACTTCCATATGCAATCACTTTTATTTCGCATTTCTAAATCATCCTATTTACTTTATCTCCATACTTAAAAGACTTCTAATATTTATAAATAGGTATCAAATCATAACCTAACAAAATATTTTAAATCAATCCTGCAAATGTTTTAAAATGTTTACAATGTCTATTTTTATTTTGTACAAATCTACTCCAGTCTCGCTGGTTTCAGATTTCCCCCATTGCAAGTTTAAAAGGTAAAGGGACCCCTGACCATTAGGTCCAGTAATGACTGACTCTGGGGTTGCGATGCTCATCTTGCTTTATTGGCCGAGGGTGGTGGCGTATAGCTTCTGGGTCATGTTCCAGCAGGACTAAGCCACTTCTAAGACCAGTTCAGGAGGTTTCATGGGAAGGAATTCATCAATGAAATAAGTTTTGTGACTGCCCAGGTAACTGGACAGGGTGGATAAAAATCAATTATTATTTTTTTAAAAATCAAAATAATCAGATTTTTAAATTTAAATCAAAATTTAAATTTAAATTGGACTTTTAAAATTTAAAATGTTGTTGGTGGAAAAATCTTTCTAAAGATAGTTTTCCATTTAAGTTACATTATAGTCCAAAGGCTATCCTCATCAGGAAATAAGGATTTGTTTTAAGTTTTTCATGTGTGCTGTAACTCCCTCCAAGGTATTTCTTAAAAAATCATTAAACCACATCAGTTAACAAACATGGATACGTATAGTGTTATTGTTTTAGTTAAATAAATTGTTTAAATTGTTATTAATGAAATGATTATTTTTTCCTTCCAATAAAGTACAGCAGAAAAGTTGTCCAAATATAAACAGTTAATTTATTAAACCTTACAAAAATTTCATAATTATCTGTGAGTGTATTTCTAATAGTATAACCAAATCAGTATTTTTTGATATAACTGTAAAAACTACTCAAAAATTTATTATTCCAAAAACAAAACCTTCATCTCGCTGTAAATATTAAGATTATGCCAGCAAGAATGAGTCTTTCTGTAAAAATAAATAATTTAAATCAAGTCTTACAGAGTAGTTGTCTAAATCGTGATTTAAATGCTCCACTGGCAGACAAGCAGGACTGGTCACTGGAATCGTCACACTCCTCAGTGGTGGGATTTATGCAATGTTTTCCTTGATTGTAACAAGCCTCACATATCAGAGATGCCACTGCAGACAGGGGGGAAATGGGTTTAGAAAACATTAGTAACTGTGTAGGAGGAATAGGTCTGCATCATGGTACATGAACACAACACTTTCTGCTACAAACTTCATCTTACGAGAGGCAGCAAAGGCCACTGACTTGGATAGTTTCAAAAGCGGACTAGAAACGTACATGGTTACCATCCTCAATTGATTCCCCCCCCCCCTGCAATATTGTAGGCACTATTTGTTTGAATACTAGTTACTGGAAACCACAGAAAGGGAGCTGTTGCACTCAGATCTTTCTTAGGGGCTTCCCATAGGACCCATGGCAAGAACAAGAGGCTAGACTAGATGGACCATTGTTCAGCTACATAATGCTTTCTATATATATTCCCTCTGTAGTTCTGAAACTCTGAATGGGGGTGGGCGTTGCATAGAGCAGAGAATGATTGTCCAAGATG
The DNA here is from genome assembly GCF_964252035.2 of Podarcis erhardii. NCBI lineage: Eukaryota > Metazoa > Chordata > Lepidosauria > Squamata > Lacertidae > Podarcis > Podarcis erhardii. The sequence goes on along the minus strand of NC_138511.1, from coordinate 80,947,015 downwards.
ACTCCTGCAGTCTGAGGGAGAGGACCAGTAGAGAAGGTGTGGGGAAACCCTTAACCCTCCCGAAGTTGTTGTACTACAACTCCCATCAGCACCAGCAAACATGACAGACTCTGGTAAGCACATCTGGTACTCCTGTGACCTGACTCCACTCAGAGATTGGAGTGGCATTTAACACCAGGAAACTTAAAGTTTGCATGGGGGGGGGGCAGGGTAATTCCGCTCCAAAATATGAGAAGAATAGTGCCTATACATTGTCTCCTATCATAAATTTCTACAAATGCAAGAAACTTACTCTTTGCTTTAAATATGAGCTAGGATTCTGGTTCATCGAAGAGTGAACTACTGCCTTTCTCGCTCCCTCAATGTAGTTGGGGATGCCACACCTCTCTGTAGGCATTTGGTTAAATAAAAATTGAATATTGGGAACAAAACAATATATCATTGAGGATCCTTTGTAATCATTGAGAGCCAGTGTGGTGTAGTGGTTAAGAGTGGTAGTCTCGTAATCTGGGGAACCAGGTTCGCATCTCCGCTCCTCCACATGCAGCTGCTGGGTGACCTTAGGCCAGTCACACTTCTCTGACGTCTCTCAGCCCCACTCACCTCACAGAGTGTTTGTTGTGGGGGAGGAAGGGAAAGGAGAATGTTAGCCGCTTTGAGACTCCTTCGGGTAGTGATGAAGTGGGATATCAAATCCAAATCCATCTGGCCTTGTGCTTTATTCCTCTTCCTTTCAAAGGAACCACAAGTCCTGGTTCCTTCCTCATGCTGCTTTAATGGCTGACCCCCCCCCCCCGCTTCGTTCCTTCCTGGAATCATGACGAACAGCCCAGCGGCTGTGGTTCTGCTCACCTGGAGGAAGCAGGGCCAAGAGGAGGCAGGAGATCAGGAGTGTCTTCATCATTCTAGAGAGCTGAAAAGGCAGGAAGGAGTTTGAGAACAGCACTGGGCCAAGCAAGGAACTGATGCATGAAGAGGCTTAGTTGGAGTAATTTGTAGAGGATTGCAAGGAGTACTTTGCCAGCACCCAGGAACAATGGATTCAGGACAGAGTCACAAATTGCTAGAATTCTAATTATGCTATGCCATAATGTAAAGCACAGTGTTGAAAAGCAATTAAATCTCTTCCCCCTTCCAAGGACACGTCCCTCCTAATCTGTGCCAGCCTCAATTTCTCAACCCTGGATGTGGGGAAACGGGTCCCATCAGGTTACAGTATTGAAATTGGGTTAGGCTTCTGGAAGCCAAGGCAGTATCCCTGACAGTATGAACTTATTTGAAAGGGGGACAAATGTCTCTCCACAGTTTCCTTTGTGGTACAGTAATAAAATGCACAGTGACCCGGATCCCCTCCATCCCATTAAATGCACTTGTTTGAATTGGTCCACTTGCTCTTTAAAATAAGTTGATTAGAGTTAAGAGAGTCCCATGGACTGCAGAAAGATCAAACCTCTCCATTCTGAAGAAATCAGCCCTGAGTGCTCACTGGAAGGACAGATCCTGAAGCTGAGGCTCCGATACTTTGGCCACCTCATGAGAAGAGAAGACTCCCTGGAAAAGACCCTGATGCTGGGAAAGATTGAGGGTAGGAGAAGGGTATGACAGAAGACAAGATTGTTGGACAGTGTTCTCGAAGCCATTAACATGAATTTGACCAAACTGTGGGAGGCAGTGGGTGACAGGAGTGCCTGGGGTGCTCTGGTCCAGGGGGTCATGAAGAGTCGGACACGACTAAACGACTAAACAACAGAGTTAAGAGCAGGTGGGGGGGATTGCAGGTCTGTGTGCAGAGGAGATTGCAGATTTAAGGGACTATCTTTTACTGGGGTTGGATATACGCAAGCACAGCTCCACGTCCTTTGCTTTGGTTTCTCTTGTGATGCTGATGAAACTCAAAGACATCGTGAATGATGTGGATTTGGCATTTGGACAATGAGAGATGGAGAGTGGCAGCACCACAGATGTCCTGGGAGAGTTTTCTTGTTGCAATGTTAGTACAGTGGTACCTCGGGTTACAGATGCTTCAGGTTACAGGCTCTGCTAACTCAGAAATAGTACCTCGGGTTAAGAACTTTGCTTCAGGATGAGAACAGAAATCAGGCGGCGGCGGCTCGGTGGCAGCTGGAGGCCCCATTAGCTAAAGTGGTAACTAAGAGAGTCTGTGTACTGGTCCAGTAAACGCTTCCGCTGCGCAACCAGCAACAGTTCTCTTTGCAGAGTATTAATTAAGTCCAGTGCAGAGATTCTTGTTGCAGTACAAGCTTCAGAGTCTCAGCAGCAAAGGAATAACGACATAGGGAAGCCTGTCTTTCCAAAGACAGGTTTATTGCAGACAGATAACAGAAACACCTCCAGAGCTTTCAGACATTTTTGCTTCACGCCCCCACAGGCAGAGAAAACAAACACTCTTTATATACTGAGCAACTTAACAACTTAACAAGCTTGACTACTTAAAGTCACATGACATTGCTAACTTGCCAGTGTCTTAGGTTTCACACCCTAACACCCCCTCTCGCTGGCAATACAAAAACAAAATTACTTCAGACCCATTTCTTCACAAAAGTTTTCATGCCGCTGAAACCCAAGCGGTTTTGTAAAACCATCAGCTTGATTTTCATGACTGGGACAGTAATTTAATTTAACAATTCCTGCTTTTACCGTTTGACAAACATTTTGAAAGCGGATATCCAAATGTTTTGTACGACCTTTAAACTGCCCATTTTGTGCTAACTTAAGACACGGTTGATTATCACTCCATACAGTGATTGGAGTGATGGCCTTTTCATACATCTCTTGTGCCAAGCATTTGTAAAATTCTAGATCTCTACATAACTCAGATAAGGCACAGAACTCAGCTTCTGTTGACGACAAAGCAATCAGGTTCTGTTTCTTGGATCTCCACCCAATCAGAGAGTTACCAAATTTTATTACACAGCCAGACACTGATTTTCTATCCTTTAAATTTGCCCAATCACTATCTGCAAAACAAGTAATCTGTGCTTGTCCTTCAGAAGATAATTCAAGGCAAAAATCTTTGGTTTATTGTAAATATCTTAACACTCTTTGAATTCCTTTCCATGCATTTACACTAGGTTTTGAAGCTTCTCTGCTGAGTAAGTTAACAGCGTAAGCAATATCTGGTCTACTCCATTGCGAAAGATGAAGTAAGCTTCCCAGAGCTGACTGAAAGATTTCAGCACGCTTGAATTCAGCACTATCCTTGAACTCATTATCTTTTACAAAACCCATTTCCATTGGTGTTCTAACACCTGCACACTCCGTCATGCCAAACTTTTTCAACATTTGCAATATCTTGCCTTTTTGATTCAGTAGAAAACTGCCATTTTTGGTCCTATCTATCTGAACACCAAGATAGACCTTTACATCACCAAGATTCTTAACTTTGAAGTATTTATTTAACTCTTTGGCTAGTTTTTTTACTTGTTCTTGTGTCTTTGAAGTATAAATCAGGTCATCTACATAAACAAGCAAAGATTCTCGAGCATCTCCTGAACCTCTGAAATATAAGCAATTGTCAGCCTTGCTCCTGCTAAAACCAATGCCTACCAAAACGTCATTCAAACACTCATTCCAATTATGAGCAGATTGCTTGAGTCCATAAATAGATTTATGTAGTTTCCATACCTGATTTGATTTACCAACTTTCAATCCTGGCGGTAGCTCCATGTAGAGCTCTTCAGCCAAGTCTGAATGAAGATAAGCTGTAGAGACATCAAATTGATTCACTTTGAACCCTTTCTGAGCAGCAACTGCTAATAGTGCCCGTAGGGTTTCACTCCTTGAAGTGGGCGCATAGACTTCGGAATAATGTAACCCCTTTCTTTGCGTAAAACCTCGAGCTACAAGCCTTGCTTTGTACTCTGGTTTCCCCATCGCTGTTGTCTTTATCCTGTACACCCACCTACAACTTACTGCCTTGGTACCTTCTGGCAGTTTGGTGATGGAAAACACACCCAGTTCTTTCATAGAATTCAACTCTTTTTGCATGGTCTCACGCCACCTACTGGCCTCCTCCTGGGGTAATTGCTCAACCTCCTCAAAACTTTCAGGTTCGCAATTTGCCAAACCAGCCCAAACACTAATAGCTTGGTACCTTTCAGGAGGTTTACCTTTGTTGGCACGCTTGGAACGCCTTAACAGTTCCTGTGATGTTCCTTCAGTTTCCCCCTCTGACCCAGAATCACTAGTCGTCACCTGTTTGTCACTAGTAGTTGAAGAACTTTCTGATTCTGACTTTACACGTCTCTCTTGCTGTACAGGTGAACTTTTAGAGCTAGAAGATTCTGACTTTACAGGTCTCTCTTGCTGTACAGGTGAACTTTTAGAGCTAGAAGATTCTGACTTTACAGACTTGGGTGAACTAGACGATTTCTCACCCTCGTCCTCAGACTCAAATTCCTCAGCCTGTTCTGGAACTAATACCTGCCCTGGGGCCTGAGTTTCATTGTTACTGTTCACCACATCAAATAGTATGTCAGGATTTCCATGAATTTTATTCCAACCATCCTGTTCACAAAATTCCGCACTTCTGCTGATTGTGATTTTTGTTTGATTGCCTTCTACATTCACAAATCTCCAACCTTTTGTGTTTGCTTGATAACCACAGAAAAACATTTCTTTAGATCTAGGATCGCCTTTCCTACGTTGTGCCCTAGGCACCAGCACATAAGCACGACATCCAAAAACTCTTAGATGATCAATTTTTGGTTTTTTCCCAAATAGCATGAAGTAAGGAGTGTTGTCTACTGTGCTATTGTACACTCTGTTAAAAGTATAATTCGCATACAGTGCAGCCTCAGCCCAAAAACGCTGTGGAAGTCCAGAATCAAACAGCAAAGCAGCAATGGCTTCCTGTAATGTTCGAAATTTTCTTTCGGCAACTGCATTCTCCTGTGGTGAATAGGGATTGGTAAGTCTATGAACTATACCTTTCCTTTTTAACCACGTCTCCAGCGTGTGGTTCACATATTCCCCACCACGATCTGATTGTATTTTACGCACCCTGGTGTCAAATTTACATTCGACTTCTTCAATCCAATCCATCAGGATGGAAGCTGCTTGTGATTTTTCTTTCAGAAAGAAAACCCAACTAGCCCTTGAAAAATCATCCACCAAAATTTGCATAAATCTCGCACCTCCAAGCGATTTGACTGGCATAGGGCCACACACGTCTGTGTGCACAAGTTCAAAGGGTTTCTTGCTTACTCTATCAGATCTAGGATAGTTACATGTCTTAACCTTAGCATGTTTACAAGCACAACAATCCAGAAAATTTGGACAGGGTTTAATGTTACACTCCTCAGCTAAATCTGGCATCTTGCTTACATACTTAAAGCATATATGAGCTAACCTTCTGTGTAGTAGATGTGCACAACCTGTATGAGGAGCCTTATTTACACACTTAGCTTGTGCTTCACCTGTTGAACATCTACCTGCTGCTAACTGCTCTTCATCCAAAACAAAAAGCCCATCCTCACAGGGAATTTTAACTAGCTCCTTCCCCTGTTTCGAAATGGTGCACACATCATTTTCAAACTCAACCTTAAAACCACTTTTTACCAGGCATGACACACTCAAAAGTCCATTCTTCATTCCTGGAAGAACAAAAACAGGAAGGTTAGTTTGCAAACAGTTAACATAAATTGTGCCTTTAAGGTTCATTTCTCGTTTACTATTGTCTGCTATAGTCACATTGCAACTGGCAATGTCTTGCAGTTCATCAAGCTGCCACTAGATGTCGCTGGAACTAAACTGTGACTGGCTCCACTGTCAATTATCCACTTCAAGGTTTGTTGGCTCCTTTTAGGACTCTGTTGTGCTGCCATTGCAGATAGTCCCTTATCAGCACCTGCTCCCCCTCTGGATCGTTGATTCTTGTAGTTCTCACGTCGTCTTCCCCTGTAGCTCCGGAAACTGGCCTTGGACTGTTGAAATTCCTGTTGCTTTTCTGGACACTTTGCTATCAAATGAAACCTGCTGCCACATTGAAAACATGACTTGCTGGCCATAGCAGACACTTGTGAGGCTTCCTTACAGCTCTGCCTGCTAGTTCCCCCACACTGGGAATTATCTGAACATCCAACCCTTGGGGTATTTGAATTATCAATACGTTTTCGATGATGTTGATATTCTTGCTCACACAATCTACCAGTCACATAATTCATATTCAGCTGGTCCTCTGGCAAAACTTGTAAAGTTAGTACTAAGTTTTCAAACCCTGCATGCAGGCTGCTAAGCAGAGTATAAACTTTAATATTTTCAGGAAAATTCACACCTAGAGATGACAGTCGGTTGAAATACTCAGTCATCTGTGACGTGTGTTCAACCACACTATTCCCTGGCTTCAGTTTCAACTCATACAAAGCACGTATAATGTTCACCTTCTCTCCGGGCGTGGCTCTATGGTGAATTCGCCTAAGAGCTTCCCAAATTTCAAATGCAGACCTTAAATTTTCCACATGAGGTAATTGGGAATCATCTATCGATACCATCAACATGCATCTAGCTTTAGTGTCCATTTTATCATGTTCCCTGTTCTGAGCATGTGCAGCAGCCTGTTGCTCTGCTGTGGCATCTGCTGCAACAGCCACAAATGGCTTTTGCCTCTGGACATAGTCAGCCCACACTTCTTTGGCTTCCAACCAGACTTGAGCCCTCTTAGACCACTGTACGTAATTAGCAGAGTTCAACTTTGTAAAGGGAACCTGGAAATTTTCCACTGCCATTCTTGGGGTCGGCTGCTACTCCCTCTGTGTGCCCTTGCTTCTCTTTCCCCTTGGGATTTGTTTTACTCACTTTTCAGATGCCTCCAGCCTCCTCTGAAGCCTTTTAAACTTTTTTTTCCCTCCGTCTCTTCACTTACGCAGCTCTCTCAACTTTCTGCAGCCTCTCAGTTCCTTTAAGAGCTGGATTTACGACCAAGCCGGTCTTCTCTCATCCGAAAGCTGCTTTCACTTTCTCTGCACACAATACAGCTGTAGAAATGTAGAAGGAGCCATAACCTAAGAGAGTCTGTGTACTGGTCCAGTAAACGCTTCCGCTGCGCAACCAGCAACAGTTCTCTTTGCAGAGTATTAATTAAGTCCAGTGCAGAGATTCTTGTTGCAGTACAAGCTTCAGAGTCTCAGCAGCAAAGGAATAACGACACAGGGAAGCCTGTCTTTCCAAAGACAGGTTTATTGCAGACAGATAACAGAAACACCTCCAGAGCTTTCAGACATTTTTGCTTCATGCCCCCACAGGCAGAGAAAACAAACACTCTTTATATACTGAGCAACTTAACAACTTAACAAGCTTGACTACTTAAAGTCACATGACATTGCTAACTTGCCAGCGTCTTAGGTTTCACACCCTAACAGTAACTCAGGTTAAGAACAGTTTCTTTCTTTTTTTAAAATATAATTTTTATTAACAGGCCAATCAAATCACATTATTTCCAAATCACATTAGTTCCAAATTATACAGCCAAATTTTCAAATTTTTGTTGGTGGTACCCATACATCAAGCTCCGAAAAGGTGTCCAAACATCACTTATATTGCTGCTTTAATTAGACAATTCTGTCCAGTTCTGTCCAGATAGTCTCTTTGTTACTTTCCTCATCTTCTTGTTGTTATCATATATTCCTTTCTTTGTGATCTCTAATAATCTTCTCAAGCGGGTTGAAAACAAACATCCTCTGTGTGGGTTTTCCACTCTCCAAAAATTATATCACATAAGGACAGCCGCCATTTCCACACCTCTGTAAAGAGACTTTCCCTCGGTCTGTCCGGTTGGTTTTTCCACGCTTGCCAGACATATCTCAGAAGGCTCTGCCAAGGTCTAGATCACATTCCTAAAAGCATTCACATTCCAATGACCCTGGTCCTCCCCCCCATCCTTCTTAGGCAAGCCTGTGCCATTTGAAACAGTGTCATAAAACTTTCCTCCGTTCTCTGATGTTTACCAATCCTCTCTTTGATCGATAATTCACTCCACACAGTTCTTGAATTCCTGCTTGCGATTAAGAAATTGCAAAGATTCTTCATTCTGGGGTGGAGGGTTATTAATACTCACATAAGGCAAAGAAAAAGAAAAGTTTTTTCCTCCACCCCCCTTTCCATTTCGCACCAAACATACCAGTCTTTTAATGGTGATTCATCACTTGATTTATTTGTCCTGCCCGTCACTCCGCTCCCAGAGATCCATTAACCAGCAGTCTTATCTCCCAATCTTCGCTTGATGTATGTGCTTTAGCTTCTTTCCAATTATATATTTCCAATTATATGTTTCGAGCTAAATGAACCAGTGCGCTGATTGGAGACAGCATCCGGGAAGAGCTGACTTCACACAAGGGCTTGTGCCAAGTGTCCGCACCCCCTTCTTTCGAATCCGGGGGTGAATTATGGACACCGCTGGCAAGGCAGTCCCCCCCCCATCCCCTTGGGTGGGGCCAGGAAGACTGCATACTTCCCATAGCAGCCTCTTAATTACCTCATGTGGGTAAGAGAGATGTTATTGTCGGCCATCTTCCAATGCGCCCCTGGTGGCCCCCTTGAGGTTAGCTCAAATGTATACGAATGTACCTAATAAGTGTTGGAAATGTAAATATTGCAAGGGGTCATTCTGTCACATGGGATGGGCCTGCAAGGAGGGTAAGTTCTTTTTGGGCATGTTCTATAATGATTTTTTAAAAATCAAAAATCAGGCTGACTTTTCCAAGAGTCCAGAACCCTTCTGGCTGGGGATATTGATCAGCAAAATTCCAAATCAAGGGATCTTTATGCTCACTGCTGGAAAATTGTGAGAATACCCTGAAATAAGTTTTTAACCTGAGGTACCACTGTATTATGTATATATTTGTGTAATATATAATGCTTCTATATAATTTACTGTAAGCTTAGATTCTTCACATTGTTTCTTCTAAGAAGAATGGGACTCTGAGATGTTGGTAATCACAATGGAGGGGGTGGGGAGAGTGACATTGGGCTCATGTCCTCTTCCCTCACCATCTTCTTCTTCATATTATAAGAGGGAATTATTATAAGATGATGTACCGATGTTATTTAACTCTGAAGAGCTTAGATCAAATATATAAGAATGTACCAAAAAATGTTGGAAATGTAAGAATTGCATGGGGCCATTGTGTCACATGTGGTAGACCTGTAGGAAGGCTAAGGTCTTTGGGGGCATGATATATAATGGGGAGGCAGGGGAATCAAACTGACTTTTCCAAGAGTCCAGAACCCTTCTGGCAGGCGATATTGGTCAACAAAATTCCAAACTCTGTTTATGTATGCAACTATATTGGCAAGGCATCTTTATGCTCAGAGGTGGAAAGTTGTGAGAATACCCTGAAAGGAAGAATGGATGGTGAACGCCCTAGAATATGCAGAGATGGCAAAGGTTACAGCAGGAGAGGCTGCTAAAACTGAGGCTCTTCCCCACATAATGCATTGGATCTGAGGGGCAAGCAGAGGGCAAGTCCTCCCTGGGCGGCATAGAGGGGGGAGTGCAAAGAGTCTAGATTTCCCTTCTACCCCCAAAAATCTTTTATGTTTGTGTCTGGTGGTTCCCTCACTGCGAGAGGCCAAGTTACAGGGAACCAGGCAGAGGGCCTTCTCGGTAGTGGCGCCCGCCCTGTGGAATGCCCTCCCATCAGATGTCAAAGCGATAAACAACTACCTGACATTCAGAAGACATCTGAAGGCAGCCCTGTTCAGGGAAGTTTTTAATATGTGACATTTTAGTGTATTTTTCATCTCTGTTGGAAGCCGCCCAGAGTGGCTGGGGAAACCCAGCCAGATGGGCGGGGTACAAATAATAAATTATTATTATTATTATTATTATTATTATTATTATTATTACTAATGTTGCCACTTTCTAAAATTTATTTATTGGTGCATGCTTTTCTTTCATAAATGTACCAAACATGAAATAAAATAAAACTGGGATTATGGGGTATTCTCAGGCTAGTGGAGGATGTACGTGCTGTGTCCTGTTCGTGATGTGGTTGTGGAACTTGCCATTCTTCTTATTGAAAATGCTGGGGGGGGCCATGGGGGGGACAAAAATGGGGGGAGTGTCAGTTGTGGGGAGTGAGAAATGTCCATGTTTTCATCTGAGGAATGTTGGAGGGTATGCAGTGCCAATTGCTTGGCAGCCTGGACACAGTGGTTCATGCACTGGTAACTTCAAGACTTGATCATGCCAGCATGCCTTGGGGCTGTCTTTGTATCAGGTCCAGAAGCTGCAGCTAGTGCAGAACACAACAGCCAGAGTGCTCATAGCAGCAGGCTACTGCCTACGTGTCACTTTGCTGCTGAGACTGCGGCACTTGTTGCCATTTTTCTTCCAGGTCACATTCAAGGTGCTTATGTTTATTTCCACTGATCCCTGAGCAATGTGAGCCAAAAGTGCCTTGAGGAATGCACAAACACTTATGCTACACCTCAAGCACTGAGATCCTTTGACTGGGGCAATTCTTGTAGCTCCCTACACACCTGAGGTTTAGTCAGCTTTCAATTCAGAGGAAGCCTTTAGTGCAACAGGAGAGAGAAAAGCTTTTATTCCTTTCTCACAGTACTAGAATTTATGGGTAGCCAATGCGCTTGAGTGGCAAACCCACTTCCTGGTTTGCTACCTCCTCAACCCAAAAGTTACATTACCCAAGGGTCCACTGTAGTGTTTGAAATAGCATATGGTTAAACTCTGGAATTTGCTCTCAGGAAGTAAAGATGGGCAGCATCACGGATGTGTTTGATTGAGGATTAGAAGAAAATGACGGAGGATAAGGCTATCAATGGCTACTAACCAATTTGGCCATGTTCTTCCTCAAGTGTTGGAGACAGTATTCCTGTGAATGTCAGTTGGTGGGAATCACAAGCGGGGGGACGGGATGGGGACAACTGGTGTTGCTGTCCAGTCCTGCTTTGAGGCTTTGCACAGGCATCTTGCTGGCCATTGCGACAACAGGGTTCTGGAACAGCTGGACTGGTTCAGCAGGCTGATGCAAGCTGTGCCAGTTGAAGCTTGTGGGAAATCTAACATTAGCACAAATTTTGATTGCCTCAAAGTGGTGCTCACCCAATGTACCTGCTGAAGACGAGGGGATTCACAATGTACCTGCTGAAGAAACATGGTTTCACAATTTCTTTCTAAAATCACCAAGCTGTTCATTTGGCTGAGTAAGGGAAGCCAAAGAAGAATGAAAATCAGGAAACTATGGAGGCCTTTAATAATCTATACCAGGAGTGGGGAACCGCTGACCTGGGGGCCAAATGCAGCCACTGCCTGCCCCTCCACAGGGCCTATGGGGGAGGAAGGTAGTACATCGTTCTTCTGTTTGGGATCACAAGGGGGACATCAGAAAATGTTTGCCTATATTGTGTGAAGACTAGCATTTATATTTTTGTAAGACTACATAGAATTCCATGAGGCCTCTTCCTCCGTCTGCTTCCTCATCTGCTAACATGCCCCTGCCTACTTCTCCCCATGGATCTAGAGACGTGGCGCTGAAGTCCTGGTGAAAGATAGCGTGAGTGCTCAGGGTGAGAGGTGAATGAGAAGGTGGACTTTCCTTGCCTCTCCTGCAGGTGATGTGCTCCGCCATCTGAGGGGACTGCCACCCGCCTGTGAAGTGTGGGATATTTACCATGCAACTAAACCAACAATGCATGTTTGCTAGATAGGCAAATGACAGGAGCTGAAGCCCTCTGAGTTTCTTCCTGTAAGTTTCCAAGAATGAACTCTCACTGTTATGTACTGAGTTGAGTATGATCCAAAATAAAGCAGTCTGATTGGTCCTAGAACAATATTTACATGGTTTTGCAGAAGAAAATATGCTGCACTCATTGACTGATTCTTAAAGAATTCCTGAAGTATTAGCTTTGGTGGGGGTTGCGCAGCACATCTGCTGTGGCACTCCCCATTTTACCTCTAGTGGCGAAATGGGATAGACCACTCTTGACAGCAAGGCAGCCCAAAGTCTGCCATTCTTCTCAGCTAGGGACTTTATCTTCCTTCCATTTCTTTTTCCTCCCCATTTTACCTTAAGTGGAGAAATGGGATGCACCACCCAAAGTCGACTAATATTAATTGATTAAAATTCGACCTGAAAGTCTGGTCGGGGATTTCACCCCTGCCCGCTGCCAAAGCTATTTCCCACCTCCAAGCACTATTATTTTGCCCAAGAAATGTTGCTTTTGGTAAAATGATACAACACACATGATTAACCATATATATTTATTTTGGACATGATTCAATGACCTCATTTGCACCTGAAAGTCAAGTACAGTCTTTCTTTCAGGAGGAGCTTCTAGACTTCTGGAAAGAAAGCCTTTGTGTCCTCAGGCTGAGACCTCCCCTGCTTCAACCACTAGGCCTCCAATTTCCATAAATGGTGTGTTCTTCTGGGCGGTGGTGGTTTGCCTTCTCTCAGCTACAGCTCATTGGAATCCTCGTCCATTGCTTCAGTGCACTCAAATTGAGTGATCTCAATTCCTAATGATTCAAGATCAGTCTCCAGCAACCCCTCATAGTAGTCACACAAACTAGCTGTTCCACAGCCTCGGATAGCGCCCCTCAGGCTGCTTCCCCCTGTTGGGAAAAACACACACATATTTTTTGAATCCAAAACCCTCTCCCTCAAACAGAAGGGTGGGCAACCTTTCTCAGACCAAGAGCCTTTTTCCAGTCTGGGTGACCTTCTGGGAGGTCCACATGCCAATGAAAACAGAAGTAAAATTCACCTTTACATGGCAGGCCATTTTATACATACATTCACACACCCCTCTCTGTCCTCCCTCCAGGTTAACAAGAGTTCAGGGGCAACAATCCAGCCAGGCCAAAGTATACAGGTAGGGTATGAAGTGGGGCTTGTGAGTGGTGTGGCCTAGGGAAAGGAGGTGTTGCTAAGTAGGAGCCGAAGGGCCAGAGAGAAAGAGTCCAAGAGGAATGCCTTTGGCCCCTGGGCCTGTGGGTTTCCATCCTGCCCCCCTCCAATTTAAAGTGCAAATTTTAAGATGTATTTTTATTTAACAAAATCTGTAGACCGCTTGTTTGCAGTAAATCCTGCTAGGGGTTTACAAGAAATATTTATATTAGCAGTTAAAACCATTAAAACATTTAAAACTCATTGGAATGAACAGCAAAAGGGAATAGAGAATGTGCCTATCTGAATGGGCTTTTAAGGTGTTGCTGGGGAAAAAATGGAATAAAGAGGCATATGGTTCCAGACAAGAACCGCAGAAATCACTAGCCCCTTCCCTGTATTCTCCTCCTCCTCCCACCTCCCTGCACACACATCCCTCCTCCTTGGGCTCCTGCCCATCCCCTTACTCTGTGAAGGCAATGTAGGTCTCCTAATAACTTTCAGCACCCTTAATAAACAAAGTATCCTAGCATCTTTTAGAGGAAGCTATGACGGCTCAAAGTGGCGTGATACTGCTTTAACTGCATAGTACAGATGGGGCACTAGCTGCACTCCATCATACAAGACTCACCGAACTTCATGCGACCCCCAACGTAGAAGCATTGATCCTCCTCATTTCTGCAGCTGACGGTCTTCAAGCCCTCGCACTCGTCTAACAAAATGTTGATGCAACTCGGGCACTTCAGCCCATTGGGCTCCCTTGTCTCACTCTCAGGCACTGGAAAACAATCACCACACCAACATTGCAGTAAGTCAATGTATTTCTTTTGCAGATGCAAACCACAACTTGCTGTATGTGAGTTGTAGGAATTGTACTCCTTCCAAGTTGGATGCATACTACCTTCCAGCACTTCAGCCATGCTCCATTTATCCAGGGCTACATTAATGCATGGTGCAAGAGATTTCTAACTGGGGCCACATTCACAGCATACATTTCTTTCTTTTTTTAAAAAAAATTCTTTTTATTGAGTTTCAATCATCACACACACAGAAAAAAAAAATAGCACATAAACATTAAATAGAAAAAAGGTAAAGATGCACCAACACAATAAAATGAAAAATGAAATAAAAATTACACCAATACATAACACATACTATCTGACTTCCTTCCCGCCTGATTTCGGATTCCTATTTTTAAAAGTTTAGTTTTTACAGCTGATATTGGTTATTAGTTTATACATCGGAAGTTTTATAATAAACCTGCTATAGTTGGTAGGTTTCTATAATTACCTTCTATATAAGCCATAAATTTAATCCAGTCATTATTCAACTTTGTACTCTTTTGGTTTCTGATTCTCTGCGTCATTTTTGCCAATTCGACAAAGTCATATAGTTTCGTTTGCCACTCCCTCACCGTTGGTATATTTTTGGTTTTCCATTTTTGGGCTATTAACATTCTGGCCGCTGCTGTTGAATATTGGAATAAAGTTTTATCTTCCTTCCTAATTTCCTCCCCAATAATACCTAATAAGAAGGCCTCTGGTTTTTTAGGGAACGTATATCTAAATATTTTTTTTAACTCATTATATATCGCATCCCAGAATTTTTTTATTTCCTCACATGTCCACCACATATGTATAAAATTGCCTTCTTTTGTTTTGCATTTCCAGCAGGCCTTATTTCCAGTCTTATACATCTTATTTAATTTCTCTGGTGTTATATACCATCTATATATCATCTTCTCTAGATTTTCCCTGATTGCCACACTCGCCGTGAATTTTATTCCCTCATTCCACAGTTTTGCCCATTTTTCATATTCTATATTATGCCCCAGGTCTATTGCCCACTTCACCATAGCTTCCTTAATTTCTTCGTCTTTTGTGTCCCATTCTAATAATATATTGTACATTTTGGATAATAACTTAGATTTGCTTTCAATTATTTCTATCTGAAATTTCGATTTCTTGTCATTCATTCCAATTTTTTTGTCTTCTGTCCATATTGCATTGATTTGATGGTACTGTAGCCAGCTTGTCAACTTCCCCTTCAGCTCCTCATATGGTCTTAATTTCCAGCTGTCTTCCGATCTTATTAATAAATCTTCATATGTCAATTTTTGCTCTTCCATATTTATTTTTTTAATTGTTAAGATGTTTATTGGGGACAGCCACCAAGGTGTTCTCCATTCTAACAGTTTTTTGTTTTTTTCCCAAGCTTCGTACAATGGACCCCTGATAATGTGGTTTGAGAACCCTTTGTGAGCTTTCTCCTTATTTGACCACAGGTAGGCGTGCCAGCCAAACCTGTTGTCTGCCCCTTCCAAATCCAATAAATCGGTATCTTCCAAGGTTATCCAATCCTTAACCCAGCATAGGCAGGCGGCTTCATAATATAATTTTAAGTTAGGGACTGCGAATCCTCCTCTCTCCTTTCGATCCGTAAGTAATTTAAATCTGATCCTTGGCCTCCTTCCCTGCCATATGAATCTTGAAAGGGTTTTCTGCCAATCTTTGAATAATTTAGGCCCCCTAATTACAGGAATGTTTTGGAATAAAAACAGCATTTTTGGAAGGACATTCATCTTTATTGCCTCCATCCTAACCATCCATGAGAGATTGACTCTGTTCCAGACATCCATATCTTTTTTGATTTCTTTCCATGTTGTCGAATAATTATCTTCAATTAAGTTTATGTTTTTTGATGTAAGCCATATTCCTAAATATTTTATTTTTTTGGCTACCATTATTCCATATTTTCTCTCTAATTTTTCTTTTTCTACCTTTCCTAAATTCTTTATTAACATCTTTGTCTTTAGTTTATTCAATTTGAAGCCTGATGATTTACCGTATTCTTCTAAAGTCTCTAACGCTTTGCCGATACTTCTTTGCGGCTCTTCCAGGGATAACATCAGATCGTCCGCATAGGCTTTCAACTTATACTCCTTCAATCCTATTTTAATTCCTTGAATTTCTGGTATCGATCTTAATTTACTCGCCAGTACTTCTAACACCATGATGAATAAAAGCGGGGAGAGGGGGCACCCCTGCCTTGTTCCCTTCTCTATTTTAAATGTATTTGTGAGGTTGTTATTTATTACCAGTTTGGCAAATTGGGTTGAGTATATTGCATGTATTCCTTTCAGGAATTCTCCCTCTATCCCTGCCTTTTCCATAGATTTTATTAAAAACGCCCAAGAGACATTATCGAACGCCTTTTCGGCGTCTATGAAAATCAGTGCCGCTGGTATCTCATTATTGATCTCCAGATATTCAATTATATTAATGACGTGTCTCACATTGTCTTTCAAAAACCTGTTCGGGAGGAAACCCGCCTGATCTTTATGGATTAAATTTGTTAAACACTTTTTCAATCTATTTGCCATAATGTCTGCATATATTTTATAATCATTATTTAATAGAGATATTGGCCTGTAATTTTTGATGTTCAATTTGTCTGTGTCCGGTTTTGGAATTAACGTTATAAATGCCTCCCTCCAAGACTCAGGTATTTTTCCTCCTCTCAGAATATTATTCATGGTCTTACAAAGCGCTGGAGCCAATTGATTTCCCAAAACTTTATAATATTTCGTCGATAAGCCATCCGGTCCTGGTGCTTTCCCTATCTTCATTTTTTTGATCGCATCCTGGATCTCTTCTATTCTTATGGGTCTGTTTAATTGAAACCTTTCTTCTTCTGTTACAGTCTTTCCTTCACAGTTCTTGAGGTACTCTTCTATCTGGATTAGGTCTTCTTCTCCTTTTTTGTATAACTTCTCATAAAATTTGAGAAAATTTTCCTGTATCTTTTTTGGGTCTTCTGTCAGTTCCTCCCCTACTTTTATTTTGTTTATCACATTTTGTTTTTGTCTTTTCCTCAGTTGCCAGGCTAATAATTTCCCAGTTTTATTTGCTGATTCAAAATATCTCTGCCTCATTAGCTTGACTTTCCATTCAATTTCTTGGTTCGTTAACATCGAATATTGTGTTTGTAATATTTTTATTGTTTGTATACTTTGTTCATCTTTCGGGTTGTCTGTTAATTTTTTCTCAGACTCCCTAAGTTGTCTGAGAATTTCTTCCTTCTTTTGCTGTCTTATTTTCTTCTTGTGACTATTTTGTTGGATGAAGAAACCTCTTAGAACTGCCTTACTGGCATCCCATACTACTTCTGAATTTATTCCTACGTTGAAATTCAAATCAAAGTACTCTTTTAAGGTACTTTGGCTTTTTCAATAACCTCATCATTGTCTAATAAATGTTCGTTTAACCTCCATCTGAAACCTCCCTGCATTACACCTTTTATTTCCAATGTTATTGAATTATGATTGGAGAGGGTTCTCGGTTGGATTTCACATTTAGTGGCTCTTAATGTAAGTTCCCTCAAGGTCCATATTTGGTCTATTCTGCCCCAACTTTTGTG
Organism: Podarcis erhardii; assembly: GCF_964252035.2. Taxonomy (NCBI): domain Eukaryota; kingdom Metazoa; phylum Chordata; class Lepidosauria; order Squamata; family Lacertidae; genus Podarcis; species Podarcis erhardii. The sequence continues at coordinate 80,929,727 of NC_138511.1, read as the reverse complement.
TACCTCTGAAAAAAACGTGAACTGCTTTTCTGTTGGGTGCTTATGTCTCCAAATGTCTGTTAGATCCATATTCTCTTCCAAGTCTTGGAATGATTTTGGTAGCTTTCCTTGGTTTCGTTTTTTCTTTTCTGTTTGTCTGTCAATTTCTGGTATTGACACTGCATTGAAGTCTCCCAATAATATCATCCTATTATTTTCTAGTTTTATTAAAACCTGTTCCAGTTTCTTAAAAAACTCTGATCTGTTTGAGTTTGGGGCATATATATTTACAACATTGATTTTTTCCCCCTGAAAACTAATTTGTACTCCCAGTATCCTTCCTTCTTCATCTTTGTAGATCAGTTTAGGTTCCCATTTTTCATTAACATATGTTACTACGCCTTTTTTTTCTCTGCCGCGGAACTTATAAATTCTGTTCCTAGGTTCTTATTTAACAAAACGTGTTTGTGCTTTTTGGCTACATGAGTCTCTTGCATACAGATTACATCCAATTTTTTCTTTTTCAAAACATTTACAATTTTATTCCTTTTAGTTTTGTCATTCAAACCATTTACATTCCATGTTAAAATTTTAAGATTCATTATAACTTTTGTCTAGTAGTGAGTCAGTAATTTGCTAATTTGAGTTTTCCCGATTTAAATTCGGGTGGTTTCACTTTCTGTTTCTTCTTCCCCCTCACCCCCTTCTTCATCCCCTGTCACATCCCCCTCCCCCTCCCCTTCATCTTCTCCCTCCGGTCCCCTCTCTCCCCCCTCCTCCCTGGTCCCGCACCACCCCTCTCCTCCCTCCCTCCCCCTCCCCCCGCCTCTATCCTCCATCTTCCCTAGGTCTCTCTCGTATCTGCGTAGAAATTTACTGACTTCCTGACTTTCTGTAATCTTAAATCTTTTTTCCTTATAGAAAAAGGAAATCCCTTCTGGGAATTCCCACCTGTGTTGTATTCCATTTTTTTTAAGAATGTTGACTAATTGTTTGTAACTTTCTCTCTTGCGCAGAAGCCTAATCGGTATTTCTTTGAAGATGATTATTGGTCTTCCATCGATTACTAGTTTTTTCTGATAGCTCTCTCTCAAAATTATGTTTCTCATCTCTATCGATTTAAAAATCACCAAGCAATCTCCTGGAACCTTTTTCAATTTGTTTTGTTTAGGTCTTATCTTTATTCTGAAGGCGTTTTCTATTGCTTGGGCGACTTCTTCTTCCTTCAAGGTTAGCCACTTCGCCAGTTCTTTAATCATTTTTCCTTTAATATCTTCGTTGATTTCTTCCCCTACTCCCCTAAATTTTAAATTTAGCTGTTTTTGTTTCATTTCCATCAATGCTAGATTGTCCAAGACTTGGTCCTGGGTCTTACTTAGTTCTCCAAAGTTCTCCTTTGTTTTCTCAGCTTCCTTTCTCTGATCTTTTATCTCTCTTTGTATTTTTTTATTTGAGTCTTCTAGGGACTTTGTTCGGGTCGTTAGCTCTTTTATCTTGTTTGACAATTCTCCTACCACACCCTCTATTTTTTTATCAATCAATTCCTGCATCTCTCCTAATTTTTTCTCTATGTGGATTTCGTTCTGTTTAAATTCTTCTTTTATTTTCATCCATAATACATCTAAGTCTCTAATTTCCTCCTGTCGTGAGGTTCTCCTCTCTAGTGGTGTTCCCACTGACTTCTTCCCGTCCTTACCCGCCATCTCCCCCTTTCTTTAAATATAAACAAAATTTGATTTAACTTCTTGCGACTCTCCCCTAGAGGGCGCACAATCTTATGTGATCTTAATTATTTCAACAAGTGGTTTACTGATCTGCCTTTAAACCGGATTGCAACACAGTGATTAGTCCATTCTGTTAAATCGGAATGGGACTGCTTTGTTTGGAATCCAATATTTTGCACTCCCTTGTTTCAATCTCTTCTATTTCTCATCTAAATTCCGCTAAGCAGGCGAAATCACAAACTTAATGATCATTTACACAATATAAGAGTGTACTATCCCCACCTTAAGAAGTTGTTACCCTTAGATTTCCAAGAGATATTTTGAGGGAGAGAGGCCAGAGGGGTGAGGGATGGAGAGCACGGCCAGAGGGATGAGGGATGGAGAGCATGGGAGCAGGCGGAGGGAAAAGAGCGGGTGGGTGGAAGACGGATTTATAAAGATTGAGTGGAAAACTGTGAAGATTAGATATGGAACTGTAGATTGTTCAAAGACCAAATTTTGTTATATTATTTCAGTTTTCTAAATTATGGAAATTTATTTCTCCTTCCTTTAGTCAGTCTTCAGCCACTTGCTTGGCCTAATCCACTTCCACGTGATGGAAGCTTTATTCAAAGACTTTTCTGGTTGCTATTCCTGTTAGAGCAAGGAGGGGGGTGGGGCAGAGGGGAGGGGGGATGGGGAAAGACAAAGGAAAAGGCAAAAACCAAGAAGGGCAGAAGGAGGGTAAAAAAAAAAAAGAGCAGTTCCAAAGGGAATGAAAGACAAAAAGCAAAAAATGATTTTTCAGGTTCTCTCTGTAATCCAAAAATAATCCACAAAAAAGAGAGGGGATCTGGACCAAGTTCCAGCTTCACAGCATACATTTCAAGCACAGGGATACCACTTTAAGCAATTGGGCTTAGCACTGAGCAGCATTGGGGGGCATTCTGAGAGACAAAATGGCAGCCACAGATGCACACAAACGATGATAACATTCTACAAAATGGCCCTCTTCCTTAGAGCGGGAAAGAGAAATAAAGCTCTTAGTAGTTTTATACTTTAAAAACACTTCTGGGACAACATGTGCTTAGTTTTGGTAAAATAATGATTTCACCTAAGAAAAAATGCCAGCTAATAAGAGCAATTGTGTGGGGTTTGTTTGCTAATCCATAGCTCTGTGAGGGGAATAGGGGTTTCCAATTAACTCTCAACACCCTTAAAAATCTAACACTCCCAGAATTCTTTGTCCTAGTGTTGTTATAGTTTTTACAAAAAAGCTTACACCAGGGTGTTGTGAATGCTAAGGCGAACCATAAAATAGTGCCTCCTCCCACCAAGGAAGGAGGGGTGGGTGAAGAGCTACATCAGGAACAAGGGAATGTGAACATCTGGTGATATATGAACATCTGTGAACATCTGGTGATGGTGATACAGGCCTGCGTCAGCAGCTGGTGTATGCTAGGGGCCTAGCCGAGGCTTACAGTTTGAACCTTCGTATTAACTGTTTTCATTGAGGGCCACATTTCCTTCAGGGCAAGCTTCTCAAGACCACATGCCAGTGGCAGGGCCTGTTGTGAAAGTGAGTGGAGCAACAAATGTATTTTTTAAAAAACCTTTTATTCTTTGCACCACCTGGTTCTCCCCTTTGTGTAGATAGTGTTCCTCTATTGCTTAGTAATTAGGTGGCACTGGAGCCCATTGCATCGACTATATCTTTCTTAGCATTTGCTTTAACCTGAAGATATTAATTCCCTGAATGCAAACCTAAAAGAAATCAGTTCCTTCCCATACAAGAAGGACAGAGGCCTGTCCCACTAAAAAAAATCTCTACAAATGAAAATGCATGAAAGAAAATGGGTCACTCTAGGTTTGGGGGCTAGAACTCTGGGAAACCAATGAACCAGTGAAGTGTAGTGGTTAGAGGGTTGGACCAGAATCTAGGAGACCAAGGTTCAAATTCCACTGTAGCCATGACACTTGCTGAGTGGCCTGGGGCCAGGAACCATTTCTCAGTTTAACCTATTTAACTGGATATTTTGAGGCTAAAATGGTGAGCAGGAGCTAAAGCGTTTTGGAGGAAAGCATAGGATATAAATACCAGAAGCTGCTGTAGGAGAGGAACTGTGAGTAAAATTACGGGAGGGGTGTTTCTAGGACTAAGGTAAAACTGTGATGCTCCCTTGTAATTTTTGCTAATAGATGCTGTATGTTGTTCAGGTAATCTGCTTATTGGGATTTGGGGTTTTGTTCTATTAGTTCCCACCACCCCCATACTATGGCTCCAATGCTTCCCTGCTGGTTCCCTCTGTCAGTGGCTCCTCCCTGTCCCACCAGTCTGAATCAGGTTTGAAATCTTCTTTCCTAGTGCCACCCTCAGGCACCTCCTGGAGCGACTGGATGCCACCACTCCTCCTTGTCTAGCCAGTCCCTGACATCAGGATACTGCCAAAAACTTGTTTGTCTTTCTTTGACCTCTCTCATTGCTTGAGTTTTGTGAGATCATCTTTCCTGATGATCAAAACAAAATAAAAAAATTCCTTCCAGTAGCACCTTTCCTGATGATGATACTTACTTTCAGGAGGTCCGCTGTTGCACATATCTGTCTTGCAGCAGGATATCTTGCTGTGGATGTACATTGATGAGGTTATGGAGGAACTGGCATAGTCTGCATCGCACAACTCTGTATCGATGCAGGACTTGATAACCATTGTTGACCCCAAAAGTGCTATAAAAGAAAAAATTGGAAAAGGAAATAACTAGACCTGGAGATAGGGCTGGTCCACCCATGAGGCTCCTGCCCACCTAGCAGTTTAAAAGCACGTCAAAGTGCAATTAGATAAATAGGTACCACTCCGGTGGGAAGGTAAACGGTGTTTCCATACGCTGCTCTGGTATGCCAGAAGCGGCTTAGTCATGCTGGCACATGACCCGGACCCTGTACGCCGGCTCCCTTGGCCAGTAAAGCGAGTTGAGTGCCGCAACCCCAAAGTCGGTCACGACTGGACCTAATGGTCAGGGGTCCCTTTACCTTTATGTGGCAGGATCCACAGGGGCATGCGATCTGACTGCCAAGAAAAGCATTGCCTGAATATGACATAATAGGCATCACTGAAACCTGGTGGGATAAGTCCCACGATTGGAATGTAATAATGGAGGGATATAATATATTTCAGAGAAACAGACCAGACGAGAAAGGAGGAGGAGTGGCTTTATATGTCAGGGATGTGTATACCTGTGAAGAGATCCAAGATTTAGAACCTCAAAGCCAAAGTGAGAGCATTTGGGTCAAAATTAAGGGAGAGAAGAATAAGAGTGACCTCATTGTGGGCGTTTACTATAGATCCCCAAGCCAAATGTAGGACATAGATGATGCCTTCCTGGAACAGATGGCCAAGCATGCAAAAGGAAGGGAGATAGTAGTAATGGGGGACTTCAATTACCCGGATATTTGCTGGATGTCAAACTCAGCCAAGAGCATAAGGTCAAACAGATTCCTCACTGGCCTTGCAGACAACTTCATTGTCCAGAAAGTGGGAGAAGCAACAAGAGGAACAGCCATTTTAGATCTGGTCCTAACCCATGTTGATGACCTGGTTAGTGGGGTAGAAGTGGAAGGATCATTAGGCGCGAGTGATCATGCTCTTCTGAAGTTTACTATACAGCGGAAAGGAGCAGCCAAGCATACTAGGACTCAATTTCTTGACTTTAAGAAAGCCGACTTCATAAAACTTAGGGAAGTGCTGGGTGAGATCCCATGAACAGTAATACTAAAAGGAAAGGGAGTTCATGATGGCTGGGAGTTTGTTAAGAGGGAGATAGTAAAAGCACAACTTCAGGCAATACCAATGAGACAGAAACATGGAGGGTGCTTAAAGAAGCCAGGGTGGCTATCTAAAGAACTTTTAACTGAATTAAGACAAAAAATGGAAAAGGGGGGAAACCACCAAAGAGGAATTCAAACAAATAGCCAGTACGTGTAGACACAAAGTCAGAAAAGCTAAAGCACAGAATGAACTCAGGCTTGCTAGAGAGGTTAAAAGCAACATAAAAAGGCTTTTATGGGTATGTTCATAGCAAAAGGAAGAACAAAGAAACAGTGGTGTCACTCAGAGGAGAAGATGGTGAAATGCAAACAGGGGACACAGAAAGGGCTGAACTCCTCAATGCCTTCTTTGCTTCAGTCTTCTCCGATAAAGAAAACAATGCCCAACCTGAAGAATTTGGAGCAAATGATTCAGCAGAGGAAACACAGCCCAGACTAACTAAGGAGATAGTACAGGAATACTTGGCTAGTCTAGATGTATTCAAGTCTCCAGGGCCAGATGAACTGCATCCAAGAGTATTAAAAGAACTGGCAGATGTGATCTCAGAACCACTGGCAGTCATCTTTGAGAATTCCTGGAGAACAGGCGAAGTCCCGGCAGACTGGAGGAGGGCAAATGTTGTCCCTATTTTCAAAAAGGGGGAAAGCGAGGACCCAAATAATTACCGCCCAGTCAGTCTGACATCAATACCAGGGAAGATTCTGGAGCAGATCATTAAGCAAACAGTCTGTGAGCACCTAGAAAGGAATGCTGTGATCACCAATAGTCAGCATGGATTTCTGAAAAATAAACCATGTCAGACTAACCTGATCTCGTTTTTTGACAGAATTACAACCCTGGTAGATGAAGGGAACACAGTGGATGTAGCCTACCTTGATTTCAGCAAGGCATTTGACAAGGTGCCCCATGATATTCTTGTAAAGAAGCTGGTAAAATGTGGTCTTGACTATGCTACCACTCAGTGGATTTGTAACTGGCTGACTGACCGAACCCAAAGGGTGCTCATCAATGGTTCCTCTTCATCCTGGAGAAGAGTGACTAGTGGGGTGCCACAGGGTTCTGTCTTGGGCCCGGTCTTATTCAACATCTTTATCAACGACTTGGATGATGGACTCAAGGGCATCCTGATCAAATTTGCAGATGACACCAAACTGGGAGGGGTGGCTAACACCCCCGAGGACAGGATCACACTTCAAAACGACCTTGACAGATTAGAGAACTGGGCCAAAACAAACAAGATGAATTTTAACAGGGAGAAATGTAAAGTATTGCACTTGGGCAAAAAACAAAATGAGAGGCACAAATACAAGATGGGTGACACCTGGCTTGAGAGCAGTACATGTGAAAAGGATCTAGGAGTCTTGGTTGACCACAAACTTGACATGAGCCAACAGTGTAATGCGGCAGCTAAAAAAGCCAATGCAATTCTGGGCTGCATCAATAGGAGTATAGCATCTAGATCAAGGGAAGTAATAGTGCCACTGTATTCTGCTCTGGTCAGACCTCACCTGGAGTACTGTGTCCAGTTCTGGGCACCACAGTTCAAGAAGGACACTGACAAACTGGAACGTGTCCAGAGGAGGGCAACCAAAATGGTCAAAGGCCTGGAAACGATGCCTTATGAGGAACGGCTAAGGGAGCTGGGCATGTTTAGCCTGGAGAAGAGGAGGTTAAGGGGTGATATGATAGCCATGTTCAAATATATAAAAGGATGTCACATAGAGGAGGGAGAAAGGTTGTTTTCTGCTGCTCCAGATAAGCGGACACAGAGCAATGGATCCAAACTACAAGAAAGAAGATTCCACCTAAACATTAGGAAGAACTTCCTGACAGTAAGAGCTGTTTGACAGTGGAATTTGCTGCCAAGGAGTGTGGTGGAGTCTCCTTCTTTGGAGGTCTTTAAGCAGAGGCTTGACAACCATATGTCAGGAGTGCTCTGATGGTGTTTCCTTCTTGGCAGGGGGTTAGACTTGATGGCCCTTGTGGTCTCTTCCAACTCTATGATTCTATGATGCTGCTGCCTTTGAAGCTGTGGCATGATCCTTGGAGGCAAGATCTGCCACCTCCTCGTCAGTTCCTCTCCCCCAGCTGAGCCACCCCATGTCCCTGTTGTTTGTTGCAGGGATCTTGGAGCTCCTTCCTTTTTCTTTTTTAATGTAGTGTTTAATAAAATTTCTTTTTTCCTTTATAACTACCAAATAAAATTTCTACATCACATATATGTTTGCTCAAATTGAGCATTGACTTCCTCCCGTCCCCCTCCCTGACTTCCATATGCAATCACTTTTATCTTCTCATTTCTAAATCACCCTGTTTACTTTATCTCCATACTTAAAAGACTTACAGTGGTGCCTCGCAAGACGAAATTAATTCGTTCCGCAATTTTTGTCGTCTAGCGAATTTTTCGTCTTGCGAAGCACGAAATCCCATAGGAATGCATTGAAAATCAATCAATGCGTTCCTATGGAAACCGCCTTCAGACCAGGTCCGGGGACAGTCTGTCCCCGGACCTCATCTGAAGGCCGGCGGGGGGGGAGTCTTTGCTTCCCCCCGCCTGCCTTCCCGGGACAGCGGAGAATTCATCCGCTGTCCCGGGGCGATTTTAAAATGCTGGCAGGCGGCAGCGCTGCCGCCCGCCAGCATTTTAAAATCGCTTTGGTTTAAAAGTGTTACATATAAGCAGATCTGACTTGAAACAAAGTAAATAAACAACAGGGTAAAGGATTGCTGGTGGAGAACTTTGAACAATGGCAATCCCCCTAGGGGAAACCAGTGACATTACAATGGCTGCAGAAGGAAAACTACTAGCACAAATAGAGAGAGCTTCTTTTCTTGTGGGAATTTTGCAAGAACAATACACGACCTTGATTTTTGAAACAAACAACTCGGTTGATGGAACTAAAGATTTGTTTTTGAAAGACTCTGCAGCTGACCTAGAAATGACATCTTTGGAGTTGGTGGAAAAGGAAGTCGGAGAAGTTGGAGAAGGGAAACTGTGGAAATCCATGTTGCCAGGGAACAAAGAAACCTTTTGGATTACAAATTATGAAGAGATGAGATTGAAGAGAAAAGTTAAGGAGGAAGCCCCCGGAAACTATATAATGTTGAAAATTAAAGAAGTAAAGAAATATAACTGGGACTTCCTCCTCTTTTCTGGCCTTGACGACTTGGAATCTGGGGGACTTCTGGCAGAACCTTGGCAACAAGTTTCTTTAATTAGGTTTGAACTGAGAGAAGATGAAGCAACTGCGACTGACTTCCTTCGAGATCTGAAGACCAGCAAAAAGGACTATCAACAGAAAAGCCAGAGACAGACTCAGATGGACATGAGAGCCGTGGATGTGAGGAATCCGGGCTAGGAGTTCCATGAGAGGATAGTTATTGGGGAAGGGACAGATACCCGGGCAGTGAGGGAGGGGGGAAAACAGACTCTTGAAAATTCTGTGACTTTTGGTTATTGTAAAGCTGATTTATATTTCAATTTAAAAAGGGGAAATTTATGGTTTAAAAATCTTGATTGATCTTAGAAAAAGGATTTATTGTATATAAGAAAATAGGGTAATAATATTAGGCCTAATAAGAAGAACTAAGTTGGAAAATAATGAGAATGTTTAGAGAAAGGAATAAGAACTTGCTGAATTAAATTGGGGAAGTGGGATGTATGAGGGGGGGTGGGGGGAAGTCATAAGTGTTGTTTGTTATTATAAAATGTGAAAACCCAATTAAAATTTTATTAAAAAAACACAACAAAAAACGGAAAACCCTTTCGTCTAGCGGGTTTTCCGTCTTGCGAGGCATTCGTCTTGCGGGGCACCACTGTACTTCTAATATTTATATCCAGGTATCAAATCATAACCTAACAAAATATTTTAAATCAATCCTGTAAATGTTTTAAAAAGTTTGTAATGTTCATTCATATATTGTACAAATTTACTCCAGTCCTTTTCAAACACTTTGTCTCGCTGGTTTCGGATTTCCCCCGTCAGTCTCGCCAGCTTGGCGTATTCAATCATCTTTGTCTATCATTCTTCCAACGTTGGAAGTTCCTGCTGCTTCCATTTCTGGGCTAAAAGTATCCTTTCTGCCGCGGTAGCATACATAAATATATTTATGTCTTTTGGGGAATTTTTTCACCTATTATCCCTAATAAAAAAGCCTCTAGTTTTTTTTACTAAAATGATTTTTGAAAATCTTTTTCAGTTCATTATATATCACATCCCAGTAGGCTTTAATCTTAGGACGCACCCACCACATATGAAAGAAGTTCCCTTCCCTCTCCTTACATTTTCAATATTCCTTATCTTGAATTCTATACATTTAATCAAATACCACCTCGGAGCTCCTTTCTGAGGCTCCCTCCGCCTCACGGGTGTCCGTGCAGGCACACTGCCTCTTTCCTTGTGGGGTGGTCATTCGCAAAGCGCAGGATTCAAAGCCACCCTACCTGTGCCTTGCAGGGCTGCCTGCACTGCCTGGCTGCCTTTGACTGGCAGACTGGGCTCAGTCTTTCCTCCTGTGCTGAAAAAGGCAGCCAGGTGGCAGCCAAGGCTGTCTCTGCCTGGAGCCTGCACTCCACCCAGGCTCTTGCAGCTGGGGAGGGAGAGCACTTTAACTGAGCCCCCGCCCCACTACTGGCTCATGTGAGCCAGTGGTCATTTGTGGTTTTTGCAAAATTGCTTGGCTGAGGCGAGGGCAGCGGTGTGCTCTTAACCCAAGCAGTTTAAGGAGGGAGGGAGGGAGGAATAACCTTTATAAGCCTCGTCATGCAGCTTCTTTCTCCCACTGCCGGTATGAGAGACAGACCATGATGGTGATTTCACTTAGCGATATATCTTTCATGAAACTGCCACCCCTCCTGCTCCAGGCTGCAGCTTGTTTAGTTTTTCCTCGGTGTGCTGGAGGCAGAGGGACTCAGAATAGGCAGGGTTTCCCCCACCAATTTACTGCTGAGTGAAGCTGTCATTACGGTCTGCCCTTCATACCGGTCCTGGGGTGATATATCAATAAATCGCCCAGGCCTAATCTTCAGTCACCCTTTCTTCCAGGTCTGCGGGGTGGGGAGCATTTTATGGTTTGCCTCAGGTATCCAGTTGTGTTGAGCAGGCCCTGCTTGGAGCAGAAAGAGATTTCTCCAGTTTCATCTATTTGTTGAATGTGAGTCAGGAATGGAGAACCTTTGGCTGTCCAGAGGTTTCTACCACCCTTCTCCTTATTGAATGGGATCAGTTCAGGAGGTTTCATGGGAAGTTCATTTCTCCACATTTTCATATCAGTTTCCAACTCCCCCACCCCCATCAACATTTCGTGTTAATGTTATTTTCACTCTTAGGCCCTGTCTGCAGGGTCATACTGATTTAAGCAGTCATGGTTTCCCCCATGGGGGTGGGGGGGATGTTTGTTGACCATATTGGCTGTGAATCCTGGCGAACTAGCTCTCTGCCTTGCAGGCCTGGGAGATGGGAACCAACAGACTGACTCCAACTACAAAAGCTGAGGCTTCTGAACCGAAACTTGGGTTGGGGTATTGTTTGGCTTGTTTCATTGCTGTTACTGATATCCATCTTTTCTATCTTTATTTTTAGCTCTTCTTATGAATTAGGTGACTGTTGATTGACTTGGTTTAGCTTCTTATATGCACACTTTACCCTAGTATGTGCATTTGTCTATTGATTACATGGCTGGACAGGTGAACTGCAAAAATGGGAGAAGGGCAGATTCTGAAGGATGGCTTTGTTTTGCTCTGCCAATTGAGTAAACGTAGCTTTAAATATGAACTGACTTGAATTTCTTCCCTGCTCCTACAGGCAATGCAGAACCTAGAACACTACTTTATGAAAAGTCATGTTCCATGGCTTGTTGCTAAGATATGGCTTTTGAAAGTGAGTCAGGGGGTTTACGTTTTGGTGCTCAAAGAGGTTGAAGGTTCTTCTCACTTACACAGTTTGCCTACTCCAAGGGCAGACATGCAGGACTGATCACTGGACTCGTCACACTCCTCAGTGGTGGCGTTTTTGCAATCTTTTCCTTCATTCCAACAAGACTCACATGTCAGAGACGCCACTGCAGACAGGGGGGAAATGGGTTTAGAAAACTTTAGTAACTGTGTAGGAGAAATAGGTCTGCGTTAAGGTACATGAACACAACACTTTCTGCTACAAACGCCATCTTACGAGAGGCAGCAAAGGCTACCGACTTCGATAGCTTCAAAAGTGGACTGGATAAATTCATGTTTACTATCCTCTATTGATATATTTTTTCCTCCAACATTGGAGGCACTATTTGTCTGAATACTAGTTACTGGAAACTGCAGAAAGGGAGCTGTTGCACTCAGATCTTTCTTACGGGCTTCCCATAGGACCCATGGCAAGAACAAGATGCTAGACTAGATGGACCATTATTCAGCTACATAATGCTTTCTATATATATTCCTTCAGTAGATCTTATACTCTGAATGGGGGTGGGCCTTGCATAGACCAGAGAATGATTGTCCAAGATAGCTCCTGCAGGCTGAGGGAGAGGACCAGTAGAGAAGGTGTGGAGAAACCTTTAACCGTCCTTAAGTTGTTGTACTACAACTCCCATCAGTACCAGCAAACATGACAGACTCTGGTAAGCACATCTGGTACCCCTGGAACCTTGGACTCCACTCAGAGATTGGGGTGGTGTGTAATACCAGCAAACTAAAAGATTGCATGGGGTGGGGGCAGGATAATTCCGCTCCAAAATAAAAGGTTAACAACTTTGGTTGGCCCTTTGGTCAGCCCCAACGGCTTTTCTCTTCATCAAATCTGGCCCTCTTTGAAAAAATGCTTTAAATTTAAGGTAGGATTCTGGTTTATTGAAGAGTGAACTACTGCCTCTTTTGCTCCCCCAATGTACTTGGGGATGCCACGCCTCTGTATGCATTTGGTAAAATTTAATATTGAGAACAAAATTTCAGGAGGAAGGGGTAGAATTTGAGTGGACGATGAGGTAAGCAAACAGGAAAAAAGTTCAAGAAACATACTCTTTGTTGTAGATGAAACCTAGGATTCTGGTTTATCAAAGAATGGGCAACTGCCCCCATTGCTCCCCCAATGGACTTGGGGATACTGCACCTCTCAGTATGTATTTGGTTAAATAAAAACAAATATTGGGAACAAACTATCCTGATTGAAGATCCCTTGTAGCTTGAACATATCCTTTATTCCTCTCCCTTTCAAAGGAAGCACAAGTCCTTGTTCCTTTCTTCTCCTGCTTTAATGGCTGACCCCCCACTTAGTTCCTTCCTGGAAACAGGATGAACAGCACAGCAGCTGTGGTTCTGCTCACCTGGATTCAGAAGGGTCAAGAGGAGGCAGGAGATCAGGAGTTTCTTCATCATTCCTGAGGGCTGAAGAGCCAAGAAGGAGTTCGAGAACAGCACTGAACTGAGTCTGAGAACAAGCAAGGAACTGAGGCTTAGTTGGAGGAATTTGTAGAGGATTTCAAGAAGCAATTTGCCAGCACCCAGGAACAATGGATTCAGGGCAGTGCAACAAATTGCTAGAATTCTAATTGTGCTATACCATAATATAAAGCACAGTGTTGAAAAGCAATTAAATCTCTTCCCCCTTCCAAGAACTCCAAGGACACGTCCCTCCTAATCTGTGCCAGCCTCAATTTCTCAATCCTGCATGTGGGGAAATGAGTCCCATCAGGTTACAGCACTGAAATTGGATTAGGTTTCTGGAAGCCAAGGCGGTTTCCCTGACAGCATGAACTTTTTTGAAAGGGGGACAAATGTCTGTCAACAGTTTCCTTTTTGGTACAGTAATAAAATGCACAGTGACCCGGATCCCCTCACTCCCATTAAATTCAGTTGCATTTGGGGTAAATCAATCTCTTCCCCCTTCCAAGAGCTCAAATGACATGTCCCCCCTTTAACCTGTGGCACCCTCAATTTCACCACCCAGGAAGTGAAGCCCCATCAGGTGACACCAGAATTCAAAGCTCAGCAGTGAAATTGGATTAGATTTCCAGAAGTCCAGGCAATTTTGCCAGATTTCTCTGATAGTCAGAATCACGAATTTATTTATTTTTGGTAAGTGTCTTTCCAGTTTCCTTTGTTGTACAGTAATAAAATGCACAGTGACTTACAATCTAGATTTCCTCTGTCCCGTTAAATGCACTTGTTTTTGGGCTAAAGAATTGGTCCACTTGCTCTTTAAAATAAGTTGGCTACATTTAAGAGCAGGTGGGATGGGGAAATGCAGGTCTTTGTCCAGAGTAGCTTGTGTATTTAAGGAACTATCTTTTACTGGGGCTGGATATACACAAGCTCAGCTCCACGTCATTTGCCTTATATATGCAGCTGTATTTAGATATGCAGCGACAGTGGCAAGGGGTCTTTATGCTCAGAGGTGGAAAGTTGTGAGAATACCCTGAAAGGAAGAATGGATGGTGAAAGCCTTAGAATTGTGTTTTAATATTCTGCTGGAAGCCGCCCAGAGTGGCTGGGGAAACCCTGCCAAATGGGTGGGGTATAAATAATAAATGATTATTAAATTATTATTATTATTATTATTATTATTATTATTATTATTATTATTATTAGCAGAGATGGCAAAGGTAAAGGAGGAGAGGCTACTACAACTGAGGCCCTTCCCCACGTAATGCATTGGATCTGAGGGGTAGGCAGAGGGCAAAGCCTCCCTGGACGGCATGGAGGGGGGAGTGAAAGGAGTCTAGATTCCCCCCTCCCCCCCCCCACACACAGAGTGGTACCTCTGGTTACGTACTTAATTTGTTCCGGAGGTCCGTTCTTAACTTGGAACTGTTCTTAACCTGAAGCATTACTTTAGCTAATGGAGCATTTTGCTGCTGCTGTTCTCATCCTGAAGCAAAGTTCTTAAACCGAGGTAATATTTCTGGGTTAGCAGATTCTGTAACCTGAAGCGTATGTAACCTGAAGCATATTTAACCCGAGGTACCACTGTGTGTGTATATATATATATGTGTGTGTGTGTGTGTGTTTGTCTAATGTTGCCACCTTCTAAAATTTATTTATTAATGCATGCTTTTCTTTTTGTAAATGTACCAAAGCATGAAATAAAATAAAATTGGGATTATGAGGTTTTCTTTGATCAGTGGAGGCTGTACGTGCTGTGTCCTGTGCATGATGTGGTTGTGGAACTTGCCATTCTTCTGACAGAAGATGCTGTATGTGGGCATGGGGGGACAAAAATGGTGGGAGTGTCAGTTGTGGGGAGTGAGAAATGTCCCTATTTTCATCTGAGGAATGCTGGACGGTATGCAGTGGCTATTGAACATCAATATGAAGGTGTTGGGAACAGTCATTTGGAGTTCTGGAGTGAAGTGTCTTCCATATGTTGAAGATACCCAACTCTAGAAACTCCGTAACACAAACTCTGGATTGGTGCCTGGATGCCATGGTGCATAACAGCCTATAAACTGAGCTTGACCCATGAAAAACTAGAGGCTTATGACTAAGTGATTTCTGGGTCTTGGAGATAGGTCAATTGCTTGGCAGCCTGGACACAGGGGTTCATGCACTGGTAACCTAAAGACTTGACATTGGCAGTATGCAGTGGGGCTGTCTTTGTATCAGGTCCAGAAGCTGCAGCTATTGCAGAACACAACAGCCAGAGTGCTCATAGCAGCAGACTACTGGCCACATGTCACTCTGTTGCTGAGAAATTGGCACTGGTTGCCAATTTGCTGCCAGGTAACATTCAAGGTGCTTATGTCTATTTCCACAGATTCCTGAGCAATGTGAGCCCAAAGGGCCTCGAGGAGTGTGCAAACCCTTATGCTACACCTCAAGCAGGGATGGGGCAATTTGATGGGGCAATTCTTGCAGCTCCCTACACATCTGAGGTTTAGTCAGCCTTCAATTCACAGGAAGCCATTAGTGCAACAGGACAGAGAAAAGCTGTTATTCCTTTCTTATAACACTAGAATTTGTGGGCAGCCAATGGCAGTGAATGCCAGAAGATTTGAGAAAGATGGAAGAAAGGAGGGCCACCAGGTGGCGCGTTGGAAGATGGCCGACAATAACATCTCTCTGACCCACACGAGGTAATTTAGGGGCTGCTATGGGAAGTAGGCAGCCTTCCCTTCCCCCAGGATGTGGTGGGACCCTGTCTTGCCAGCGGTGTTCACAATGCACCCCCTGATCCGAGAGATGGGGGTGCTGAACACTTGGCACGAGCCCTCAGTGAAGTCAGCTCTTCCTGACGCCGATTCCAATTAGCGTGTGCTGGTTGCTTCAGCTCAGAATTATAATTGGAAACAGATGATTGGAAATGAGGCTGAAGCACATTTATCAAGCAAAGCTCGACGCTAAGGCTGCTGAGTAATGGATCTCTGCAACCGGGAGCGACGGACGGATAAGTAAATCTTTTGATGTGTCACCACCAAGAGACTGTATGTTTGGAACAAAGGGGGGTGGGTGGAGGGAAAACCCTTTTTTCTTCTTTATATGATGTGATAAAAATAACCCTTCACCCCAGAAAGAAACAAGATCATTGCATTTGTTAAGAATCATAAGCAGGATTTTAAGAACTGTGTGGGAATGTGGAATACAAAAGGAGAGAAATTGGTGAACGGTGAGGACAGGCTGCCGGAGAAAGAAAGATGGGGGAGGAGAATCAGGAATGTTGGAAAGAGAAGGAGTGACGGAATTGAAAGTTTGACCTGACAGAGCCCCCTGATCTATTTGATTTATTTGGCTAGCCTGGAAAAATAAAGGACAAACCGAAGATTAATTTTGTTTACGGAAGTGTCAAACAGAGGTTGTCCTGGGCTGATATAGCTTCTGAAGAGAACCCACACAGAGATGCCAGCTTTCAGCCTGCTTGTGAGAATCATCAGAGATCGCAAAGAAAGGAATGTACGACTACAACAAGATGGGAAAAAAAGTAATAAAGGACTATCCGGATTGAACTGGATAGAACTGATTAATTAATGCAGTAAAATAAGTGATGTCTGGACTTATCCGGAATTTTGGACTCATGCGGAGCTTGATATATGGGTATCTTCAAAAATTTAAAATTTGGCTGTATAATTCGGAACCAATGTGATTTGAATAATGTGATGTGATTGGCCTGTTAATATTTTTTTTTTTTTTAAAAAGAGAAAGATGGAAGAAAGTACAGTGGTTACGAATGGGATCTTTTCCGGAGGCCTGGCCATATCCCAAAATCTTCATAACCTGAGGCCCCCTTTCTGCACATGTGTGCGGTGCTGTGGAGCACTTCTGCTGAAGAAACATGGTTTCACAATTTCTTTCTAAAATCACCAAGCTGTTCATTTGTCTGAGTAAGGGAAGCCAAAGGAGAGAGAAAAACGGGAAACTATGGCGGCCTTGAGTAATCTATACCAGGAGTGGGGAATCACTGGCCTGGGGGCCAAATGCAGCCACTGCATGCCCCTCCACAGGGCCTATGGGGGGGGGAGGTAGTACATCCCTGTTTGGGATCACAAGGGGGACATCAGAAAATGTTTGCATATATTGTGTGAAGACTAGCATTTATATTTTGACTACATAAAATGCCACGGGGCCTCTTCCTCCCTCTGCTTCCTCTTCTGTCAACATGCCGCTGCTTTCTTGACCCCATGGAAATAGAGAATTGGTGCTGAAGTCCTGGTGAAAGGTAGCGTGACTGGGCTCTTAATTAATTGTGGCGTGACGTGGCTAATTGCTTTACGATCCCAATTAGCCCCTGCTTACAGCGTTCTTGGTCCGGCACGTTTCCCCCTCAGCTGCGCCGATCTGCTTCCGTTCGCCACTAGTGCAGAGTAAAACACAGCGGAAAACTGTTGCTTCTCTTTCATTTAGATCCATGCAAACACACCAAGCATTAGTGTGTTTATTTATCAGTCCTTTATTGCAGTAGTAAAATAACAAAACGACATCTCTCAGACAGACACTCCCGGACTTCTAGCACTCATGGCTATGGCTGCCATCTCTCTCGAAGACAAAAAGACAACAAGGAAAAACTCCTCCCACCTTCCAAATCACACGTCAGAATGGACAGACGTCACACAGAACTCCTTAACCCTATGAGTTCTGAAAACCATAACATAATGCATATATTTGCATATATTGTGTGAAGACTAGCATTTATATTTTGACTACATAAAATGCCACGGGGCCTCTTCCTCCCTCTGCTTCCTCTTCTGTCAATATGCCGCTGCTTTCTTGACCCCATGGAAATAGAGAATTGGTGCTGAAGTCCTGGTGAAAGGTAGCGTGACTGGGCATGGTGAGAGGTGAATGAGAAGGCGGACTTTCCTTGCCTCTCCTGTGAACTATGTGCTCTGCTCTATGAGGGGACTGCCACCTGCCTGTGAAGTGTGGGATATTTACCATGCAGCAAAACCAACAATGCCTGTTTGCTAGATAGGCAATGACCGCTCCCCACTTAAAACGGGGGGCGCCTTTTGCGTGGACGCGTGCAGCCCTGGATCTGGAGTGGCCCCATCAGCATAGGCTTTGCCTTCCCTCAGGTGGGATACCTGGAGGTCCCCGCCTACCCCAGCGAGTTGTCCAATCCCACCTGGGGGAAGTGTTGCCAGGGAAACCAGGCCAGGTAAGGGGAGGGATTACCTGCCCACACAATAGAGGGTGGATCTTAATTGTTAATCCTCACTTGGCTCCAGAGCTTCTCCCACCCTACCCACCCTCAGTTAATGTCTTCTTTTGCAGGTTAACTTTTCTTCATAGGTTTTGCAGGTTAACCTGTCTCCACAGGTATGCGGGCGCTGCTACGATAAGGTCGCTGTTAAAGGGCCGGAAAGGAATTTCCCTGCATTGGCAGGTTTCGCCTTTCCCGTAGCAAAACGTCACAACTTTGGCGGTATCAGGCCTTGGGCGGAATCCTTTAGTCCATCTTCCTCTTTGCGGCGGCGATACCAGGGTTCCCCGTTAAAGGGGTTTTTGAAGGGAGGCTTTGGCCGTACGCCGAAAGGTCGTCATTGCTCTCCCCTGCGGCGGCATAACGGGGGCGGCTATCTCTGCTTGAACATATGTTCTCCAGAGCCGGCCCATCCCCCCCCACACACACTGGATAACCCTGATGCTCCCTAGGTCCCCGGCTGGGGACTAGGGAGGGAGAACGCCCAATGCCTGAGCCAAGGTCTACCCACATTTGAAATTTAATAAAGTTGTGGCCAATTTAATCCCATAGCACGTTGTCTAGAGTCGTTATTCCACATGACGGGGGGACCACTCGGGATCTGGGGACTCCGCCTGTCCACGCAAATGAGAGGAGCTGAAGCCCTCTGAGTATTTTCCTGTATGGTTCCTAGAAGGAACTCTGAATGACACTCCCACTGTGCCCCGTTTGTTGAGGGTGTGGGCACTTCCTCTTCCTTTTTGCTCTCTCATCATCATTCTTCCAGCAATGTAGAACCATTTGCTTGTCTGAGCTCCAAAGCTCATACTCCACCATCAGCTTGACCAAAGTATCTCTTTGTAACTGGGTCACCATTTTAAGCCTCTGGACAAAGCTGCTGTATCTGTTACTCTTCAACAAGTATTCTGAATGAGTATATGTTATCTTTACCTTTTGCAAGCAAGAATCTGTGTGATTGTTTTAAGGGGGGGGGAGGAAAGACTTTTTAAGCAGCAAGGGGATACACTCTGCTGAACTTACAAACATGAGGAAGGGAGGATAATATCTAATAAATACAACTTTTCCGAGCATCAATGCACATCTCTACTTGCAGGGCAGCAGGTGATGGCATGATGTGATGTCATACCATCATGTTGTGCTTGTGGGGGGGCACCCACATACTGGGGCTCAGGTTGGTGCCTCTGGTCACAGGTGTCTCCTGCTCCTCCTCCTGCAACAGGCTACTCCCCCCCCAAAAAAAACCCAAACCCCAGGAGGGACATGAAAAGAGTAGAGGTGAGATCAGCTGTACCCCGTCTCAGTCATGGAAAAAGCCCTGGAGAGGAGACTTAGGCAGATGCGAGGTGTTTGTTAATCTTTCGCCTTGGCAACTGATTTCATGGAGTAAAACCCACAGGAAATGAGCTGTTGTATTCATTAGGCCTGACACTCTGTGAAAATTGTGTTTTTACTAAGAAAGAGTTAACTCAAACTTTTGTGGAACCAGGAGAAACCCGAGTCCCCCTAAAAAATGGAGGCAAAGCTTGCTGGCTCTCTTTAACTGTGAGGCCGAATTGTCTGCCTCAACATTCAGTCTGAGCTGTTACATGACTAAAATGTGTCCCAGTATAGGACTGTCATTGATTAATCTCCCCCAGGAATTTCAAAACGACACTTTAAATGTATCTGAATTTGTAGAAGAGGGACAGGCCACACCAAACTTTAAAGTAAATACCTTAGAGTATTTACATGGTTTTGCAGAAGAAAATATGCTGTACTCATTGATTGATTCTTAAAGAAATTCCTGAAGTATTAGCTTTGGTGGGGGTTGTGCAGCACATCTGCTGTTGCACTCCCCATTTTACCTCTAGTGGCGAAATGGGATAGACCACTCTTGACAGCAAGGCAGCCCAAAGTCTGCCATTCTTCTCTGGTAGGGACTTTATCTTCCTTTCATTTCTTTTTTCTCCCCATTTTACCTTAAGTGGAGAAATGGGATGCACCACCCAAAGTCGACTAATTATTGATTCAAATAGGTAGGACCTGAAAGTCATCCCTGCCCGCTGCCAAAGCTATCTGCCATCTCCAAGCACTATTATTTTCCCCAACAAATGTTCCTTTTGGTAAAATGATACAACATACATGATTTGCCATATATATTTATTTTGGACATGATTCAATGACCTCATTTGCGCATGAAAGTCAAATACAACCTTTCTTTGAGGAGGAGCTTCTAGACTTCTAGAAAGAAAACCTGGGAGTCCTCAGGCTGAGACCACCCCTTCTTCAACCCCTAGGCGAAACGGTGGTGTCTTCTGTGGCATCATCGCCCATTGCTTCAGTGCACTCTGTTTGAATGATCTCAAATCCCAATGATCCAATATCAGTCTCTTGCAACCCATCAAGGTAGTCACACAAACTAGCTGTTGCACAGCCTCGGACAGCGCCCAGAATGCTGCTTCCCCCTGTTGGGAAAAACACACACACACATTTTTGGAATCCAAATCCCACTCTCTCAAACAGAAGGGTGGGCAACTTTTCTCAGACCGAGCCTTTTTCCAGTCTGGGTGACCTTCTGGGAGGTCCACATGCCAATGGAAACATATGTAAAATTCACCTTTACACGGCAGGCTATTTTCTAGATACATTCAAACCCCCCTCTCTGTTCTCCCTCCCGGTAACCAAGATTCAGGGGCAACAATCCAGCCAGGCCAAAGCATACAGGTAGGGTATGAAGTGAGGCTTCTGAGGGGCATGGCCTAGGGAATGGAAGTGTGGCTAAGGAGGATCCCAAAGGCCAGAGAGAGAGAGTCCTAGAGGGATGCCTTTGGCCCCTGGCCATGTGGGTCTCCATCCTACCCCTCCCCCCCAATTTAAAATGCAAATTTAAAGATGTATTTTTATTTAACAAAATCATACGAGACTCACCGAATTCCATGCTAGCCCCAAGGTAGAAGCATTGATCCTCATCATTTCTGCAGCTGACCGTCTTATTGCTCTCACACTCATCTGAAAAGATGTTGATGCAACTCGGGCACCTCAGCCCATTGGGCTCCCTTGTCTCAGTCTCAGGCACTGGAAAACAATCACCACACCAACATTGCAATTAGTCAATGTATTTCTTTTGCAGATGCAAACCACAACTTGTTGTATGTGAGGGGTGGGAATTGTACTGCTTCCAAGATGGATGCCTACTACCTTCCAGCACTTCTGCAAGTGGAGTGCTTCAGCCATGCTCCATTCATCCAGGGATACATTAAGGCATGGTGCAAGAGATTTCTGACTGGGGCCACATTCACAGCAAACATTTCAAGCACAGGGATATCACTTTAAGTAAATGGGCTTAGCACTGAGCACCACTGGGGGGCATTCTGAGAGACAAAATGGTAGCCATGGATGCACACAAATGATGATAAAATTCTACAAGATGGCCCTCTTCCTTAGAGTGGGAAAGAGAAAGAAAGCTCTTAGTAGTTTTATCCTTAAAAATCACTTCTGGGAAAACATGTGATTAGTTTTGGTAAAATAATGATTTCACCTAAGAAAAAATGCCAGCTAATAAGAGCTATTGTGTGGGGTTTGTTTGCTAATCCATAGCTCTGTGAGGGGAATAGGGGTTTTCCAATTAACCCTCAGCACCCCTAAGAAACTACCACTCCCAGAATTCTTTGTCCTAGTGTTGTTATAGCGTTTACAATAAAAGCTTACACTAGGGTGTTGGGAATGCTAAGGTGAACCACAAAATGGTGCCTCCTCCCACCAAGGAAGGAGGGGTGAGTGAAGATCTACATCAGGAACAAGGGAATGTGAACATGTACATCAGGAACAAGGGTGTGAGGAGACCAGAGGTCAAATCTGTACTTGAGCCACGTCACTTGCTGTGTGACCTGGGGCCAGACACTGCCCCTTAGCCTGACTTATTTTACACGGGTGTTTGAGGCTAAAATGGTGAGCAGGAGAGCCAGACACGACACCTTAAGCTCTTTGAAGGAAAGGGTAGGGTTGTAAATATCAGAAGCTGCTGCAGGAGAGGGACTGTGAGTAACATCATGTGAGGAATGTTTCTAGGACTAAGGTAGAACTGGTAAGCTTCCTTGTAATATTTGCTCATGAATGCTGCATGCTGTTCAAGTAATCTTGTTATTGATATATGGATTTTGGTTTTGTTCTATCTGCAGTCTTTCTTTTACTATGCTATGTTGTTTAATAATACAAATATCCTCTTAGAAAGCACTGTTCTGTTGGCGAAGACAGGAGCCCATGTTGCAGATGTTTGTAGAAGGCCTGGCCAATCCAGAGGTATCATACTGCCTTCTCACTCGCTGGATCATCACCTTGTCATGGTGAGTGGGTTTGCACGCTATCAAAAATGATCTTGTGAAGCTCCTGTCAGAAGTCTCTAACAGTAATAATGAATGACTTTCAACCCCCCAAATAAAGCTCAAATAAATCGTCTTTCCTAGTGTCACCCTCAGGCACCTCCTGGAGCGACTGGCTGCCACCACTCCTCCTTGTCTAGCCAGTCCCTGACATCAGGATACTGCCCAAAACTTGTTTGTCTTTCTTTGACCTCTCTCATTACTTGAGTTTTACGGGACCAGCTTTCCTGATGATGATACTTACATTCAGGACGTCCGCTGTTGCACATATCTGTATTGCAGCAGGTTGACTTGCTGTGGAGGTACAGTGCTGAGCTTATGGAGACACTGGCATAGTTTTCCTCACACAACTCTGTATCGATGCAGGACTTGAGAACCACTCTTGACCCCAAAAGTGCTATAAAAGAAAGAATTGGAATAGGAAACAACTAGACCTGGAGATAGGGCTGGTCCACCCATGAGGCAAGGGTTGATGATCACCTTATGTGGCAGCATCCAGAGGGGCAGGGGATCTGACCACCAAGAAAAGCATTGCCTGATGCTGCTGCCTTTGAAGCTGTGGTTTGATCCTTGGAGGCAAGATCTGCCACCTCCTCGTCAGTTCCTCTCCCCCAGCTGAGCCACCCCATGTCCCTGTTGTTCGTGACAGGGACCTTGGAGCTCCTTCCTTTTTCTATTTTAATATAATGTTTATTAAAATTTATTTTTTCGTTTATAACTACCAAATAAAATTTCTACATCACATATATGTTTGCTCAAATTGAGCATTGACTTCCTCCCGTCCCCCTCCCTGACCTATGCATTCACTTTTATTTTGCATTTCAAAATCACCCTATTTACTTTATCTCCATACTTAAAAGACTTACTTCTAATATTTATAAACAGGTATCAAATCATAACCTAAAAAATATTTTAAATCAATCCTGCAAATGTTTTAAAATGTTTGCAATGTCTATTCTTATTTTGTACAAATCTACTCCAGTCCTTTTCAAACAGTTCATCTCGCTGGTTTCAGATTTCCCCCATCACAAGTTTAAAAGGTAAAAGGACCCCTGACGATTAGGTCCAGTCGTGACAGACTCTGGAGTTGCGACGCTCATCTCGCTTTATTGGCCGAGGGTGCCGGCTTACAGCTTCCGGGTCATGTTCCAGCGGACTAAGCCACTTCTGGCGAACCAGAGCAGTGCACAGAAATGCCATTTACGTTGACGCCAGACCTATTTACCTTGACCTATTTATCTACTTGTACTTTGACGTGCTTTCGAACTGCTAGGTTGGCAGGAGCAGGGACCGAGCAACGGGAGCTCACCTCGTCGCAGGGATTTGAACCTCTGACATTCTGATCAGCAAGTCCTAGGCTCTGTGGTTTAAATAAAAGCGCCACCCGCATCAAATACCACCTCGGAGCTCCTTTCTGAGGCTCCCTCTGCCTCGCTTGTGCCCTTGGAGGCACACTGCCTCTTTCCTTGTGGGGTGGTCATTCGCAAAGCGCAGGCTGCAAAGCCACCCTACTTGTGCCTTGCAGGGCTGCCTGCAGTGCCTGGCTGCCTTTGATTGGCAGAGTGGGCTCTGTCTTTCCTCCTGTGCTGAAAAAGGCACCAGGTGGTAGCCAAGGCTGTCTCTGGCCAGAGCCTGCACTCCACCCAGGCTCTTGTAGCTGGGGAGAAGGAGCACTTTAACTGAGCCCCTGCCCCACTACTGGCTCATTTGGGGTTTCCGCAAAATTGCTTGGCTGAGGCGAGGGCAGCGGTGTGCTCTTAACCCAAGCAGTTTAAGGAGGGAGGGAGGGAGGAATAATCTTTATAAGCCTCGTTATGCAGCTTCTTTGTCCCACTTCCGGTATGAGAGACAGACCACGATGGTGATTTCACTTAGCAATATATCTTTCATGAAACTGCCACCCCTCCTGAGTCCCTCTGCCTCCAGCTCCAGGCTGCAGCTTGTTTAGTTTTTCCTCAGTGTGCTGGGTGCTGGAGGCAGAGGGACTCAGAATAGGCAGGGTTTCCCCCACCAATTTACTGCTGAGTGAAGCTGTCATCACGGTCTGCCCCTCATACCGGTCCTGGGGCGATATATCAATAAATTGCCCAGGCCGAATCTTCAGTCACCCTTTCTTCCGGGTCTGCGGGGTGGGGAACATTTCATGGTTTGCCTCAGGTATCCAATTGTCTTGAGCAGGCCCTGCTTGGAGCAGAAAGAGATTTCTCCAGTTTTATTTATTTATTTGTTGAATGTGAGTCAGGAATGGAGAACCTTTGGCTGTCCATAGGTTTCTACCACCCTTCTCCTTATCGAATGGGACCAGTTCAGGAGGTTTCATGGGAAGGAATTCATCAATGAAATAAGTTTTGTGGCTGCCCAGGTAACTGGACAGGGTGGATTAAAATCAATTATTATTTTTTTAAAAAATCAAAATAATCAGATTTTAAAATTTAAATCAGAATTTTTAAAATTTAAATTGGACTTTTAAAATTTAAATTGTATTTTTTTAAAAAAAATGCTTTTGGTGGAAAAATCTTTCTAAAGATAGTTTTCTATTTAAGTTACATTATAGTTCAAAGGCTATCCTCATCAGGAAATAAGGATTTGTTTTAAGTTTTTCATGTGCGCTATAACTCCCTCCAATGTATTTCTTTAAAAAATATTTAACCACAATAGTTAACAAACATGGATACATATGCTATAATGTTATTGTTTTAGTTAAATAAATTGTTTAAATTGTTATTAATTAAATGATTATTTTTCACTTCCAATAAAGTACAGCAGAAAAATTGTCCAAATATAAACAGTTAATTTATTAAACCTCACGAAAATTTCATAATTATCTGTCAATGTATTTCTAATAGTATAACCAAATCAGCAATTTTTGATATAACTGTAAAAACTACTCTGAAAATTTATTATTCGAAAAAGGAAACCTTCATCTCGTTGTAAATATTAAGATTATACCAGCAAGAATGAGTCTTTCCGTAAAAATAAATAAATTAAATGAAGTCTTACTGACTAATAATTTAAATCATGATTGAAATCAAATCCACCCTGTAACTGGACCAATGAGAGTCGGTGCTGGAGCTCATAAAGGGAGCATGTACCACAGGCAATTAGGAAGGGGCAATAGGTCAGCCCGGTTCAGGGAAGTTTTTAACGTGTGATATTTTAGTGTATTTTTGGTTTCTATGGAAGCCGCCCAGAGTGGCTGGGGAAACCCAGCCAGATGGGCGGTGTACAAATAATAAATTATTATTATTATGTCAGTGTCAGTTTCTCTTGGTTTCTTATTTTAAGTTCATATCTCCACATTTTCATATCAGTTGCCAACTCCCCCCACCCCCCATCAACATTTAGTGTGAATGTAATTTTTACTCTTAGGCCCTATCTGCAGGGTCATACTGATTTAAGTAGTCAGGTAGTCATGATTTCCCCCTTGAGGGGGGGGGGGCAGGATGTTTGTTGACTATAATGGCTGTGAATCCTGGCAAACTAGCTCTCTCCCTTGCAGGTCATTTTTCACTTGGCCTGGGAGATGGGAACCTGACAGACTGACTCCAACTACAAAAGCTGCTGTACGTTATTGTATGCAAACTTTACCCTAGTGTGTGCATTTGTCTATTGATTACATGGCTGGACAACTGGATTGCAAAAATGGGAGAAGGGCAGATTCTGAAGAATGGCTTTGTTTTGCTCTGCCAATTGAGTAAATGCACCTTTAAATATGAACTGACTTGAATTTCTTCCCTGCTCCTACAGGCAATGCAGAACCTAGAACACTACTTTATGAAAAGTCATGTTCCATGGCTTGTGGCTAAGATATGGTCTTAGAAAGTGAGTCAGGGGGTTTACGTTTTGGTGATCAAAGAGGATGGAAGTTCTTCTCACTTACACAGTTTGCCTTCTCCACTGGCAGACAAGCAGGACTGGTCACTGGAATCGTCACACTCCTCAGTGGTGGCATTTCTGCAATATTTTCCTTGACCGAAACAAGACTCACATATCAGAGATGCCACTGCAGACAGGGGGGAAATGGATTTGGAAAACATTAGTAACTGTGTAGGAGGAATAGGTCTGTGTCAAGGTACATGAACACAACACTTTCTGCTCCAAACTTCATCTTACAAGAGGTAGCAAAGGCCATTGACTTGGATAGCTTCAAAAGCGGACTAGATAAATACATGGTTACCATCCTCAAGTGATATATTTTTTCTGCAACATTGGAGGCACTATTCATCTGAATACTAGTTTCTGGAAACCACAGAAAGGGAGCTGTTGCACTCAGATCTTACTTAGGGGCTTCCCATAGGACCCATGGCAAGAACAAAAGGTTAGAATAGATGGACCATTGTTCAGCTACATAATGCTTTCTATATATATTCCCTCTGTAGTTCTTAAATTCTGAATGGGGGTGGGCCTTGCATAGACCAGAGAATGACTGTCCAAGATGACTCCTGCAGGTTGAGTAGAGAAGGTGTGGGAAAACCTTTAACCCTTCCGAAGTTGTTGTACTACAACTCCCATCAACACCAGCAAACATGACAGACTCTGGTAAGCACATCTGGTACCCCTGGCATCTGACTCCACTCAGAGATTCGGGTGGTGTGTAACATCAGGAAACATATTGTTTGCATGGGGGGCCAGGTTATTCCCTTCCAAAATATGAGAAGAATAGTGCCTATACATTGTCTCCTATCATAAATTTCTACAAATGCAAGAAACTTACTCTTTGCTTTAAATATGAGCCAGGATTCTGGTTTA
Source organism: Podarcis erhardii (assembly GCF_964252035.2). Classification (NCBI taxonomy): domain Eukaryota; kingdom Metazoa; phylum Chordata; class Lepidosauria; order Squamata; family Lacertidae; genus Podarcis; species Podarcis erhardii. The sequence continues at coordinate 80,902,494 of NC_138511.1, read as the reverse complement.
TTGAAGAGTGAACTACTGCCTTTCTTGTTCCCCCAATGTACTTGGGGACGCCACATCTCTCTGTACACATTTGGTTAAATAAAAATTGAATATTGGCAACAACCCCCCCCCCCCCGCTTCATTCCTTCCTGGAATCATGATGAACAGCACAGCAGCTGTGGTTCTGCTCACCTGGAGGAAGCAGGGCCAAGAGGAGGCAGGAGATCAGGAGTGTCTTCATCATTCTAGAGAGCTGAAGAGGCAGGAAGGAGTTTGAGAACAGCACTGGGCCAAGCAAGGAACTGATGCATGACAAGGCTTAGTTGGAGGAATTTATAGAGGATTGCAAGGAGTACTTTGCCAGCACCCAGGAACAATGGATTCAGGACAGTGTCATAAATTGCTAGAATTCTAATTATGCTATACCATAATATAAAGCACAGTGTTGAAAACCAATTAAATCTCTTCCCCCTTCCAAGGACACGTCCCTCCTAATCTGTTCCAGTCTCAATTTCTCAACCCTGGATGTGGGGAAACGGGTCCCATCAGGTTACAGCACTGAAATTGGATTAGGCTTCTGGAAGCCAAGGCAGTATCCCTGACAGTATGAACTTTTTTGAAAGGGGGACAAATGTCTGTCCACAGTTTCCTTTGTGGTACAGTAATAAAATGCACAGTGACCTGGATCCCCTCACTCCCATTAAATGCACTTGTTTGGGGTAAGGAATTGGTCCACTTGCTTTTTAAAATAAGTTTGAGAGTTAAGAGAGTCCCATGGACTGCAAAAAGATCAAGCCTCTCCATTCTGAAGAAATCAGCCCTGAGTGCTCACTGGAAGGACAGATTCTGAAGCTGAGGCTCTGATACTTTGGCCACCTCATGAGAAGAGAAGACTCCCTCTAATAGACCCTCATGCTGGGATAGACTGAGGGCAGGAGAAGGGTACGACAGAAGACGAGATTGTTGGACAGTGTTCTCGAAGCCATTAACATGAATTTGACCAAACTGTGGGAGGCAGTGGGTGACAGGAGTGCCTGGGGTGCTCTGGTCCAGGGGGTCACGAAGAGTCGGACACGACTAAACGACTAAACAACAACAGAGTTAAGAGCAGGTGGGGGTGGGGTTGCAGGTCTGTGTCCAGAGGAGATTGCAGATTTAAGGGACTATCTTTTACTGGATATACACAAGCACAGCTCCACGTCCTTTGCTTTGGTTTCTCTTGTGATGCTAATGAAACTCAAAGACATTGTGAATGATGTGGATTTGGCATTTGGACAATGAGAGATGGAGAGTGGCAGCACCACAGATGTCCTGGGAGAGTTTTCTTGGTGCAATGTTAGTACAGTGGTACCTCGGGTTACTGATGCTTCAGGTCACTGGCTCTGCTAACTCAGAAATAGTACCTCGGGTTAAGAACTTTGCTTCAGGATGAGAACAAAAATCAGTTGGCAGTGGCTCGGTGGAAGCGGGAGTCCCCATTAGCTAAAGTGGTACCTCAGGTGAAGAACAGTTTCAGGTTAAGAACGGACCTCCGGAACAAATTAAGTTCTTAACCAGAGGTACTACTGTATACTATATCCAATTGCTGCCACAGCTTAATTAACACAACTTAACAGCATCTGCTATACTGTTTCACAGCTATAAAACTAGGTCATGATATTTACTCTGGCCTTTAAAGAGATACCCATCTTGTAAAACAATAAGGAACCTTAATATTTAAATCAACCATTCAACACAAAGAGGTTAGCTCAAATGTATAAAAATGTACCTAATAAGTTTTGGAAATGTAAATATTGCAAGGGGTCATTCTGTCACATGGGGTGGACCTGCAAGGAGGGTAAGGTCTTTTTGGACATGTTATATAATGATTTTTTAAAAATCAAAAATCAGACTGACTTTTCCAAGAGTTCAGAAACCTTCTGGCTGGGGATATTGATGAGCAAAATTCCAAATCAAGGGATCTTTATGCTCAAAGCTGGAAAGTTGTGAGAATACCCTGAAGTAAGTGCTTAACCTGAGGTACCACTGTATTATGTATGTATACTGTCAGCTTAGATTCTTCACATTGTTTCTTCTAAGAAGAATGGGACTCTGAGATGTTGGTAATCACAATGGAGGGGGTGGGGAGAGTGACATTGGGCTCATGTCCTCTTCCTTCACCATCTTCTTCTTCATATTATAAGAGGGAATTATTATAAGATGATGTACCGATGTTATTTCACTCTGAAGAGCTTAGATCGAGTATATAAGAATGTACCAAAAAAATGTTGGAAATGTAAGAATTGCACAGGGCCATTCTGTCACATGTTGTAGACCTGTAGGAAGGCTAAGGTCTTTGGGGGCATAATATATAATGGGGGGGGGATTCAAAGTGATGTTTCCAAGAGTCCAGAACCCTTCTGGCAGGTGTTATTGGTCAGCAAAATTCCAAACTCTGTTTATGTATGCAGCTATAGTGGCAAGGGGTCTTTATGCTCAGAGGTGGAAAGTTGTGAGAATACCCTGAAAGGAAGAATGGATGGTGAAAGCCTTAGAATATGCAGAGATGGAGGGACTTCCGGGTTCGCGCCATCGCCTAATGGCGGATTCCCTCCGAGCTCCGGAGGGAATTGGCTCAGTAGGAGACGGGTCCTGCCGCGGCGGCGACGCGGGGACCCTCAGAAACCACAGGAGCTGAGGCCTGTGGACCTGGTGACTCGGCGGGCACCATCTGCGCCCTCCCTGACCCGAGAAGGAGCCTTTTTAAAGGCTTCGGAATGGGGGACGGAGAGAGGCGTGGTGCTGAGAGTCGACTGCTACTCCTACTGAGGGAAGCCGCATGCCATGGTCGGAGAGTGCTGACTTCTTTCTTTGAACATTTGGACCTAAAGTAAAAGCCCGTGAGTAATACGGAAATTGGATTTATAAAAGAAAGGGTTTTTTTGCTTGAATTCGGCACGATCGGGGAAGGCGCAAAGAGGAAGTCCGTCTCCCTGCCTTGTAAACAATTTGAAGCAAGGACTAAATAACTAAGGTCGAAAGAACATTTTCTTATTGGATAAAGCTATTAATTGCACGGATTGATAGTACTATATAAGTAATTGTGCTGGAGGATAAGAGCTAACTTTGTGAGCTAAAGTGCCACCCCCCCCCCCGGGACCCGGGAGTGATCCGCGAGAGGAGCCTGTTGAGGAGACATAGAAGATTTTGACAGCTGTCAAATTAGCTGTCAAAGTTGGAAAAAATAGAGAACTTTGTTTCTGATGTTCTTGCTGGTTACATTAGTTACAATATAGTTATAAATTGTTGAAAATCCTGACTTTTGGGTTGGAAGTGGAAGGAATACTGAATAACCAGAATCCCTCTAGAGGGGGTTCAGGGACATTACAAGAATGGAAATAGGTCGAAAAATACTAGCTGATCTGGATGAGGTTGTTTTTCTCTTGGGAAAGTTGCAAAAGTTGCAAGAGCAAAGTCATGTTTTGTCTACAAGTGCCATAACCTTGAAGTCAACAGCAAATAAATCTACTGAGTTGGATAAGGACTTGATGTACAAAGCCCAGGCAGCTGAACAAGAAAAGAAATTTGAGAAAATTGAGGAAGTGGAGAATGAGATATATGCTGAACAGGAGGAGCAGGAAGGAGGGGCTGTAATGCTGCAGAAGGCAAAGGAGAGCCGGAGGCCTGTCAAGATGGATATAAAAGAAAATAAGGACTGGATGATGAAAATTTGGTTTGAATTGAAGGATGAGGAATGGAAAGACCTCCTTCTGTGGAGATCTGAAGATCCATGGACTATAAATCTGATTAAGGTGGAAGTTGGAGCCTTTGGGACATTTGGACTTAAAAGGATTAAGAAACAAGATTTGAGCTCCACCTTTAAATATGGAGGTCTGGCTGGAAGGAACATGGACATTATCAGGATAGTGCCCCTCTGAGACTTGGTGTTTAATACAAAGGGCTTTCAAAAAAACTGGCAGAGAGTAACTGAGAGAGATTTAAGGGCCTCAGACGTGAGGTCTCCAGGCTGATAGCAGATGGACCTAATGGACAATGGTTTGGGGATCGAAACCGGGGAAGGGAGGGTGGGGTTTGGAAATCCAAAGGGTGTACAAATATATTCTGATTTTTTCTATTTTTTTCTTTTTTTGCGTTGTTATTAGTATAAAAATGGGGAATTCGTGGAAGGGAAATTGGGTCAATCTTAGAAAAAGTCTTTAAGTATAATGATTGATGTATATAAGTCAAAAGTTGATATATAAATTGAATTAAATATAATAACAAATTAAGGTTAAAAATTTAGGGACAAGAACTTGTTGAACAAATATTTGGACATGGAATACAAGAAGGGGAGGCGAGGGGAAGTTGCGGAAAAAAGTTATTGAAAATAAGGGCTGTAAATCTTGAATTATTTTTTTTATGCTTCTATGTATTATTTGAAACTCTAATAAATATCATTTTTTTTAAAATAGAATATGCAGAGATGGCAAAGGTTACAGCAAGAGAGGCTGCTAAAACTGAGGCTCTTCTCCACTTAATGCATTGCATCTGAGGGTCAAGCGGAGGGCAAGGCCTCCCTGGGCGGCATAGAGGGAGGAGTGCAAAGAGTCTAGATTTTCTTCTACCCAAAAAATCTTTTATGTTTGTGTCTAAAGTTGCCACTTTCTAAAATTTATTTATTGGTGCATGCTTTTCTTTCGTAAATGTACCATGAAATAAATTAAAACTGGGATAATGGGGTATTCTCAGGTCAGTGGAGGATGTACGTGCTGTGTCCTGTTCATGATGTGCTTGTGGAACTTGCCATTCTTCTGATTGAAAATGCTGTGGGGGGGTATGGGGTCAAAAATGGGGGGAATGTCAGTTGTGGGGAGTGAGAAATGTCCATTTTTCATCTGAGGAATGTTGGAGGGTATGCAGTGGCTATTGAACATCAATATGAAGCTGTTGGGAAGAGTCAACTGGAGTTTTGGAGTGAAATTCTGGGTTCGTGCTTGGATGCCATGGTGCATGAGAGCCAACAAACTGAGCTTGAACCGTGAAAAACTGGAGGCCTTGGGTCTTGGAGATAGGTCAATTGCTTGGCAACCTGGACACAGTGGTTGCGTGGCAAGGCCCAATCCCCCATGTGAAATGAAGACACTGGACACATTATTTAAGGTTAATGGGCATAAAAAGGCCACAACTTTTATTGATTACAGAATTGAAAGGTATTGGCCTTAGGCATTGGCTCCTATCGACTACCCGGCATGGAGACCGGGAAGGGTTATCCACAAGCCGTGGGAGTCCTGTTGAAGTACGCCAACTAGGATCCCATGGGTGTCACCGCTCGGGGATGTGCCGGAGGCCCTTACCTCCCTAGGTTTCGGACAAGGCAATGCCCCCCGGAGACCTCTACCGGACTACCCTTTTCATTGGGGGAAGGTGATGGCGCTTCCTTCCCCCCATTCATTTGCATAACAATCAACTCCTGCCAATGCCTAACCGCCACTCGAGCAAAGCTCGCCGCCAATACCTTCAAACCTGTAACCAATTCCTAATCCCTGCTATGATGTCCCCCAACCAAATATCGTTTCCAGCATCTGACAGATGCACGCCACCCCATCTGTAGAGGGCCTTGTTGCTGTACTGGATGCTTGGGTGGCCAATGACGCACCCGCCTAGAGCCGCCACTCTACGCTCCATAGCCTGCTGCAAGACCTTTCTTGCTTTATTGATTCCAACCGGGCTCAAACAATCCCTCCATGTCCTCCTCTCGAGCAATGAGGACCACAAGATAGTAATGTTTGGGTAAACCGCCATCAGATCAGCAAAATCGTCAAAAATGTTCCATCTCAAGTCAATAGCTTTGTCGTACGCTAGGTAATTTTTCCCCAACTGGATAACCAGGGCATCAGGTGGGCCCTCAGAGGCGGCTCTCGCCATCACGGCTGGCTTGAATTCGCTCCAGCGCATCCCTCTTCGCGCTATCCACGCCAGCTCAACATTTGCAGGTAAGTTCAAGTTTTGCCCCAACCCGGTACTCATGGCACGATTCTTGGCCCAATGCACAATGCTGTGGCCCACCAACCAAATGCACACCTTCCTGAATTCTGAAAAGCAAATAGACAGAAAAACCAAGGTCAGGAGTACAACCGCTAGTCATAGATTCTTTCTTACGTAAGCTCTGTATGCATTAGATTTCCACCGGCCCAGGTCCTTTATCCTCTCTGTGGAGAGCCCGAGGTGCACAGCAGTGGTAGCGGCCCCAATCCGAAAAGAGTGAGCCGCAAATTCGGCCGCGGGCAGACCGCATACTCCAAAGCCATGCGCATCACCCATGTAAAGTGGTGTCTAGCCAAGAGCGATCCATCCATGTGAATCAAAAAGGGGCCGGGGCTATTGGGTCTTAAGTAGAGGAAACGCCTTGTATCCCTAACCAGGCAGGGACCAGTACCTTGTGTGGCTGGTAACCAGATGAGGACCCCCCCTACCCTGTTGGTCTGTCTTAGAGCTCCTTACTTGAACGATTAGGTCGTTCCTTGATAGGGTCAGATCACTTAAGAGGATGCCCCTCTGGCAGTGGGCAACCCCTCCCTCACAAACTACCTCCCTTATGTACAGGGCACCAAAGAAGGCTATGGAATAAGCGGCAGAGAATAGGCGAGCTTCATATTTTGACCAGCATATTGCACGTAATTGTTTGTGAATCTGGGTCAGAATATCATAAGTTATGGGCCTCCTCTTGTCAGAGCTGGGAGGCTGGAGCCGGCCCCAACCCTCTAAAGTCTTGCACACTATAAATTCAGCGCATGGGTCGGTGGCGAAAAAGGTTTTACAAAAATATGACATCCCTGCGGACTGAATATTGAGAGTCTTTGGTGCCCTGCCCAGCTCCTTCAGGTGGGCTAAGTAGCGGAGGACCTCCCTCATTGAGGGAATGAAGTTCTGCCTCGTGCTGGGTATTCTATTGCGAACTTTAGGAAGTCAGCCCACGCTTTATTGTATGATCTCATTGTGGAAGAGGCAACTGCACCGAATACTCCCTTCATCACCTCTTCCTCCCAAGACTCCAGAGATGCTCCGGGAAAGGCATCGATGATTTTTCCACATCCGGTGCTAATGAGCGGAAGCGCTCCATCTGAAAACGAGACAGAGCATCCACGATGTCATTATTAATGCCAGGTACGAATTTGGCTGAAAAATATATATTCTGCTCAAGACACAGGAGGACGAAGGACCATAACAAGTTTCCCACCCTGGTGGATCGCGCAGACTGTCTGGAAAGAACCGCTACTACTGCCTGGTTATCTGTGTTGAAACAAACCCTATGATTGCGGAACTGCTCTGCCCAAAGATGTACTGCCACTACAATAGGGAAAAATTCCAAGAATGTAAGGTCCTGAGTAATGGGCTGGCCCTGCCAGTCTGCAGGCCACTTTTGGGCACACCACTGCCCCCTGAAATAAACTCCAAAACCCAAGGACCCTGTCGCATCTGATTGGACTTGGAAGTCAGCATTGAGTGCCATGGAATCTTGCCATAAGGATATACCGTTGTACTTGTCGAGGAATTGTAGCCAGACTCCCAAATCTGCCTTGACTTCTTTGGAGAGGCGCACCCTATGCTGTGGTGCCCTGAGACCTGCCGACAATCTGGCCAGGCGGCCGCAAACGGTTCAACCCGGCGCCACTACCCTACAAGCGAAATTTAGGTGACCTAGCAGGGATTGAATTTGCCTTAGGGTAACCTTCTTTAGGGGCAATAGCTGTTGTATCAGTGCCTTAAGAGCAAACAGTTTTTCCAGGGGCAACCTAGACATTTGGGCCATGGTGTCTAACTCAATGCCTAGATAGACCAAGGAAGTGGCTGGATCCTCCGTTTTCTCGGCGGCCAGTGGCACCCCCAGCTCCCCTGCCAGGGCTGTGAAAGCCTCCAAGAGGGCGGAGCATCGTTGCCTGTTATCTGCCACCAAAATAAAGTCATCCAGGTTACGCGATATGCCCAATGACCCTGTCCTAAAGCGTAGGGCCCAATCAAGAAACGCACTGAACAACTCAAAGGCTGAGCAAGCCACGGAGCAGCCCATAGGCATTGCTTTGACAATGACATACGCCCCCCTCAAATCTATTTTTTTTTTTTTTTTTAATAATATTTATTAAAATTTTCCAATTAATTACAAATTAATAAAACATCCAATTTCAAATCTTTTTCCAATTACATCCTTTCAGGACTTCCCCTTCCCTCCCCCCCTTGTATTCCAAATCTCTCAAATGATCTCAACAAGTTCTTCTCCTCAATTCAAACTTGTTATCCTTAACCCAATTTTTTTTTTAAAAAAAAAACAACAACATTATTTTCCATTCCCCTAAAATCGGCTTATTCCCACCACGAGTTCCCCACTTTAGAATACCATATAAATGTATATAGCCTAAATAAAACATAGTTTACGCCTTTAAGGATTCCACATTTCCCACCCCCCCTTTTCCCGGTTGCGTTCCCAATGTTCCTCAATGTCCGATATTTCCACGTCTCTCTAAATCATAGTCCTTTGCCAGTCCTCTTTAATTTCGAATGTCCAATCATGGAAGGATTCTGTCTCAAAGAGAGGCCCATTTTTTCCATCCAGATTTTTATATCCAGGAGTGAAAAACTCCAAATTATAATCCTTAAGCTTGTCAAATCTGGATGTCCCAAATGTCCCCACTTTTGACTTGGTCCAATTCTTGTTATTTTGTTGTTCTTATTGATCAGACTCCTCTTTCTATTTCTTTCTGTCCCTGTTTTCCTGCACAAATGTCCTAATTCCAAAAGTTAGTTCCTTTACAGAGGCTTGTTATTCAGAAACAAAACATTACGTCAAGTTCCTTTCATTCCACAACAGATGATTCCATTGTCTTCTTCGGTGTAGTGGCCTCTGTAGTCATAATAATGTTCCATTTCTGCAGTTTCCCAGGAGATAAACAGTTCAGTTCCAATTTCCAGCTAAAACTTGTAATATCCCTCGGCTCCTCTAGGTGGATTGCAAAAACTGAGTTCTCTTCCAGATCGCATCCATTAGCCCTAGTAACTTTGTAATCCTTATTTAAAACAATTTGTATCCAATTTATAACAAATATAACCAGCAAAGTCCTTGTAACATAGTCTCTATCTTATTTTCCGCTTTGACAGCTCTTTGACAGCTGTCAAAACTTGCCTTTCTCCTCTCCAAACTCCGTCATCGATCGCTCCCGGGGTTCCAGGGGGGGTTGTTTTTAAGTCCGAATTCTACTTTCCTCCTCCAGCTCAATCTCATATTCTTCACTCGTGAGGTTAAAAACTTGCCAAAATGATGTTACTCCGATCTTAGTTATCAGATCCTTTGCTTTGATCCTTCTACAATGGAGGGGGTGGCTGACTTCCTTTTTTGCGCCTCCCCCGCTCGCTCCGAAATTTTTTAAATTTTTATCCCTCTTTTTAGTCCAAGTTCCAATTACTTACAGGTTGTTCTTTTAGGTCCGAATTTTCAAAGGAAGAAGCCAGCGCTCTCCGCCGAATGGCATGCGGCTTCGCACGGCAGGGATAGCAGAGGACTCAAAACACCACGCTTCTCCCCGGCACCCGATCCGTAGCCTTTAAAAAGGCTCCTTCACGAGTCGGGAGGGCGCTGACGGTGTCAGCCGAGTCTCCATGTCCACGGCCCCCGTGGCCGTGGTTTTTAAGGGTCCCCGCATCGCCGGTGCGGTAGGACCCAGCCCCTGCCGTGCAGGCTCCCTCCGGAGCTCGGAGGGAGTCCGCCATTCGGCGATGGCGCCGACCCGGAAGTCACGCCCCCCTCAAATCTAAAGCCCAACCAACGGAAGTCAGCTGGATGGACGGGAAGAAGACGGAATGCCGACTCAATGTCACATTTGGCTAGAAGTGCCCCTTGCCCGAATCTGTGAATCATTTTAACTGCTTGGTCAAAGGAGGCGTATTTCACTGTACAAAGTTCCTGGGGGATCGCGTCATTGACCAAGCCTCCCCTTCGGTAAGAGAGGTTGTGGATCATGCGGAATTCCCCTGGGGTCTTTTTTGCTACAATGCCCAGAGGGGATAGGTGAAGTCCTTCCAAGGGAGGTTCGGCAAAGGGACCTGCTACCCTACCTGTACTGATTTCTTTCTCTATCTTTTTCCTGACTATCTCGGGCCTTTCCCTAACTGATTTTTGATTTTGTGGGTCCCTGGTGTTAGGGGGGGGAAAGCCACGGGGATTCTGAACCCCATAGAGAACCCCTCCCAAAGGTATTGTGCGGCTTTTCGATCAGGATATTGATCTAGCAGGGTTTTGAGGGGCTGAAGACGGATAGGGGAGGAGGCCAAACCAAGATACAAGTTACTGGCGGTTACTGGGTCCCTGGTGGGAGGATCCGGGGGCACCTCTGTTATTGTTGTGGAAGAACCCCCTGCACCCTCGAAAGGGCTGCTGTTTATTCTTATAGCACACAGAGGCGGGGTGGTTTCCCAAGCACCACTCACATTCATGAAGATACTTACAGGAGGGTCGCGAGCATACACCCCTGTTGAACTCCCAGCACTGCCGGCGCCGTTTCGCCTCTGTCTTACCCGCCTTGGCTGATTCTGGTTTTTCTTTTTTATGTAGGGATTGACGTCCTCGCCCCAGTAGTTAGGATCCCTTAGATCCCATCGGGTGGAAGGCAGGAGAGAAGCATTTCTACAGAAATTCTCATCATATGTTAAAGCGGCAATTTTCCCTGCGAGCGTGTGAGCCCGCCTCACATGAGCCAAATAAGCAACCAAATCCATGGAGTGCCAAGGATAAGCCACACAAACATCTCCCATGAAAACCTGGTACCCATCCAACCAATTCTCAAAGGTGCGCTTTGCCCTAGGTGTCCTATACCTCCGCTTACCAAAAGAGCGCCTCTTTTCACCTTTCCCCGTTACCTTAGTAGGAGGGAGAAGGGTAAACATGTCCACATAGTCCCCGTTGAGGATCTTATTCCTCTTCTGGGACAAATGGTTCCCCAGTATAAAATCGGTGGACTGATTGGTGGAAACCTTAACATCCTCAACCAACACCCCATCCTTCCATTCCAGTACCCCATTGAGCTCTTACGATGGGAATTGGCCCTCCTCTCGTGTGCCCAAAGAGGGATCCCGTGATTACCTTCACCAAAACCCCAGTAACCATCCATGGGGCCCTCGCTATCCGAATCAGAGGATGATGTACCTGACTCGTCTTCCGTCTCGGACTGCTTACTTCTTTTCTTCTTTGCAGACGTGTGCTTCTTCTTGGACTTTCTTTTACCTTCTTGGACCTCTACGTTGGCCGGGTTCACACTGGCCGCTGGCTGAGCAATTTGAGGTTCCATGTGCTCCTCCTCCAAGCCGGAACCTGCACTGTCCTCGGTGGAGCTGTGTTGGGGCTGCTGTTCCTGAAACGCACTAGGAATGTATACCACCTGTGAAAAGGCATTGCTGCTGGTCCCTTTGGCAATAGCCTTCCCCTTGCTGGGACCTTTTGCCGGTGCCTTACCCTTTCCAGCGCTTTGGTTGGCATTCTTAGTAATGGCTGCCTGAAATAACAATATAAGCCACAGTGTTTGCTAATTGCACCAATTAATTTCAAAGGCAGTCAGCAGTCAGGACTTTGAAACCAGTACTCAGCATTTCCAAAGACTCCTTTATTATATTATTATTTTTTAAAGTATTTCCCCCAATAACCACACTTTAAAAGCCTGTCATTCAGAAACCTGCTACATCAATAGATTCTCCCCTGTAATGCTGCAGACCTGGTAGTCAGCAGCGGGAGGGATCGCAACAATGTAGCTGCCTCCTGCACAGAGCAGCTTAGCCTATGCTGGCAATTTATAATAAGCGTCAGCCTAAGCTAAGCCTAAAGGGTGGGTGGGATGGGAAAACCGCTCAGCTGGAAAGGGGAAAGAGGGTGGTCCTCGGGCGTGCCTGGCCTTAAATAGGCTAGGCCCCGCCTCCCCAGCCTGCCGATTGGCAGGCAGGGTCGAAGGCATGCCCGGGGATTCCCTATTCTTGCGGGAGCAAAAGGCCAGCCCCCGTGTGTGTGGGAGGGGGTAGCCCGCAACCCCCTCTCCTCCCCAAGCTCGGAAATGGCTTTCAAGCAGTGAGATCCTTTGACTGGGGCAATTCTTGTAGCTCCCTACACACCTGAGGTTTAGTCAGTTTTCAATTCACAGGAAGCCTTTAGTGCAACAGGAGAGAGAAAAGCTTTTATTCCTTTCTCACAGTACTAGAATTTGTGGGCAGCCAATAACAGTGAATGTTGGAAGCTTTGAGAAAGATGGAAGAAAGTACAATGGTACCTCTGGTTATGAATGGGATCTGTTCTGGAGGCCTGGCCGTATCCCGAAATCTTCATAACCTGAGGCGCCTGTTCTCCACATGTGTGCAGCGCCATGGAGCACTTCTGCACATGTGTGAGGTGCACAGAGCGCTTCTGCGTGTGCTTGAGTGGCAAACCCACTTCCTGGTTTGCTACGTTTTCAACCCAAAAAATACATTACCCAAAGGTAACGTAACCCGAGGGTCCACTGTACTGTTTGAAATAGCATATGGTTAAACTCTGGAATTTGCTCTCAAGAAGTAAAGTTCGGCAGCAACGTGGATGTGTTTGATTGAGGATTAGAAGAAAATAATGGAGGATAAGGCTAACAATGCCTACTAACCAATTTGGCCATGTTCTTCCTCAAGTGTTGGAGACAGTATTCCTGTGGATGTCAGTTGGTGGGAATCACAAGCGGGGGGACGGGATGGGGACAACTGGTGTTGCTGTCCAGTCCTGCTTTGACGGTTGCACAGGCATCTTGCTGGCCATTGCAACAACAGGGTTCTGGAACAGCTGGACTGGTTCAGCAGGCTGATGGAAGCTGTGCCAATTGAAGCTTGTGGGAAAGCTAACATTAGCCCAAATTTTGATTGCCTCAAAGTGGTGCTCATCCAATGTACTTGCTGAAGACGAGGGGATTCACAATGTACCTGCTGAAGAAACATGCTTTCACAATTTCTTTCTAAAATCAACAAGCTGTTCATTTGGCTGAGTAAGGGAAGCCAAAGGAGAATGAAAATCGGGAAACTATGGAGGCCTTTAGTAATCTATACCAGGAGTGGGGAACCGCTGACCTGGGGGCCAAATGCAGCCACTGCGTGCCCCTCCACAGGGCCTGTGTGGGGCGGGGGAGGTAGTACATTGTTCTTCTGTTTGGGATCACAAGGGGGACATCAGGAAATGTTTGCCTATATTGTGTGAAGACTAGCGTTTATATTTTTGTAAGACTACATAAAATGCCATGAAGCCTCTTCCTCCGTCTGCTTCCTCTTCTGCCAACATGCCCCTGCCTACCTCTCCCCATGAATCCAGAGAGGTGGTGCTGAAGTCCTGGTGAAAGATAGCATGAATGGGCAAGGCAAGAGGTGAATGAGAAGGTGGACTTTTCTTGCCTCTCTTGTGGACAGTGTGCTCCACCTACTTAGAGGACTGCCATATGCCTGTGAAGTGTGAGATATTTACCATGCAGCAAAACCAACAATGCGTGTTTGTAGAGAGGCACATGACAGGAGCTGAAGCCCTCCGAGTTTTTCCCTGTAAGTTTCCAAGAAAGAACTCTGAGAGACACTCCCACTGTGTCCTGTCAGGGGGAGGACATAGGCACTTCCTCTCCATCTTTGCTCTCTCATCATCATCCATCCAGCAATGTAGAACCATCTGCTTGTCTGAGCTCCAAAGCTCAGACTCCATCATCATCTTGACCAAAGTATGTCTTTGTAACTGGATCACCATTTTAAGCCCCCCCCCCCGACAAAGCTGCTATATCTGTTACTCTTCAACAAGTATTCTGAGTTAGTAAATGTTATTTTTTCCTTTTACAAGCAATTATCTGTGTGATTATTTTTTTTAAGGGGTAGAAAAAGGGGAAATACCAAGAGAATCCATTCTTTCTCCAAGAATTCTGGATTATTTAAACTAAAAGATGCTTCTAGAAAACCTAAGTTTGAAATTGTCCGACAGCAAATTACAGTTTCACTTCAGTAGGAGGTTTATACTTCCAGCATATGACTTCTGCTATGATGAATAATATGATTCTAAGTACCTGTGTACTTTTAGAATTATAGAATCATATATCGCTATATGTCCCTGAGCATAAATAGCATTGAGGTTTCAGATCTCCTCCTTGGTTGCCCATACACAAACATTGTAGTTCCAGTGCAATATTCATTTTCCTAATGAACATTGTAGATGGTTACAATCAGGATCACGAACCGTGTTTCAAAGAGAAAGCAAGGAGAATGCAGGTGTCCTGCCTGAAGCACTTATTGACTCCGACACTCAGATTATGCGTCAGGGTGTACAGGGCTGGGCTGCACTTCCTGTTTTGTCTCAAGCAGCGAAACGGAAGGTGCTATCCCTGCCATTATATGGACCTTATTTTCATTATTTTTCACATTGTTTAGTTGGAGAACTGCACCACAAAACTTGAGGAAGTGTGAATTTCAAAGCATAACAGAGATCCGGTGTGAATTATATTGTTAAAATGCAAATGGAATGGAATTTCTCCAGCATTCCTACATCTGGAAGGCCACAGGTTCTGCACCTGTTCTAAATGTTTCTTCTCTTTAATTGTTGAAGGTTGTGCAGTCCCCTTTACTGCACACAATCCAGTTTATAGATGTCTTTCTCACAATGAGTTAGTATCCCATGGGTGGCAGAGAAATGGTCTCTCGCCATCTTCCGGTGAGCTTTCGCTAAAATCTCATGAGATTTAGCCAAAACCTGCTGCCGCCATGCCACTTTGTGCAGTTGCCACACAACCTAGGAAAGGGATGCTTTGGTGGGGGTTACACAGCACAGCACAGCAGCTGTAGCACTCCCCATTTCACCTCAATGTAATGGTGACAGAAGCGAGACAACAATTAACTCAGGTTTATTGCTCAAAACACACAAATCACTCTGGAGCTCAGTCGCTCAGCATCTGCTTCCAAATTAGCTGTTGCCAAGTCTGAGTTCCACCCCTTCCTCTTCCTCCATATAAAGCCCCACTTTCGTTTCCTTTCCTGTTCATGCCTCTCATTAATTCTTGCTTGCCTGTGCGTCATGGGATGGGCTATTTCCGGTGGCCCTCCCTCTGAGTCCGAGCTTAAACTGTCAGTCTGTGTCTTCCCCTTTGAACTTGCCCCTTCCTTCTCCATGTTCTTCGGAGCTCAGGCTTCTACTGCAACTAGGCTGCTCCTCCCTCGTTCCGCATTCCATTCCTCAGCCCCAGACACACTGACCAGATGTCTGGAAGCTGTGGCTGGATGGTTACGTGGGAGCCAGTTGAAGTTAAATCCTTCGAAGACAGAGGTCCTCTGGCTGGGACGGGGCGATATGGGATTGAGGGGGCAACTCCCATCTCTTGCGGGGGTGCATCGTCCGTTAAGAGTTTGGGTGTAATCTTCGATACCTCCCTTTCTATGGAGGCGCAGATTACAGCTATAACAAAGGCGGCATTTTTTCATCTCCGCCAGGCTAAGCAGTTGGCTCCAGGCTAAGCAGTTGGTGACCTTCTGGGAGGGTCGGATTTCAATGGAAACATGTAAAATTCACCTTTACATGGTAGGCTATTTTCTAGATACATTCACACCCCACTCTCTGTCCTCCCTCCAAGCAACCAAGAGTTTAGGGGCCACAATCCAGCCAGACCAAAGCATTCAGGTAGAGTTTAAAGTGATTTTAGCTTATGAATTTTATTGTCTAATGTTCTTATTTGTACATGGGGGTACTTTTATAGCTCTGTTTAGAGTATGTAATGTTTTAATAATATAAATGTTGTAAGTCTTTTTTTATCAATTCAGTATATTTTCTTTTAATTGTCAAATAATTCTGTGTACATTGTGGCAGCCTTTGGCTATGTGCAATAAAACTGACTGAGACTGAGACTGAAGTGGAGATTGTGAGGGGTGTGGCCTAGGGAGAGGAGGTGGCTAAGGAGCATCCCAAGGACCATAGAGAGAGAGATTCCAGGAGGGGTGCCTTTGGCCCCTGGGCCTGTGGGTCTACATTCTAGCCCCCACAAAATTAATGTGCATTTTTTAAGATTATTTTTATTAAACAAAATTTATATGCCTTTTGATTGCAGTAAAAACTGCTGGGGTTTACAAGAAATATTAACATTAGGATGCTTTTAGCCCGGGGATGGAAAGATGATAAGGTCCCTACCAGAGTGGATTGGCGATGACTGGGAAAATCAGAAACCAAGAAGATCAACATTTTAACAAAGAATGGGGGAAATTTATATCATATTTGGGAGACCACTGTAAACAATTGAACTCTTTAGTAGGACTTAAATAACACTTGTAAGGTAACAAGGACTTAATATATAATTGATAATCAAATAATTGGACTTAAAATATGCAGTAGAAAAGGACAAGTATGGAACCCATGGGGGGTAGAGGCAAGTAAAAAGATTCAGGAGAATCTTGTGTATTTTTATTTATTTATGATTTTGAATGTAAACATTACTTTGTAATACCAAATAAAAACTAATATAAAAAATATTAATATTCGCAATAAAATCCCTTAAAACCATTAAAATATTTAAAACTCATTAGACTGAACAGCAAAAGAGAATAGAGTGTATCCATATCTGAATGGGCTTGTATAAACAAAAACCTTTAAAGGTGTTCCTTGAAAAAAATGGAATAAATAGGCACAGGGTTCCAGACAAGAACCCCATAAATCACTAGCCCCTTTCCCCAAATCATCCTCCTCTGCCCACCTCCCCGCCAATACACCCGTCCTCCTTGGTCTCCTTCCCATCCCTGACACTCTGTGAGGGCAACGTGGGTCTCCTAATAACTTTCAGCACCCTTAATAAACTAAGTATCCTAGTGTCTTTTGTGGGAAGCCATGACTCTTCAAAGTGGCATGATACTGCTTTAAATGCATAATGCAAATGGGGCCCTAGCTGCACTCCATTATACAAGACTCACTGAAATTCATGTGACCCTAAAGAGGTCTTACAGGTTATGTGTCCATGTTTAATGTTGCCACTTAAAAAAAATTCTTTATTGGGGCATGCTTTTCTTTTTGTAAATCTACAAAAGAATAAATAAAATTAAATTGGGATTAAGGGGCTTTCTCAGTACAGTGGAGGATGTATATGTGTATCCTGTTGGTGAATTGGTGGTTCTATCTTCTGATAGAAACTGCTATGGGTTGGGTTGGGGGGGACAAAAATGGGGGGGGTGTTGAGTGTCACTGGGGAGTGAGAAATGTCCCTATTTTCTTCTGAGGAATGCTGGAGGGTTTGCAGTGGATATTCAACATCAAGCTGTTGGGAACAGTCTTTTGGAGTTTTCGAGTGAAGTCTCATCCATATGTTGAAGATACCCAACCCTAGAATCTCCATTCTGCAAACTCTGGATTGCTGCTTCGCTGCCCTGGTGCATGGCAGCCAACAAACTGAGCTTGAACCATGAAAAACTGGAGGCCTTGTGAATGAGTGATTTCTGGGGCTTGGAGATAGGTCAGTTGCTTGGCAGCCTGGACACAGTGGTTCATGTAGTGGTAACTTCAAGACTTGATTATGGCAACATGCAGTGGGGCTGCTCTTGTATCAGGTATGGTGGCTGCAGCTAATGCAGAACACAAGAGCTACACTCCTCATAGCAGCAGGCTACTGGGAAAATGTCACTACGCTGCTGAGACAGTTTGTTGCCAGGCCACATTCAAAGTACAGTCAAACCTTGGTTCTTGAGCTGCTCCACTGTTGAACGTTTTGGCTCCCAAATGTTGAAAACCCAGAAGTAAGTGGAAGGTTTTTGAACGTTCCTCAGATTGTAAGAGGCAATTGGAAGCCCCACCTCAGAAATCAAACGTTCCGGAAGTCGAACAACCTTCCGGAACCGATTACATTTGACTTCTGAGGTTTGACTGTACTTCCTTGTATTTCCAAAAATTCCTGAACCACGTGAGCCCAAAATACCTTAAGGAGTGTGCAGTCCTTTAAGTTCCACCTCAAGCACTGAGATGGAACAATTCTTGTAGCTCCCTACACCCCTGATTCAGCCATCAATTCAGACCAAGCCTACTATTAGGACCTGAGTGCAAAAGCAGGCTTTCCACACCTGCGATTCCCAGCAGTTGATAGAAGCATACTGCCTCCAACAATGTGAGAAAAACTTAGCCTTTCTGACTAGCATCCCTGCTTTTAGACTTTTCACAGGCACCTGGTTGGCCATTGTGAGAACAGGGCCTGGTTCAGCAGGCTGATGTAAGCTCTGGCCAGTTGAAGCTCATGGGAAATCTAACATTAGCCAAAATCTTGATTGCTTCGAAATGGTGCTCACCCAGTGTACCTGCTGAAGACGACTGGATTCATAATGTACTTGCTAAAGAAGCACGGTTTCACAATTCTCCCCCCCGCCAAAAAAAAAAAATCACCAAGCTGTTCATTTGGCTGAGTAAGGAAAGGCAAAAGAGAGAGAAAATTGGAAGACTATGGAGCCCTTTAGTGAAACCTCTGGCCTGGGGTCCAAATGCAGCCACTGCATGCCTCTCCACAGGGCCCAGGAGAGGGGGGTCAGATGGTACATCATACCTCTGCTTAGGGTCAATAATATAATAATTTATATATACCCCACCCATCTGGCTGGGTTTCCCCAACCACTCTGGGTGGCTTCCATCAGAATATTAAAAACAGAATAAAATCTTCAAACATTAAAAACTTCCCTAAACAGGGCTGCCTTCAGATACAGTGGTACCCCGGGTTACAGACGCTTCAGGTTACAGATGCTTCAGGTTACAGACTCCGCTAACCCAGAAATAGTACCTCGGGTTAAGAACTTTGCTTCAGGATGAGAACAGAAATCGTGCGGTGGCAGTGCGGCAGCAGTGGGAGGCCCCATTAGCTAACGTGGTATCTCAGGTTAAGAACAGTTTCAAGTTAAGAACAGACCTCCAGAACGAATTAAGTTCATAACTAGAGGTACCACGGTAGTTGTTTATTTCCTTGACATCTGATGGGAGGGTGTTCCACAGGGCGGGCGCCACTAGTGTAAGACTATATAAGACTATATATTCCTTTGCTCACTTTCTCTTCTGTCAACATGCACCCACTTACTTCTTCCAGGCAATCCAAAGAGCCTGCCTTCAGTCAGAGAAGGGTGATCCAAAGAGGTGGTGCTGGAGTCCCAGTGAAAGAGTTGAGAAGGAGGACTTGTCTTGGCTCTCCTGCAGGTGACATGCGCCACCGACTGAGGGGGTTGCCATTGGTATGTGAAGGGCAGCAGGTGCTGGCACTGACAGTGATCTGTCTTCAAGCAGAGGAGGACGAAGCAGCTCATTGCTGCCATTATCATCATGAACAGACAAAGAACTGACTACATCTGGTAAATTTAGGAGAGTTGTTGTTTGCATGGACTCAAATTATATTGGTAAAAGTATAATAAAAGTAAAACACAAAAAGAACCACTCAACCAAAAATCTTCTCACGGAAGATATTTCCCAGTGCTCTGTTTTAATGATACTGTCAATAGAAAATAGCATAATTATTCAATGCCGTGTTTTTTTAATTTGGGCCTTTTCTGACCCCTGAGCACAACTCAAATTATTTTGGGAGCTCTTGTTGCATTGAAAATCGTGGTTTGCCAAGAAAGAGTTAACTTCAACTTTGAACTATTTAATTAAGTGACCGGCAGGCTCTATGACACAGACATATGTGGAAGTGAATATGGAAGGTGAGAAGCATAGACTTTGCGATGGGAAGTATCACAGGCAAGTTTCCATCTCGAAAGGAAATAGAAACATATATTATGAATGGTCACTTCTTTCTGCCTCAAACATTCCCCAAAGATACCTGCATTCTGAAATTTCAAAGCAGTAATGGAGAACTACAGGTAAGAGGCTGGTTTTTGTGGTTCATCATATCGAATTGATGATTCAAACAATGGAAACTTTTAAGGACTCAGTGAACTACTCTCCAGGCAGGACCCCATCCTTTAGGGACATGTGCCAAGTGTAGAGGAGTCACAGAAAAGGAGTGAGTGGCTTCAAGTTCATTATCTGTCCCCTGACTCACAAAATGATTTATTACAGAATGCTTGAATTTTGTGAAACAGCACATTTTGCTTGAAAGGCAATCTGCAAAGTACTTTGC
The DNA here is from genome assembly GCF_964252035.2 of Podarcis erhardii. Taxonomy (NCBI): domain Eukaryota; kingdom Metazoa; phylum Chordata; class Lepidosauria; order Squamata; family Lacertidae; genus Podarcis; species Podarcis erhardii. The sequence goes on along the minus strand of NC_138511.1, from coordinate 80,882,407 downwards.
ATTAATATTATTCCACACCAGATTCTTCCCATATTGAACAAACAGTTCTTTTGAGATATGTACTTTTGAAAGAAACACAGTATGCAGTTCAAGAGAAATTTCTCAAGTTTGCAGACAGTAGCAACAAAAGGGGGGGGGAGAAATTACTCAGTTGATAACAATGAATGAAACACTGAAAGAACATGCTATTACTCTCCCTGATTGTGGAACTCAAGCCTATGATAATGGGTCAAATATGACTGGAAAAGGCAATGGTGCACAAGCAAAGCTACAAGAACAATGCTCAACAGCATTTTTTTCACCATGCGGTTGACACACACTCAACAGATGTGGAAATGATGCTGTTGAATGCATACCTGAAACGATTACCCCTTTTTTGGAACAATTCAAAACTGTGCCACCTGTTCAATTCCAGTCCTAAGTGGAGGGAATTTTAGGAACAGTAGCTTCTACAGAGAGGTCATTTAGCAAATCTAAGTTAATTAAGATAACTAAGTTAATTAAGAATTATTAAAAGTCTACAATGTCTCAGGAACATCTTGTGGATTTGGCAGGGCTAAGCATTCAATGAAACATTGCCAGAACAATTAGCTTCCATGCTGTGATTCAAATGTTTTTACAAAGAAGGCTCAACAAATTATTTTTCTAAAGTAATTCCCCCATAAGTCTATGTGTCTGTCTGTCTATCTATCATCTATCTATCTATCATCTATCTATCTATCTATCTATCTATCTATCTATCTATCATCTATCTATCATCTATCTATCTATCTATCTATCTATCTATCTATCTATCTATCATCTATCTATCTATCTCTATCATCTATCTATCTATCTATCTATCTATCTATCTATCTATCTATCTATCTATCATCTATCATCATCTATCTATCTATTTATCATCTTTCTGTGGCTCCTATATGCTTCTGTATCTGGAGTTTCATGAAATCAAAAGTGGGGAAACTTTGACAAACTATGCAGCCCCTTTATTATCTTCATGGACTATATATATTTCATTTTTAAAATTTATATCCCACCATTCCTAGCAAAGGAGTGCAGGCTGAATGCTTAAATGCTTTTTCACAGTGTTCCGCATGGAAGATTCCTATGCTTAGGTGTTACTGGATAAAGAAGTCGGATCTGGAACTCATCTAGACTGATAAAGAAAACGTGATTTATATGCGTTGTATGTGCAATATAACATTGTGCCACCAAATGGCAACGTGGGGTCCCATTTCCCCCCGACCTGTTTTCCTTGTTTAAATTTACAATGCTTTAAAGTGAAACACTTCTTTGATGTGTCTAGATCCAGCCCTGGTTACAGATCAGCAACTTGTTAAAGAGCAGGAAGCAGGATAAATAGATGGTATTCATAGGGAAGAGGTATTAGAAGGTATTAGAAGTTGGATACTGAAAACAGTAACAAACCAGCCCAGCTAATAAGTTCAAGCCTCCAAGGAGCAGTGATTCAGCCTTCAAATGCCTGGGTGAATAGAGATTTTAAAGATTCCTCCTGAAAATCAATAATGAGAGAGGAAGATGCACTTCATCAGAGAGGGCATTCCTTATCATGGGATTAGCCCTGATTTAGGCTAAACTGTTTGGTTGGAAACAGTTTGGTGTCTGTTTGGGCTGCAAAGTCAAACCTGATTTGGAAAAACAAGGCATTCTCCACTCACTCTTTTGTACAAATAAAACCTTTCTGTAACTAGTCTTTTGGCAGTTCTGTCCTCAAATAATATTATATGTTTTGGAGAAAGACTCTCCTAAAGCATCTGGATCCAGTAAAGGTTTGGAATTTAGGCGAACCCCTAAATTCCTGGGTTAGTGGGGACTGGAAGTTTAAACTATTTTTTCCTGTGTGTAGGAAGCCAACTGGCAGAAAAACCATAGAGGAGTAATCACTGGAATGGCTGAGCCATTAACCCTTTAAGAAGGCCATGAATTCACTGGACCACAGAAAAGCCCTCCCAGAGGTGAGAGATAGCAGAGACAAAAGGCCAGTGTTTCAGGAGGGAGAGACAAAATTCCAGTGGGAGATGAGCTAAGTGAACAGGAAAAAAGTGCCCCTTTTGCAAGCTGGAGTGGCAGGGGTGGGGGGGTGGGTAGAGCACAAGGCAGGCAAACTGTTTCATGCTGAAGAGCGGGTCAGATGTGATGTTTTCTGGGGTCTCTTGGGATCTGAGGTTACAGCAGTGGGAGGATCAGGACCCACGTGGGATGTGAATGCTCTGCACTCGCTCCATCTAGGCTCAGGCGGTATGCTGTATTTTTTCCGTGCATAAGACGCCCCCATGTATAAGACGACCCCTATGTTTTTGAACACAAAATTTAAAAATCAGGCTGGAACCCAAGCCTAAGCCCAAACCCACAGGGAACTCGAGCCCAGGATGCCCGCTCCACAGCCTGAACCCGAACCCCTGTGCATTCACCATCCATGTATAAAACAACCCCCAAGGAGAGTTTGGTGGTGGTGGTGGAACCGAGGTAGAAAAACACCACCCATCACCTCAAGCGTGTGTGAGGCTGTGAAGAGCAACAAACAAACAAAGAAAGAAATGAATGAATATTCAGCTTCATTGAACACTCCAACTTGACTGACTTTAGAGACACACGATTTGTGGGGGGAAATAAATATGCAAGTGATGTACCAACTGATCATTTTGTGCCTGATTATTGAGATCATTCCCCAGAAGCATTGTGGTGAAATTGCGATGGAAATAAAGTAGAATGTCATTTGCTGGAATTTCACGGAATTCCCCAAAGGTGTATCTGCTTGCAATAGCTGTTTCTTAAATATGCTAATGACATGGAATAGAAATGCCAGCTGGTAGAATCTCATTCCGGTTCCCAAAGCATATTTCATCAAATTTTCTGCCTCTCATTGGATTAGTTCTTCCCACCTCCACCCCCAGGCTCTGCTCTTTGGCCTATAAATACCCCAAAAGTCGACTTCCGGAGGTGGCGCGAACGGTAATGGCTGCCCTCTTCTAACCGGGAGAGGGTAGCTCCGCTGAAAACGGGTCGTCCGCTACGGCGAAGCGGAGACCCACATCGGAAAACCACAGGCGGCAGAAGCCTGCGGTCTTGGGACCCGGCGGGCGCCAGGAGCTGCCCCCAAAATGTTGAAGGAACCCCGTAAGGGGCTCCGGATCGCGGAGGGGGTAGCAGCGCTGAGGGTCGTTCCGCAATCAACGGAGCGAAGCTGCGTAGCTGTTGCCGGTGAGCGCTGACCTTTCTTCCTGAAATTTTTGTTTCGGAAAGCAACAACCCGTGAGTAATAATAGACTTTGTAAAATTTGGGACTTTAAAGCATTGAATTTGGCTGAAAGCGGAGTGACGAAAAACAGGAAGTCCGTCTTCCGCGCTCATTGAACATCAAAGCAAAGAGCTGGAGGAGTGGAGGTAAAGAGAGATCTTTTAACCTAACTGATCTGAGCACCCATTGAACTTTATTTTAAGTGGAATAAGGACTTTAAGTGCTGGACTTTATGCGTTTTAGCTGTATGGTGATACCTTTCTTCTATTGGAGCTACATCTTAAGTAAAAAACCCAGGTGCTGGAGCTGCCTGAGTAACTGAGCTGTCAGTTTGCAGTTTGCAGACTTGGATACTTTGAACCTGAATTTTGAAACAATCTGAGAGAGTCTGAACTTGTTACTTTGAAGCATTTGGATTACCAGTATGCACCATTTGAAACACTGTTGCTGCTAAATCCTAAATCCTAACTCTGCTGAAATTTTTTACTGAAGGTTCCTGGACTTTGAAATCTGACTTTATTAATTTTATTGGAATTGATCTCTTCCCTAGAAACATTTTAAACTCCCCCTAGGGGATTTGGGACTTACAGCAGTGACTTTTATTTCACTCTCCTTTTCCCGGCCCTCTGTCTGACTGTTACCATCTGGGCCGTTGCTTTCTCATGGGAACAACTCAGCTTGACCTTGACTTTTAGATAACTTTGGAATGAGTGGCGCAAGAAGGAGAGGAAGAGCTAGACAAACAACTTTGACAACTTTAACCGCAGCCTCACAGACACGTAGATCATCTGTGCCTACCTTGCCTTCTGAGGAAGAAGCTGCTTCTCTGCCACGGGCAGGGGAGGGAGAAACTGAGGAATTACAATTGGAAGATATGGCCTCAGGGGCAAGCACTTCTATTTTAGAGAAAATCTTTGAAAAAATTGGAATCTCTGGACAAGAAAGTGGAATCTCTGGACAAGAAGGCTGATGAGCAAACATATAAAATTGACCAAAACACAGAATGTCTAAATAGACTAACTGGACAAGTAGCACAGAATGCACAAGCAATTGGAGAATTGAAGGAGGCTGCAGGGGAAAATCGGAAATTGGCTGAGGATACCAGCCAAAAACTTGAAAATTTAGAACAAGAGGTAAGACCACTCTGCAAACAAGCAGGTGAACACCAGACCTATCTTTCTATGATAGAACTGCGGAACCGGGAGAGTAACTTAAGGATAAGGGCGATACCAGAAGTGGAAGAAGGCAACCTAGCTGAGTTTCTGACTAAAGAATTTTCCAAATTTTGGAACTTAGAGGAAAAGGACTTTAAAATTGTATCAGCTTTCAGACTTGGAAGACTTATAAAGAAAGAGAAGCCCAGAGACTGTTTGATAATATTGAGGTCAAAGGAGGAAAGGGACAAGATTCTGGGCCTACACTACGGAAAGTCACTGGACATTTCGGACAAAAGAATTGAGATTTACAAGGACATTCCTAAACAACTGTTGGATCTCAGATCTAACTATTTGGAGCTGACAAGATTGTTAAGGAACAACTCAATCATCTTTAGGTGGGAATTCCCCCAAGAATTATCTTTCACCTTTAGAGGGAAGAAGATTAAAATCAGAACATTGGAAGATAGAGATAAATTTCTGAACGCACACGGAGAAGACCTTCACAAAGGAATTGATCTACTTCCAGGGCCTGAAACGCCAGAGGTACCTGCACCCTTGGATCCTGAAGATCCAGTGAATAAGGTACCACCCCCTGAAAAATAACCAGATTTATTCAGGATGTCTCTGCAACTTTTGAGTTGGAATATTAATGGTTGTAACATCCCGGAAAAAAGGAGGAAAATTTTTCATATATTAAAAAAAGAACAACTGGACATTATTTGCTTACAAGAAACACATGTGACTAGGCTCCATAGAAAGGTGTTAATAAACAAAAGACTTGGCCAGGAATTTATATCTTCGGACAGAGTAAAGAAGCGAGGGGTGGTGATATATGCAAAAGAGAGCCTGTCACCTAAATTTTTATTTAAAGATGAACATGGAAGAATTCTAGCAATCGAGATACAACATCAAGGAGAAAAGATTTTGATATTAGGAATTTATGCACCAAATGACGGGAAATCGGAATTTTACAAGAAGTTGCATGAGATTATGCTGGACTATCTGGACTACAACAACATCATTATGATGGGAGATATGAATGGGGTCGTATCGACTAACATGGATAAGTCACAAAACCAAAATGTTACAAAAGACGGCAGACTACCAAAGACTTTTTTTGAAATGACAGACAATATGGACTGGATTGACATTTGGAGAACCAAGAACCCCCTGGGAAGAGAGGGAACATTCTTCTCTGAAGCCCAGCTGACTTGGACAAGAATCGACCAAATATGGATAACTAGAGGTCTGGCACCCAAGGTTAGAAAAGTGGAAATCTGCCCAAAGACCTGCTCCGACCATAATGCACTGAAGATGGACATGACACTACTGCCAACCGGTTCCTTTAGATGGAAGATGAATGACAACTTGTTTAGAGATCAGGAGATTATTAAGAAGGCCCAAAAAGCTTTGAAGGATTACTTTGAGATAAACATGAACACTACGGTGGAAAAAAGAACTATCTGGGACACAAGCAAAGCTGTGATGAGGGGGTTCTTGATACAACAGAACGCTGTAAAGAAAAGGACACAAAATGAAAGGAAAGACAAGATCCTGCAGAAAATTAAAGAACTGGAGAAGAAGTTAAGATCAAATCCGAAGTCACAGCCGATTCTGAGAGAAATTAAACTCTACCAAGCACAATATTCTAAACTGACAAACCAGGAAATAGAGTGGAAGATTAAATTAATGAAACAAAAAACTTTTGAATCGGCGAATAAATGTGGGAAACTGCTTGCGTGGCAGTTGAAGAAGAGACAAAAACTAAATACAGTTACAAATCTAGAAATCGAAGGAAGAAATATTCAGAACCCCATGGAAATCAGAAAGTGCTTCCAGAGATATTTCAAAAAATTATATACTCAAGGGCCGCAAGACGAGGTTGAGATTAAACAATTTTTGGAAAGAAATGGACTAACAAAGTTGTCACAAAAAAACAGATCAATCCTGAACAACAAAATAACACGACAAGAGATTGAACAAGCCATTCAGAACATGCAATTGGGCAAATCTCCAGGGCCAGACGGCTTGACCTCCAAGTATTATAAGACATTAAAAGACTACCTGATCCAACCAATGATGGAGGTCTGCAACGAAATTATGGAGGGGAAGAGGGCGCCGGAATCGTGGAAGGAAGCTTTTATCACATTGATACCAAAACTGGAAACTGAAAAGACACAACTCAAGAACTATCGTCCCATTTCCCTTTTAAATGTGGATTACAAAATATTTGCAGATGTCTTGGCAAGCAGATTTAAAAGAGTTTTAAACGAGGTAATCCATAAAGACCAAGCAGGCTTTCTCCCAGGTAGACACATGTTTGCTAATACAAGGAACATTATTGACATTCTGGAACTTTTGCAAACAGATATAAACACAAAAGCAGTGCTAATTTTTATAGATGCGGAGAAGGCCTTTGATAATATTTCTTGGAAATTTATGAAGGGAAATTTAAAAGAAATGGGAGTGGGACGAGGGTTTGAGAATGGGATTGATGCAATATATTCAGAACAAAAGGCCAAATTGATAGTTAACAATGTGGTTACAGAAGAGTTCAAAATTGAAAAAGGAACACGACAAGGCTGCCCGATCTCCCCTCTGTTATTTATTTCGGTTCTGGAGGTGCTCTTGAACATGATCAGAGGGGACCGGTTGGTGGAAGGGATTCAGGTCGGAGCAAAACAATACAAACTTAAAGCTTTTGCAGATGACCTAGTTTTGACCCTGCAGGAGCCAGAATCTAGTACGAAAAGAGTATTACAATTGATTCAGGACTTTGGTCGGGTGGCGGGATTTAAATTAAACAAACAGAAAACCAAGGTGTTGGGAAAAAATTTGACAGATACAGAGTCAGAACGGTTTCAGAGAGAAACAGAACTAACTGTGGTTAAAAAAGTAAAGTACCTATGGGTAAACATAACAGCAAAAAATCTGAGTCTATTTAAGGATAACTATGAAAAATGTTGGTCTGAAATTAAGAGAGACTTGGACAGTTGGACAAAACTGAAGCTTTCTTTGTTAGGCCGAATTGCTGCTATTAAGATGAATGTATTGCCAAAAATGTTGTTTTTGTTTCAAACACTACAGATTGTGGACAAGACGGAGTGCTTCCGGAAGTGGCAGAAAGATATATCTAAATTTGTCTGGCAGGGCAAAAAGCCCAGAATTAAGTTTAAGATATTAACAGATGCGAAAGAAAGAGGGGGCTTTGCCCTGCCAGACCTAAAGTTGTACTATGAAGCCGCAGCTTTCTGCTGGCTAAAAGACTGGCTACTTCTCGAAGACACTGATGTACTGGACCTGGAAGGTTTTAACAATGCTTTTGGTTGGCATGCATACTTATGGTATGACAAGGTTAAGATCAATAAGGCCTTTAAGAACCATATTGTCAGGAAAGCAGTGTTTAATGTCTGGACAAAATACAAAGACTTATTGGAAAATAAAACTCCAAGGTGGCTTTCACCTCTGGAAGCTAAGGCCCGAAAAAGACCCAATATGGAGGCCAAATGGCCAAAATATTGGGAAATATTAGAAAAAGATGGAGACAATTGGAAATTGCAGAGTTTGGAGAAAATGAAGGATAAAGTGCGAGACTGGTTACATTAAAGAAGTTTTTAAAAATGACAAAAAGTTAGGGTTCCAGGTGGAGAAATCGAAGTTAGAAACAGAATTGTTAGAACCAAAGACTAAGGTACTATCTAGAATGTATAACTTGCTGTTAAAATGGAACACACAAGACGAAATGGTTAAATCGGCTATGATAAAGTGGGCACAGGACATTGGGTATAACATTATGTTTGAGGATTGGGAAAGGTTATGGACCACTGGGCTGAACTTCACTGCATGTAATGCTCTGAAGGAAAATTTAATGAAAATGATATATAGATGGTACATGACCCCAGTTAAACTTGCCAAAATATACCATTCGTCTGATAATAAATGTTGGAAATGTAAAGAAAATGAAGGAACATTCTTTCACCTCTGGTGGACATGCCCTAAGGTGAAGGCCTTCTGGGAAATGATATATAATGAGCTGAAAAAGGTATTTAAGTATACCTTCACTAAGAAACCAGAGGCCTTCCTTTTGGGTATTGTCGGCCAGAAGGTGCTAAAGAAGGACCGAACATTTTTTATGTATGCAACAACGGCAGCAAGGATACTCATAGCAAAAAACTGGAAAACTCAAGATCTACCCACACTGGAAGAGTGGCAGATGCAGCTGATGGACTATATGCAACTGGCCGAGATGACTGGCAGAATCCGAGACCTGGGAGAAGAGAGGATTGAGGAAGACTGGAAGAAATTCAAGATGTATTTACAAAAACATTGTAATTTGGTTGAATGTTAAGAAGGATGCTAGATTATAAAAAACTGGCCACCACTAAATTAGATTTAAATTTGATGATAAGTGATGATAACTTCAAGCCTTGATTATGGCAGCATACAATGGGGATGACCTTTTATCAGGTCCAGTAGCTGCAGCTAGTGCAGAACGCAACAGCCACACTTCTTATAGCAGCAGGCTATTGGCAACGTGTCACTATTCATCTGAGACAGTTTGCTGCCAGGCCACATTCAAGGTACTTGGTTATGTTTCTGAAAATTCCTGAACAATGTGAGCCCAAAGTACCTTAAGGAGTGAGCAACCTCTTATTTTCCACCTCAAGCACTGAGATCCTTTGATGGAACAATTCTTGTAGCTCCCTACACCCCTGATTCAGCTGTCAATACAGACCAAGCCTAAAATTACGACCTGACTGCAAAAGCAGGCTGTCCCCACCTATGATTCCCAGCAGTTGATAGAAGCATACTGCCTCCAACAATGAGAGGCAAACTTAGCCTTTCTGACTAGCATCCCTTTAAAGTGACAATGGGGTCAAATATGACTGAAAAAGACAATGCTGCATATGCAAAGATACAAGAACAATGCTCAACAGCATTTTTTTCACCTTGCAGTTGACACACACTCAACAGATGTGGAAATTATGCCTGAAGCAATTACTTCTTTGGGGAACAATTCGAACACTGTGTCACCTGTTCAATTCCAGTCCTAAGTGGAGGGAATTTCAGGAACAGTAGATTCTTCAGACAGGTCATTTAGCAAATCTAAGTTAATTAAGATAACCAAGTTAATTAAGAATTATTAAAAGTCTACAATGTCTCAGGAACATTTTATGGATTTGGCAAGGCTAAGTATTCAATGAAACATTGCCAGAACAATTAGCTTACATGCCGTGATTCAAAAGTTTAACAAAAAAGGCCCAAAAATTTCCCCCCTAAAATAATTGCCCCCATCTGTCTGTCTATCTATCTATCTATCATCTATGTATATCTATATCTATCTATCTATCTATCTATCTATCTATCTATCTATCTATCATCTATCATCTATCTATATCTTTCTGTGGCTCCTATATGCTTCTGTATCTGGGGTTTCATGAAATCAAAAGTGGGGAAACTTTGACAAACTATGCAGCCCCTTTATTATCTTCATGGACTATATATATTTCATTTTTAAAATTTATATCCCACCATTCCTAGCAAAGGAGTGCAGGTTGAATGCTTAAATGCTTTTTCACAGTGTTCCTCATGGAAGATTCCTATGCTTAGGTGTTATTGGATAAAGAAATCGGATCTGGAAGTCATCTAGACTAATAAAGAATAAGTGATTTATGTGTGTTGTATGTGCAATATAACATTGTGCCACCAAACGGCAACGTGGGGTCCCATTTCCCCCCGACCTGTTTTCCTTGTTTAAATTTACAATGCTTTAAACTGAAACACTTCTTTGATGTGTCTAGATCCAGCCCTGGTTATAGATCAGCAACTTGTTAAAGAGCAGAAAGCAGGATAAATAGATGGTATTCATAGGGAAGAGGTAGTAGAAGGTATTAGAAGTTGGATACTGAAAACAGTAACAAACCAACCCAGCTAATAAGTTCAAGCCTCCAAGGAGCAGTGATTCAGCCTTCAAATGCCTGGGTGAATAGGGATTTTAAAGATTCCTCCTGAAAATCAATAATGGGTTAGTGGGGACTGGAAGTTTAAACTATTTTTTCCTGTGTGTAGGAAGCCAACTGGCAGAAAAACCATAGAGGAGTAATCACTGGAATGGCTGAGCCATTAACCCTTTAAGAAGGCCATGAATTCACTGGACCACAGAAAAGCCCTCCCAGAGGTGAGAGATAGCAGAGACAAAAGGCCAGTGTTTCAGGAGGGAGAGACAAAATTCCAGTGGGAGATGAGCTAAGTGAACAGGAAAAAAGTGCCCCTTTTGCAAGCTGGAGTGGCAGGGGTGGGGGGGTGGGTAGAGCACAAGGCAGGCAAACTGTTTCATGCTGAAGAGCGGGTCAGATGTGATGTTTTCTGGGGTCTCTTGGGATCTGAGGTTACAGCAGTGGGAGGATCAGGACCCACGTGGGATGTGAATGCTCTGCACTCGCTCCATCTAGGCTCAGGCGGTATGCTGTATTTTTTCCGTGCATAAGACGCCCCCATGTATAAGACGACCCCTATGTTTTTGAACACAAAATTTAAAAATCAGGCTGGAACCCAAGCCTAAGCCCAAACCCACAGGGAACTCGAGCCCAGGATGCCCGCTCCACAGCCTGAACCCGAACCCCTGTGCATTCACCATCCATGTATAAAACAACCCCCAAGGAGAGTTTGGTGGTGGTGGTGGAACCGAGGTAGAAAAACACCACCCATCACCTCAAGCGTGTGTGAGGCTGTGAAGAGCAACAAACAAAGAAAGAAACGAATGAATATTCAGCTTCATTGAACACTCCAACTTGACTGACTTTAAAGACACACGATTTGTGGGGGGAAATAAATATGCAAGTGATGTACCAACTGATCATTTTGTGCCTGATTATTGAGATCATTCCCCAGAAGCATTGTGGTGAAATTGCGATGGAAATAAAGTAGAATGTCATTTGCTGGAATTTCACGGAATTCCCCAAAGGTGTATCTGCTTGCAATAGCTGTTTCTTAAATATGCTAATGACATGGAATAGAAATGCCAGCTGGTAGAATCTTATTCCGGTTCCCAAAGCATATTTCATCAAATTTTCTGCCTCTCATTGGATTAGTTCTTCCCACCTCCACCCTCAGGCTCTGCTCTTTGGCCTATAAATACCCCAAAAGTCAGCCTCTTCCTCCACAGGTCACCTGCTGCTTCGCTCTGAGTCTTCTTCAGCTTTTGATCCCTCCATTGCTATGAAGGCTTTCCTCTTGGTGCTGCTTTTTCCGGGTGAGTAGGACGCTGAGATGATGCACCGTGGGGGTTCCCACCAAACCTCTGTTTGAAGTTGCCCAATCGGGTGAAGCCTCATGGATGGGGCTTGGGAGTGGGCCAGACTACCTGCAGCCTTCACTCCAGTCAGCTTCCACTGCTTAAAAGGCAGCTAGCCCTCTCCCAGGCACCACATTTGGATAGAAATGCATGTTTTGCCTCCCCCATAGCAATAGTGTATGCTTTGGCAGATGAATGGCTGGGTGAAATGGTGTCTCACTCCCATCTTGGAGCAGTGTGTCTGCAGGGTATCCTGTTAAAGGGGTCTAGACTCTAGAGGAAGGTTTCTGTCCACGAGCCAGGCATCTGGCAAATGGGCCATAGTGCTTCCTTCAGCGGCGTAGGAAGGCCATTCGTGTAGACCTGTGTCTTGCAATGCACCCATATATCCTAGGATTGACCCTGTAATGCCCCAGTCCTCACGAATGTCCCAACGGTGTTGGAATGGCAAAGTAAACTATATGATTTCTTTGAATTGGCAAATATGACGCAGAAAATTAGGAACCAAAAGAGTACAAAGTTAAAGGATGACTGGGTCAAGTACATGGCATACATAGATAAAAATTATGAAAACATACCAACTATAGTAGGTTTATTATAAAACTTTCGATGTTTTAATTTATTAACCAACAACAGCTGTAAAAACGGGACTTTGTAAATATCAGGAATCCGTAATCAAGAGGGATGGAGGTCAAATAGTGCATACTAACTGAGTATGCACTGTATCCATGTTATGCTATTTTCTTCTCACTTTTCTGTTTCTTTTCTTTCCTTTTTTTTCCCCCTCTCTCTGCCTCTTTTTTCTTTTATACTTTACTTTATTTGGTTGTTGTGACTGGAAATTACTTGTGTTGTTGGTGTGAGTAATAAGTGAAACTTAATAAAAAGATTAAAAAAAAAAATGTAATGCCCCAGTCCTCAACATGTAAGGGATACATGACCAAAGTCTATGTCAAAGCCTATCTACATTTGTGATCAATAAAGTTGTAGCCAATTTTAAATCTTGTCCCATTCTGTATACTGTTTACTTGGGGTCTTGCTCACTGAGGTGGAAGGCACTGGGAGTGGGACAGCAATGAGCAACCAAGTAGGGTAGCACTGAGTGTTTCCTCCTCTCTCCTCACAGCAGTGGCAGCTCTCCTCTGTTTTGACAGTTCTTCGAATCAAACAGATGTAATCCGTGATTGCAAAACTGATGACATTTGCTTTTTGCATACAACTGAAAAGATTTCAGGTAAGTATTAAAATTTTCTGTCTAATTCAAATAGTTTGTTGCCCCTCCATTTGCTCCCTGGAGTATCTTGGACTCACTCGCATATGTTCATGTGAAATGGCCACAGTGTCCTGATCTCACCTTATGATTAGAAACACAACCCGTTTTTTAATGCATTCATTTGAGTCACTAAGTGCTGAAAAATCAAAGAACTGGAGATGATATGAGGTGAGTGTATATCTGACACAGGCCTGTGATTCTGCCCAAAAGACCCTGTTGAATCTGTTGACATATAAGGGACTTGCTTTCTTCAAGGGATCTAGGGTGCATCTGGATGATTTCTCCTGCTGGAGCTCCAGAAATGCTGCTAGGACACATGCTGTGAAGAAAGGGCCTGAGCTGCCCAGCATTTTTCTTAGTCAAGTTGTCACGTCTCTCCTGCCAAGCCTCTTCTTTGCAAAAAGGAGATTTAAAAGGCCTGTTTAAGGGACCTGAGAAACTTGACCAGAAAGAGCCAAGTGGAGTGAGCCTTTTAAAAAACTGTGCAGCTTCTTGCACCTTGTTCCCCTTCCAACATTAGGGAATCCAGTTTCCTATCCAGCACTGGGGTTCTAAGATGGGATCTTCAAAGAATCAGCCTTGATGATTCTTTGTGAGTAAACTTGACCAATGGGTGTTGTGTTTTTGCTAGGATTAGTTCAGTTTAGAGTCACAGTGCTTGGGTTTATTTTTATTCTGCTTTGACTTTCTGCCTGTTTCCCTGCTATCTTTACTCCCAATAGCATTTCTTAATCTGATTTCTGAAGTGTGTATGTCTGCCTTTCATGTTTATTCTTTTCACTGATATACATTCAACAGGGGAGAGCCACCATGGTGTTTTACTTTCTAACAATTCCTTGTAGTATCTGGACCAGACTTCATAAAGTGGCTTCCTCTCTCAGTGAGGTGGGGGGTAGAATGTAACAGCAGGAACAGTGTCCAGTCGTATTCAGCCCCTTGCACAAGCTAATCTAAATTTTATAAATCTTCTTTTGTGAAGAGGAAAGAGGCATGCAAAGCATGATTTACTGCCTTTTCCCAGATTTCTAATTATTTCTAATTATTATTATTTTTTCTGCCGTAGTTACTGAAAATCACCAGCAGAAGGCATTTATATGTTAAGTCACTGGAAGTACCTTCTCTGCTGCTTCTAAATTTCCTGGAATCACACTTAAATTGAGTAGAATGTAAGCAGACAAGCAGATAATTCAAACAGTCGTTCACCATACATAGTTCGATCCAGTCCCCCACATTCATTTAGCTCTCTCTTGCACAGCCTAATCCAAATATGGTAAATCTTCTTTTAATGGGAGCATTAAACCCAAAACCATTCTTTTTTAAAAAATCAATTTTATTGATTTTCCAATAAAAACAGCCAATCAACATGTCTACATCATAATCCAATTAAAAACTAAAAACTAAAAAAAGAGAGACCAAATTGTATTCCAAATTATAATTAATTTTTTTCGGGCTCCCCATAGTCTGGACCTCTGAAGCATATCTGCAAATCTTCAGTCCTTCCTCCTCTCGTTGTTTTCATATTTTCCACATTCCGATCTTAACGCTTTAAAGTTATCCGTCCCTGGCTCTGCGATTCTCAGTCATGTCAAAAATCATATATCCTTTTGTTTGTCAAATACAGCTTTATTTGTGTGTGTGTGTGTGTGTGTGTGTGTGTGTGTGTGTGTGTGTATATATATATATATATATATATATATATATATATATATATATTCATATATATATATTTCTATTTATTGTCCAAATCCAATCATTTCATCAAACAGATATTTCTGGCTATGAGAATGACATCAGAGAGTGCCAGCTGGCTCGTGTTCTGGGTCATAGTGTCCTGCCGCTTGCACCTCGATGCAAACTGACAATCTCGGACAATCTGCGGATCTGCAAGATAGTCCTTCCCCATCCTGGGGAGTCTGCCAGGGCTAATTACCTCCACATCAGCCCTGAATTACTGGCATGGCTGGGATCCGGGCTGGGATCCGATCGTATGGGAGTCAGCCATTCCCACCACCGGAAACAGGAAGCTGAACCTGAAACAGTTCTAAAACTGAGGTGCGCTTTCGCTAATGGGGCCTCCTGCTGCTGCCACGCCACCGGCGTGCAATTTCCGTTCTCATCCTGGGGCACAGTTCGTAACCCAAGGTGCTGTAGTTTGAGGCAGCTTCTTGACTTTGGCTCTCAATCAACTAACTGATTATCAGATAGAGATGGCTGGTAGCTCAACCTGTTTTGGGCCCTTACTGTTTTGTTTGTGTAGAGATAAAGTCTGCCTTCTCCCATTTATGTGCAAATTTTAACAGAAATGACCTAGAATAAGTTTTTGTTGATTCTTAAAGAAAGTACTTGAAGGGATATCCTGCTAAATTCAGTTGTTGCAATATTTGTTTTTCTTATTTGATCTGACACTAACTAAAAGCGAAACAAAAGAAGTGCCATGGTCAGATCACTTCCTGGTGCAACTGGACTTCTCCGCAACCCTTCCCCTCTGCAGGGAGGTGGGACCGATGGTCCGCCCCCGCCACTTAATGGATCCAATTGGCTTCCAGAGAGTGGTAGGGGATTCTTTATCCCAAGTTGTTGGCCTTTCAGCTGATTCCCTGGTGGCACGCTGGAATGCGGAGTTAACCAGGGCTATTGACTGTCTGGCTCCGAATCGCCCTCTCCAATTGCATGGAGCCCGGGCAACCCCGTGGTTTCCCCCGGAGCTGAGGGTGATGAAACAATCGTTGAGACGGCTAGAGCGCAGGTGGCGGAAAACTCATTCTGAATCAGACCGGACACGGGTTAGAGCTCAACGTCGAGCCTACCAAGTGGCAATGGCGACAGCGAAGAGGGCCTTCTTCGCCGCCTCCATTGCATCTGCAGAAAACAACAGCAGGAGACTTTTTCAGGTGGTTCGCAATCTATCGGAACCACCTGTACCACCAGGGCCTGGTAGGGACCCCAAGATCTCCTGCAATGCTTTTGCAAAATTTTTTGCAGATAAAATCGCTCAGATTCAGAAGGAGGTAGACTCCACCGTGGGAGTAGGGCCAGGGCGGGAGAGTGCTGGAGTTCTGTCTGGTCCTGTTACATGGGATCAATTCCAATCTGTTACCTCCGAGGATGTGGACAGGCTGCTTGGACAAGTGAAACCGACCACCTGTCTCCTTGATCCTTGCCCATCCTGGCTGATAAAAGCGAGCTGGGAAGGGCTGGGCGATGGGCTCTGCGGGGTGGTGAATGCTTCCCTCTGTGACGGAGCCTTCCCAGACCCGCTGAAAGAGGCGGTCATTAAACAGCTTCTTAAAAAAAACATCTTTAGACCCGGCCAGTTTGGCCAATTATCGCCCAGTCTCAAATCTGCCATTCTTGGGCAAGGTGATTGAGCGGGTGGAGATTTCACCCCTTCCATACCCAAGAATCTCCTGATGATCTCCTGATGGTCTCTGCTGACTCTCCAGAGAGGAGGAGGCGTGTCCTGCTATCTACTTATTCTGCCCAGCACCAAATGTGTGTGTGTGTGAGAGTCAGTCAGTCAGTGTATCGGAGAGAGAGAGAGTGTCTAGAGATAAGGTTGCTGCTAAGAGCAGCTGCAGACTCTCAGTGTAGCATTGATTTATGCTTAGAATATTCAGCTCTGTATATAGTTTTGTATCATAGTTGTAGTTATAGAATAAAAGGAAGATATTTTACAGAGCTGCTCTCCGAGTAGTTTATACAAGACTCTGCAAAACTCTGCTGTGCAACGACTGTATTATTGAGACAGTGAATCCAGTGCTCTCAGCTCTAAGCTGTGAGTCCACAGCACTGTGACCTGTTCCTGTGAGAAAGGAGGTCTCTGGCGGTGCTACCCAGCTTGCCTAGCCCAGTCGGGGTTGAGGTGCATGAGTCCAGTTGGTGCACTGGCTCAAGGGCGATGCTGACAAACAACTCCAAGCACGCCTGGAGGAAACGGACCATTTGGATCCCTTCCAATCGGGATTCAGGCCTCACCATGGGACTGAAACTGCCTTGGTCGCGCTGGTTGATGATCTCCGGCGGGCTAGGGACAAAGGTGAGAGCTGTTTCCTAGTTCTGCTGGATCTCTCAGCGGCCTTTGACACCATCGACCATAACATCCTTCTGGACCGTCTAGAGGGGCTGGGAGCTGGGGGCACTGTCATACAGTGGTTCCGCTCCTTCCTCCTGGGCCGTGTCCAGAAAAGGGTGGTGGGGGATGAGTGTTCAGACCCCTGGGCTCTCACTTGTGGGGTGCCTCAGGGTTCTGTCCTCTCCCCCATGCTTTTTAATATCTATATGAAGCCGCTGGGAGAGATCATCAGGGGGTTTCGACTGGGTGTTCATCAGTATGCAGATGACACCCAGCTCTACCTCTCCTTTAAATCAGAACCAGTGAAGGCGGTGAAGGTCCTGTGTGAGTGCCTGGAGGCAGTTGGAGGATGGGTGGCGGCTAACAGATTGAGGTCGAATCCTGACAAGACAGAAGTACTGTTCTTAGGGGACAGGGAGCGGGTTGGTGTGGGGGATTCCCTGGTCTTGAATGGGGTAACTGTGCCCCTGAAGGACCAGGTGCGCAGCCTTGGAGTCATTTTGGACTCACAACTGTCCATGGAGGCGCAGGTTAACTCTGTGTCCAGGGCAGCTGTCTACCAGCTCCACCTGGTACGCAGGCTAAGCCCCTACTTGCCCGCGAACTGTCTCGCCAGAGTGGTGTATGCTCTAGTTATCTCCCGCTTGGACTACTGCAACGCGCTCTGCGTGGGGCTACCTTTGAAGGTGACCCGGAAACTGCAATTAATCCAGAATGCGGCAGCTAGACTGGTGACCATATAACACCGGTTCTGAGAGATCTGCATTGGCTCCCAGTACGTTTCCGAGCACGATTCAAAGTGTTGGTCTGACCTTTAAAGCCCTAAACAGCCTCGGTCCTTATACCTGAAGGAGCGTCTCCACCCCCATCGTTCAGCCCGGACACTGAGATCCAGCGCCGAGGGCCTTCTGGCGGTTCCCTCATTGCGAGAAGTGAGGCTACAGGGAACCAGACAGAGGGCCTTCTCGGTAGTGGCACCCGCCCTGTGGAACGCCCTCCCATCAGATGTCAAAGAGATAAATAATTACCTGACATTCAGAAGACATCTTAAGGCAGTTCAGGGAAGTTTTTAAATATGTAATGCTGTACTGTTTTTAACACTGATTGGAAGCCGCCCAGAGTGGCTGGGGAAACTCAGCCAGATGGGCGGGGTATAAATAATAAATTATTATTATTATTATTATTATTATTATTATTATTATTATTATTACCACCCATTTGACCACCCCAAAATTAGAAAGCAGCATACATATTTCAATAAGAAGAATCTTGATTTGATTTTTTGCAGCTGTAGTTATTCCTTTCCAATTTTATCTCACAGATCTTGTTTTGGAAATCCAGTTTGAAAATGGATGTGCTACAAATTGTCCCTCAACAGATTACAGTTTCTCTACAATCGGTTATGCCTTAATTAGTACGACCAACTGCTGTGAAGATGACTTATGCAATTACTTTGACTGTAAGTAGCTGTATGCTTTTAGAATTATATATCTGTATATTTTCCAGAGCGTTAATAGCAAATCTCTTTCTCAATTGCTTTTCTACAAATGACACTGTGCTAGTCAAAGATTCATTTCCCTAGTTTATCAGGGACATAGGTGGTGCTGTCGTGTAAATCACCGAGCCTCTTGGGCTTGCTGATCAGAAGGTCAGCAGTTTGAATCCCCACAACAGAGTGAGCTCCCGTTGCTCTGTCCCAGCTCTTGCCAACCTCGGCCTGAAAGTGAGATGAGCGCCATGACCCCATAGTCTCCTTTGACTGGACTTAACCATCCAGGGGTCATTTACCTTTCAACCTTTCCTAGTTTACACAGGAGATTGGCATTTTCAAGAGACATATAAGAACAAAAACAAAAATAAACAAAAAATTAACAAAAAATACAAAAATCCAAAACTTAAAACTTAAAAAAAACAATTAAAAACACATAAAATTTCAATTACTTATTTTCTTTTAACTTGTTTCTCAGACCTCCTCACACCTCCCCTTCTTGTATTCCAATTTAAGTTATCAGCTCAGCAAGTCCTTAACTTATTTCTCCACTTTAACTTAGTGATTTATTCTAACATGCTGTTATTTTACTTTCCTTCTTTCTTCCATTTCCTCGATTTATTTTTGTAAACCTTATTTTTATTTAATTTAAAAACCAGTTTTAACTTATCCAATTTTACACATCAATACTTATACTTCATTACTTATTCTTGAACCTTTTCCCTAAAGTCGACCAAAATTTCCCTTCCACGATTTTCCCAATTTTCATACAAATAGCAAAACAAAATAAATACAAAGCAAATTATATTTATATACCCTTTGGATTCCCAAACTCCACCCACCCTTTTCCTGGTTTCAGTCCCCAACGAATGTCCATCAATCTCTGTATACTATTTAGCCTGGAGATCTCACGTCCGAGGCTCTTAAGTCTCTCTCAGTTCCTCTCTGCTGGTCTTTTTGATAGTCCTTAATGTTAAACCCCAAAGCTCGAAGAGGCTTCGGCCCAACAGGATCCATGTTTCTTCCAGCCAGACCTCCATATTTAAAAACAAAGCCTATGGGGTACTCCATCTCTAGTTTCATACTCCTTTCAAGTCCAAATGCCCCCAAAGTTCCAACTTTCGCCTTAAGCAAATTTGTAATCCTCAGGTCTTCAGATCTCCACATAAGGAGATCTCTCCATTTTTCAGTCTCCAGTTCAGGCCAGGCTTTCCACATCAGATTTTTATTTTCCTCTTTTGTCATCATGTCAGGCCTCAAATTGTAGCTCTTCTTTAGCGTCTGCAAAATTTCAGTTCCTCCTTCCTTTTCTTCAGGAACAACATATGTCCCCTGCTCCATATTGTCAAAACTTTCATATGTTCCATATTGTCAAAACAATTGGCTATCCCCGTTAGAGGTCATGGGGGTCAAAAAAGAAAATATGAGAAGTGATTGGATTACCTATGGAGATTTGGTGGAGAAAGAAGGAGGAAAGTGGAGATTAAAACCATACGAACAAGTTAAAGAATACGTTTTTGATTGGCTGCATTACCATCAAATAAATGAAATGTTTAAAAAGGATGTGAAAGAAAAGGGGTATAAAGAAAAAGATTCGAGATACCAAATAGAGATAGTGAATAACGACTCCAAAACAATTTCTAAAATGTATAAAATTTTGTTAGAATGGCACACAATAGATGAGGAGGTGAAAGTAGTTATGATTCAATGGGCCAAAGATTTAGGATACAACATAGACCTTGGTGATTGGCAGAAAATATGGAATGAAAACTTGAAATTTACGGCATGTGTTACATTAAAAGAAAACGTAATGAAGATGGTTTACAGGTGGTATATGACACCTGCAAAATTAGCAAAGATGTACAAAACCTGTAATAAATGTTGGAGGTGTAAGGAGAAGGAAGGTACATTTATGCACATGTGGTGGGATTGTAAAAAAGTAAGGGGGTTCTGGGAGATGATACACAATGAACTAAAGAAAATGCTAAAATATAGCTTTGTTAAGAAACCAGAACTCTTCCTGCTGGGAATAACAAGAACGGATATAAGTAGGAGAGACTGTAAACTGTTTCAATATGCTACCGTCGCAGCAAGGATATTGTTGGCCCAGAGGTGGAAACAAGAAGAGGTTCCGACTTTGGAGGAATGGAGGTCAAAACTAACAGACTACGCAGAGTTAGACAAATTAACAGGGAAAATTAGATACCAAAAAGGTCTTCAGGAACAACATATGTCCCCTGCTCCATATTGTCAAAACTTTCAGTTTCCTCTATTTGTTCAGTTGAATGGGCTTCCTGTTTCAAATCCTTATCAGATTCAACAATGTTATTTACTGTCAAGACTAGAGCTGTAGCATTTATAGCCAAAACATTGAATTGGCCTTGTAACTTTCCCAAGAGAACAAATGCTCTATCCAACTCAGCTTGGATTTTCCCTCCTCCAGCCATTCCTGTAATGTCACTAAACCCCTCTAGGGGGATTTTAGTTCCTTAATAATCCTTTCAGCCCAAGTCCAAAAGTCAAGTTATTTTGTATCAGACATTCCTTATTTTCAACAGATTATAACAAATATAACCAGCAGAAGCAACAGAAACAAAGTTCTCTTTTTCCGTCTTGACAGTTAACTTCAATATTTCATCACCAGGCTTTCTCACGGGACGCTCCCGGGTCCAGGGGGGTGAAACTTCAGCTCCCAAAATTAATCTTTTATCCTCCAGTAAAACTTCTTATAATGACAGAACCGTGAAGTTAAAATCTTTTACTAAAAAAAGAAAAAATTCTCTCGACCTTAGCTAACAGGTCCTTTGCTTTAAATTGTTTACTGGGGGGGGGGGGTGGACTTCCTTTTGAACCCTTCCCCGCTCGTTCCTGATCCAAGAAATTTTTCTTTAAAGTTCCAATTTCCATATTACTCACGGGTTGATGTTTTAAAGTCCGATCTTTCCAAGGAAAAAGTCAGCGCTCTCCAATCATGGCTTGCGGCTTCACTCCGTAGAAAAAGGAAGTACTCTCAGCACCGCGCCGCACCCCGTCCCCGTTCCAAAGCCTCTAAAGAGGCTCCTTTAGGGATTGGGGGGCACAAATGGTGCCCGCCGAGTCTCTATGCTCACAGGCTTCTGCGCCTGTGATTTTAAGGGTCCCCGCGTCGCCGCAGCGGCAAGACCCAGTCTCTACAGAGCCGATTCCCTCCGGAGCTCGGAGGGAATCCGCCATTAATTGATGGCGCCAACCCGGAAGTCCCTGGACCACAACTTTTAGGAGCCACCTGGGTGTGTGGAAAACACTCTGCATATACTGGGAGATCGGCAAGAGAGAGAAAGAGAGAGAAGAATACATTTTCTCCTTGCTCCTTGCTATCCCACATAGCTCTGGGAGTTGTCCTGCTAGGAAGAACTGGGGAGGAAGTAAGTGGAGCCCTCAGTTGCTGCTGATGGCCCCCAGCCAGAGAACTACAAAAGCAGCACTGCTGAGGCAAAGGGTGTTGGGATTGTGAAGAGGGTACCCACAGTGAGGGTTTTAACATGGCCCCTTGCATGAGTTGGATTGTCTGAGCACACTCCTTGGTAGAAGGAAGGAGTATCAGGGAATCAGGGTGGGCACTTCTGCCTATCCTCAGGTGAGAGTCTGGAGTGGGAGACAGCAACCTAGGAAGGAGCAAAATTGTTGTCAGGAATACCTGTGTGACTAATGGGTTGTAATTTGTACTATTATTTTATATGGTTCAGCCAGTGAACAGTTTATTTCTTTCCTTAGTTTTTGTATAACATTTTGTGTGTGAGGAAGGGGTGACTGGTGTGAGTGGTTGGTGGCTGAGTAAGAGATTCTTAAATGACTGGATGGAAGATGTATATGCGTGCATTTGTGGAGCAGAAGGATGTGTTGCGCTGATACCTTGGTTTTAAATAGATTTTATTGTTTTATTGGATTGCATTGTAATTATTTTTAAAATAGCTTTTTCTTTTATTGTAGTTTCTCAGTTTCATGTGTGTTTGCGTATGTGCAGGGGACCAACTTGAATAAAATATTGGGGAGGCCCAGGTAAGCCCTCCCCCACATAATAATAAGTACATACACAATTTGAAAGGCAATGGCCATCAACTTGGGGGGGGGGCAGCCACCTCCAACATTTTATTTGGGGGGCAATGGGACCTCAACCCCTAGGAGTTGGCTCCTTGATTACCTCCTTGATTAATTCCAGAAGCATGGTACAGTGGAGAATGTGAAACCCACCCCTGAGGATTATAGAATTGAGGCCTAGGGTTTTATTGAGAAATATGTGTTGGGTCAATGAATGAACTGTAGTCATTGCTTTGGGCAGACCCATTTGGTGCTGACTTCAATGAGCAGAAGTGTGAGGCCTGTCATGTTTCTGGCTCACAAGCTTGTCCACACCTGGAAACTGTTCCTTGTCATGGTGCTGAGACTCAATGCATTTCATTCGTCCTTGTTCACAGTAAGTAAGCCCTGCCAACCAATGAATGGGAGAGGAGAAGCACAGCCTGCTAGCGGTGGGTGGGTTGCTTTCCTGTTCTATTTGCGTGTTCATGCCAGACAATAGATTGCATGTGTGCTGGGGGGAAGGTTTTATTTTTCTTGAAAATATCACATTGTTAAAGTCACTTTTGCTTTTTATTTATTTAGATTAGCCTGTATCTTCCAGGGGTGAGGGTGAGAAAGGGATAGAAATAATGGGTTTGTTAAATTACGTGCAAAACTGTTTTTTAAACTAGCCTTTTTTAAAAAAAAGTAAAAGCAGACATTCAGCTCTGATCTAGAATGCAGTTTCCCCAACAGTCTCTTCCCTGTAAGAGACTTTTATTATGTCTAAATGTTAAACATGTGTATGATATTAAACCATATGACTTTTAGAAGACATCTGATGGCAGCTCTGTATAGAGAATTTTTTAATATTTGATGTTACTGTCTTTTATATTTTGTTGGAAGCTGCTCAGAGTGACTTGCGCTATCCTGGGAGATGGGCAGGGTACAAATAATAAAAATATTACTACTACTACTACTACTACTACTAACAGTAGGAGCAGTTACTAAAATCATCTCATGATGTGATTCTGGCATGATTTCTATACTTGCACAATACAGTTAATAACATTTAAAATGCTCCTATTCTGTATCTTCTGCACATACAAACACATCCCTTACTATCCAGGCACTCATCTGACCATGCCTCTTTCTCTTTACCAGATGACAGTTCCGTTCCTGATGAGATTTATAAAGGCTGTGCCACCCCATCTTTTTGTGACATGGCCAGGAATTCCCCGTATAATGAATACTTTTCGGGCACTATAACTGAATCACGATGCTGTGAGACGCTGCGTTCATCAGAACAGCTCAGCTTTGAAGGGTAGTTAGGAGATGTTTTCTTCCTTTTGAATTCCGCCATTTGCTGCAGTAGTGGAGGTGGAGGTCGCTTGCCTGGTGGTGGGAGTGCAGAGCAAATGGGATTCAGAGGACTCCTGAGTCCTCTCTTTGCCATTTTGTGGAGGGTGAATGGAATGCACAGAATAGAAAAGCTAAAGTAGGAAAGGGGGCCTTGGGGGCTCTGACTCATGATTATATGGTATATGGGTTAAAATTTCCTTTGTTCATAATCAAAATAAATTGGTGCGGCAAATAAAAACTGTTGTGTGTCAGTATTTACCAAATTAAGAATATTTAGCAGTGGCAGCAGCAAAGAACAGTGTCTTTAGAAGAAACAAATGGGTAATTTGTAAGTTATTTTATTGATTTAGCAAATGCATATACCACTCCATATTTCAACAAAATCTCCAAGTGGCTAACAATATCAAAAAATTCAGACAAATACAATAAAAAAATTCCTACCAACTTATCCAGAGGAGAACATTGAAGAAAGGTTTAAAATGCAGCTTATTCTGGGCCATTGTAGCTGCTTTTCTGGCAATTTGCCATGCAGCACTAGGCAGCCAGGGGAGATTACTGCTGTCTGGCAAAACTCTGGAGAGCCATTGAGGGACTCAGGAGAGAGGAACATAAGAGGATCCCTGCTGGATCACACCAAAGACCCCTCCTTGCTGCTATCACATTCCTATATAATCCCATGCCTATGAGGAGCCCAGAAAACAAGGCATGTACACAATACCTGGGGTCTCCAGTATTGAGCAGAAAGAGCATTGGAGCCCAGTCCACTAATGGGGCAATGCCCTCCCACTGAAAACATCAAGCGAAAAGTGCCCCCAACCCAATCTTAAAGCAACAACACTTTCCTGTCTCATACACATTTTATGTTTCCATTTCTGTTAGTCTCAGATCAATCTGCTCTTTGCACCACTAACATCCTCGTCCCAAATATAGCTATGGCAAATGAGTACTTCTGGTCCTGCATACCTGAAGGTGCATCTTCAGTTCCATTGTTCAGGATACTAAGGTCCAGCTCTGAGGCCCTGCTGGTAGTTTCCTCACTGTGAGAAGTAAAGTTACAAGGTACCAGACAGAGGGTCTTTACGGCCCTGGTGCCCTCATTGTGGAACACCCTCCCATCAGATGTCAAGGCGATAAATACGGTAAATACATAACTTTTAGAGAGAAATCTTTGCTCTGCACTCCTCTCAGCTCTCATTCCTCCCCCTTTGACTGCTATGGATGCATGACCTAACTGCCTGCCTCTAGGCACTGTGGTGGTCTGCAATGGACTCCCAAATAGATGGGTGGATATTGCCAGTCATCATGTCATGTTTGCAGACATTCTGTGGAAAGGCGATCCAATAAAACTTTGTACGCAGTCTCTATTTTCACCATTTCTCTCCCTCACTGGATAAGTTCTTTCCAACTCTAGCCCTTTTCTTCCAGGCCAGTGTCTTCCTCCACAGGTCCCCTGCTGCTTTGTTCTGAGTGTTTCTCGGCACTATGAAGGCTTTCCGCAGTACCTGCCTTCTCTTGGTCCTGCTTTCTCCAAGTGCGTAGGAGTGAGTAGGAGCCTGAAATTCTGGATTATTTTCCCCCTCTACCTGGGAGGAGAAATGCAGAGGACAAAGCTCGTGAGAAAGAGATAGGTTAATTGGAGACAAATGAAGCTGAAGAAGGTGGATTAGACCAGGCACAGGCAAACTCAGCTCTCCAGATGTTTTCGGACTACAAATCCCATCATCCCTGACCACTGGTCCTGTTAGCTTTCTTTTTATACTTGAGCAATACAGTTAATAACATTTGAAATGCTCCTATTCTGTATCTTCTGCACACACCAAGTCATCCCTTACTACCCAGGCACTCATTTGACCATGGCTCTTTCTCTTTACCAGTTCAGTTCCTGATGAGATTTATAAAGGCTGGGCCAGCCCATCTTTTTGTGACATGGCCAAGAAATCTCCGTATAATAAATACTTTTTGGGCAGAATAACTGAAGCACGATGCTATGATACACTGCCTTCCTGAGAACAGCTCAACTTTGAAGGGTAGTTAGGAGATGTCTTCCTCCTTTTGGATTCCACCATTTGCTGCAGTAGTGGAAGTGGAGGTTGCTTGCCTGGTGGTGGGAGTGCAGAGTGACTGGGATCCACAGGACTCCTTAGTCCTCTCTTTGGCATTTTGTGGAGGATGAATGGGGTGCAGAGGATAGAAATTCTAAAGTAGGAAAGGGGGGCTTGGGGGCTCCGGCTTCCGTTAATATAGTATGTGAGTTAAAATTGCCTTTGTTTATAATCAAAATATAGCACTCCATATTTCAATGAAATCTCTAAGTGGCTAACAATATCAAAAGGACATCATCAAAAATTCAAACAAATACAATAAAAAATTTCCCACCAACTTATCCAGAGGAGAACATTGAAGAACGGTTTAAAATGCAGCTGACTCTGGGCTATTGTAGCTGCTTTTCTGGCAAGTTGCCATGCAGCACTAGGCAGCCAGGGGAGATTACTGCTGTCTGGTAAAACTCTGGAGAGCCATTGAGGGACTCAGGAGAGAGGAACATAAGAGGATCCCTGCTGGATCACACCAAAGACCCCTCTATGCTGTTCCCATATTCCCACATAATCATATGCCTACAAGGAACCCAGAAAACAAGACATGTACACAATAGCCTTCTTCCCTCTGGGATCTCCAGTAACAAGTATAAAGAGCAGTAGAGTCCTGCCCACGAATGGGGCACAGTCCTTCCACTGAAAATGTCAAGGGATTAAAAAAGAAAAGTGCCCCCCCCTCAAAAAATCTCAAAGCTATAACACTTTCCTGTCTCATGCACATGTTATATTTCCATTTCTGTTAGTCTCTTATTCTCAGATCAATCTGCTCTTTGCACCACTAACCCAATCCTAGTCCAAAATGTAGCTTTGGCAAATGAGTCCCTATACCTCTGTGCCAAAAAGGGAGATGGATTGATTGAAATGAGTCCCTTCGGTGTGACTGCTTGGGCTTCGCAATGTTCAGCCCTACTAGGAAGGCCCTGATTCCATTTGTTGTTATGAGGCCTATCCTGCTATAAGGGATGATCGATGATCTCTGGCTGGGTAGGCACAGAGGTGAAAGCTGTTTCCTGGTTCTGCTGGATTTCTCAGTGGCTTTTGATACCTTTCACCATGGTAACCTTCTGGATTGTCTGGAGGAGTTGGTAGTACTGCTATACAGTGGTTCTGCTCCTTCCTCCTGGGCGTTGCCAAGAAAAAGGTGTTGGGGGATGAGCATTCAGACGCCTCGCCGCTCATGGCACCCTCTGAGTTGCCAAGGCTGAACAGTTCAATGACTGAAATGTGTCCCAATACGGGACTGTGATTCATTAATCTTTCCCCAGAATGTCAAAGTGAGTGAATGCAATGAACATCCTGTGTGAGTGCCTGGAGGTGGATGGAGGATGGATGGTGGTTAACGGGTTGAGGTTGAATGATGACAAGACAGAAATACTGTTTCAGGGGGCCAAGAGGTAGGGGTGTGTGTGTGAGAGAGATGGGGGGGGGACTCCTTGGTCCTGAAGGACCAGGTGTGCAGCCCGGGAGTCATTTTGGATGCACAGCTGTCCATGGAGGCACAAGTCAATTCTGTTTCCAGGAAAGTTGTCTACCAGCTCCATCTGGTGCGCCGGCTGAGACATTACTGCCCAAATGCTGTCTTGTCAGAGTGTCCTGCTTGGATTATTGCAATGTGCTTTACTTGAAACTACCCTTGAAGGTGACTTTGAAACCATAACTAATCCAGAATGTAGTTGCCATACTGGTGACTGGGACTGGCCACTAGGACCATATGACACCTAAAGGATCCTAAAGGATCTAAAATGGCTCCCAGTGTATTTCTGAGCACAATTCAAAATGTTGGTGCTGACTTTTAAAGCCCTACGCAGCTTTGGCCCTGCATACCTGAAGGAGCATCTTCACCCCCATTGTTCATGATGCTAAGGTCCAGCTCTGAGGGCATTCTGGTGGTTCCCTCACTGTTAGAAGTAAAGTTACAGGGTACCAGGCAGGCTGCCTTCCTGGCAGTGGTGCCCTCCCTGTGGAACACCCTCCCACCAGATGTCATGGAAATAAATAAATACCGGTACATAACTTGTAGAGAGAAATCTTTGCTCTGCGCTCCTCCCAGCTGTCATTCCTCCTCTGGTGACTGCTATGAATGCATGACCTAACTGCCTGCCTCCAGGCACTGTGGTGGTCTGCAATGGACTCCCAAAAAGCTGGGTGGATGTTGCCAGTCATCATGTCATGTTTGCAGACATATTTATAACCCAGAGCTAGTCTGCCAATGGGTCTGGTTCCTGAGGCCAGCTCCCTGTAGAGCATATCCTTGGGGCCATCCTACTATCTTCCATTCTCTGGGAAGGACCAAGCCAGTGCAGAATCTTTGAATGAATTAATCTTTATTTGTGTTAGCCATTGGCCATAGCAACAAAACAACAATGTGATATACAAGGAACAGAAATAAAAAGTTGATTATATAAAACAAACCTTAGGGTCCTGAATCAGCAGTCAAATAGTGGACCTTATTCTGATTGCCCCAGCTAAAAACCTAGCAACCTTTGCTGTCATCTGCTCATCTTGATCTACCAAGAGAAAGGACACTGTGGCAGTGGTTTGGCAACCCAGAATGGACAATAAAAGAGAATCTTTGTGATTCTGTCCTGTCATGTGATGCCCAAAAATCTCCCTGATACAGCACATGTGGAAGGCATTAAGGTGTGGCTCTTAGTGGTTGTAAATTGCCCACAACATACATTAATAAAGCAGCATGCTCAACGTGCAAGGCTAGTAGACCTTCAATTTGGTATTGGTCATAAGTATCACATTCACCCACACCCTTTTGGAGAGGTGAGCCATTGCTGCAGCTGGCTTGCCAATACACTTGCCCATTAATGGAGAACTTGGTGGTTATGGTAAAAAAACATCTGTCACCCCATGGATGTCTGAGTGCTGTGAAAACAATGAAACAAAAGAATAGATTCATCTTCACTTCTATTTTTGTTTTGAAGGATACATTTTGTAAAATGATTGAACATTACAGAATTGAACACGTTAACTTGGCTGACTCTAGTGATACAACACTGAACTTTGTGTTCTAATAAAACATTATGCGCAATCTCTATTTTCATCATCTCCCTCCTCTCACTGGATAAATTCTTTCCAACTCTAGCCGCATTGATCCAGGCCAGTGTCTTCCTCCACAGGTCCCCTGCTGCTTTGTCTGAGTCTTCCTCAGAGGTATGAAGTTGTTCCTCAGTATCTGCCTTCTCTTGGTCCTGCTTTCTCCAGGTGAGTAGGAACCTGAAATCCTGCTTTATCCCCCCCTCCCATCTAGGAGGAGATATGTATGCAGTGGACTAAGCTAGGAAGACTGAGATAGGTTCATGGATGAGAAAGGAAGCTGAAAAAAGTGGATTAGACCAAGAGGATCTGGGGACACAAGACCATAAATTTTGGAGGGTGGGAGAAGACCAACAAACCATATTTCCAGGACCTATAGTCATTCAAAACAAAATCTATCCCCTAAACACCTCACTGTCAAATAAAATAGTAATTTTGTTATGGGACTCACTAGTTGAGGGTCTGGGAGAGATTACTTCTTTTTCATGAAGTTGGCTTTATGTAAGTCTTCACTGGTAGTGCTTGATTTTAGGGTCAACACTCCCAGTGTTACCTGTGCTGATCTGGCTACTCTGCTTTGGCTTGATAAACTTCTCATGAGACTGGGGTACCAATTTGGCTTATAGGCAACCTTCCAGCTGCAACAGGTTGCTTATGACCCCTATCTGTGGATTCACCCTTTGCCTTGTGTTGGTAATTGTTGTTCCCTCAGCTGGCCAAGCAGCAGTTTGGCAGGGCTGATGAGCACAATTTCCATTGTGAGGAAGGTGGATGGGGAAGCCTCTCTTGGTGTGCCTTTCTCCCCATTACCCTCATGCGCCCAACAGCTTTTTGTGAGCTGTGTGCAGAATGTGTGGTGGGATTTCTGAAATTGCACTGTGGCGCTCAGTGCCCATCTGATTGGTGCTGGGACAAAGAGAGATCGACACAGCCAGATATCTGGTCAATAGGAATGCAGAAGGTAGAATGGGGGTGGTTTACATTTTCCTATTACCATGTGTTATGGTGGGGAAAGGGGATGCCTTTGCTCTAGTGTGTGAATGCATAAATCAATATAAACTATTTGGCTGTCTGTCACTGTGTGCTTGTGTGTGAGAAAGGTGGGGGGAGGTGTGTGTCTGTGAACATGCATCTTTCAATCCATTACTGTTTGTGGATCCTGAAAGCTAGTAAGATTGTTATATGACAATACTTCCAAAATTCCATTCTGCACCTAAATTGATTGGTGGATAGGAGGAAAGTGTGATGGGGTGTCAGGGTGCTTCCCATCTCTGTGTTTTGAGAAGTGGAAACATGTGTGTGCATATGTGGTTATGAATGGGAAGAAGACTATGCATCTGCCAGTTTCTCTGTATATTTGTGTGTTTGTGTGATGGGGAAGTTGGTGTTTCTATGTATGCAGCCCTCGACCCACCATTGCAAGTGGATCCTAAGAAGATGAAAACTGCTCATGTCTGGCTGGGTGGATTGCATTCAACAAAGGGTGCGATCATGGCCATATTTCTAACCGTGAATGTAGATGTCATTTCTCAAAAAACGGGCAACTCAATGGGGTAGCACTGTCTCTTCCTCTTTCCCTGCAGCAATGGCATATGAGGAATGTTTTGACAATTCTTTGGCTGAAGATGTATGGGATCTATTTTGCGCTATTGAGGATGGCCTTTGTTTTGCCCATTTAACCAGAAACGGGTTACGTGAGTACAAAACTTTTCTGTCTTATTAAAACTGAGTCTGTGGGCCTACCATCCCTAGAGTATCTAGGGATGACTTGCATATGTATGTTCACGAGAAATGTACGTGTGCATCTTGATCTCATCCTATGTTGAGAAACAGAAACCATTTTTTTTTAAAAAAAGTGGAGAGATAGTTCATGTATTCAACTGAGTCATTAAGTGCTGAACCATTAAAGAACTAGAAAAGATACAAGGTGTATATGTGAGTTTGTACGTGAACCAAGCCTGTGATTCTGCCTAAAACACTTTGTTTAGTCTGTTGACATATAATGGGCTTGCTGTCTAAGGTGCATCCAGAAGATTTCTCTTGCTGAGATCCAAGAGATGTTGCCTGGGCGCATTCATTGAAGAAAGGGCTCAAACTTCCCACCATTTCTCTTAGTCAAATGATCTCACCTCTCCTGTCAAGCCTCTTCTTTGCAAAGAGAATACTCAAAGGACCTATTAGAGGGACCGGAGAAACTTGACCAGAAGAAGCCAAGGCTTCTCCACTCCTATGAGAAGGGAATGAGCCTTCTAAAAACTGAGCTGCTTTTTGCAGCTTGTTCCCCTCCCAACGCCTTTCCATCACTGGGGCTGCAAGACGGGATCTTCTAAGAAAGAACCTTAGGCTGAACTGTTACATGACTGAAATGTGTCCCAATATAGGCAGTGGCGTAGCGTGGGGGGGTGCAGGGGGGGCCGGCTGCAACATCTGGATGTTAGGGTTAGGGGGTGCAAATCCATGGGTTAGGGGGCGCGAATTATTTGCCTTGCCCCGGGTGCTGACAACCCACGCTACGCCACTGAATATAGGACTGTGATTGATTAATCTCTCTCCGCACTCCCCGAATGTCAAAGTGAGGCTTTAAAAAGTGCCTGGTCTTGTACCACAGTGACAGGCCATAACAATAAACAAGAATGTAAAATTTATGGGGCATCATCAGGTAAGTGAATTAACACGTGTTGCGGTGGGGTCTGCTGAGCCACCCCTCTGTTACCAGGCAGGGTCTCTAAAGATGGCCTGGGGCAGTGATTGGTTCACTGGGTTGCTGGGGTAAAAGTTATGTTGCAATTTTGGTGGGAGGGGTAAAATGTTTAAATACTCTGCACGCAGCTTGGAGCTTTCTCTTTGCTGCGTGCAATGGATCACCTGGAGCACTTGGACCGTCTGGAGGACAGTGGAGCGATCTTTTCATTGTCTCATTGTCTGGTTACATTTCTTTATTTTCCCCTTCTTTTTAATCTTCTCTAGTCCCTTAATTAATTTAATTCTCCCCCTTTTTTTCCCTGTTTGATTTCCCACCCCACCCCCTACCCTGCCCTTTGGGAAGATTCTCCCTGTACCTGTGAGCGCTGCCTGTGCATAATCCTCCTGGGCTTGCCTTTCCCAATAGGGAGAGAGCTCCCATTAGGGGCTTTCTTTGTAAAAAGGTTTTCCCCATTTTCGCCTGTTTAATTGTGGGGCTAGTCAGGGCTGTTCACAGCTTACCTGGAATCACTTTCATTTATAGTATCCCCATAGGTTGGCTTTATTTGGGGTGATTGCAGTGCTGTTGGCTGAATTTTAATCTAGCCTTGGGCGGGAGCACTATTTTGAGTTCCTTTAATATTGCAATGAGACAAAAAGGCAGAGAGCAGAAGCAGGGAGGCCTGCACGGCCTGCACATATCATTCAAGCCTAAGCCGGCTACAGTTAGCAGTACAGTAAATTGTTAAGTTTCTGTGACATGTGACTCATTCTCTCTATTAAGAATATATCTGTTTGTTTGCAGGCTCACTTGTTGCGAATGTATATCTTAGGCAGACAGAGTGGAGCCAGAGGCTCTCTGTGCCTCCGATGAGCACTCTTTGTATGCTCTTTAACTATGCTGTTTCTGAACAAGTTTATTTTCTTCAAGTTTGTTTTTCCCTGATAGTGGCGACTGCCGTTTTAGAGACGAGCCATTGTGGCTTAGTGGCTAGAATACAGGACTAGGACCTGGGAGACAAGGTTCATATCCCCCACTTAGCCATTGTTATAACAAAGCAAAACAAGCTGCTTCTTTTGGACTATTTTGTTGCTGGGTAGTTTGGCCCATTTGTGTTATTGCTCCCAAAAAGAACTTTGAGTTTCTTGAGGAGTTGCTTCCCTCTAAAGGGCAAGCAGGGGTACCTGGACAGGCGGTGGGCTGCCTCGAGTTTGTTATCTCATTGGAAACATTTATGTCTGGCCTAGCAGGTGATCCTAGGGCTTGGCCTGCTTGGCCCTAGAATTTGATGGCCTCTGGAAGCATTTCTGGCCTGAATAGTGTCCCCATGTGGTGCACAAAGCATTGGTTTCACCTGTTCCTCACATTGTTTAGGTTTTTTTCTTTTTGCAGACTATGACAGGGCCTTTGCAGATGCCTCCAGAGCTTGCCTCTCCTGCAGAGGATGACTTGCTGATGCCCCAAGTGCCTTCTTCCAGAAGGAAGCATCTTCAGAGGCAGGAAAAAGCGGAGCAGGGATGATGCTTACACCTCCTTGCAGGTAAATCATCCCTGGGCTCTGATGATGATTCAGACATCACCTTGGACCTCTCCAGGGGTCAGGGTGAGGCTGTTCCGGGTCTTTAGGGATCATCCTGGATAGCTCAGCTGGTCGGCGTATGGTGCCGGTAATGCCTAGGTTGCAGGATTGGTCCCTGTATGGGACAGCTGCATGCTCCCTCATCACTCTACCCGGACACTGAGGTCCAGCGCTGAGGGCCTCTCTGGTGGTTCCTTCACTGTGAGAAGCCAAGTTACAGGAAACCAGGTGGAGGGCCTTCTTGGAAGTGGCAACCGCCCTGTGGTACACGCTCCCACCAGATGTCTACTACCAGACTTTTAGAAGACATCTAAGGCAGCCCTGTTTAGGGAAGCTTTTAATGTTTGATGCATTACTATATTTTAATATTTTGTTGGAAGCTGCCCAGAGTGGCTGGGGAAGCCCAGGGTACAAATAGATGATGATGATGATGATTATTATTATTATTTTGTGGGAGAGTGGACTAGATGATCCTCGGAGTCCCTTCCAACCCCACTATTCTATAAGTGGTAATTCACTATGATGGGAATGTTAGACGCAGGGCTGCCATCATCCCCTCAGCTCGCTAGGATCGCAGGGACGGGGACATGTGGACCACTTGCACAGCTCCACATTTCAAATGGAATGTCCCTGAGCAATAGAACCAGAAGCTGGTATGCAGGAAGCTGGCCCGGTGGCAGCTTTGTTGGGACTTCTTTAGGGTTTCTGGCCAGTGTTGGCCCTGTAAATTTACACATCATGGTGGCAACACAAGGCAGGGCATCTTGCCCAAGCAGGGGCTGGCAAGCAATAACTCAATACCTCTCACCCATATTTCCATAAAAATATCTCCCTTGAAAGCCTGGCTAAAAGGTTATCTAGATGGGTCAGTAGCTTTGTGCTCGTGGGAAGGGTTTTTCCCAAGGTTTGGGATTCCTCTGGCTTTTCAGCCAGTGGCTCAGAATACAGCAACTCAAAAGCCAGTTAGAGAGCTACCTGTGGTAGCCAGAAAGGAGGTTAGGAAGCAGCTTTCATTGGGACGTATGGTGGGATCCCCTTGATTCTCCTTCTAGTCCCGATTTTCATTTATCCCCATTGGGGATCGTCCCTAAGAAAGCCCCATATAATTCCATCTGATCCATATTTATCGCATCCCAAAGGCACCTCAGTGAATGATGCTATCCCTCCGGAATTTTTCCGTGAAATATGCATCTTTGGATCAGGCAGTTGAGCTTACCAACAAATTGGAGGAGGTGCCTTGTTGGCATTATGCGATACTGAATCGGCTGTTAGGCTGCTGCCGGTTCACCCTCAAGATTTTAAGTAGTTAGGTTTTAATTGGATGGTCCTTATATTGATAAGGCAATGCCAGTGAGTTGCTCAATAGGCTGTGCAGCACTTGAGTCCTTTAGCACCTTTCTGGATTGAACATTGCGAGTCAAGACTCGTTTAACTGGATTATTTTACTGGCTGGTTCATGTGACACCAGCCTCTGCTTAGCTTACTAGATGCCCCTTTATTCCCTGAGGAGCTGGGTGTTCTGTTGGCAGTGGAGGACAGTGGGTCTTACTGCCCCTTTTAACATATTTGGGGGCTAGCTGGATACCGTTGCTCAAACATCTGCTTGCCTGTGGAACAGCTGTTTGCCTTGAAGGATGTTATTCTTGTAATACTTCCTCTGAAGCAAGTGTTGCTTTGTCAGATCCTATCATTCCTAGGTCAGTTAAATTTTGCATGCAGGGTGGTTGCTCCAGGCTGCCCCTTCCATTCCTGCTTGGCCAGGTGGTCTCATGGCCCGGGGTCCCTTCATCATCATGTACAGTGGCCTTGAGCCTGACAGGGCAAGGCAATCACATGTAACCTAACTTTTCTCGAGTTTTCCCCATTGTAGTGTCAGCGCACATCTGGACTGAGGAGTTTAGGGACCGTCGGGTCTGTCTTGGTCTGATAACCAGGCAGTGTGAGAGTCCTGCCAAAAGGTCCTCATGCTCTGGCAGAGTCTTCGCACTGCTTAAGGTTTAATATTGCGTTTCTGCTCGCTTTATTTCGGGATCATCTAATGTTTTTGCTGTCGCTCTATCCCGTTTTTTCAGTTGGAGAGCTTCAGATCCTGGGCTCTGGATGCCCAGCTATAGCCTGATTTTTCTGGAGCTCCTGTGGCACTTGGCAACAATTAATAATTATGAGTAGTAGCTTACATTTCCCCATCCTCTTTCAGGTCTTATGAGAAGGCCTGGACTGATTTCTTAAAATTTAGCTGGCAGTCCTCGGCCATTCAGAGGAACATGCCCCCATCCTCTGAGCAGGACCTGCAGTAATTCGCCCACCTGCTGCAGATCGGATGCAGTGTTAAAACTATCAGAATTCAGTCCGCTGCAATGTCTGCTAGAGTAAAGCTTTAATTTTTCAGAGACCCTTCTAAAAGTGTGTCGTGCACAGGGTCTCGGAAGGTTGGAATAGGCTCCAACCTTCACAGGACAGCAGGCAGGAAGCCGGTCAATCTGACCTATGCAGTATCCGCTACAAGTTAAGACTTGTCGGCTGGTTCAAGATCAAGACGAGACTTCTTTCAGTATTCCATTGTAATTTTGGTGTACTGAGGGTTGGGGAAATTGTGTTGGAGCCAGCACGGGGCTGAGAGTTTGGAGGCTTATTGCCTCAGGACTTTTCCTTATCCCCTTTGGAGCTTGTCATAAGTGTCTGGAGCTCTAAGTCAGACCTAGTGAGCAGGGTTGCCACCATCAGGCTTCCAGTCACAGGTGAGGTGGGCCCTTGTCCTGTTATTGGATACCGGAAATATTTGGCTTTTTGTTCCCCTGGGGGCTGGCTCAATCCTAGTGCACAGAAATGGGTTCCAGTTCAACAGGCATCTAATTGCTCACATCGTGCGCCAGTTATTGCAGCCTGCGGTTTGCCTACCGCTGAACACGCCTCATTCCTTCCAAATAGGTGCTGCTGCAAAGGCTGCACACTGGGGCCTGTTAGTAGACAAGATTGTGAATATGGGTCATTGGAAGTCTGATGCTGACAAAGTGAGGCATCTAATCATAAGCCTGCATTTTTATCAAAGCTTATATCTTTGATCAGGGCCTGTATCTTAAAAAGAGCTTAAAGATTTTCAAATGTTTATGCCAGGCAGAAGACCAGCTGCCTAAGAACCTTGGCAATGTTTTTCCTCCTGGACAAGGGCCCCCCCTTGATTTATAGCAGAAAACAATTCTCAAAGTCAAAAAGGGAATTACAGGCTGAGAACCAAGGTTACACTGACCCTACATATTACAGAATATAAAAAAGGCTGAGAAAACAAAATTAAGAGTTGATAAATAGTAAAATAAAACCATGTGCCTCCCATTAAACTTGAGCCATATTTTCCTAAGGTTGAAAGGTCAAGAGCAATGGAAAAGCATCTGGCTGGCAGAAAAGGAGGGAGCATTTTGGGAAATCTTTTTCTAAAGTTGTTTCTTTCTTAAACTGAGATTCTCTTACTCTGCAAAGATTTCTTTTCCTTTTAAAAGGTTATTTATGTTATGTATTAAATATATTGGCTTAAATGTAATTATGCAAAGGATTTAGAAACTAAGAAATGTTAAATCCTTATGCTAGATTCTTATTTCATATAGTTGGAAGAGATCACAGGGGCCATCAGCCACCAGCCCAGCCCCCCTGCCAAGCAGGAAACATCATTAGAGCACACATATGGTTGTCAGGCCTTTGTTTAGAGACCTCCAAAAGAAGGAGATCTTTCAATGATGATGTGAACTCAAGATCCTTGAAGATAAAAAGTTAAGATTAACCATCTGTTTTGGAAGGCAATAGGGCAAGGAGGGCAAGAGGTGAGCTGGTAATTAAGGTTCCTTGTTGAGACACATGTAAGATATATGACTACTTATTTGTCATTTATAGATAGAAGAATATATAGCTTTTTGTTTCCCATAAAAGGGAAGGGAAATGGGTGTATCTTTTGTGATTGGTTCTAGCAAACAGCCAATAGGAATTTCAACCAGGCTGATTGGACAGAGGCAGCCACAGGAGGAGCAAGGGGGCTGGATTAAGGAAATATAAGTGCTGGCCAGAATGGCAGGAGGCCAGGCCAGAGCTTGGTAACCATATACCACTGTGCCTCTCATTTATTTGTCTGACAAATAAATTACTATTTTAATTTCTCTATTGCTGCGTTGAATATTTCATTCCAGCTAAGCATTAACCACAAGCAGGGTGCTACAAAAGGTTATGTCAGGAAGCATCACCAATGATGCCTGTGCTGATGCCTGTCTGTTACTCCTTTTTTCATAGGAGCAGCTGTGCGCATTTGGATTGTTGGCCACAGCATCATGCACTGAGCTGGCAAGCACCCTGACGAGTCTGGACTGGCCTTCCTGCCCATGTTTCTAGCTCCAGTCCGCATCTGGATTGTGGGGCACAGCATCGTTTACTGGGCTGGCATCAGAGCTAGGCAGTCTGGAAGGGGACTGGGTCTTGGCCTCCCGCAGCATGTGCAGGTGTTGTAGATGTCCAAGCACAGAATGCAGTGGAGCGAATTCATCCCACTAATTAAGCAGAGGGTGCTTTTGGATGGCCCCCCCATGGCAATTGTGGTTCAGCTGGGGGAGAACGATGTGACAACTTATGATTGCTTTACTTTGCGCACCACGATTCAGAGAGACTTGGGGGAATTGGTGACCTTAATACCCACAGTTAAAATATTTTGGTCACAATTGCTGCAAAGGCACAATTGGCACGGCATTTCTCGACCTGAGGCTGCTGAAAGGGCCAGGAAGCGCATTACTTCCGCAGTGTGTAAGAAGGTGGCGGATTTGGGTGGATTGGTTATTTCCCGCCCGGATATTACCTTCAAGGCTCTGGCCCTTTACCACAATGATGGACTACATCTCTCTGTACTAGGAAATGATGTTTGGTTGGATGTGGTAACTGCAAGGTTGAAGGTTGGGTTGGGATTGTGAGTGGTTGGCGGCGAGCGTAAAGGGCTCGATTGGTGGTTAGGCATTGGTTATAAATTGGTGGAGGAGGGGTTAGGATAGGCTGGGCCTGCCCCTTGCTGCGGAAAGGGAATTCTGTTAAAGGAATCCTGGGGCTTGCCATCTTTTCGTCCAATCCCTGGAATGGGACCGGGGCTGGCAAGCTTGGGGAGCATGCGGATGAGAATTGTTTTTGGGTTTTTTTTAAAAAAAGATATTTATTGAAGTTTTAAAGGTTATACAGAAAAAGAAAAAAAACTAGCAAAAACAAAACACAAACACAGAAAATAACAGATATAAAAAATACAAAATACAAAACTAAAAACTATTTAAAAACAAATAAAGTTTCGTTCCCTTATTTTCTTATAACTTACTTCCCCGACCTCCTCATACCTCCCCTTTCTGTATTCCAATTTCTAATTATTAATTCAGCAAATCCTCTCCCTTAATTTTCATTTAATTTTTAACCTTTCTTTTCTTTTTACTTAATCATTACAGCTGAAAACCACTTAGTTTCTAAACCAACATCATTCTAACATTCATTAATTTTGCAATATTTCCTAAGATAGTCCTTAAATTTCTTCCAATCTTCTTCCGCGGTCTCTCTTCCCTGGTCTCGGATTCTGCCAGTCATTTCTGCCAGTCCCATGTAGTCTATCACCTTCATCTGCCATTCTTCCAAGGTGGGTAGATCTTCTGTCTTCCAATACTTTGCGATGAGTATTCTTGCTGCTGTTGTAGCATACATAAAGAATGTTCTATCCTTCTTTGGCACCAATTGGCCGACCATGCCCAGGAGAAAGGCCTCTGGTTTCTTCAGGAAGGTATATTTAAATACCTTTTTCATTTCATTATATATCATTTCCCAAAAAGCCTTAATCCTTGGGCACGTCCACCAAAGGTGAAAGAATGTACCTTCATTTTCTTTGCATTTCCAACATTTATTATCAGACAAGTGGTAAATTTTTGCAAGCTTGACTGGGGTCATGTACCACCTATAAATCATTTTCATAATATTTTCTCTTAGGGCATTACATGTCGTAAATTTCATACCGGTGGTCCACAACTGTTCCCAGTCAGCAAACATAATGTTATGACCAATATCTTGTGCCCACTTGATCATGGCTGATTTAACCGTTTCATCCTGCGTATTCCATTTCAACAGCAAGTTATACATTTTTGACAAATTCTTAATTTTGGGTTCTAACAATTCTGTTTCCAATTTTGATTTTTCCACCTGGAAGCCAATTTTCTTGTCCAACTTATAAGCCTCCACTATTTGATAATAATGAAGCCAGTCTCGCACTTTATCTTTTAATTTCTCAAAACTCTGCAATTTCAGTTTATCCCCTTCTTGTTCCAGAATTTCCCAATATTTCTGCCATTTGGACTCCATATTGAGTCTTTTCACAGCCTTTGCCTCCATTGGCGACAACCACCTTGGAGTTTTATTTTCCAACAAGTCTTTATATTTAATCCAAACATTATACAATGCTTTCCTGACAATATGATTTTTAAAAGCTTTATGAGCTTTAACCTTGTCATACCACAAATATGCATGCCACCCAAAAATATTGTTAAAACCTTCTAAATCCAAAATGTCTGTATTCTCAAGAAGCAGCCAGTCTTTCAACCAGCAGAAAGCTGCTGATTCATAATAAAGTTTGAAATCTGGCAGGGGAAATTCCCCCCTTTCCTTTACATTAGTTAAAATCTTAAATTTTATTCTGGGTTTCTTGCCCTGCCAGACAAATTTAGAAATGTCTTTTTGCCACTTCTTGAAACAGTCCATCTTGTCCACAATTTGCAATGTTTGAAACAAGAACAACATTCTAGGCAATACATTCATCTTTATAGCTGCAATTCGACCAGACAAGGAAAGCTTCAAATTTGACCAGATTTCTAAATCTTTTTTCACTTCTGTCCAACATTTCTCATAGTTATCTTTAAATAAATTCACATTTTAAGCTGTCATATTAATCCCCAAATATTTCACTTTCTTAACCACAGTTAGACCTGTCTCATTCTGAAACCTCTCTTTTTCGATAGCTGTTAAATTTTTCTCTAATACCTTAGTTTTTAACTTGTTCAGTTTAAATCCTGCTACTTGACCAAACTCTTGAATTAATTCTAAAACCCATGCGGATGAGAACTGAGGGTCTGTGACTCAGCTCCATTTCTCCCCGATTTGCTTTCCCCCGCACTGTCTTTCGGTGGTGCCCGGAAGTCAGTTCTGTCCCCA
This sequence comes from Podarcis erhardii, assembly GCF_964252035.2. NCBI lineage: Eukaryota > Metazoa > Chordata > Lepidosauria > Squamata > Lacertidae > Podarcis > Podarcis erhardii. The sequence continues at coordinate 80,841,863 of NC_138511.1, read as the reverse complement.
GGCGGGGGAACAGATAGTCTTAACCAATACTTAAACAACCACTCACGGTTTTGTATTTAAATAAAGTTGTGGCCAAAATTATGCCAAAAACCTTAAACAAAAATTAAGTGTGCGTTGTGAGTTATTTGGGGGGTGGCTTGGGGACCTCGACATGCAACACCCTTCATCCGAGGATCACAGGGTGCTTTACAATATAAAAACACAAAAATGTAAAACATAGTAACATCTTCTGTCTCTCAAAAATATAGTTTGAGGTAGCTTCTTGAATTTGGCCTCTCAAAAAACTCAGCCTTCTCCCATTTATGTGCAAATTTTACTGGAAATATCCTAGAATATTTACATGGTTTTGTTGATTCTTAAAAAAACAACTTGAAGAAATAGCCTGCTAAATTCAGTTGTTGAAATCCCTCCCTCATATCACCCATTTAGCTGCCCAAAATCAGTAAGCAGCATACTGTCCCCAAACTTTGCCCCCAAAGACCACTTGCCTGTTGTAGTAATTATAATGTGAGGTGCAAAATGCTCTTGGGTTTTTAATTCTTCCTTTATTACTTCCTTTATTTATTTTACTGTATTTTATTACTTCATATGAACTTGCTCTGTGAAGTGAACATTCATGACCCCCATACGAGCCTTATCTTTTTCCAGGGTTGCCAGTTCTTCTTACCATCTCCTTCATTCATTTCTGTAATTTCTACACTACCCTTGCCTCTTAAAAATATAGTACAAGGCAGATTCTTGAGTTGGGCCACTGAATCAACTCAGTGAATATCAGGTATAGATGGATGAACTCTCTTTGAGTGCTTACCACTTTGTGTGTAGAAAAACAAGTCTGTCTTCTCCCATTTATATCCAAATTTCAACAGAAACATCCTCAACTATTTACATGGTTCTTAAAGAAACTAAATTCAGTGCTTCCATTCTTTTTCTTAAATCTTTTTCTTAAATCACCCATTAAGCCCCAGAATATGTTAGAAAGCATTATATAGATCTCAATAAGAATCATCTTGATTTTTGTGTGTGGAGATGTAGTTATTTCCTTCCAATTCTCTCTCACAGGTGGCTCTAAAAAAGGAAAATTTGTAGTGGGGTGTACTCCAAATTGTACCGAAGAGAATTACAGTTTCACTACAGTAGACGGTTACTTACAGACTATCCGTGAGTGCTGTGCCGATTTTCTCTGCAATGATGAAATACATGATACTGGTAAGTAGCTGCATGCTTTTAGAATTATATATCTGTATATATTCCTAAACATGAATAGCATTGAGTGTCAGGGAACTGACATCAGAGCGAGAGGCGGAGGCAGGGCTCCAGAGTGATGCCGGAGAGGGGACCAGCAGGGGGGAAGGAATTCAGCGCAACACCAGTAGAGAAGGGAGGGAGATGGAGGAATTGGAGACTGGTCTCCAAGACCCTGCATCAGAGACTAGTGGAGAGAGTGCTGGCACACCCCTGCCTTCCCCTTACTTGCGCAGACGAGTTCCGCACAGGGAAAGTAGGAGGAGACTTGGCGTCAAACAGCTCTTATGTTGGAAGAGGTTTAAGAAACGCCCACTGACGGATTCTGCAAGCGACTGACCGGCCACGGAGTGTGTGCTGTCAGCCGAGGCATGGTGAACCAGGCAATCGGACACAACTAGCAGGCAACTTACGCACAAGTAACCCCTTACAACCATTACATTGAGGTTTCAAATTTCTTCCTTGGTTGGTTATATAGAAATGACACTATTCTAGTCCTTGATTCATTTCCCTAGTTTAAATGGGAGAGTGTTAGAATCAGCATCACAACCTGTGTTTCAAAGAGAAAGCATGTGTACTGCCCAAAAGCATTTATTGGCATCATTTACTGACGATACTTGGGTGTGTGAATCACTCCGGATGCATTTTGGGTACTAGAGAGGTGGAAGGAGAGAATAATACATTTCCTCCATGCTCCTTGCTATTCCACTTAGCTCTGGGAGTTGTCCTGCTGGGAAGAACTGGGGAGGAAGTGAGTGGAGCCCTCAGTTGCTGCTGATGGCCCCCCAGCCAGAGAACTACAAAAGCAGCACTGCTGAGAAAAAGGGTGTTGGGATTGTGATGATGGTTTCCTCAGTCAAGGTTTTAAAATGGCCTCCTGCATGGGTTGGATTGTCTGAGTGTACTGCTTGGTGAAAGGAAGGAGTATTAGGGAAGTGGAGTGTACACTTGTTTGTACACAAACAAAAGAAAATATGATTATGAAAACCTTTCGTCCATGCATACACCCATCTTCTCCAGTTTCTATTTAACAATGTCTTTTCAGTCTGGGTGTATCAGAATCATTCATTTCTTTTTCTTACAAAAGTCCAAGAAAGTTTCCCTAATTGTTCATATTATTAATAAACGTTAACCTTTTTCTTTTCTTTTTCTTTTACCTGTATTAATTACCACTACCATTACTCTGTCTTGAATAATACTAAATTCCATAAAATGTCCATATTAAAGTCTCTCAGTTGTGATCACACATTGGGTCAGTATTCAATTTTTGTTTCTCATTATAATTTGTTGGTTCATTTTCCAGTTCTGTATATTGTGTTCCATTTCTTTTTGTGTTTATGATAGCATCCCAAATTTCTCTTCTTGGACCTTCCATTTTCATTTTTTTTCTTCAGCCTTCTCCCATAAAAAGTACCATATTGGCTCCGGATTGTATGCAGAATACTTTTTCTCTGCTAGAACTAAAGAAAGGCCAGGACTGAAGTCCCAAAGCTTTGTCCCTTCTTGACTCCATCAGTGTCAAAAGCAGATTATTCTCCCAATCAGCATTTGTGATTTTCTCTTCTACTTCTCCAAATTCTTGTATGGAAGTCATTTCGATTTCCGCAAGACGATCTGCTTCCTTCAATTGAATTATTTCCTGATGCAGTCCTGCCAACTTTTCATCAATTTGGTTTGAAGCCTCTGCACATTCCCCATTTCCATTTCCCACATTAGAGTCCTCTGGCTCATTCTTTTCATCATCCTCTGACTCGTTTCCTTCTTCATCAAATATTGTTCTGATCATTTTTAATTGTTCAGCCATCAACGGTTGAACACTACCAACAGTCACTGGATGATCCAAATGTGCCTTTGGCATAAGAGATACTTTTAATGTTCTGAAACATATTAGCCACTTAATCCATTTTAATGTTTCCTCACAGAATTGGACTTCCATAAGTGTGACTGTGTTATCTTAAAGCAGATTCCTTTCTCATAGCTAATTATGGCTGTGTCACTTTCATTTTCTCCAGTTCTTTAGTGGCAGAGAACAAACAAAGACACAAACAAAAAGTATTATGGATTATGGATTTTTTACATACCGGAGTTCCTATCTTATGTTTTAATCTTTCTTGTCCACCATAAATCAAGCTTTCTTCTCTACTTTAGACACTTTAAGAATTAGTTTCCTTTCTGTTTTCTCAACAAGAGAAAGTGGTACCCACAGATTTTCAATTGTAGATTCACCCCAGCAAATGGAGGGGTGTCTCTCTTTACAATGTCATTGTCCAAGAGATGCTTTTAAAAGAGAGGGTGTGATTCTTATAAGGCAATTTTGTGGCATTTGGGCATGATGGCCAGCTCATTCTAAACCCTGTCCAAATTGTGAGGCCTAGGCTGTAGAAAAATTACCTTGATCCCAACATCTTGGAGCTAACTCCCAGATCATCCTTATGTCCAGAGTGATTTAATAGCCAGTCTATTTGTTTGACTATTATCAATCACCATGTAATTATCTTCTGTCAGGCAGAGCTAGCAGAGAAATAACCACCGTGCCTCTCTCCAGGAAGTCCTACACTGTTACCTGGTGTTTATGTGTTTGTGTGTGTGTGTGTGTGTGTGTACACATGCAGAGACCTGGAGCCTCTTTTAAGTATTAAGTGTATATAAATGTATTACATACAAAATAATAATAGTAATAAATAAAATGCACAAAAACACATTTACACACAAACATACACATATATATTCTTCAATAGGTGACAGTACAGTTTAGAACAACGTAACAAAGAAAGAACATAATGTACGTACATAACATTATATACATAAATATATTTAATAGTAATAAGAAATACATGCCACAATGCATAATGGAAGATAAGCAATGCAGAAAAAGCAACAGTGGCAAATTAGCTACATTGGCAACCCAGCACTATACTTTACAAGTCGTCCACTACAATGTACAACTCTTTTTTGCCCATTTCAGTTGCGACTTTAAAATATAACACATATTTTAAAACAGTATCAGTATGAATATTAAGAGAAGAAATGAGAGAAAAACTATCAGCAGCATATTTCTCTCTCTTGAAAGCTAGCTCTTAATCCCTTCTCCTGCCAAGGACAGATAGCACCCAAAGCAGGAAACACCAAGCAGAAAGAAACTGCTGTTAAAGTTGCCCTTTCAGGGTCAACCTACCAGGGCTGGCTAATCACAGGACGGTCTTCCACCTGAAATCTATCTGTTCTCTCTCTTCCCATCCCAAAGCACACAATAAGACAGGTGAAGTCCAGCACCCCAGTTGCTGGCACCTCTGTCTAGTTTTTCAAGGTAGTAACCAAATCTGCTTGTTTAATGCCAGAAGCAGAGTGCAGTGGAGAATACTGCAACCACCTCTGAGAATTATAGAACTGTAATGTAGGAATTTTTATGGAGATATATGGGTTGGATCTAGGTGTTAACTGTAGTCATTGCTTTTGATAGACACAGAACGTGTTCGCAATCGGCGAAAGTGTGAGGCCTGTCGTGCATCTGGTTCAGAAGGTTGTCTGGACTTGGAAACTATCAGTTGTTATGGGAATGAGACTCAATGCATTTCATTCATCCTTGTTCATAGTAAGTAGCATTGCCTGCCCAGGAGTGGGAGAGGAGAAACACAGCCTGCCAGGGTGCATGGGTTGCTATCATTCTGTTTGTGGCTTCATGCCAGAAAATAGTTTGCATGTGTGTTGCGGGGGCAGGTTTTACTTTTCTTGAAAATATTACAGTGTTAAACTCACTTTTGCTTCATATTTATATAGATGAGCCTGTATATTTCGGTGGGGGGGGGGTGAGAAAGAGAGAAATAATCTGTTTGTTAATTTACATGCGAGACTGTTTTTTAAAAGAGGGTTTTTGTTAGCCTTTTTTGAAAAGTAAAAGCAGCCATGGAGCTCTGGAATGCAATTTCAGTGTGGATTGGGCCCCTCTCCCATAATAACTAAAAGAGACTTTAGTTAATTGTTTTCTACATTTTAAACATATGTGTGATATTCAGCTATACAACTTTTAGAAGACATCTGACAGCAGCTGGGGCAACCCATTCAGGTGGGCAGGGTAATAAGAATAAGAATAAGAATTCATCTCATGATGTGATTCTGACATGCTTTCTATACTTGTGCAATACCATTAACAATAACAACAAAGTTCCTATTCTCTCTCTTCTGCACAAACCCACATCCGTTATTACCCATTACTCCTGTGACCATGCCCCTTTCTCTTTACCAGATAACAGTTTGGTTCCTGATGTATCTTATAAAGGCTGTGCGACCCCATCTTTTTGTGAGTTGGCAAGGACATCACCATATAATGGATACTTTTTGGGCACTATAACCCAGGCAAGATGCTGTGACACTCTGCCTTCCCCACAGCGGCTTAACTTTGAAGGGTAATTAGGAGAGGAGAATACCTTCTTCCTTTTGGAGTCCACCACTTAATGGAGGTGGAGGTTGCTTGTCTATGGTGGGATTGCAGAGCGACTGGGATTCACAGGACCCTTGATTTTGAGTCCTCTATTTTGGAAATGTGATGCAGGGGTTAGAGAAGCTAAAGTAGAAATATGGGTCTTGGGGGCTTTGTCTCATGATATATGGGTTAAATTTTCCTTTGTTCACAATCAAAATAAATTATTGTTGCTGAAACATCTGTGTTGTGTTTCAGTATTTATCTAATTAAGGATATTTGGTCATGGTGTTGGGGAAGGGCAATGTTCTTAGAAGGATCAAATTGGTAATTGTTATTTTATAGATTGATCAGTATATGTAAGAATAGAAACATATAACAGAGACACTGTATCAGTTATTGCTTTTGTAACTTTTAAAACCAGTTTCTGCAAGTAAAGCTTTAAAACTTACCTTTGTGTGATGTGAATTTATTTCTATACAACGGTCAGATCAGAAAGAAGATTTCCACTAGCTCCTCATTTCTTCAGCTGACACTCCTCTGGCCCAGGGGATCGTTTGATGAGAGGGAGAAGCAACTTGGTCACTTCAGCCCGTTGTGTACCCTCTTCTCACACTCAAGCACTGTAAAGCAATCACTACCCCACCCCATCTGTTGTAGCTAATCAAGGTACACTCAATGTACTTCTTTTGTAGCTGACAACCACATCTCTCTGTTATGTGAGGGGTGGAAACTGCACCCCCTTCAAAAATCTCCCAGTTGGGAAATTGGATCTAGCCCTCTAGTTTTCAGCACCCTCATAGCAATTTTTACAACTTGGGCATTTGATAGGTTTAGTCTTAATCTGAGCACTGATTGCAGTCTCTGCCTGCCCCCTCCCCCAAATGGGGTATCCAGAGGAGAAGCTTCTGTTTGTATGCCCATGTGGTGGCAACGGGCCACAATACTCCCCACGTGCAATCCAGTGGGGGTATTACCCCATTATGTATGTCAGGACCTCCTCAGCCCAGACACTGAGATCCAGCACCAAGGTCCTTCTGGCATTTCCCACACTGCGAGAATTAAAGTGCAGGGAACCAGGCAAGGGGCCTTCTCAGTAGTGGCGCCCACCCTGTGGAAAGCCCTCCTATCAGATGTAAAGGAGATGAGTAATTCTATATATTTTAGGAGACATCTGAAGGCAGCCCTGATTAGAGAAGCTTTTTAAAGTTTAAGGTTTACTTTGTTTTTATATATGCTGGAAGCTGCTCATAGTGGCGGGGCAACCCAGGCAGATGGACAGGGTACAAAGAATAAGAATAAGAATAAGAATAATTCCTCATTTCCAGTTTACCCCAACTCTGAGTTCTTCTGGCAGGAGGGTTGGAAGGGGTGGGGTCTACCCAATGCTTATGTCAAACCACTTACATCTGTAATCAATAATGTTGTCTGATTTCACCCAAATATCTGTTGCCATGCCTCCTCTTCTTGGTATTGGTGATGCCTGAAAGGAAAGTGGGGATGCATTGCCACCCAAGTAAATACTGATAGGGTTGCATGGCTGGCATGTTTTCCCCACTTACTTTGGATTTAATTCTCCCCAAAAGCCAAGAGAGAGAGAACCCATAGACTGTCTCAGATAAGCAGAGTGGAGGATGAGGCTCATTCTGAAGGATGATGCTGGGTGATGAGGCCCAGGTTGACGTGGCCTCAGGTAACCACTTACAAAAATAGATCAGATGACACAGTTAAGGTACAACCCATTCTACTCTTGCTGGTAATGTGATGCAATATGGGAACATCTGAACAAAGTTCCTGCAAGGGATTTCAACATAGGTGTATAAAACCTTTTTAAACCATACCAATGATTACAATATAAACAGCACAGCTGCAGCTCTTCATTAAAACCAGAAAGTTACCAAAAACCTGTTGGGACAAGAAAGTATGCACCTGCTATGAAACAGGCTGTGCACTGTCATGGTGCCTTCTGACCCAGATACACACTGCTGGGGTCATGCCAAGTTTTGTCACCTGAGCTGTATCTCCTGAGTTCTGCAATTCAGGATCCAGCTCAAGTCCCCAATCACAGCAATGGATAGCACCAAACCTGGTGGTTGAACCCAACTTCACACCCCATCCCAGGTCTGGATTAGTGATTGCAGATTCCTGGTGAGTGCACTAGAAATAAGATGGGTGCTAAAAATATACTCCCCACATGTCAAAAGGCAGCGTAAAGAGGTGCCAGATGCACTTCCATGGGGAAGGAATCCCCGAATTTAGGGCCCTCTAAAGTCCTGATACTGTCACAACAACTGATGACAATCCCAGGTACATCTTCCTTCCCCAGCAGAATATTTTTAAATAATATCAAGCCCTGGCAGATATTTAGAATCTCCGCGGAATGGTAGAAGCAGAATTGCCAATACAGTGGACGCTTGGGTTGTGAGTGTGATCCATGCGGGAGGCACGTTCACAGCGATTCGGTGCTTTTGCGCATGTGCAAAGCAGGATTTAGTGGTTCTACGCATGCACGAGCACTGAAGCCCAGAAGTAACTCATTCCGATACTTCCTGGTGCGGTGCGGTGCGGTGCGGTGCGCAACCCAAAAACACACAACCTGAAGCGTCTGTACAGCCAAGAAGAGATAATGGCTTTGCCAGTGTTTGATGCCTTCATTCTAGCCTGCAAACTTTTGCCATGTACAGATCCTCCTGGTTAGTATTGGGAAGGATTGCATTCACTCTGGATTTGGAGGCAAACGTCTGATATGCCCTTCCCAGCCCAGTGTTTAGAAGGTTCAGAGAACGGTAAGCTTGCCTAAAGCCAATATCACGTATAGTCAAAGCACATTGGGTGCAGTGGTGGGTAGGATAGCCAAAACTTTCCCCTCTGGATACCCACTCCCTTGAAGTGGTAACTTCAAGACTTGGTTACTGCAGCATGCAGGGGGCTGCCCATGCATCAGGCTTGGAAGCTGCAGCTAGTCAACTCTCAACACCCCCACCAAAGGGCTCTGACACAATCTCTGAGGACACGTCCAAGGCCTTGCAAGGCCCATCTGAGCCCCTGCGAAGCCTCAGAAGTGATGTTTGAGGCCCTAACAGGCCTCCAAATGAGGTTTCGGGTATAAACCGGAGGTCTTGTGAGGCCCCAGAAACACCTCTGCGGTGGCGCCAATGTCATGTGACATTATGATGTCACAATGTCATGACATCACATTATGTTGCAGGTGCCATTAGACATCCATAATCTGGGGCCCACCTTGACACCCTGGGCCAGAGTGCTCATAAGCAGCAGGCTGCTGGCATCGTGTGGCTCTGTGGATGAGCCAGTTGCACTGGTTGCCAAGCCAGTCCACATTCAGGTTACTTGTGTTTATTTTTCCAGATTCCTGAGCAATGTGAGCCCAAAGTACATTGAAGACAGCACAATCCCTTATGCTCCACCTTAAGCAGCGAGATCCTCTGGTGGAACAATTCTCCCTATACCCCTATACCCCTGAGGATTAGCCTCCAAGTCAGATCAAGCCTTTCGTGTGACAGACCCTGCCAGGTGGAAAGCCCTGCCAGTTTTGACAGGAATCTATAGCAGCAAATGGTCTTGGTGGAGGCCTCATGCCATCTCCATAGAGCTGTGGGAACCCACGCTCCAATGCCTCAGCCCTGCCACTGTGGAAGTGGGCTCCAACAGAGGCCCAGTTGATGCTAGGGCACCTGAGAGCAGTGGCAGCCAGTGGAGGCCTAGCAGCACACACATGACGTGATGTGATGTCACGATGCACATGCATGCCACTGGGCACCCACAGTCTGGGAGTAAAACTTAGCCATTGTGACTAGTATGCCTAGACAAAGCCACCTCACTTGGTAGCCATCATTACATCTTGTGGGAATGAAACTCATAGCTTAACTACGGACTTTTTGAAAAAGGACTTCCTTTGTCCTGAATTATTCTGTATTTGGCTTCATTGGGTGTCCCTGAGTTATTTATTATGAGAGAGGGAGAAAAACATCTATCACTGCATCAGTGTGAATTCTGATTCTTATTTACAGATATATTTTCTACCTTTGAATAAAACTTCCAATATCATGATGCTACTATACAAGTCTATGGTGTGACAATATCAGGAATATTGTGTACAGTTGTCTCACCTCATAGAAGATATTGTAGAGTTGTAAAAGCTTCAGAAAATGAGTATCAAAAGGAGTTGAATAACTATACAACTTCTCTCTGTGCTCCTTTCAGCTGTTGTTCCTCCTCTGGTGACTGCTATGGATGCAGGCCCTTGGGAATACTGCCATCTTCCGTTCTTTGGACATGACAAAGCCAGTGTAGATGTCGCTGAAACAGGAGTGTGAACGTACTGGGAATGTGGACCTTCATTTAGAGTTTATTCAGACTTTGGCTTCCTGAGATCAAGACTGGTGACACCAAATTGGAAATGAGAAATGGGTGGAAGAAAACAGAAATGGATCTCTTTCAGGGTCAACACTTCTAGTGATTCCTGTGCTGATCGGGCCACCCTGTTTGGGCTTGATATACTTCTCATGAGACTGGGCCACCTGCCTATTACTTTCATCACAGCTGAGCAACCTGTGGCCTATGGGCCTCATGCCAGCCACAACAGGTTGCCTATGTCCCATACCTGTGGATTCACTCCTTGTCCTGTGTTGGTAATTGTGCTTCCCTCAGCTGGCCAAGGAGCTGTTTCCCAAGGCTGATGAGCACAATTTTCATTGTAAGCAAGGTGGAAGCCTCTCCTGGTGCACCTTTCTCCCCATAGCCCTCATGCTCTCCTGATCAACCCAACAGCTATTTGTAGGGCTGATGGGAGCACACTTACCATCACCAATAATGTGGGCTTTGTGTGGAAGTATGTGATGTACTTCTGAAATCGCACTGTGTAGTTCAATTCCCATCTGATTGGGAAGAATTAAGAACACACAGCCAGATATCTGGGCAAGAAGGATTGGGGAGATAGAAGAGGGAGGTGTGCATATTTACATGCATCTTTCAATCCATCAATGTTTGTGGATCTTGAAAACCAACAAGACTGCTATATGATGGGACTTCCAAAATCCCATTCTGCACCTCGCTGCCCAACTGATTGGTCGGGAAGGGGGAAATATGATGGGATGTCAGGTTTCTTCCAATCTCAGTATGTTGAGGTGGGAGAAGTGTGTGTGAGTGCATATGTGATTGTGAATGGGAATAAGGCTGTGTATCTGTCAATTTCTGAGTTTATTTGTGTGAGAGAGATGGGAGAAGTGTGTGTGTGTGTGTGTGTGTGTGTGTGTGTGTGTGTGTGTGTGTATGTGTGCATGCAGCCCCTGTCCTGTGGGAGTTAGACCTTACAGAGTTATGCGGAAATGAACCCAGGTGTTTGACCCTTTAATCAGATCCTCTTTCCCTTCTGTAAAAACTGTTCAAGGCACTCTCTTTTAAAGTTTAAATACATTTTGCATACATTTGTGTCTAAGATAAGTATTGTTACAGACTGACTATCTCTGAGCAAACAGTTCAGCTGCTCTCACACAAAAGACAATTAATAAGTGCCACTGCTGTACCACCTGACATAACTACCTCACATGTATGACATGTCTGGTTTGGGGGACTGCATCCAACAAAGGCTGAGATCATGGCCTTATTTCTACTGTGAATGTTGATGCCATTTCTCAAAGAATGAGCTGCTCAATGGAGTGGCACTGTTTCCTCCTTGGTCCTCACAGCAGTGGCAGCTCTTTTCTGTCACAGCGCTTTTGACCCTGGAAACAAGCACAGGGGTGTCAACTTGAATAAAATATTAAGGAGGCCAAGGTAAGCTCCACCCCACATAATTGATCACAAGATATGGCACACATATACCATTTGAAAGGCAACAACCATCATATATACTGTACCTACAGATGGTTTTCATTTATAAACTACTTAGAGACTTGGAGTCTGCTTTAAGTATTAAGTAGGATATAAATAAAATAAAAAGACCCCCAAGGTTTAGTTACTGTTTTATCTATATCCTTCATCAATAGGTCAAAGCATAGTTTAGAACATAGTAAAAACAACAGCAACAATAACATAATATACATGCATAACGTTATATACATATAGTTCATGTTGTTTAGTCGTGTCTGACTCTTCGTGACCCCATGGACCAGAGCACGCCAGGCACTCCTGTCTTCCACTGCCTCCCGCAGTTTGGTCAGACTCATGTTTGTAGCTTCAAGAACACTGCCCAACCATCTCGTCCTCTGTCATCCCCTTCTCCTTGTGCCCTCAGTCTTTCCCAATATCAGGGTCTTTTCCAGGGAGTCTTCTCTTCTCGTGAGGTGGCCAAAGTATTGAAGCCTCAGCTTCACGATGCCATTTCTCAAGGAATATAGTTTATTTCTCAAGGAATATAGTTATTTCTCAAGGAATATAGTTATTTCTCAAGGAATATAGTTCATAGAATAAGCAATACATGATGCATAATGGAAGATTATAAATGATAAGCAATGCAGGAGAAGCAGCAGTGACAAACATTGACAACGCAGTACTACACTACACAACTCACCCATTATGATGTACAACTCCTTGTCTATTCATTTCTGTTGCGACTATAATGTATAATACATATCTTACACACATACAATACACATTCATATAGTTTTAATCTGTAAACTACTTGGAGACTGTGGATCCAGAAGAGATGCTTCTGTTCATATGCCCATGTGGGGGCAAGGGGCCACAGCATTCCCCAGGTGCAATCCAATGGGAGTCATGATGTAGGTCAGGTACTCCCTCATCTCCATTTCACCCAAAAATTAAGTTCTTCCAGCAGGGGCCAGTATACAAATCTATACTGAGCCTGCGACAGAGAGATTCACAGCGTTAGCACCCCAAAATGGTATTCTTTCTCCCTTAGTTACAGTCTTGGATTCAAACAGACATCCTCTGCACATCAAGCAAATTTTGTAAATGCTCAGTTAAAGCCATTAGAATTGTTAAACTTGGCAACAGTGTGCAGACTTTGTGACCTGTTTCCAAATGTTTGTGCTAGATTAAGACTACTAATAAGCATTCCAGGAACATTAGCTTCTGTAGAGAGGTCATTTAGCAAACTTCAGCTAATTAAGAATTATTTATAGTCTCATAAAAATCTTGTGAATTTGGCCAGGCTAGGTATTGCATCCACCATTGCCAGAACAATTAGTTTTCATGCTGTGATTTGAAAGTTTTCATAAAAAAGACCAGAAAAGTTGTTTTTCTAAAGTAAATTGGATGTCTACCATATATCTATCTGCCTATCTGTCTGTCTGTTTGTATATCTATCTATCTATCATCTATCTATCTATCTATCTCTCATCTATCTATCTATCTATCTATCTATCTATCTATCTATCTATCATCTATCTATCTATCATCTATCTATCTATCTCATCCATCTATCTATCTATCTATCTATCTATCTATCTATCTATCTATCTATCTATTTATCTATCTGTCTTTCTATCTCTATATATCATCTTACTAATACTACTGTTATATGATTATCTGTTCTGCATTAAAATATAAAAAGAGGTTTCAGTGTGAATTCTTTCTCCTTATCTGTATTGTAGATGTTCACATCAAATGGGCTTTTTTATCTCTGATCTCTGTGCCTGCAGACGATCAGCCAGGACATGTACCCACAGCAGTGACCAGAGGAGGATTGACCACTGGGATGACCATAGAAAGAAGGAACACCATGGTATACCTGCATCAACCCCAACCAGACACCTTGAACTGAGCCAGCAGCAACAAAACATGTCCCTCCCTCTACATCCGCAGCAAGCGCTGTAACTCTCCAGTGGCTTGACTTCACCCCTGAAGGCACACTCTTTCATTGTCTCCTGAGACAGACAGTTGCCAATTTATTTAAATTTATTTATATTTATTATGGTATATACATTATAATATGCACACGGGCAGATGAAGACATCTGTTTGTGCTCCTGCAGATGCACCATGGCATTTCTTCTATCTGTGCTCTTATGAACAATCATTTCTCCTGTTGCAACTACTACAGATGCATGATTTGACTGTCTGCTTCCAGGCACTGTGGTCATCTGCGATGGATGGCTGTATTCATGTTGCCATGCCATGCTGCCATGTCATTTTTTGTCTTTGTTGTACAGAGTTGCTCTGCCAAGGTGCCTGGTGCTTGATGCCAGCTCGCCATAGAGCATGTCCTTGATGATCCTTCCATTTTTTTTTTTAAATAATTTTTATTGATTTTACAACATAAACAAAAAACAAATAAACATAACACGACTTCCCCGAACCTCCCCTTCACTGCATCCATATTTTAAAATTTTTAGCAATTCTTCATCCCATTTTTATATTTAATTCTCTTTAAAAAAAAAAAAAAATTCTATTTTATAAATTTCAATTTATAGCTGTAATTCTTTGTATCCAATCCCTTGACATCTTAACATTCCGAAATTTTACAACAATTTTTAAGATAGATTTTAAATTTTTTCCAGTCCTCCTCCACTGTCTCTTTCCTCTGGTCACGGATTCTGCCGGTCATCTCTGCCAGTCCCATAAATTCAGTCACCTTGGTCTGCCATTCTTCCAGAGTAGGTAATTCTTTAGTCTTCCAATACTTCGCCAAAAGGATTCTTGCTGCTGTTGTTGCATACATAAAAAAGGTCCTATCTTTCTTTGGTACCAATTGGCCGACCATGCCCAGGAGAAAAGCCTCCGGTTTCTTTACAAATGTCCACTTAAGGATTTTCTTAATTTCGTTATAGATCATTTCCCAGTAGGCCTTAATCTTTGGGCAGGTCCACCAAAGGTGATAAAAAGTTCCTTCACATTCATTACACTTCCAACAATTGTTATTGGGCAAATGATATATCTTTGCAAGCTTGACTGGGGTCATGTACCACCTATAGATCATTTTCATTATGTTCTCTTTCAAGGCACTGCATGCCGTAAATTTAATACCTGTGGTCCATAACTGCTCCCAGTCAGCAAACATAATATCATGACCAATATCCTGTGCCCACTTAATCATAGCTGATTTAACCGTTTCATCCTGTGTATTCCATTTTAGCAGCAGATTATACATTCTAGACAAATTCTTAGTATTGGGTTCTAGCAATTCTGTTTCTAACTTTGACCTCTCCTTCTGAAATCCTAGTTTTCTGTCCTGCTTAAAAGTTTCATTGATCTGGAAATAATGTAACCAATCTCGGACTTTAGGTTTCAATTTCTCGAAACTCTGTAGTTTCAACTTTTCACCATCATATTCTATAATTTCACAATATTTTGGCCAATCTGTATCCATGTTCAGTCTTTTTACCGCCTTGGCTTCCATTGGTGACAACCACCTAGGGGTTTTACTTTCAAACAAATCTTTATATCGATTCCATACATTATACAATGCTTTCCTAACAATATGGTTTTTAAAATTTCTATGTACCTTTACCTTATCGTACCATAAATATGCATGCCAACCAAAGTTATTGTCATAACCTTCCAGGTCTAGAATGTCTGTATTCTCAAGAAGTAGCCATGGTTTCAGCCAGCAGAAAGCTGCTGCTTCATAGTAAAGTTTTAAGTCCGGCAGGGCAAAGCCCCCTCTATCCTTTGCATCAGTTAGAATCTTAAATTTTATTCTGGGTTTTTTGCCCTGCCAGACAAATTTAGATATGTCTTTCTGCCACTTCTTGAAACAGTCCATCTTATCTAGGATTTGCAATGTCTGGAACAGAAACAACAATCTCGGCAATACATTCATCTTGATAACAGCAATTCGGCCTAACAAGGAAAGTCTCAATCTTGACCATATATCAAAATCTTTCTTCACTTCAGCCCAACATTTCTCATAATTATCTTTAAATAGGTTCACATTCTTAGATGTTAAATTCACCCCCAGATATTTTACCTTTTTAGTAATTTCCAAACCAGTTTCTCTTTGAAAACTGTCTTTTTCCCCCACTTGATGATCCTTCCATCTTCCGTTTTGTGTGCATAACCAAGCCAGTGTACATGTCACAGAGACAGGAGTCCAAAAAGGCTGAGAATGTGGGATTTGGAGAGCACATCTTTGTGTAAGATTGTGTGTTGCCATGTGATACCCAAAATCTTCATGACACAGTACATGTGGAAGGTCTTGAGGTGTGTCTCCTGGTAGCTGTAAGTTGCTCGTAACTTACTTTCATATAGCAATGGGCTCAACATGCGAGCATGGCAGACCTTCAACTTGATATTGGTCATAAAGATCATATTCTCCCACATCCTTTTGGAGAGGCAAGCAATTGTTGTAGCTGCCTTGCCAACACGCTTGTCCAGTTCAGTGCTGATGGAGAGCTTGCTGGTTATGGTGGAACCCAGGTAGAAAAAATATTTTATCACGGCAAGCATATGTGAGTGCCATGAGGACAACGAAACAAAGAAACAAAAAATGATTCATCTTCACTGAATTAGCCTTCCAAATATGCTTTGAAGGATACATTTTTTGAATGATTGAATATTACAAAAATGAACGTGGAAGGTCACTTGGTGAAATTATATCAAAAGGAGAGCAATACCAGTTGTTTCTTAACCCTGCTTATGACATGGGATGGAAGATGCAATTGGTAGAAGATCATGTCAATCCAAAAACACATTTCATTAATTTCAGCACTGAACTTTGTGTTCCAATGAAACATTCTATACAATTTCTAATTTCATCATTGCCCACCCCTCACTGGACCAGTTCTCCCCAACTCTACTCCCAGGCCTCCCCACTTTGGCCTATAAGTTCCCCCACATCAGCCTCATCTTCCACAAGTCACCTGCTGGCTTGTTCTGAGTCTTTCTAACCTTTTGATCTCTTCAGTGCTATGAAGGCTTTCCTCAGTACCTGCCTTCTCCTGGCCATGTTTCTCCCAGGTGAATAGGAATCTGAAATCCTGGATAGTTTCTTTCCCCTATCTGGGAGAGGATGGGGAGTGGACTAAGCTAGGAAGACTGAGATAGGTTCATTGAAGAGAAAAGAAGCTGAAAAGATTGGATGAGACCAAGAGGATCTGGGAATCCATACTCTAAATTTTGGAGGGTGGGAGAAGACTAGCAAACTTTATTTCCAGGATCTATACCCATTGATAGTAAAACAAGTACCCCCCCCCCTACATAGGCCACCTTCAAATCGAATAGCTAATTTTGAGGGCTTGGTAGAGTGTACTTCTGTTTCATGAAGTTGGCTTTAGGTAAGTTTTCACAGAGAGGTCCCTGAGTTCTGTCACACTTTGATTTCCTGAGGCCAAGATTAGTGACACCAGAAGGGAAACCAGCAGTGGATAGAACAAAATAGAAAGGAATCCCTGGTAGCAGGGGCG
Organism: Podarcis erhardii; assembly: GCF_964252035.2. Lineage (NCBI taxonomy): Eukaryota > Metazoa > Chordata > Lepidosauria > Squamata > Lacertidae > Podarcis > Podarcis erhardii. Next base: position 80,824,881 of record NC_138511.1, on the reverse strand, counting down.
AAACTAGGCTTTATTTCACTCAGGCCAAAGGCCCAGTTTGGCACACACAAACCACATTCATTTGCGCGTGCGCGCACACACACACACACAAACACACACACTGCCTGGTAGTGCTTGATTTTATAGTGCTTCTTGTGCTGCTGTGGTTACCCTGTCTGGGCTTGATAAACTTCTCATGAGAGTGGGCCACCTGCCCATTACTTCCTGCACAAGTGAGCAATCTGAAGCCCATGGGCCTCGTGGCAGTTGCAACAGGTTGCCTATGTCTCATACCTGCATATTCACACCATGTCCTGTGTCGGTCATGCTCTAGGCTGGTGGTAGCGCACTTACCAGGACTGATAGTGTGGGCTGTGTGCAGAAGTGTTGAAGGAGTGGAGACCAGAGGTCCACTTTGGAGAGCCAGACTGAAGCCATTTTATAAGGAGCAAGCTAAAAGCTAAAAGCTATCTCTCTTCTGTTTGCAAAAGCATTCTTTGCAAATGCAGCAAATGTGGTCTGAGCACTTCACACCTGCTCTTTGCAAGAGGATGCGGCCAGGGGATTTTGCTAGTGGTTGAGCTCTTTCTGAGAAACTGTCCGTTTGCCCAGGATGTAGCCCACCACAAAGTTCTAAAAGCAGACTTAAGCCGAGCAACCTGTTAAAACCACAAAAGAGGAGGGGGCCAAGGAGCATTTACGGGAAACCAGTAAATAGGTCAGAAAGATTTTAAGCCATCAGTGCCACCTAGTGGATAATGCAGCCTGGAACCGAAGGGCCACCATCAATTCTTTAATTGGTTGAGTTTCAATTAATATGCATAAAGGGGAATGTTTGAGGGCTGGGTCAAGGGCTGAACTGTGCTTTTGCCAAAAGGTATAAAAGTTGTCTGCCCCTGGTGTTCGGGGGCATTCTCTCATTTTTCCTGAATGTTCCCCTCTTTGATTTTGTCTGACAAAACCAAATTGAATAAAATATTTTCTCAAAGAAATATTGCTGCCTGGATGTTTCCATTCTGGTCTAGATTCTGAATTTACAGAATCTGAAGTCTCTAACATTTCTGGTGCCACAGGTGACTCGGATCAAGGACCTTAAGTCCTCAAAAAGACCAGAAGGCAGCTCCCTTGTCCTTTTCTAGACAGGACGCAGGGGAAGAGCCAATAGGCCGCTTACTCCTGGCGCCACCGAGGTTTTTCTTCGGAGGAGGGCGAAGCCAATTTGACCCTTATGCTGGATCCTGTGAGAGGAGACAACGGATTGAAGGACCGAGGTTGGGAGAACAGGGCAGAGACCAGCCGGCTGGGGTGAGTACATGGGCAAAGGGCCCTGAGGACATAGGAAGCCTCCTTTTTTAAGGAGAAGGGACAGACTGATCACCTGTCCAGCGTGCTTGGTGGCAGTAAGGGTAGAGTTGGCCCCTGAAAACCACCCACGCTTAAGGATTTAAAGGTATAAGGAAGGCAGAAAGGAAAAAGGGGGGGAACCGGGAGGCTAGTGTGTGGTACAGCGTCCAGTGAAAGAGGCACTTGGTGCATGTGTGTGTGCAACCCCAGGGTATTCCCCTGGGGTAGAACCAATAAGTACTTCGTTTCCCAGCAGCGCGAGCTCGACTGGGCAAGGAAAATTGGGAACTGCATGTGTGTGTGTGTGGTGTTTGGGGACGCTGCACAAGGACCATATTAAATATGGGAGGGGGTGGCTCAAAAAAGTCCGGTAACTCCCCTGCAATGCATGCTGAACAATTTCAAGAAAGGATTCAGCGGAGACTATGGCGTTGTGATGATGCCAGAACGCTTGCGCACTCTGTGTGAACTGGGAAGAAACATAGAGGCTCTAGCTGGGACAGGGCAACAAGGAGTATCTCTTTGAGGCTGAGTATCTACTTAGGGAAGAGTTTCAGACTCAGATTCAGATTTGGGAGCGATGGAGGGGATCACTCCAGAGATCCCTTAGGTTATCCAAGTTAGTATACAGAACTAGAGTGTATACAAAGGTTTCAGATCTCTGGACCTCAATGAAGGCAAGAGTTCAGCCAGGCAGAGCTGGAGAATTCTCTGCTGAGCTGTGGCTTTGGTAGTAAGGCAAGCCTCCTAGTTTCTCCAAAGCCCATTACTGAACTGGGAAGCACATGAGCCTTGCAGACCTCCAATAGTTTTGATCCCTATAGTAACTACAGCTTGACCAGGGAGGTCAACCTAAATCCCAGAACTTAGTTAGGGAAGAGCTGGGTACCTCTGTGACCAGCGGCAGTTTGGAATACATCAGGGAAACCACCAGCAGCCCCTAGTTTCTCTGATGACTAGTGAGAGGTGGTCTATGGCTAGGAAATACGAAATGGTTTCAGACCTATAGAAGTTACAGTTGAGACAGGGAGGACAATTTAATTGGTGCCCTTAATCAGGCACCAGCTGGATGGCTCAGAGCTCAGGTGTGTCTCAGAGAACACTGTAACAGACCCCTGGTTTGAGGCTTAGGCAGAGGAGCCTCAAGAGAAGACCTGCATCTTTGTGGCCACCACAGTTGACAAGTTAGTTGCCACAGAAAAGGGATGAGGGAACAGATGAAGAAATAATCCGGACACCTGAAGCTGACCACAGGGTGTGAGCAGCCAAGGTCAGGTGTCTGCTGGCAGAGCTACTAGAAGTTTAAAAAAACAAAACAAAACAAAACAAAACAAAAACTGCATAAAAAAAAGAGGAAGAACTTTCTCCATTTAACTTGGATGAGTTTGTGAACATGGATGAAGTTCTAGAGGTTTACGTGATAATAGAGAACCCCACCCCACCCCCCTGGCTGAAGAAATATAAGACTGATCAATGAAATTAAAGGAGCACAGGCAGGAAAACGCCTCAAGAAGCCCATTTACCAGGGATCCGAGGCAAAAGTGCCGTGGTGGCCCCCTTGGGAGGACAGGGACAGCCCCATATCCTCAAAGCTCCACCGCTGCCCCGATATGCGGCCCCAGGAGCCAAAGCAGGAAAGGGGGGGCTGCCAGCCAGCCCAGAAGTACACAAGGCAGAGCCCAGTGACCAGGTCCTGGATGAATTATACCCCAGTCTTAAAGAATTGAGGAAAAAGATGAGCAAATACAGAAGTTTGACCACTATGTATCGAGATGCTGCAGATGCTTATCACAGGGGTCGAGAAAAAGCCTTTGGAAAGTACCTAAAACAGTGCAGATCCAATCAGCCCACGTCCAGTGTAGAGGCAGGGACAACAGTCCTGACCCCCCTTCGCGTGGTTTTTGACAATCCACCCCCTCCACCCCCTGCACGTCCGGCAGGTCAAGACGGTGGTCAAAATGTCCTTGCCCCACCTGCCCCGCCACCGCAGCCTAGGACATTCACCCTTCAATATGTCCCCTTCACCACCATTGATTTGATGAATTGGAAGACCAGACCCACACCCCTGCGTTTGCTGAGAAGCCCCAGGCAATGGTGGACTTGCTGTCCTCTATATTTGCAGCACATGAGCCTACCTGGACAGACTGTCAGCAATTGCTGAACACTCTCTTTACTTCAGAGGAAAGGAGGAGAATTAATACACAGGCTCTAGAACACCTAAAAGAACAGCAGGTTCAGGAGGCAGAGTGGCCTCAACGATATCCCTTAACCAACCCACAGTGGGACCCAAATAATGTGGACAATCGCAATGCTCTAAGTACCTATCATAGGACAATGTGCAAAGGACATTAGAACCAAAATCCAAAAACAGCCTGAGTTCCAGGGCATGTGCAGATCTCAGATCATGACCATCGCCCAGAAGGTGTTTAAACAAAGAGGAGAGACTGAGAAGAGGGAGAAAAAGCAGTGGAGGAAAGAAAAGGCAGCAGTGATAGCCACGGCAATGGCTCACAGCCCAGGGATCCGAGGGGTCCGCCGTAGCCATTCAGAGACCCGCAGCCAAGGGGAGGAAGATGCCTGCTCAGCAACAGCAAGGCCATAAGAATTACCCCTGTAAAAGGCTGCATGGAGCCAATTGGGAAGCCTGGTCAAAATGCATGTATTACTGACTGGCAGAAAAGCAGCTATGGGAAAGTACACAGGCTGAAACAGGCTTTGCCCAGCCCATTAAGAAGTTTACAGGCGTAGTGGAGGCTTGTAAAGGAGACGTGGCTGATGCTCTAGAGAGAGACCAAAGGGTGCTAGCCATTTAGAGCCAGCGTTGGTGTTTGGCTGTTGCCAATGCTACAAGGGAGAAAGCCCTGGGTTGCGTGGCAAGCACTGAAGACGGCATGTCAGGCCGCAGTAGAAGCCAGACCAGAGGGGGCTAGAGGATGCCCAGAAAGAGTACCAAGCCCAGAGGGGGGCTGAGTACCAAGCCCAGAGGGGGCTGAGGCTGCTTTGGGAAGTTGTTTCTACGGTTCAACGCATCTGTGTGATGGACTGTGTGTTGGAGAAAGGCTGAAAAGGCAGTTGCAAGCTGTTCCTCAGGCAATAGAGCACCCAAAAGTGGGGGTGCAGGCCAGGCAAGCCATTCCAAGAGTTCTGAGGAGGCCAAAGTCTCCAAGAGTTATTTGTCCTTTGAGGTGAAGTCCAACAGCGAAAGGCATTGCCATGCAATTGGCAGCTGGATGCAAGGCTAACATCTATACTGATTCTAAATATGCCTTCTTAACCCTGCATGCGCATGGCGCCCTATGGAAAGAGCCGGGAAAGCTCTGAAATACGGTCCAGAAGTTGAGACGTTACTAGAAGCTGTATGGGCCCCCAAAGAGATTGATGTGATGCACTGCAAAGGCCATAGCAGAGGTCGGGACATGGTCACCACCGCCCTCAACCCAGCTACCCTGTTGCCGGTAGGAGAAGGTGAGGAACAGACGCACGATTGCATTGAGATTATGGACACAAGACTGGACCAGGAGAAGTGGCCAGGGGAAATCGATTGGCAGACAGAGTGGCCAAGGAAGCAGCCCGGTAACCAGCCCCAGCCTCAGTTATTGGGGCAGTGGTCCCAGAAGGGATCTTAAGCACTGCTAACAAACCAGATACTATGAGTCCACCCACATGAGGCCAGATGCCACAACCAAGCAGCTGGAGAAGTATGTCTATATAGCCAACCTTTATCAACTGGCAGCCCAGATTTCCAGAAAATGCCTGCTATGCCAAAAGAATAATCCCAGAACTCACTCCAGACGATGTGGAACAGCGTTACACCCTTGATGAACAGCAGAGGGCAAGCCAAGAAGGAGCAACACTCCAGGAGGGATGGTTTCATCTACCAGACAGCCGTGTTTTTGGTGCCCCAGCATCTGGCCAGCGTGATTGTGAAGAATTACCACGAATCCACCCATTTGGGAAGACCAGCTGCTAAAGCACACCTTGGGAGAATACTCTACATCACCAACCTATCTCAACTAACTGCTGCTACAACTAACTGTTGCTATAACTAACTGCTGCTATATCCCAAAACTGTGTCCTGTGCACCAACCAAGAGACTGAGATCACCCTTTGAGCTTTTGTATGGCAGGCCACCTCCTTTCGTCCGAGACATCCCCGCCAGTTTGGGGCAGATGAAAAAATCACATCACCCAAGGACAAGTGCAATCCCTTTGTTTGTCGTGTGTGTGTTTGCTTCCTTTCCAGGTATTCCCTCGAGCGTACACCGTGCAGTCCCGCGGCAGCCTTGTTGAGCCGGTTCACCAGTTCCTCTGGGTGACAGCGTCTGGCAACCCCCTCATCCCCAACTGCAGTGAAAGTAGCCGAGGTGATCCCCTGGGTACATCACACGCGTCTGAAATCCTGCTGACCCTCTGAAGCTGATCATCACCTTGTGTTTGACGCTACCGGGAATGCGTTGAGCCACGGGCAACGAGATCCTGCGACTACTCATCACAAGGACAGTCACAAAGACTTTATATTTTCTCTCTTATTTTCTGTATTGATTTGCTCTATGTCTTATTGCCCTGACCCTACCGAACCATACCAACCCCATTTGATAAACAAGGCCCAAATCTTACTCCAGGTGTTGCATGGGTGGGAGCCTTAACCAGGTGTGCATTAAAACTGCTGAACAGGTGTCTGTAAATTCTGCAGCCCCACCTGTGATTATTGTGGTGGCTCGAGTCTCCCAAAATCCCAGGATACTGCCTGAACTACTGGGCCTGGTAACTCCACACCGAATACCGTTGAATGTGGCAGGGTATTTTTGTGGCTGCATAAGGGTTGCCACCCAATAGACAGACAGGGCACCTAGTTCCAGAAGAATTGGATGGGAGGGGTGCCCGAGGGCAGCGTCCCCAGCGTAGAGACTTGCTCTCCAGCAAATTTAGAGGCACCACTAGGACTTTTGGTATTGGGACCAGAACCCCTTGATATAGTCACTCCGTGTGTGTCAGGCCATTGCAGGGGTGGATATATTCTTGTGGGTGCAACATCATTTACGTGGAAGAAGAAGCCCCTTTTGGATATAGTACTCTCCCAGGAGACCACAGGGGTCCCCACCCACCGGGAATGGTTGGGAAGTTGATCCAAGTGGTAGGAGCTTCCGAAATAAGGTGGAGAGTCACCCCTGAGGTCCAGCGAATAATTGAATACGAATATCAGTGGGCCCTTCAGCGGTAAAAGAACATTAGGAATGACCCCGAGTATTGGTGGGAGGAACTATGGAAATATTGGGGTTGGTGGGTAGGAGTGGTATGTACTGCCCTATTTCTTTGGATGTTCATGTATTTTTGCTGGCATTGGCCAAAGCGGGAAAGAGTCCCCTGGCCTCCCATGCCAACTTTTCCCATCTGGCTCTCTATGACCTATAGGTCCATCAAAACGAAAATGGAGACCGTAACCGGTCAGCATTTTCGTGATGGAAAGGGGGGAATGAAGGAGTGGAGACCAGAGGTCCACTTTGGAGAGCCAGACTGAAGCCATTTTATAAGGAGCAAGCTAAAAGCTAAAAGCTATCTCTCTTCTGTTTGCAAAAGCATTCTTTGCAAATGCAGCAAATGTGGTCTGAGCACTTCACACCTGCTCTTTGCAAGAGGATGCGGCCAGGGGATTTTGCTAGTGGTTGAGCTCTTTCTGAGAAACTGTCCGTTTGCCCAGGATGTAGCCCACCACAAAGTTCTAAAAGCAGACTTAAGCCGAGCAACCTGTTAAAACCACAAAAGAGGAGGGGGCCAAGGAGCATTTACGGGAAACCAGTAAATAGGTCAGAAAGATTTTAAGCCATCAGTGCCACCTAGTGGATAATGCAGCCTGGAACCGAAGGGCCACCATCAATTCTTTAATTGGTTGAGTTTCAATTAATATGCATAAAGGGGAATGTTTGAGGGCTGGGTCAAGGGCTGAACTGTGCTTTTGCCAAAAGGTATAAAAGTTGTCTGCCCCTGGTGTTCGGGGGCATTCTCTCATTTTTCCTGAATGTTCCCCTCTTTGATTTTGTCTGACAAAACCAAATTGAATAAAATATTTTCTCAAAGAAATATTGCTGCCTGGATGTTTCCATTCTGGTCTAGATTCTGAATTTACAGAATCTGAAGTCTCTAACATTTCGTGGTGGGATTTCTGCAATCGCACTGTGCACTTTAATGCTCATTTGATTGGTGCAGGGAAGATCCACTGATGTGGATCCTGAAAACCAATAAGATTGCTGTATGACAGGACTTCCAAAGTTCCATTCTGCACCTTGCTGCCTATCTGATTGGTGGGGAAGAGGAAGTTATGATGGGATCTCAGGGTGCTTCCCATCTCGGTGTGTCCAAAAGGGTAGGAGTGTGTGCAAATGTGATCGTGAATGGGAAGAAGGCTGTGCATCTGTCAATTTCTGAGTATATTTGTTTATGTGAGATGCAGAAGTTTGTGTGCTTGTGTGTGTGCATGCAGCCCGTCCTGTGGAAATTAGACCTTACAGAATTATGCGGACGGGAGTCCAGGTCATTTGACCCTTTAATTAGTTCCCTTTTCCCTCCTATAAAAACGGCACCAAATGCTTTAAATAAGAAATAACTTTTACTTATAGTGCTTGCACTTGCAGATTAAAAAATACAATGCAGGTATAGATAAAGGTAAAGGGGCCCTAACCATTAGGTCCAGTCGTGACTGACTCTGGGGTTGCAGCGATCATCTCGCTTTATTGGCGAAGGGAGCCAGCGTACAGCTCCCGGTCATGTGGCCAGCATGACTAAGCTGCTTCTGGCGAACCAGAGCAGCACACAAAAATGCCATTTACCTTCCCGCTGGAGTGCTACCTATTTATCTACTTGCTTTTGAACTGCTAGGTTCGCAGGAGCAGGGACCGAGCAACGGGAGCTCACCCTGTCACGGGGATTTGAACCGCCGACCTTCAGATCTGCAAGTCCTAAGCTCTGTGGTTTAACCCACAGTGCCACCCACGTCCCACAATGCAGGTACATGTTACTTAATTGTCAAATACATAATAAATTGATTTATTGTAACATAAATACTCTTACAGACAGACTAACTGAGGCAGATAGCAGCACACCACTTCTGCTGCTCTCACACCTGAAGACAGTTCATAAGGGCCACTGCTGTATCAACTGACTTAACTGTTTCAAATGTATGACATTACAAAGCTCGCACTTCCGGTTCCGGTCGCGGACAGCGAGGAAGCGCAGAGAGCTCCGTCTCGGTTCTCTGAGCGTTGTAGAGGTTTGGGGAAATGCGCGAAGGCTCAGCGCACCCCTAAAACTCCAAGGGGGGGACCCTTGGGGGATAAGGCCTCGGCAGCGTGGGAGCGGCTGCTTCGCCTCCGCCGGTCCGCCAGGACGTGAGGACGAAGGAAACGCGAGCGCAAACGAGGGACGCCGACTCTACAACGCGATGCCTCGAGCTTCTGCTGGGGATGCGACGAGCTTCCTTAAAGGCTGAATGGGAGCCTCAGCGTTTAGTGGATTTGTCTCAGTGAGAATTTTGACCTAAAGCTGTTGGTCACCTGGTTGTTTGAAGAATGTACTACGGAGTCCACTCAGCGGAGGAGCTAAGATGGCGCAGATGCGAAGCCGTAAGAGTGAGGAGGTTTTCGCTATTAATCTGACTGAGTGAGTAGCTACTGAGTTCAAACTGAGAGCCCACGAGGAGGTCGTGAGGAGGATTTTGAGGACTTTATTTTAGTCATAATTAACAAGGAGGTTACTAGCTGGGGACTATTTTTACTACTGTTATTAATGCTTTTACTGTTTAATTATGCCAGACGGACTTTAATTAGGTTAAACGGACTTCAACCAGGCCAAAGTGGACCCTGTTTGGAGGGCCTCAGACGCCCATGCCCACGTGCTCATGTTACTTATTCCATTCACTGGGAATTAATTTAACCCTCTAGAGGCGTTTTGTGGTGCCTGCAGCCTTCTCTCTTATATTTTCTCTCTTATATTTTGTCTGTGCCCATTGAAGTGTTTTGTGGCGCCTGCAGCTTTCTCTCTTATTTTTTCTCTCTTATTTTTTGCCTGTGACCTTTGAAGTGGACTGTTTGGAGGAGGTGAACAATAATAGAGAGAAGGAGATTGGCGCAGAGACTCCATGCTACAAAGATTCAAAGGACTTTATGAAACCGAAGGTCTTTAAGGATTTAAAGTTTGATTAAGGAAGGAGGGAAACAGTGGGGGCACCCCCAGCTACCCTCATATGCTTTTGTGATCTCCTGACCCATTGAACTGAGTTATTGTGAATTATTTGTGAGTTATTGACCTATTGAATTGAACTATTGTTTTATCGAACTGGACTAATTAACGAGGTCATTGGAGAGGTTATTGGGTAATCTGACTTGGAATAATCTGATTTGATTTACATAGGACGACACCTTCACTACGGCCTGAGCTGAGATTGCTATTAGCCCCTAGCATCACCGGAGTACTAACCCCGGATTTACCCCAGTTTTACTCTTGCACCGCAAGCGTGTAGGACTTTTTGGAATCTTGTGGAGCTCTCAGGACTATCACCTCCTGATATATTTCTTTGTTTGTTTGTGTGGTTTTTTTTGTTTTTTTTTTTTTTTTTTTGAAGATTTGGGGTTTAGGGAAGGAGGGGGGAACTTGTGTTACTGGTGAGCTTGCGGAAGGAGAGAGCAAATAAGGATGTGGAAGGACGGGAAAGAAGTGAAGAGAGGGGGGGTACCCCGGGGGATAGAAAATCATCTCGTCAGGAAGAAATCAAGGATTTGGATAATTTATGGGCAAGAATAAAGGAGGAATTTAAGCAAAATGAGATATATATGGAAAACAAATTGGGAGAAGTACAGGAGATGATTGATAAGAAGATTGAAGGGGCGGTTGGAGAACTCTCAATTAAGATTCAAGAGCTATCCACGAAGTCCAAAATAATTGAGGAATCTAATAAAAAACTGCAGAAGGAAATGAGAGAACAGAAAAAGGAATCCGTTAAGATGAAAGAGGAGATAAAGGAAATAAATATATCACAAGATAAGATTTGGGACAATCTGGCCATGTCTGAAATGCGTCAAAAACAGCTACACCTCAAATTTAGGGGGGTAGCTGAAGAAAGAAATGAGGATATTAAAGGGAAAATGATTAAAGAGCTTTCTAGGTGGTTGAATATAAGAGAGGAAGAGATGGCCATGACGGTAGAGAATATATTTAGACTGACAAAACCTCCACATTTAAAAGTAAACAGATTCCTGGGGGACTGCTTAGTGATTCTTAATTCATTGGAGATGAAAAATCGGATTTTAAGAATGAGTTACCATAATAAATTAAGAATTGACGGCAGGCCTATCGTTATTTACAAAGAAATTCCAGTCAGGCTGTTGCGCAAAAGAGAAGGGTACAAGTATTTGGTGGCAGTCCTGAAAAGGAATGGTATTCAATTTAGATGGGAATTCCCAGAGGGGATTACCTTTTTCTATAAAGATAAAAAATTTAGATTGATGGACTTACAGGAGGTGGAAAAGTTTATGAGAAGATATGAGAAGGACCTTGGGAAGGTAGAATCCAGATTGAGAACTAGAGAGGGGGGAGAGGAGGAAGAGGAAGAGGAAGGGCAAGAGAGACGGCTGGGGAAGGAGGAGAAGGGGATGGAATCAGGAGATGAAGAAGATGAGGCCGCGGTGGGGAAAGAGGCGGCGGAAGAAGAGGAACTTCCAGAGAACAAAGGCGTTAGTTTATAATTTGAGAGCCTGATTAGAGAGTCTTTTTAATAATAGTGGATACATTAAAACTCTTGTCCTGGAATGTGAATGGTTTGAATGAAAGGGTTAAGAGGAATAAAATTGAGAAAGCTTTGAAAAACAAGAAATATGATGTGATTTGCTTTCAGGAAACCCATATTGCTAAAAAGCACAAGCATATTTTGGTGAATAAAAGATTGGGAGCAGAGTTTGTCAACTCGGAGACAAGTAAGAAAAAAGGGGTGGTAATATATGTTAAAGAAAAGTGGGCACCTGCTTTAATTTGTAAAGATGATGAGGGTAGAATACTGGGAGTTCAACTAAACTATCGGGGAGAAAAAATTAATGTAGTTACGGTCTATGCACCTAATACGAACAGAATGGAGTTTTTTAAGAAATTAGAACGTATGTTATCAGAATTAGAAGACCATAAATTAATCTTATTGGGGGATATGAATGGAGTACCGGTCCCAGAAATTGATAGAAGTGAAAAGAAGGGGAGGCTAGACCGAGGGAAACTGCCGAAATCTTTTAATGATATGGTTGAGAATTTGGCATTGATTGATATATGGAGACATAAAAACCCGATTGAAAGGCAGTTCACTCACTATTCAGAGCCCCACCAGAGCTGGGGCAGAATAGATCAGATATGGGTGTCAAGTACAGTTCCGCTGAGTGTAATAAAATGTGAAATTCTACCTAGGACTCTTTCAGACCACTGCCCTTTAGTCTTGGAAATTAAAAAAGCAGTAAGAGGACAGTATAGGTGGAGAATGAATGACTACCTATTAGAAATTGATGAAGTTAAGGAAAGGGCTAAAAATACTCTGAAGGACTACTTTGATCTAAACCTGAATGGAGACACCCCTATAGATATAACCTGGGACGCGGGGAAAGCGGTCCTTAGGGGTTTCCTAATACAACAAAATAGTCATAGAAGAAAACTCAGGGAACAAAAGAAAGAACAAATTCTCACCCAATTAAGAGATAATGAGAGGAAATTAATCATAAACCCGGGGGATAAAGAGAGTATTCAAATGTCTAAAGTACTACAGGCCCAATATTCGGCCCTATTAAACCGGGAGGTTGAATGGAAAATCAAAAACATGAGGCAGAAATATTTTGAGTCGGCAAATAAAATGGGAAAGCTACTAGCGTGGCAGTTAAGAAAAAGGAATAAACAAAATGGGATTAATAAACTTACAACGGAGGACAACACGACGGAAGACGCAGATGAGATAGAAAGAAGGTTTATCCAATATTTTGAAAAGTTGTATGAAAAAGGAGAGGAAAACAGCATGGATATAAGTAATTACCTGGACCAAGGTGGGGGGAGATATCTAACAGAAGATGATACTCTGCAACTTAATAAAAATATCACTATAGAGGAGGTGAAGGAGGCCATTAATAGGATGAAGCCCGGCAAGGCCCCAGGGCCGGATGGTTTGTCATCAAAATACTATAAAACCCTGGGGGAACATCTTGCGCCTGTGCTTACAGATGTTATTAACAATATTCTTCAAGGAGGAAGGGCCCCCGACACCTGGAGGGAGGCATTCATTACCTTAATATCAAAAACGGAGAAGGAAAAAACAGATATAAGAAATTATAGGCCAATCTCGTTACTTAATTGTGATTATAAGATCTTTGCTGATATTATGGCTAACAGACTTAAGAAATATTTAAAGAAATATATTCATAAAGATCAAGCGGGCTTTTTACCAAACAGGCAGCAGAAAGACAACGTACGCCATATATTGAACATTATTGAATATTTAGATATGAGAACAGATATTCCGGTGGCCTTGATGTTCATCAATGCCGAAAAGGCCTTCGATAATGTTTCGTGGGAGTTTTTACTACAATGTATGAAAACGGCAGGAATAGAAGGACCTTATATGGATGGCATCAAGACTATATATTCTGAACAACGAGCCAGGTTGATCATTAATAATAATCTCTCTAAACCTTTTCCGATTATGAAGGGGACTAGACAGGGCTGCCCCTTGTCGCCCCTGTTATTTATTATGGTTTTAGAGGTTATTGCAAATAAATTGAGGGAAACGGTGAATGTAAGTGGGATAAAAATAGGGCAAAAGGAATTTAAGTTAAAGGCGTACGCCGATGACCTGGTCCTGTCTTTGGAGAACCCCTTGGTCAGTGCGAGTTGTGCACTAGATCTGTTAGAGGATTTTGGCAAGTTGTCAGGATTTAAACTCAATAGGAAAAAAACTAAAATCTTGATAAAAAATTTGGATCCACAGACAAAAACTAGGTTGGAAGAAAATACTGGAATTCAGGTTGTGAATAGGGTAAAATATTTAGGAATCTGGCTCTCCCCAAAAAATATAAATTTAATGGAAGATAATTATAATAAGATCTGGCAGGAAATTAAGAAGGATTTAGACACCTGGCACAGGTTGAAATTGTCTTGGACAGGAAGGATGGCTGCAATAAAGATGTGTGTCCTCCCGAAGTTATTATTTTTATTTCAGAATATTCCAGTAATTAAAGGTACCACCTGTTTTAAGAACTGGCAAAAAATCCTGACCAAGTTTATATGGCAGGGGAAAAGAGCTAGAGTGAAGTTTAAATACCTTTCGGATTCGAGAGATAGGGGCGGCTTTGCAGTCCCGAATATAAAGCTCTACTATGAAGCTGCATGCCTCTGTTGGATAAAGGAATGGGCCATTCTAAAGAACACAGATATATTGGACTTAGAGGGCTTCGATATAAGATTTGGTTGGCATGCCTACCTGTGGCAGGAGAAAGGGAAGGTCCACAGGGGCTTTTCCAATCATATTATCAGAGGCTCTCTACTAGATGTTTGGAATAGATACAAGAAGGTGATTGAAAAGGGCATACCCTGGTGGCTCTCCCCGATCGATATTGTTAAAATTAAAAAACAAAATATGACAGGTGAAAGGTGGACATATGAAGATTTATTAGTTAAAACGGAAGAGGAATGGAAAATTAGGCCCTATGAGGAGTTGAAGAATAAAATCAAGGAATGGTTACACTTTCATCAAATTAATGCATTGTGGAGAGAACACAAAAAATTAGGGATGAGCGAAAAAAAATCAAAATACCAAGTGGAAATCCTGGAAAGCAATAATAAACTCCTCTCTAAAATGTATAAACAACTATTGGAGTGGGACACCAAAGGGGATGTAGTGAAAGGTGCAATGGTAAAATGGGAAAGGGACCTGGGGCACAAGGTGGACTATACCAAATGGCAAACACTGTGGAAAAAAGGTTTGAGGTTCACAGCTTGTGCAACCCTTCGGGAAAATTTAGAAAAAATGATACATCGCTGGTATTTGACCCCGGCGAAGTTAGGAAAGATGTACAGGAATGCTGACAACCTATGTTGGAGATGTAGGGACAGTGTGGGAACCTTTTTTCACGTCTGGTGGTCCTGTGACGTGATTAAAACATTCTGGGGACAAATTTATGAGGAGTTGAAGAAGATTTTGAAATATAATTTTCCCAAAACCCCTGAGGTGTTCCTGTTGGGCATGATAGAGGATGAGATAAGAAATGCGGACCAAACCTTCTTTCAATACGCTACTACAGCGGCGAGGATTTTAATTGCACAGAAGTGGAAATCCTCAGAAATACCTTCGGTTGACGACTGGCAAGTGAAACTGTCTCAATATATAGAGTTAGCAAATTTAACACAAATAATTAGGCAACATAAAATGACTAAATTAAAAAACGATTGGAACAAATTTTTAAATTATATTAAGAATAATCTAGGAATTAACATTGTAACAGTAGATAATTGTTAATGCTTACGGCATTGTGAGTAATCCCATAATATATGCAGAAACTATATATGATTATGTAACCCAAAGCTGAGCTGGTTGGAGGTCTTATTCTCTTAGGGAGTTTGTATATTCTATCCATACACTATATTGTATCCAATATAGTGTATCCATACACTATATTGTATGTATGTTTGTCTGACTTATAAAATTGGTGTTATATTAGTCTGTTTTATATTTTGATATCTTGTATTTATATGAGAGACATGTTTTTAAAGTATTTTCGTTTTTCTTTTTTTTCTGTACAAAAGTTATGTTTAATAAAGTTTTAAAAAAAAAAAGACATTACAGAGCTCTACAAACTTTGTGAGCATTACTGAGAGTTTTGGATGCTTTCATCCCACGTGGCCCACTATTGCAAGTGGATCCTGAGAAGATAAAAGCTGCTCATATTTAGTTTGCTGGATTACAACCAACAAAGGTTGAGATCATGGTCATATTTCTAACCGTGAATGTAGGTGCCATTTCTCATGGAATGAGCAACTTTGTGGTGCCACTGAATGTTTCCTCATCTCTCCTCACAGAAGTGACAAATATTTTGTGGCTATTATGACTCTTACATGTTGCATTGCAAGATTAACAATGGCTTTTGCTTTGAGCATTATTTCAATGGCTATTTAAGTGAGTTTAAATCTTTTCTGTCTAATTAAAATTGGGTGTTTGGGTCCACCATTTGGTCCTTGGTGTATCTATGGATGCATGTATCATGCATTCAGCTGCGTCATTAAGTGCTGGACAACCAAAGAACTAGAGATGATACAAGGTGAGTGTATATGTGAACTAGGTCTGTGATTTCCCCCCAAAGACTCTGTTGACATATAATGGGCTTGCCCCTGCATGCCTCTCCACAGCGCTCAGGAGAGGGGGTTGCAAGTGGTACATCATACCCCTGTGGTCAAAAAAGGACCATAGAGCCAAAGGAGAGAAGTCAGATATTTCTTTCATATATTGTGTGAAGACTAGCATTTCCATTTTGTGTAAGCTTACACAGGAATTCCCTGCACTCACGCTCTCTCTTCAGATCAGACCAAAATATCTGGAGCTGAAGCTCTGGGGTGCCTGGAGATAGGAGGATGTGCGGGAAAGCAGCAGAAACTTCTGCAATACCATGTGCATCACCTGCTAAGAAGGGAGGCTGAGCAGCCTAAACAAAGCCCCACTGCACCTCCACTGTCTTTGGGGCTTCATCCACCCTCATTGAAGTCTACTTCAGGTTCCTAGGAGGGTCTCCTCCCAAGCCACGAGGACTCTCCTGCTTTCTCTCACCATTTCCTGGTATTCTATTTCTTCATGTACTTATTTTCTGGCACTGTGAGCATATGCAGTCACGCTTGTCGATCATGCATAAGTGGGGGAATGCTTGTATAAAATGCCACAGCAATTCTTCCCCTGCCCCCTTCTCCTTTGGCCAATGTGCCCCCACCTACTACCAGCCTACTACCACTGCTGCTGCAACTTCTATTAGTATATAATATTTTTTGTCTTATTTTCCTCTCTCCCTTTCTGAAGATATATAAAAAATCCATTAATTTATAAATCACCCTTCCAAATTGTATCACAGATCAGGGACAAGAAAAGACAAGAAGGGAAAAGTGAAAAAAAAAGGGGGTCAACAAACTCTCTTTCAATTTGGATTAAGTGAAGCTTCATTTTGTTTTATTTTTTACTTACCTGTAGGATTGCAGCAAGATAATCCTTTGGAAAACCTCATCCCCAAACAAGGAGCTGTTGATCTGGATAATCATGTACAGTATTTGGATGAAGGGGCAGATGCAGAACATGAGAATGGAAAACAGAAAGAAACAGACATATGGGGAAGCGAATTTGGAAGGAGAGAGGAGTAATCATGATGAAACTTGACAGTGGTTAACTTTGGCACCTCAAATTTCAGTGGCACCCTGTGCACCAAAATCTACCCCCCACCCATCTCTCACCTTTTGTTGCATGTCATAGTTGCAGTATCTGTTGCAGCGACTCCAGAATCTCCACACCTGATGCAACCGCACCAGTCATGCTCCCCTAGAGCCATCTTTGCACTGAATGTAGGAAAAGCAAGTATTCATCTCAAAAGCAAATAGAAAAGTATATTATGAACAGTCTCATCTCTCTGCCTAAAACATTCCCAGAACTAGAAAGATGCCTCCTGTCTTGGACAGGAGTTGACATCATTACAGAAGTGTCAATTTTGAAGTGCTTCTGCTTAAAACATTTTAACTTTTGTTCCATCTCTTTGTTTAATCATGGCTGTCAAATTTCCCCCCTTTTAAAGGCAGATTCCCTTATTCCGAATAGGATTCCTCGCAAGAAAAGGGAAAAGTTGACAGCTATGGGTTTAATAACAATGACAGTCTAATAGTTTGTAACATTTTATTATCACCAGGCTTGTCAATTAAAGAGTTTTCACAGTTTGCTATTTCTTTTAATATGTCTTTTGATCTTTCACCTTTTTTGATAAGCATTTTGCTGTTTGAAGGAGCCTTTAATAATCACCTTCCCAGTATGCCATACTGTATTTAAATCTGTACATTTCCCTGTATTTAACTCAAAGAAGTCAGTCAAACATTAAATCCCTTTTGCATTATTCCAGTCTTTCTAATAAGTTGTCATTCAGCTTCCATCTAAAAGTGGTATTTGGTTGGCATTTCATAATACTAAATATCAGCTTATGATCTGATAAGGTTCTCAGTTGTATTTCAGTGTTCTTAAAACCAGATACTATGGACTTTGATACCCATAACATGTCTATTCTTCCAAGGTTGTTTCCTGGAGGAGTGTCTTAATCATTCTAGAAAGCCGAAGAGTCAGGAACAGGAGTGGGCCAAACAGGGAAGCATGATGAGGCTTAGTTGGAGGAAAGTATAGGCCACGATAAGGAGCACTTTGCCAGCACCCAGGAACAAGCAGTTCAGCACAGTGTCACAAATTGCTAGAATTCTAATTGCACTATACCAGAATTTAAAGCAGTGTTGAAAGCAAATTAAATCTCTTTCCCCTCCCAAGAACTCCAAGGACACGTCCCTCCTAATCTGTGCCAGCCTCAGTTTCACCACCCTGTGGAAATGAGGCCTCACAGGTTACACTAGATTTCATAGCTCAGCAGCAAAATTGGATTAGGTTTCTGGAACCTCAAGCATTTTGCCAGATTTCACTGTCAGTGGTATGAAACTGATTGTGAGGGGCAGACAAGTGTTCCAATAAGGGATTTCAACCTTGTGCCTTAAAATCTTAGGAATCCTAGGAAAACATGTAGTCCATAATCATCATGCCTTTGTCTATGACACAGGTAAAAGGTAAAAGTGAAAGGACCCCGGAAAGTTAAGGCCAGTCAACAGTGACTGTGGGGTGCAGCACTCATCTTGCTTCAGGCCGCAGGATCCAGCATTTGTCTTCAGACAGCTTTCCAGGTCATGTGGCCAGCATGACTAAACGCTGCTGGCACAATAGGACACCAAAGTTGCTTTATCTCTCTGTCGTCTTCCAGCTTGCTGTCTTAACATCTGTCTCACATCACTGCAAAACTCTGCTCTCACCTCTGGCTTTGTTTCTTGAAGGAGGGCCCCCCACCCATTTTCTGTTTTGCACAAAGCCCCTTAATACCCCATCAGCTCACCAGGAACATGGTTTGACTATTCTGCCAATTGACTAACTTTTAACACTTACTGGATCCAGGGAATAGATGGGTCTGGCATACATTTTAGGACCCCTTTGGCATACATTTTAGGACCCCTCCAACCCTCCCCCCCAAAAACCCCACCTCGTAACAATTTGTTTATTTTATTCTGTCTTTTCCCTGATGGGCCTCAAGATGGTTTACAGGTAAGAATAATAACCATTTAAAAAAAAGGAAAAGAAGGAGAAGTATGAACAACAATTAAATATCAATATAATTAAACAATATACAAAACAATCACAAGTGGGGAGAATGGTTTGATGTCAAGTCCTGCTTTGAGGCTTTGCACAGGCATCTGGTTGGCCATTGTGAGAACAGGGCCGGGTTCAGCCGGTTCATTTCAACTCTACCAGTTGAGGTTCATGGGAAATCTAGCATCAGCCAATATTTCCTCAAAATGCTGCTCAGCCAATTTACCTTCTGAATAAGAAGCATAGGCGCCGACTCCATGGGGCTTGAGGGGGCCCGAGCCCCCTCAAAAATTCGTTTGGGGGGGCTCTGCCCCCCCAATAATCTCCGGCGCCCCTCCAGCAGAGCGCCATCGCCGCCCCTCCCCCAGCCCAAAATGCACAGGGAGGGGCGGGCTGCATGCCTCCTGCCCTCCCTCCCGAGCAAAAGCTCCACCCAATTTCCTTTGGAGCTGATTAATAGGCGCAGCACGCTCTCCCCTATTCGCTCACGAGGAGGCGGCGCCACTTTATTTGCATATTCATGAGCTTATTTATTATTCATGAGCTTTCCCGCCCCCCCCCCCCAATATTTTTTATAAGTCCGCGTCCCTGATAAGAAGGGATTCATAGTGCACTTGTTGAAGAAATGTGGTTTCATAGTTTGGTCTAAAATTACCAAACTGCTCTTTTGGCTGAAAAAGGGAAGCCAAAAGCCAGAGAAGATTGGAGGACTATGACGACCAAGGGTGGAGGACATTTGGCTTGGGGGCCAAAAGCAACCCCTGCAAGCCTCTCCAAAAGGCTCAGGGAAAGGGATAGCAGGTGGTACATTATAGCTGTGCTTGGGGTCAAACAGGAAGCCGGGAAACATCTGGTTGGCCATTGTGAGAGCAGGGGCTCGTTCAGCAGGTTCATTTAAGCTCTGTCAGTTGAAGTTCATGGGAAATCTAACATCAGCCAAAATCTTAATTGCTTCAATATGCTGCTCACCCAGTGTACCTCGCAAGGCCTTCACCATCTTGCCTACAGGGCAGGGCCCAGGCCTTGCACTCCAGCTATAAAGACTCCTGCTGCAGTGAGGACTGGACCTTTGACTGTGGTGAGGACTGCAGGGTCTGTTCCCTTTGTAAGGCCATTACCAGCTGACCTATGAGGTGGAACCAGACTCATGTGAATGAACTCCTTGGGCAGGGCTTGGCGGCGGCGGCCGGGGGGGGGCAGTTCTGCTGCTGTTTCCCTGCTCCAAGTTTCTAATTTGTTTAAAACATTCTCAAGCAGCTTTTAATTTGTGGGGTTTAAAAATTCAGCTGTTTTGTTTTGCAGGATACATTCTGTAAAAGGATTGTATATTACAAAACTGAACGTGCCAAGTTGGCTGACTCTAGAGACTTTCCTCAGACATTGTGGGGAAATTGGGGTGGAGAAGGACTGGAAGGTCATTTGGTGATATTACATCCAAAGGAGATCGATTGTTGTTTCTTAATTGAAGAGTTGTTAATTAATTGAAAAGGCAGTTGGCAGAAGATCATGCCATTCTAAAAAAAACATTTTATTAATTTCAGCACTGAAATTTGTGTTCCAAGAAAACATTCTATGCAATTTCTAATTTCATCATTTCCCACCCCTCACTGGACTAGTTCTTCCCACCTCTACTCCCAGGCCTCCCCGCTTTGGCCTATAAATTCCCCAACATCAGCCGCTTCCTCCACAAGTCACCTGCTGGCTTGTTCTGAGTCTTTCTAAGCTTTTGATCTCTTCTGCGCTATGAAGGCTTTCCTCAGTATCTGCCTTCTCCTGGCCGTGTTTCTCCCAGGTGAGTAGGAAGCTGAAATCCTGGATTCTTCTTTTCACTACCTGGGAGGGGATGTGGAGTGGACTAAGCTAGAGAGACTGAGATAGGTTCATTGAAGGGGGATAAATATGCTGAAAAGATTGGATAAGACCAAGAGCATCTGGGAATCAAAATAGAAAGGAATCTCTGGTAGCAGGGGCGAAACTAGGCTTTATTTCACCCAGGTCAAACACCCAGTTTTGCACACACACCCCACATGCATTTGCACACACATACACACAGAGGCTGAGAGCCGCAATGCAGCCTCTGGAGGCTTCACCAAGAGCAAAGAACTTGGCTAGTCTTCCCTCCCAGCAACAGCACTGCCTGTTAGTGCTTGATTTTATAGTGCTTCCTGTGCTGATGTGGTTGCTCTGTTTGGGCTTGTTACACTTCTCATGAGACTGGGCCACCTGCCCATTACTTCCAGCACAAGTGAGCAATTCATGGCTTATGGACCTCATGTCAGCTGCAATCGGTTGTCTATGTCACATACCTGCGGATTGACCCTTTGTCCTGTTTCGGTAACTGTGCTTCCCTCAGTTGGCCAAGCAGGTGTTTGGCAGGGCAGATGAGCACACATTCGATTGTGATGAAGGTGGATGGGGAAGCCTTTCCTGGCGCACCTTTCTCCCCATTGCCCTCATGCTCTGCTCATGCTCTGAGCTGGTGGTAGCACACTTCCCAGCACCAATAATGTGGGCTGTGTGCAGAAGTGTGTGATGGGACTTCTGAAATTGCACTGTACAACTTAATGCCCATTTGACTGGTGCAGGGAAGAAGGGGGAACCACACAGTTAATTATCTGGGCAACAGGGAGAGGTAAGGTGGAATGTGCTGCAATGGGGGAAGGAAATGCCATTGCTTTGGTATGGGGATGCATGAATCACCATAAAGCTATTTCTCTGTCTATCACTGTGAGTGGGTATGTTTGGGTGTGAGAAATGGGAGGAAGGTGTGTATATGTGTACATGCATCTTCCAACCCAACACTGCTTGTGGATCCTGAAAACCAATAAGATTGCTGTATGATAAAGGGTCATTTGACCTTTAAAGAGTTCCTTTAATGAGTTCCCTTTTCCCTCCTCTAAAAGCTGAACAAGACACATTAAATAAGAAATAACTTTTACTTTGTGTGCTTGCACATTCAGATTAATATGCACAATGCAGGAAAATGTTGATAATGTATCATATAGATGATTTGTTTCTAATATAAATACTGTTAGAGACAAACTGAGACTGATAGCAGCACACCACTTCTGCTGCTCTCATACAGAAGATGGTTAATAAGGGCCACTGCTCCTATTTCGTTTGTTGGATTATATCCAACAAAGGTTGAGCTCATGGTCATATTTCTAATTGTGAATGTAGATGCCGTTTCTCATGGAATGAGCAACTTTGTGGTTCCACTGAATGTTTCTTCATCTCTCCTCACAGAAGTGGCAAATCTAATATGTTCCAACGATTACTTGAGTTTTTGCAAAATTGACAACGGCTTTTGCTTTCAACATTTTGACAAGGGCTTTTTAAGTGAGTATGTCTTTTCTGTTTAATTAAAATTGGGTTTGTAGGTCCACCATTTGGTCCCTGGAGTATCTACGGATGACCTTTCATGCATTCAGGTGAGTCATTAAGTGCTTGACAACCAAAGAACTGGAGATGAATTGAGGTAATTGTATACGTGAACCAGGCCTGTGATTCTCCCCAGAAGACCCTGTAGAGTCTGTTGACATATAATGGTCTTGCTTTCTTCAAGGGATTTGAGTACATCTGGAAGATTTCTTTTTCTGAGGCCCAAGAAATTCAGCCAGGAAACATGCTGTGAAGAAAGAGCCTGAGCTGCACATCAATTCTGAGTCAAGCCTCTTCTTAGCAAAGAGGATAGTTAAAGGGCCTATTTGAAGGACCAAAGAAACTTGATCAGAAATAGCCAAGGCTTCTCCGTTCCCATAAGAGAGGAGTGGGCCTTTAAAAACTGAGCTGCTTCTTGCTGTTTGTTCCCCTTCCAACAGCAGGGGATCCAGCTGCCTTTCCAGCACTGTGGTTCCAAGATGGAATCTTCTAAAAATTTATGATTCTTTGGGAGTAAACCTGAACAACAAGTGATGTGCTTTGGTTAAGATTGGTTTAGTTTAAACCCACAGTGCTTGGGTTTATTTTGTATTCTGCTTTGACTTTCTTCATGTTTTCCTGTTACCTTAATTCCTGGTAGGTTTCTTAATTTGACTGCTTAAGTGTACATGTCTTCCAATGTCGGGGTTTTAGAATCCACACATGCGTATAACCTACTGTGAGTTTAGGATAAGAGATGTAGGTGACCAGCACACTCTTCTGAGTCCTTGGAGACTCAGAAAGAGTATGGGGTGCCACTAAACTTTGAGACAAACCACAAAGATGCAGGGCAATCAGAGGAGTGTTGTGGTACAGGCTCCAAACCTTTGAAAAAGTGATTGCTTCAGTGTACTCCAAGTTTTCTCCCAACTTGGACTGGAGGAGTAAGTGAGAGCGTGGTGACAGCAACTTCTGGAGATTAAGCATCTACTGGCTGTGCTGCAGGGCTGTTGTGTTGCTGTTGGCCAAAACAAAACGTATTAGAGCCTTTCTTGGGAACCCCTCCACTGCCACACATACCACGACAACACACCTTGTTATTTGCTTGCATACAACATAGTGCTGTAACACACCTCTGTATTTTCTTTGTGCATGTGTGCAGGAGTTTTGTTGTTTAGAGTCACATTCCATAGCATTTAGAGAGTGCCAAGAAAGTGACATAACTGGGAGTGTGCTAGCACTAATCTATGCAAATAGTAATGCATTCAATTCAAGCCTCACATATATTCTTCATTGAAATGAAAGAGGGTTTATACATTACATTGTTTCGGTGATATAATACCTGCTCACATGAAGACAGGAAGCGGAAGCTACCTCCTGCAGACTCAAACCCTTGGTCCATCTTTGTATTGTCTAAACCAATTGGCATGAGGTGTCTACTGTCTATTGGTAATTTCCCCCATCCATACCTGGAGATGTTAGTCATTGAATCTGGGACCTTATGCATCCAATGCAAATGATCTACTAGTGAGTTCGGGCCCTTCCTCTGTGTCAGGGGCTCAGGAGCAGAGGCACAGGGGAGAGAGGAAATGGAGAGCGAAGGGGAAGAATCGGAGGGCAGCGTAGGGGAGTATGAAAGTGGCCCGAGAGATTCCATGAGCCTCTCCAGTGAATCAGAAGATTCCCAGAGGGGGGCGCCTATGGCCAGGGCAAGGGGGATCCCAGGGGGGACACACCAGAAGCAAGGGGCCAGCGGGGACTCCCAAAGCAGCAGCTGGAGATCAGGACCAGCTCCTACACCAGAGCGTAGTGGGGGGGAAGAGTCCTATGTATCAGGGCCAGCTTCTCCTCCAGCAGGGAGAGAAGATGAATCAGGGCTGGCCACGCCTCTATCACAGAGTGAGGGAACGGAGGGGAAGTCAGGTCCAGCTAGCCTCTCCGAAGGGGAAAGCAGTGACAGGAGCAGTGTAACGGTCAGGAGGAAGGTTGCCGGCTGGGCGCGCGCGCCAAGTTCGAATGTACAGGCGCGCGGCACCGCAGGAAACCCGGATTGGGAACCAGGTCCTAAAGCCCGCCGGAGGGAGGGGGAAGACTCAGGGGACTCAGCGTCAGAAGAGTCTAGAAAGGGCGAAACCCCAGCGGACAGGCGGACCCAGAGGAGAAAAGAGCAAAGGAAGAGGTGGAGCAAGGCTAGAGTCTTAAACTGGTGTCTGGGGGGGGGGGGGAGATTCAGACGGAGCTTCAGCGGTCTAGAGTTTGAGACGTAGAGCTGCGCGCCACGGCTTTGAAATCGAAACTGAACTACAATAAAGACGTTTGTATATAACAACGAACTGGCGTTGGTCCTTTGTGAGCTGGGACCTCGGGCAGCCCTGACACTCTGTAACTTAATAGAGTGTGTAATATCTCAGCTATGGACTTTAGACAGGACAGCCAATTACTGTTAACATTCTTTCTGTAAATATTCTCTGGCCTTTGCCTCACACCTCCCTCAACTGATTTTCTCAACTGCCCTGTATGTTAATTCTTCACTGACAGTTAAATACCAACTGATAAGAAACATAAGCCTATCGGGGTCTGCTGTTTCCTTGACCAACCAGAATTAAATGACCTGAACCCAGCCCTTTGAAGCAAGATTCAAAGTCATCTTCTCACTATCTGCAAAGCAGCTGCTGCCAAGTAGGCAGTGATGTAGCGTTGGAGGGGCATTACCCTGGGCACATTTTTTCAAGTGGGTGCCACCATGTACTGCCACTATAGCTCCCTCATTGAGGGAACCCACAACTGGGCTGGCCTTTGGGGCTGGAGTGTGGGTGGCAGCAGGAACCGGTCTATTTCTGGATCAGGCCTGACTTGGGAGCAGAAGTGTTGGAGAGGTGGTGATACTGCAGCCGAGGAAGTAACGAAGTCCATCTGCCACTATGCCTTGCATATAATAATAATAATTTATTATTTATACCCCACCCATCTGGTTGGGCATCCCCAGCCACTCTGGGCGGCTACCAAAAGAATATTAAAATACTATGATACATCAAACATTAAAAGCATCCCTAAACAGGGATTTATTATTTATACCCCGCCCATCTGGCTGGGCCTCCCCAGCCACTCTGGGCGGCTTCCAAAAGAATATTAAAATACTATGATACATCAAACATTAAAAGCATCCCTAAACAGGGCTGCCTTCAGATGTCTTCTAAAAGTCTGGTAGTTGTTGTTCTCTTTGACATCTGGTGGGAGCTCATTTCTCCCTCAGTACATGGGGCTACTGGGGTGCTGTGGTGGGCTCCTTCATCTTCTGCGTCCCTCTCCCAGTCTGCCCTGCCCTCCGGTGCTCACAGATACACACGCTGGGCACCATGGGCTCATGCAAGTAGGTCTGCAATATTATAATATCATACTTCCTCAAACCCTGACAGGCACACTCTGACATTTCACACAAATCTCTCTCTTTAAAAAAAAGCCAATATGAACAGACATATATATATTTCCTCTTAGAAGGTTACATGCATCAACCACTGGATTCTCCTGGAAAAGCTATCTGAGCTGTGGGTGGGTGGTAGTGCTTTATAATCATTCTGGTTGTCTTCAGTGGGTTATTTTCAACTCTGTAGAGACTTGTACCTGAGTGACAGGCCATAATGATAAACAGGAATGTAAAGTTGCTGGAGCATCATGAGTTAAGTGAATTAACCAACCTGATATAGTTTGCAAATTGAGGCAAAGAGGCAGTAGGGATGTTGAGTTTGGGAGCTCTGCAGTCTCCAATTCCCACACACACCCCCAAGACATTTGCTTGTTGCAGCAGTTATCAACTGATGTGCTAAATGCTGTGTGGTTTTTAATTGTACTTTTCTTATTCCCTTTAATTTTTTCATTGTGTTTTATTTTCTCCTACAAACTTGGACTGTGAAGTGAACATTCACCACCTCCATACTAGCCTTCTCTTTTTCCAGGGTTGCCAGTTTTTCTTACCATCTTATTTATTTATTAAATTTCTATACCACCCTTCATCCGAGGATCGCAGGGCGGTTTACAGTATAAAAACACAAAAATGCATAGCATAGTAATATATTCTTCTTCTGCCTCTTAAAAATATAGTATATGGCATATTCTTCAGTGGGCCTCTGAAACAACTAACTGATTATTAGGTAGAGATGAATGGTAGATTAGCCTGTTTCGAGCCCTTAGCAAAACCAAGTCTGCCTTGACCCATTTATGTGCAATTTTTAAAGGAAATATTCTAGAATATTTACATGGTTTTGGAGAAGAAAATATGTTGTACTCATTGGTTGATTACTAATGAAATGACTTGAATCACTAGCTTGCAAATCCAGTGCTTGACATATTTTATTTTCTTCAGTCACCCATTTGACATTTTTTTTTAAAAAAACACACATAATCTAGATTTCAGTAAGGAGAGATGTGATTTGAATTTTTGCAGATTTAGTCTTTCCAATTCTTGCTCACAGATGGGTCTCCAGTAAAATCCAATTTTGAAATGGAATGTGCTACAAATTGTCCCTCAACGAATTACAGCTTCTCTACATTAGAAGATTACTTAAAGAGTAACATCTACTGCTGCCAAACTCACTTGTGCAACGGAGCACAGATTGACTGTAAGTAGCTGCATTCTTTTAGATTTATATATCTTTATCAATCCCTGAGCATGAATAGCATTGAGGTTTCACGTTTTCTCATTGGTTGTTCATAGACAAATGATACTGTTCCAGGGCAATAGCCATCTTCCTAGTTTACATGGGAGATGATTAGAATCAGCATCAGCATCTGTGTCTCAAGGGGGAAGCAAGTGTCCTGTCTGAAGCATTTATTGACAAAGAGCTTCAAATGACCCCTGGGTGATTCTTCATTTATTGGGGGATTGGGGAGCGATAGAGAGATGAATAACCACTAAAACATCTGACAGTGGGTGCCATTTGCGGACCAGCGCGCAGCACTCCCGATCTCCCTAGAGACAAGCCAGTCGGCCTGAGTGTCCGGAAAGATGGCGCCCAGTACACTTCTGCTGCGCAGATGGACGTCCGTGCCGATCGAAAACTTCCCTTAGCTCTCTTAGCATAGTCCTAGCAGAGTTCAGCAGCGGCTGAAACTGTTGCCTTGTGTGTGGATAATAAATCAGACTGAATGCAGGCTTCTTGCTAATCTCCAACAGTCTTTTAATGAGTAGAAAAACATCATAAATCAGCCCAGCGAAAGAGCAGGCATCCTTTCGCCTCTCAGTCAAAACCGAAAGAGAACTCACATACAAAGAAAGATTCCCGTATGTGAACATAACCACGCCTCAGAATGTGAAACGTCACACAGAACTGTTTAACCCTGTAAGTTCTGATTCTCCTCACACCCCCTCTCTTCTCGTATCCTGAGGGAAACTGTGAGTATAACTCACCCCAAACACAACCCTTCACAGAGTTGGACTCCATGGGCGTTCTGACCCCTGCACAGTCAGACATCCGGAACTTCTCAAGCAACTGCTCAATCTTGCCTTTCGGACTGAGCAAGAAACTCCCATTCTCAGACCTGTCAATCTTATCGCCTGGAGAAACCCGAACGGGACCAGGGTTTTTGAGCTTAAACATCTCACCAAGCTCTTCAGCAAAACCCTGCACCTGTCTGTCTGTCTGTCTGTGCACAGCTCTCGACCTGCCTGCCCTCTGGCAGCTTTGTGGTCGAGTACACATCTAAAGACCTCATTGAGTTCAACGCCTTTCCCATTGCCTCTTGCCACTTCCTGGCTTCTGTCTCAGGCAACTGTTGAACCTTCTCAAAACTCTCAGGTTCGCACTGCGCGAAACCAATGCAGGCGCTGGTGACCTCAAACCTCTCAGGTGGTACCCCCTTTGTGGTGTGTGCGGAACATCTGAGCACTGTCTCAGGTGCCCCCTCTGACCCACTGGGGCCAGCAAGTGTGTCTCTGACACCAGAAGACTCCCCCTCTGACTTACTGCGTCTTCGGGCCTTCTGAACTTTGCTAACGGGAGACGAAGGCTCACTCTTGGGCTCTCTTTTAACAACCTGTGGAGATGCCCAACCCTGTTCTTGGTCAGAGACCTGGTCCTCATCAACAGGTTCAGCTTCTGACTCTCCCTCCTCATCAGAATCAAGCAGACATTCTGAGAGAACATCAGGATTCGCATGGATCGTTGACCAACCGTTCTGCTCACAGAACTCAGCACTTCTGCTGACTAGAATCCTGGACTGATCACCTTCTGGATAGGCAAACCTCCACCCTTTTGTCGCAGGCTCGTACCCACAAAAGATCATTTTCCGGGACCTTGGGTCACCTTTCTTTCGTTGAGCCTTTGGCACAAGCACCCAAGCTTCGCAACCAAACACACGTAAGAAATGCACCTTCGGCTTCTTTCCGTGGAGCAAGAAGTACGGAGTGTCACCTACCACTGAATTGAACGACCTGTTCAACGTGAAGTTGGCCATCCTCCAAGCTTCGCCCCAAAAACTCTGAGGCAAACCAGAGTCAAACAGTAAAGCGTCAGCTGCCTCAGCTAGCGTTCTGTTCCTGCGCTCTACTACGCCATTCTCCTGAGGAGAAGCAGCAACCGTCAACCTGTGACGTATTCCCTTCTGGCGGAAGAAACTCTGCAGAGCAGACCCAGTGAACTCTCCACCTCGGTCACTCTGGAAACTCTGCACCTTGGTGGAAAAATGTAGTTCCACCGCCGCAACCCAGTCCTTGATCAGTTGCACTGCCTCACTTTTCTGTTTCAGCGAGAAGACCCACTCGGTCCTAGTAAAATCATCTGTCAGCGTGAGCACAAATCTGGCCCCGCCCAGACTCTTTGGCATGGGTCCACAAAGGTCTGTGTGCACAAGCTCAAAAGGCCTTGGGGTTACCCTCTCCGATCTGGGATAACTGCACCTTTTTACCTTTGCTCTTTTGCATGCCCTACAATCTAGGAATTTATCACATGCTTTCAACTTGCAACCTTCAGTGCATTCGGGCAACTTCTGGATATACTTCCAACAGCTATGCGACATTCTCCTGTGCCACAAGTGAGCACACGAATCATGAGTGGGAAAATTAGCACACTTCGCCTGTGCTACCTCAGCGTCCCCCTTACCCTCCAGAGGTGTCTCCAGAACAAAGAGGTTGTCCTGACATGCAACACTTACCAGTTGTTCCCCTCCCCTGGAAATAGAACAGATATCATTTTCAAAGCAAACCTTGTAACCCGCCTGTACAAGAGAAGATACAGATAAAAGACAACATTTCATTCCTGGCACAATGTAGACCTCCAGCTCTGCCTGTAAAAAAGAAACAAACACATTGCCAACAGTGGTTAATTGTCTCTGTGAGCCATCAGCAAGAGTGACTGTTTTCCCAGTTGAAACAGCCCTGCAGTTCCAAATTCTTCCTGCACTGGCATCAGGTGGTGGCTGGCTCCTGAGTCGATGACCCAATGCAGCATTCTGCCCTCACTGGAGTTGTCCCATAGCGTTGCCATGGAGGCAGCTAGGTGATAAGAACCATCCATCTCACCTCCTGTGTCATGTCCTCCCTTCGCATTCCCACGCTGGCCTCCTCTCCTAGACTGGCTGCCATGGAAACCTGGCTGACTGCCATGGGAAGCGACCTTGGAGACATCCTGCCCAGCCTCTCTGGCTCTCCGCGGACAGGATCGACGCAAATGGTCAACAGACTTGCAGACAAAACATTGACGAGTGGAAAAAGCCTGAACTGTGCCTTCTGCTGGCCTGCCCCCCCCTGCAACTGGCAGGGCTCTCTGTGCCAGCTCATCCCCCTCTGAGACGGCGTTCCTCCTCGTCACACACAGTAGAAAACTTTGTAAACTTGCCTTTGGTCTTCTCTGCCCCCCCAACCTTGCCAGCAGCTCTCCGTACTGCATCTGGGGACGTGGCTTTTGGTTTCTGCTGTGGTTTCTCAGCAAACCCTCTCCAGCTCCTGCCAAACAGCCTGGGCACTGTCAAGACCTTCCACTAAAGGTAGCTGTGAGCCCTTCAAACTGAGCACTAAAGCTCCCTGGGCTTCCTGGTTCTTCCTCTGTGAGGCTTGGGCAGCTGCATCATCTGCTGCTGCAGCTCCATCTGCAGCTTGCTGTGGGGGCCCTCGGACCACCTCCCACAGAACCTTGGCTATCAGCCAGGCCTTCACCTTCCTGGACCACTCCTCCCAATTTCTGCCATTTAAAGGGACGGAGTATGACTCCTGGCCGTCTGCCATCTTCTCCCCCGGGGCTGAGCCTACTCACGTAACAGCAGCTCCTCCTGGCACCCGGTCCTGAAGATAAGATCCTCCCCAGCGAGCTTCTCTGCCTCAAATGTTAGGCAGAAGCTCCAGCCGGCTTCTCCCCCACACACAGGCACGACGTGGCAACAGCTTCAAAGCTTGGCAGGCTTCCCATAACCTGTCCGGAAAGATGGCGCCCAGTACACTTCTGCTGCGCCAGATGGATGTCCATGCCGATCGAAAACTTCCCTTAGCTCTCTTAGTATAGTCCTAGCAGAGTTCAGCAGCGGGAGAAACTGTTGCCTTGTGTGGATAATAAACCAGACTGAATGCAGGCTTCTCTCTTATCTCCAACAGTCTTTTAATGCGTAGAAAAACATCGTAAATTAGCCCAGCGAAAGAGCAGGCATCCTTTCGCCTCTCAGTCAAAACCGAAAGAGAACTCACACACAAAGATTCCCGTATGTGAACATAACCACGCCTCAGAATGTGAGACGTCACACAGAACTTTTTACCCCTGTAAGTTCTGATTCTCCTCACAATGAGCTGGCCTGCCTTCCAAGAGTCACAGACCATTGGGGTTCCTGCCAAACCCCTATTTAAACCAGCCCATCTGTGGTGTCACTAAGCGCCAGGCCAAGTGAGTGGACCGCGAGTGAGAAAATTTCATTCCGGTCTGCTCTGGGGTTTTATAAGTGGGGCGGAGCCAGCGTGGGATGCACAGTCAGTTCCAGAGCTTCACCCACCCAACCCTCTCTTAGATCTCTTCCTTTTGTGGCAGTTTAACCATCTTCCTTCCAGGTTTGTGGGTCTTGCTACCGTCTTATGATGGTTGCTGTTGAAGAGCCAGGAAGGAATTATCCCCGCTCCGCAGGTTTCACCTTCCCCATAGGAATTGTCACAACATTGGCAGTTTTAGGCCTTGGACAGAAACCTTTAGTCGTCATTCTAGGGGTGGGGGGACTGAAGTAGTGACTCACCCCTCCTTGCGATGGCATTTTCAGGGTTCAGGACTTGTGTGAAGGGGATCACTGGCCATACACTGGTAGATTGTCAGTGAACTTCCCAAAATTGTGTTGAGAAGTGGGGGCTGGCTAAGTAAAGATGCATTTTACAATGCCCCCTCTGATCCAATTAACTCTTCTGTGCCTCAGTTCCCCGGCTGGGGGGCTGAGAGGGATACATGGCCAATGCCTATGGCAAAGTTTCCTACATGTGAAACTGTGGATAAAGTTGTGGCCATTTTAATCATAATAAATGTTGACATGTATGATTCATTGCTCTGGGCCTGTCTCCTAGGGGAGAGGGGGGTCTCTGCCTGGACACACAATACATTTCTTCCTTAGAATAGAATCATAGAATCATAGAGTTGGAAGAGACCACAAGGGCCATCGAGTCCAACCCCCTGCCAAGCAGGAAACACCATCAGAGCACTCCTGACATATGGTTGTCAAGCCTCTGCTTAAAGACCTCCAAAGAAGGAGACTCCACCACACTCCTTGGCAGCAAATTCCACTGTCGAACAGCTCTTACTGTCAGGAAGTTCTTCCTAATGTTTAGCTGGAATCTTCTTTCTTGTAGTTTGGAACCATTGCTCCGTGTCCGCTTCTCTGGAGCAGCAGAAAACAACCCTTCTCCCTCCTCTATGTGACATCCTTTTATATATTTGAACATGGCTATCATATCACCCCTTAACTCCCTCTTCTCCAGGCTAAACATGCCCAGCTACCTTAGGCGTTCCTCATAAGGCATCGTTTCCAGGCCTTTGACCATTTTGGTTGCCCTCCTCTGGACACGTTCCAGTTTGTTAGTGTCCTTCTTGAACTGTGGTGCCCAG
Organism: Podarcis erhardii; assembly: GCF_964252035.2. Lineage (NCBI taxonomy): Eukaryota > Metazoa > Chordata > Lepidosauria > Squamata > Lacertidae > Podarcis > Podarcis erhardii. The sequence continues at coordinate 80,792,719 of NC_138511.1, read as the reverse complement.
AACTGGACACCGTACTCCAGGTGAGGTCTGACAAGAGCAGACTACAGTGGCACTATTACTTCCCTTGATCTAGATGCTATACTCCTATTGATGCAGACCAGAATTGCATTGGCTTTTTTAGCTGCCGCGTCACACTGTTGGCTCATGTCAAGTTTGTGGTCAACCAAGACTCCTAGATCCTTTTCACACGTACTGCTCTCAAGCCAGGTGTCACCCATCTTGTATTTGTGCCTCTCATATTTTTTTGCCCAAGTGCAATACTTTACATTTCTCCCTATTAAAATTCATCTTGTTTGTTTTGGCCCAGTTCTCTAATCTGTCAAGGTCGTTTTGAAGTGTGATCCTGTCCTCTGGGGTGTTAGCCACCCCTCCCAGTTTGGTGTCATCTGCAAATTTTATCAGGATGCCCTTGAGTTCATCATCCAAGTCGTTGATAAAGATGTTGAATAAGACCGGGCCCAAGACAGAACCCTGTGGCACCCCACTAGTCACTCTTCTCCAGGATGAAGAGGAACCATTGATGAGCACTCTTTGGGTTCGGTCAGTCAGCCAGTTACAAATCTACTAAGTCGTAGCATAGTCAAGACCGCATTTTATCAGCTTCTTTACAAGAATATCATGGGGCACCTTGTCAAATGCCTTGCTGAAATCAAGGTAGGCTACATCCACTGTGTTCCCTTCATCTACCAGGCTTGTAATTCTGTCAAAAAACGAGATCAGGTTAGTCTGACATGACTTATTTTTCAGAAATCCATGCTGACTATTGGTGATCACAGCATTCCTTTCTAGGTGCTCACAGACTGTTTGCTTAATGATCTGCTCCAGAATCTCCCCTGGTATTGATGTCAGACTGACTGGGCGGTAATTATTTGGGTCCTCTCTTTTCCCTTTTTTGAAAATAGGGACAATATTTGCCTTCCTCCAGTCTGCCGGGACTTCGCCTGTTCCCCAGGAATTCTCAAAGATGACTGCCAGTGGTTCTGAGATCACATCTGCCAGTTCTTTTAATACTCTTGGATGCAGTTCATCTGGCCCTGGAGACTTGAATACATCTAAACTAGCCAAGTATTCTTGTACTATCTCCTTAGTTATTCTGGGCTGTGTTTCCTCTGCTGAATCATTTGCTCCAAATTCTTCAGGTCGGGCATTGTTTTCTTTATCGGAGAAGACTGAGGCAAAGAAGGCATTGAGGAGTCCAGCCCTTTCTGTGTCCCCTGTTTGCATTTCACCATCTTCTCCTCTGAGTGACCCCACGGTTTCTTTCTTCTTCCTTTTGCTACGAACATACCCATAAAAGCCTTTTTTTGTTGCTTTCAACCTCTCTAGCAAGCCTGAGTTCATTCTGTGCTTTAGCTTTTCTGACTTTGTGTCTACACGTGCTGGCTATTTGTTTGAATTCCTCTTTGGTGGTTTCCCCCCTTTTCCATTTTTTGTCTTAATTCAGTTAAAAGTTCTTTAGATAGCCACCCTGGCTTCTTTAGGCACCTTCCATGTTTCCGTCTCAATGGTATTGCCTGAAGTTGTGCTTTTACTATCTCCCTCTTAACAAACTCCCAGCCATCATGAACTCCCTTTCCTTTTAGTATTACTGTCCATGGGATCTCACCCAGCACTTCCCTAAGTTTAATGAAGTCGGCTTTCTTAAAGTCAAGTAATTAAGTCCTAGTATGCTTGACTGCTCCTTTCCGCTGTATAGTAAACTTCAGAAGAGCATGATCACTCACACCTAATGATCCTTCCACTTCTACCCCACTAACCAGGTCATCGACATTGGTTAGAACCAGATCTAAAATGGCTGTTCCTCTTGCTTCAATTTCCTGCCCAGAGCCTTGTAGTCTCTTTTGATCTTCTGGAGGCTGTTGCTTGCAGTGTCATTGGTTCCCACATGAACCAAGAGGAAGGGGTATTTGTCAGTGGGTTTTATGATTCCTTGCAGTCGTTCAGTTACATCTTGGATCTTAGCCCCGGGGAGACAGCACACTTCCCGAGACATCTTGTCCCTACTAGCCCAACTTGAGTCAGGAAAGGGAGACTGTGACCTGGGAAGTAGCGAAATTGTTGTCAGGAATATATGTGTGACTCATGGGTGGCAATTTGTATTATTATTTTATACAGTTCAGTAAGTGAACCATTTCTTTCTTTCTTTGGTTTTTGAAGTACATTTTTGTTGTGTGGAAGGAGTGACATGCGATAGGGGATGGTGACTTGAGTAAGAGATGCTGGAGTGACTGGGCAGATTGTGTGCATTTGTGAAACAGAATGGGATGTATGATACTGACTGAGTAGCAGGTATTTTATTATTTGTGTAAATGTAGGGCATAAATTCAGTGTAATGTGTAGTGAGTTGGGAGATGTCTTGGCAAAAGAGTCTCTGAAGAGAGGGAAAAGATCCCTGAATCTAAATATATCTTATTTTTATTTCTTTTAAGATTTGATTGCTTTATTGCATTGCATTGTAGTTGTGTGTAAAATTGCTTTTTATTTTATTGTAGTTTCACAGTTTCATACACACACACACACACACACACACACATTTTTAATTGGCAAACCACTTTGAGACTGTATTGTGGTATATAAAGCATATATAAATGTATTGAATACAAATAATAATAATAATAATAATAATAATAATAATAATAAGCAGCTGTATTTACTATTTTAAAAATGTATATATCTATATGTAGATATATATGTATATACCCTTCAGCAATAGGTGACACCATAGTTTACAACATAGTAACAAAGTAAACAACATAATGTAGGGCTGCCAAACGTCTGGGTTTTCCCAGCCATATCCATGTGTTTGTGGGAGGGTTGGGGCGGGAGATGTCCCAATGTCCTCTCAAGAAATGTTGGAACATATGCCTACCAGGGCTGATCCTGGCTCCCAAGTGGATGGCCTACCACCTGAAGCCTGTCTGGCTTCTCTCTCCCCATCCCAAAACACACCATCCAGGCAGGTGAAGTCCTGCAGTCCAACTGCTGGCATCTCAGTCTAGGTATTCAAGGTAATAACCAGATCTGTGTTGTCTGCATGATTAATGCAACCCTCTGGCAGGATTAAAGAACTGAGGCCTAGGATTGTTTATGGAGATATATGAGCTGGATCCATGTGTTTATTGTATGGATTGCTTTTGGCAGGGCCAGGATATGGTTTCAATGGGCTAAGGTGTCCATTCTATGATGCTTCTGACCCAGAAGATTGTCCGAAGTTGAGAAATCTCAGATGTCGTGGTGATGAGACTCGATGCTTTGAGTTTGTCCTTGTTCACAGTAAGTATCACTGCCAATAAATGTGAGGGAGATTAGAAACACAGTTTGCCAGGGTGGGTTGGTTGCTCTCTTATTCTGTTTGCAACTTCCTGCCAGAAAAAAGATTTCATGTTTTGTGGGGAAGGGCAGGGGTTTCCCCCCCCTGAACATATTACAGTATTATGCAGTATATAGTTGAGCCTATGGAGCGGTGATCCAGAATGCAACATTTAGCCTCTCTCTCTCCCCATCCCAGAATGTGGATTAAGCCTCTCTTGCATAATAACAAAAAAATACACATGTGACCATGCCTCTTTCTCTTTACCAGATGACAGTTCGGTTCCTGATAAGGTTTATAACGGCTGTGCGACACCAACGTTTTGTGAGTTGGCTAGGACATCACCGTATTATGACTACCTTTCAGGCACTATAACAGAAGCACGATGCGGTGATACTCTGCCTCACTGAAAGCGGCTCAACAATGAAGGGTAGATAGGAGAGAAGAATGTCTCCATCATTTTGGATCCCACCACTTGCAGCATCGGTAGAGGTGGAGATTGCCTCTCTGATGGTGGCTTTGCAGAGTTTCTGGAATTCACAGGACTCCTGTGTCTTTTATCTGGCATTTGGTGGAGGCTGAATGGGATGCAGGGCATAGAGAAATGTGGGGCTTGGGAGCTATGTCTCATGATATGGTTTATGGGGTAATTCTTCCTTCCTTCATAATCAAAATAAACTGGTGTGGCAAATAAAATTGTGTTGTGTTTCTGCATTTATCAAATTAACAATATTTGGCAGTGGTGGCAGTAAAGGACAGAGTCTTTAGAAGGAACAAATGGATAATTGTTAGTTAATAAAATTACTAATACAGTAACTAATTGGATTAAGTTCATGGAACCCAGGCCAATTTTCCAGTTTTCCCTGAGAATCAGCAGCATGAAATTCAATGAAAGGAGAGAAGGTTGTCTGTCCACAGTTTCCTCTGCGATACAGTAATAAAATGAATAATGACTTAAGTTGTAGATTTCCTCACTTCCATTAAATGCATTTGTATCTGGGGGTAGGGAGAGTGCCATTGTGATAGCGTCCCTCTTCCTCCTCCTCCATCATCATCTTCTTATTTAGATGTGTTAGATGCTTGGTACCTGAGTAGTTGGTGTTGCTAAAATTTGTATACCACCCTATGCCCGGAGGTTCAGGGCGGTTCACAGAATAAAATTAGAATATAAAACCACAAAATACACCATCAAAACAAAAGCAAACTATAACTCTCCCAACACATTTTAAAGGGGCATAGGATGCCAATCAAACAAAGGCTTGGTTAAAGAGGAACGTTTTTACCTGGTGCCTAAAGGCATATAATGGAGACTGCAAGCAAGCCTCCTTTGCAAGCATTCCACAAGTGGAGAATTACTGCAGAAAAGGCCCTTCTTTGTATTGCCAGGCTCCAGACCTCTTGAGGATGAGACACATGAAGAAGGGCCTTAGAAGATGATATCAGGATCTGGGTGGGTTCATATGGAAAGAGGCGATCCTTGAGGTATTGCAGTCCTGAGCTGTTTAAAGCTTTAGAAGTCAAAACCATCACTTTGAATTGAGCCCAGAAACTAATTGGTAGCCAGTGCAGTCAGGCCAGGATCAGTGTTGTGGTAATGATGCACCCCTACACTACATTGTTCGTTACCCAGGTGAGGAACAACCACCTTTTGAATAAACCACAGAACCAAGGAAACAATTTTCAAGTCCAGCATCCATATTTAAGGACCCAGCATTTATTATAGCTATTGCAACAGGACAGAGCTCACTCAACTCAATGTGAGAAGGTCTGCCCCAAGGCACTTCAGAACAAAAGCTTATATAGTAGTTCAAACACAGCAAACAAAGAGTCATAAAACATCTTCGCATACATCAGGGAAGGTTACAGGTCTGGAGATAAAACACATTTATGGCTCCATACTGGTATCTTCACCCCTCCAATCGCCTTGGAGTGGCCTCCATGTGCCCAGACCGTTTGACCATTTTAGGTCTTGGATGTCTGGCGTTACCTTGGCAACCTTGCCTCCAGTGAGGGAAGAGCATCATAAAATCCTCTTCCTGGGTCTCAGATAGCTTCAAAGATAGCTGATTCATATACTTGTGCTAAAACATCCTGACATTTGTACCACTTTCAGGGTTAGATAAGGAGACATGAAATGCAGCGTAGGAGGGAGAGACTCACAAATGCAGAACACATGAAAATCAAGCCTAATACATTCTTTCTTTCATGTATCTTTTATTAAAGTCTCTTTATTCAAGTTACATTTTCTACAGTTCAGTTTCATTTGTTGAGATGCAATTGAAGTGAAACATTGAAACATTATTGAAATAATAAGCATATACACCTTGGGTCTCTAATTCTTATATCAGTGTAATGTGCTCAAACCATCTTGCTCAGGTGACAACCTGGCTGCTGAAACTAGCTGAAGATTCTGAACCGTCTTCAGAGGCAGCCCCACATATACTGCATTGTAGCAATCTAACCTTGAGGTTACAAGAGTGTAGATGACAGTAGTAAGGCTATCCTTGTCCAGATAGGGGTGTAGCTGGGCCACCACCCAATGCTGATGGAAAGCACTCTGTGCTGCTGAGGCCAGCTGAGCCTCAAGTGACAGCAAAGGAACCAGGAGTACCCCAAGCTATGAAGCTGCTCCTTCAAAGGAAGGGTAACCCCATCAAGAGCAGGCAATCTCCCACCCTTCCGGTCTAGGCCACAGTGCCTCATTCCTACCTGGATCTTACTTGGCTTCAGTTTTTTTTTGGCTCTGATTCAGTCCATTATTGAGGCAAGGCACCAGTCCAGCACTTCCACTGCCTCACCTGCAGAAGCAAAGGAGAAATAGAGTTGAGTGTCACCAGCATATTGTTGCAATGCTCCAAATCTCCAGATAACCCCAGCTAGTGGTTTCAGGTAGATATTGAAAAGCATAAGGGATAGGATTATGCACTGCAGAACCCCATGTTGAAGGCTCCATGGGTCTGAAAAACACTCTCCAAGCAATACCCTCTGGAAATGACCATCCAACTAGGACTGGAACAACCGCAAAACATTGGATAGCTGGCAGGAGAATGAACAGGGACATGTTTCCCTTGTTTCCAGAGGTCATCATACAAGGCAACCAAAGCAGTTTCTGTGCCAAAACCAGGCCTAAATCCTGATTGAAATGTACAGTGGTACCTCAGGTTACATACGCTTCAGGTTACATACTCCGCCAACCCAGAAATAGTGCTTCAGGTTAAGAACTTTGCTTCAGGATGAGAACAGAAATCGGGCTCCGGCGGCACAGCAGCAGCGGGAGGCCCCATTAGCTAAAGTGGTGCTTCAGGTTAAGAACAGGTTCAGGTTCAGTACGGACCTCCGGAACGAATTAAGTACTTAACCTGAGGTACCACTGTATCTAGAAAAACAGTTTCTTCCAAAAGCACCTGGATCTGGAACAAGTGATTTGCATTTCACAACCATTACTATAAAAAGAGTATAGCATTAAAAGCAAAACAACTCCCATAAGAGCACCAGTAGGAAAATTGTCATCTGCAGCAAAAGGTCTGGGCAAAAGATAAGTCTTTCCTGTTGCTGGAAAAAAAAATGTTAATGAAGGTGCTTGACAGACCTTGCTTGGCAAAGCATCTCCTCTCATTTCTTCCTTCCTTTGCCTTTCCCTCTTTTCTTTTGTTGTTTTCCTTCCTTCCTTCCTTCCTTCCTTCCTTCCTTCCTTCCTTCCTTCCAATTTCACATGTTCTAGGTATCATTTTATTGTATTGTGAAAACTTTATTAAAAATTAGGGGGGAAATAATGTAAGTGGACCTCGCTGGAGAGAGCATCCCACAGACAGGAAACCACAGTTGTGCCATGGAGACGCTTCCCATAGAAATCTGTTTGGACACTGTGAGAAGATAATACTGGACTAGGTGGGTCTAAAAGGGCGGGTCTAACAGGGCTCTTCATATCATTTTATGAACAAAAAGCAGTTCCAATGGATTGGACAAAAGTCCTTTTGTGAGTTGGCTAGGACATCACTGTATAATGACTACCTTTCAGGCACGATAATCAAAGCATGATGCCTTCTGGAAAGTGGCTCAACACTGAAGGGTAGATGGGAGAGAAAAATGTCTTCATCATTTTGGATACCACCATTTGCAGCATCGGTGGAGGTGGAAGTTGCTTGTCTGATGGGGGGTTTGCAGAGTTTCTGGAATTCACAGGACTCCTGAGTCTTCTACTTGGCATTTGGCAGAGGCTGAATGGGATGCAGGGGATAGAGAAGCTAAAGTAGAAATGTGGAGCTTGGGGGATCTGTCTCATTATAATATGGTTTATTACATTATGGTTTATCAACTAGCAGGATTTTTCACTGGGATTTTAAATCGATCCCTAGCCCAGGCTATTGTTCCATCCTGCCTAAAGTCCTCTACTATCGTTCCAATAGCAAAAAAATCTAACCCGGAAGATCTGAATGACTTTCGTCCAGTAGCCCTCACACCTATAATCATGAAGTGCTTTGAAAAGTTGGTACGAAATTATGTCATTGCTTGCCTACCAGAGGGACTGGACACATTCCAATTTGCTTATAAAATGAAAAGATCGACAGAGGACGCTGTGGCGATTGCCCTCCATGCCGTTCTTGCACATTTGGAGCAGCAGGGGGGTTATGCCAGACTGCTTTTTTTAGATTTCAGCTCGGCATTTAATACCATTCTACCACAACGTCTGATGTCTAAACTGGAAGATCTGGGGCTTCCGTTATCACTTTGTGGGTGGATATTGGACTTTCTGTCAGACCGCCCCCAGAGGGTTCAGTTGGGCCCTTATACCTCTAATACGCTTAAGACTAACACAGGAACACCACAGGGAGGCGTACTTAGTCCGCTCCTTTATATTCTCTACACGTACGATTGTGTCGCTGCTCACCCTAGTAATAGGGTTGTCAAATTTGCAGATGACACAACCATGATTGGGCTCATCTCTGAAAGGGAGGGTGAAACGGACTATAGAGATGAGGTGGAGCGGCTGACAGAGTGGTGCAGAGCTAACAACTTGCTCATAAATACAAGGAAGACAAAGGAGCTTGTGGTGGACTTCAGGAGACAGAAGAGCAATGTCCAGCCACTTTTGATTGATGGGGTCTGTGTGGAGAGGGTAACAACGTTCAGATTTTTGGGTATTGAATTACAAGAGGATCTGTCCTGGAGTGTCAACACAAGGGGGCTTGTGAAGAAGGCGCAGCAGAGACTGTACTTTTTGAGAATCCTAAGGAAAAACCATCTTCCGCAGAAACTGCTGCTTGCCTTCTATCACTGTGCCATTGAGAGCGTGCTCACTTATGGCTTATGTGTGTGGTACGGAAGCTGTACTACCCAGGACAGGATGGGGTTGTGCAGAGTTGTTAAGGTAGCAGAGAGCATTGTTGGCTGCCCACTCTCCACCTTAGAGCAGATTTATGCCACAAGGTGCCATAGGAAGGCACTGGACATAGTAAAAGATCCATCGCATCCTGGTCACTGTCTCTTCGAGCTCCTGCCGTTGGGACGGAGATACAGGACGATGAAGACAAGAACGAGCCGTCTCAAGAACAGCTTCTGCTCCAGAGCGATCTCAGCCCTGAATGGGAAACCTGGACTTTGAAAGTCATCTAATTTTCCTTGCTCTATTATACTATATTGTTTTAATTAGTGTTTTTATAGTTGTTCTGATTTTGAGTGGAGTGCCCTACCTGGGTGGATGGAGCAGCCAAGTAATTTCGTTGTCCCCGAGAGGGGGCAATGACAATAAAGATATTAGTATTATTATTATTATTATTATTATTATTATTATTATTAATCCCCCCCCCCGTTTGTTCATAATCAAAATAAACTGGTGTGGCAAATAAAACTGTGTTGTGTTTCTGCATTTATCAAATTAACAATATTTGGCAGTGGTGGCAGTGAAGGACAGAGTTTTTAGAAGGAGCAAATGGATAATTATTAGTTAATAAAATTACTGGTAAGTAATTGCGTTATGTTTCTAGAAGCCCCGGCCAATTTTCCAGATTGCCCTGAGAATCAGCAGCATAAAATTCAATGAAAGGGGATAGAGGCATCTGTCCTCATTTCCTCCTCATGAGGAGGATAATGGTATAATGTTGTTATCTAATTGACTCTTGAAGCTTAGATACTTCTCTTTGTTTCTTTTAAAAATGAGAAACATTGGGACTCCCAGATGCTGGGAATCATGATGGAGGGGGCAGGGAGAGTGCCATTGTGACAGTGTCCCTCCTCCATCACCCATTTCACCAAAAAATAAGTTAGTAAACATCATCTAGATTTTAGAAAGGAGAGAACTGATGAGAATTTTTGCAGATGTAGCTATTTATTTCTTCTCTATCACAGATGGGTCTAAAATACATGGCAAGTATGACATGGGATGTGCTACAAATTGTCCCTCAACAAATTACAGTTTCACTGCATCACAAGATTTCTTGTGATAGTGATTGTGATAGTGTCCTCCATCACCATCATCTTCTTCTTCATCACCATCATCTTCTTATTTAGACATGTTAGTTGCTTGGTACCTGCAGGTCTCTAAGTAATTGTTGTTAAAATTTATAAAAAGGTAAAGGTACCCCTGCCCATACGGGCCAGTTGTGACCGACTCTGGGGTTGCGTGCTCATCTCGCTTAAGAGGCCGGGAGCCAGCACTGGCCGAAGACACTTCCGGGTCACGTGGCCAGGGTGACAAAGCTGCTCTGGTGAGCCAGCACCAGTGCAGCTCACGGAAACGCCGTTACCTTCCTGCTATAAAGCGGTACCTATTTATCTACTTGCACTTAGGGGTGCTTTCGAACTGCTAGGTGGGCAGGAGCTGGGACCGAACGACGGGAGCTCACCCCGCCGTGGGGATTCGAACCGCCGACCATACGATCGGCAAGTCCTAGGCACTGAGGTTTTACACACAGCGTCACCCGCGTCCCTGTTAAAATTTATAAACCACCCTATATCCAGAGGTCTCAGGCCGGTTCACAGAATATAAAACCACAAAATACACAAACAAAACAAAAACAACCCAATAACTCCCCCAAAACATTTTAAAAGGGCATAGGATGCCAATCAAACAAAGGCTTGGTTAAAGAGGAACAATTTTGCCTGGCACCTAAAGATGTATAATGAAGACTGCAGGCAAGCATTCTACAAATAGAGAACTACTACAGAAAAGGCCCGTTTTTGTGTTTCCAGCCTCTGGACCTCTTGAGGATGAGACACGTGAAGAAGGGCCTCAGAAGATGATCTCAAGATCTGGGTGGGTTCATATGGAAAGAGGCAGTCCTTGAGATATTGCGGTCCTGAGCTGTTTAAGGCTTTATAGGTCAAAACCACAACTTGGAATTGGGCCTGGAAATTAATTGGTAGCCATTGCATTCGGACTAGAATTGGTGTTGTGGTAAGAATTCACCTCTACACCACCTTATTCATTACCCAGGTGAGGAACAACCAACTTTTGAATAGACCACAGAACCAAAGGAACTATTTTCAAGTCTAGCATCCAGATTTAAGGACCCAGCATTTATTATAGCTATTGCAACAGGACCGAGCTCACTCAACTCAACATGCCAGTTGAGAAGGTCTGCCCGGAGGCACCTCAGAACCAAAGCTTATATAGTAGTTCTCAAACAGCCAACAAAGAGTCATAAAGCATCTTCGCATACATCAGGAAAGGTTAAAGGTCTGGAGAAATAACACATTTATGGCTCCATACTGGTATCTTCACCCCTCCAATCACCTTGGAGTGGCTCCGATGTGTCCAGACCATTTGACCATTTTAGGTTTTGGATGTCCAGCATTACCCTGGCAACCTAGCATTCAGTGAGGGAAGAGCATCATAAAATCCTCTTCCTGGGTCTCAGAAAACTTCTAGGGTCGCTGATATATAGTCTTGTGCTAAAACATGCTGCCATTTGTACCACTTTCAGGGTTAGATAAGGAGACATGGAATGCAATGTAGGAGGGAGAGACTCACAAATGCAGAACACACAAAAATCAAGCCTAATACATTCTTTTTTTCATGTATTTTTATTAAAGATTTCTTGGTTTACAAAAGTATGTACAATGTCTCTTTTTTCAAGTTACATTTTCTGCAGATCAGTTTCATTTGTTGAGACATTAGTGTTACATTAGGAAGAAAAGGGGGGAAGAGTTTGTTGGGATTTTTATATCTCACCAGCTGCGAAGAGCAGCTACGTTGTTGACATCATGTGATGTCTCTGAGCGTGAGAAAGGAAGCCTCTGCTAGTTCTCCTGTAATGGGAGAGTTACTTTCGCTTCTGAGTCAAAGTGTGAGTCAAGTCATAGACTCTTGTGTTTGCTGCTCTGGAGAGCAGTCATGCTTGTAAGAGCTGCGTGTACAGTCTTAATAAAGTAGTGAGTAGACTACGGACTGTCTCTTTCTTCTGTGATGGGATGCCAGAAGATTAGTGTGCTCCTCTCTGTTAGTGGTTTCAGAACTCATAGGGTTAAGGAGTTCTGGATGACGTCTGTCCATTCCTGTCGCGTGACCCAGAAGGAGGGAGGAGTTGTTCCTCACTGCCTGTTTGTCTCTGAAGGAGACGGCAGCCATGAATGCTAGCAGCCCAGGGAGAATCTGAAAATCTGAGAAGTTCTGTTTGTTGTTTTTCTGCTTGAATAAACACTGTTAAATAAACACACTAATGCCTGGGTGTGTTTGCATCAACTAAATCACCGGGAAGCAACAGCCCGCTGTGTTTACTCTGCATTTCGTGGCGGAACGAAGGATCGGCACAGCTAGAGGGAAACGTGCCGGACTGAAGATCGTTGTAAGCTGGGGCTAATTGGGGGCATAAACCAATTAGCTACGCCAATTATTCAACAGGTTATGGACTCTAATTACTGCTATAAAGCTGTTGCGAAGTGTGCCGGTGTGTTTTGAAGTCAGCTGGGAAGACGCTGGGGCCAGCTGGAGTCCTGCCTGACGCTGAGAGGCAGAGGAGCTCGCTGGGGGAATCACATCTCCAAGAGACAGGTGCCGGAAAGCTGCTGCTACATGAGTAAGCTGGGGCACTGGGGGAGAGATGGCGCAGTCCCAGAAGCATGGCTTTGAGCTTAAGCTGCCATGTGAGAAGCTGATGTGCGAAGGCTGGTTGGAGTGGAGCTTTCACGTAGAACTTTTTCTAGTCGGGACAAACCTTTGGGAAGCAGTCCAGCCCCCACAGAAGGCGGCTGGGGCAGCTATAAAGGCTGCAGAGCTGAGTGAAGCTGAGAAGCCTGTGCTTGCTTTTCTGGCAGAACATGTGAGTGCTGATCTGATGCATGTTATCCTGGATGCTGAAAGGCCTGAGGCTGCTTGGCTGGCACTCCGTGAGGCTTGTGAAGCGGGAGTGGGAAGCAAGGGCCAACACGTGGCCGCATCCGAAGGAGAGAGGCAAGATGGCGCTGGGCACATTCTTGAGAGCCGACACACAGCTGAGGGAAGCTGTGAGCCCCCAGAGGGGGACGAAGGGACTATTGCTGGCAGCTGTATGAATGCTGCACCGTACCTGTGTGAGGAGCCAGGCCAGAGGCCAAGCGTTGGGAGCCCTTTACCCACCAGAGGGGGTGCAGGAAAACGTTCTGGGAGCCCTGAGAGCAGTGGGGGGGGCAGTGAGCGGTGGAAGCTCAGAAACGGCTTGTTTTCCAAAGGCAGCCAAGAGTTGTTTTTGTCGTCAGCCGAGGCCTGGGAAGCTGCGGAGAGCTAGACGCTTCAAGGCCAGCCACCTGCACAACGTGCAGATAAGCCCTACAGAGTTGCGTGGGAACGTAGAGACCAGTCTGGTCTCCAAGGCAACGGAGACAGTTGCATCTACGGAAGCTGCCAAGGTCCTGAGCAAGTCTCCCTGCAAGGGGGAGTTGGTTGCCGTGACAACCAGAGAGAATAGCTGCAGAAGCCCAAAGGGAGGGGGCAGCGAGACGTTTGTTGCTATGGCGATGTTGAAGGACAGCTCTGAGAGAGACAATGATCTGTGTTTTGTTATCGACTCTGGAGCGAACCGGAATCTTATTCCAGAGACCCCTACTGTCGAGATGTGGAATTGCAAGGCAATTCCAGCTGGAAAAACTGTTCAGTTTGCTAGTGGAGAAAAAAAACCTGTGACTAATGTTGCAAATGTTTATTTTTCTGTTTTGCAGGAGGAGATGGAAGTTTGCATTGTGCCTGGGATGAAACACTGTCTTTTATCTGTCCCTTATTTGTTGCAAAAGGGGTTTAAGGTGTGCTTTGAAAATGATGTTTGTACAATCTCCAGGGGAGAGAAGCAACTGGTCAGAGTTGAAAAGGGGCAGAATGATCTCTTTATTCTTAAAACGCCTCTAGGGGGTGAGGGGAAGGCTGAGAGGGCACAAGCTATGCGTGCTACAGTTCCCACACATGTTTCATGTGCGTGTGCATGGCACAAGAAGACAGCCCATAGTTCTCTTGAAGAAATCCAAGTGTTACCTGAGTGCACTAAAGGCTGTAAAATTGAAGAATGTGGAAGATCCCTAGATTGTAAGGCTTGCAGAAGGGCAAAGGTAAAAGGGCGCAGTTACCCCAGGGTGGACAGGGTAACCACAAAACCTTTTGAACTTGTTCACATAGATCTGTTTGGTCCCATGGCAAAGCCAAGTCTGGGAGGGGCCAGGTTTCTGCTGACGATGCAGGATGATTTTAGCCAGGTTTTGTGGTGTTTTGCTCTCAAATGCAAGGAGGATGCACCACAACTGATTAAAAATTGGATTGCGGAGGTGGAACTAAGGTTCTCCACCAAGGTGCAAGGAGTCAAAAGTGACCGATGTGCAGGGTTTACTGGGTCTGCTCTGCAGAAGTTCTTTCACCAGAAAGGGATACATCACAAGGTGACTTCTCCTCAAGAGAGGGGGGTGGCGGAGCTCAGAAGTGAAGCTCTGGTTAAGGCTACAGAGGTTTTGCTGTCAGACTCTGGTTTGCCTCCAAGCTTTTGGGGGGAGGCAGTTCGGACCGTGACATTTACGGCTAATAGGTCCTACAATTCAGTGGTAGGTGACACCCCGTTTTTCATACTTCACGGAAGGAAACCTCAGGTTCACTTCCTCCGTTCGTTTGGGTCACCAGCCTTGGTGCCAGTGCCAAAGGCACTACAAAAGCCAGGTGGACCCAAGTTCCAGAAAATGATCTTCTGTGGATATGAACCAGCCACTAAAGGATGGAGGTTTGCATATCCAGGAGGTGATCAGACCAAGCTTCTGGTCAGTAAACGTGCTGAGTTCTATGAGCAGGATGGTTGGTCAAAGACTCCTGCAAGGCGTGACGTTCTCTCAGAATGTCTGTCTGAGGATGAGGATGAGGGACAGCCAGGGGCTGAACCTGTTGATGAAGACCAGGTCGATGACCAGGGTCAAGAACAGGATGGGGCATCTCCACAAGTTGTTAAAAGAGAGCCCAAGAGTGAGCCTGCATCTCCTGTTAGCGTAATGCAAAGAATTCGAAGACGCTTTAAGTCAGAGGGGGAATCCCGTGATGCAGAGGACACACCTGCTGACCACAGTGAGTCAGAGGAAGTACCTGAGTTTGTGCCCAGGCGGTCCAGTCGCACAACGAAGGGCATTCCACCTGAGAGGTATCAGGCCACAGGGGTGTGGGTTGGTTTCGCACAGTGCGAACCTGAGAGTTGTGAGGAGGTTCCACTGGTGCCTGACAAGGATGCCAGGAAGGGGCACAAGAGGTTTGTAAAGGTAGACACCCAAGTCACCTCAGGACTGGACAGAAGAGGGGGTGTTAGTGGTTTCAGAACTCATAGGGTTAAGGAGTTCTGGATGACGTCTGTCCATTCCTGTCGCGTGACCCAGAAGGAGGGAGGAGTTGTTTCTCACTGCCTGTTTGTCTCTGAAGGAGACGGCAGCCATGAACGCTAGCAGCCCAGGGAGAATCTGAGAAGTTCTGTTTGTTGTTTTTCTGCTTGAATAAACACTGTTAAATAAACACACTAATGCCTGGGTGTGTTTGCATCAACTAAATCACCGGGAAGCAACAGCCCGCTGTGTTTACTCTGCATTTCGTGGCGGAACGAAGGATCGGCGCAGCTAGAGGGAAACGTGCCGGACTGAAGATCGTTGTAAGCTGGGGCTAATTGGGGTCGTAAACCAATTAGCTACGCCAATTATTCAACACTCTCACGATGGAGGGGTCGCTTATTACCAGTCTCTCTGGACTGAAGACAGCTTTCTAACAAGCTGTCATTCAGCTTCCGTCTAAAAGTGGTATTTGGTTGGCCTTTCATAATAGTAAATATTAGATTATGATCTGATAAAGTTCTCAGTTGCATTTCAGTGTTCTTAAAACAGATACTGTGGACTTTGGTACCCATAATATGTCTATTCTTCCGAGGCTCTTTCCTGGAGGAAGCTGGATCAAGAGGAGGCAGGTGATACGAGTGTCTTAATCATTCTAGAAAGCTGAAGAGTCAGGAACAGCAGTGGGCCAAACAGGGAAGCATGAAGAGGAAAGTATAGGTCACGACAAGGAGCACTTTGCCAGCACCCAGGAACAACAGGTTCAGCACAGTGAACTGCTAGAATTCTAATTGCACTATACCAGAATTTGAAGCACAGTGCTGAAAGCAAATTAAATCTCTTTTCCCTCCCAAGAATTCCAAGGACACGTCCCTCCTAATCTGTGCCAGCCTCAGTTTCACCACCCTGGGGAAATGTGTCCCCACAGGTTGCGCAAGATTTCAAAGCTGAGCACAAAAATTGGATTATGTTTTTGGAAACTCAAGCAATTTTGCCAGATTTCACTAAGAGTTAGTGGTATGAAACTTATTGTGAGGGGGAGACAGGTGTTCCAGCAACGGATTTCAACCATGTGCCTTAAAGTCCTAGGAGTCCTAGGAAAACATGCAGTCCATAATCATCATGCCTTTGTCTCTGACACAGGTAAAAGGTAAGAGGGAAAGCACCCCTGGATGGTTAAGTATAGTCAAAGGTGACTACGGGGTGCAGTGCTCATTTCGCTTCAGGACAAGGAAGCCGGCATTTGTCTGCAGACAGCTTTCCCCTTCTGGCACAATGGGACACCATGACAGACATCAAAATTGATTTATCTCTCTGTCTTCTCTCACCTTGCTGCTTTAACATCTAGCTCGCATCAGTGCAAAACTCCACTCTCACCTCTGGGTTTGTTTCTTGAGGGAGGGAGCCCCACCCATTCATTTTCTGTCTTGCACAGAGCCCCTTAATACCCCATCAGCTCACCAGGAACATAGTTTGACTATTCCACAAATTAGAAGGCTTGACTAACCTTTAACACTTACTGGATCCAGGGAATAGATGGCTCTGGCATACATCTTAGAACCCCCTTCCTCCCACCCCCCCCAAATCTCATAACAATATATTTATTTATTGTCTTGTCCCCTGATGGGCCTCAAGATGGTTTACAGACAAAAATATTAACCATAAAAAACAAAGAAGAAAAGCATGGACAACAATTAAATATTGATAAAATTAAACATCGATAGAATAAACAATATACAAAACAATCAGAAGTTGGGAAAGTGGTGTTGCTGTCAAGTCCTGCTTTTAGGCTTTGCATAGGAATCTGGTTGGCCATTGTGAGAGCAGGGCCTCGTTCAGCAGGTTCATTTAAGCTCTGCCAGTTGAAGTTCATGGGAAATCTAACATCAGCCAAAATCTTAATTGCTTCAATATGCTGCTCACCTTCTGAAGAGGAGTGGATTTATAATGTACTTCTTGAAGAAATGTGGTTTGACAATTTCGTCTAAAATCACAAGTCTGCTCTTTTGGCTGAAAAAGGGAAGCCAAAAGACAGAGAAGATATGGAGCCCTTTTGTAATCTATTTCAGGGTTGAAGAACATCTGGCATGGGGGCCAAATCAGCCCCTGCAAGCCTCTCCAAGGGGCCCAGGGGACAGGATTGCAGGTAGTACATCATATCTGTGCTTGGGATCAAACAAGAACCTGGGAGCCAAAGGAGTGGAGCCAGAAATTTACCTGGACATCGGAAAATGTTTGCATATAGTGTGTGAAGATTACAATTTACATTTTTGTGTAATACTACATAAAATACCATGGCACTTCTTCTTCCGCCTGCTTCCTCTTCTGCCAATATGCTCCCGCCTACTTCTCCCAGCCAATCCAGAGAGGCAGCAATGAAGTCCCACTGAAAGATACTATTCCTTTCTGTGAGGAATAGAACTCAAGCTTATGATAATGGGCAAATATGGCTGGAAAATACAGCAGCACAAAACAGTGGCGTAGCGTGGGGGGTGCAGGGGGGGCGGCCACACCGGGCGCAACATCTGGGGGTTAGGGTTAGGGGGCGCAAATCCACGGGTTAGGGGGCGCAAATCCACGGGTTAGGGGGTGCAAATTACTTGCCTTGCCCTGGGTGCTGACAACCCACGCTACGCCACTGGCACAAAAGCAAAAATACAGAAACAGTGCTTCAGCTTGCGGTTGTCAAACACTCAACTGATGTGCAAATGAAGCCGCTGATGCCTGAAGCACTAGCCTTTCTTGGAACAATTCAAGCTGTGTACCACCGGTTCAGTTCCAGACCAAAATGGAAGGAATTTACTACAAAACCATATTGGTTGTTCTCTTCATGTTATGTCTGAAACAAAATGGTTGACTGTGTAAAGCCTTCTGCATCTCACTTGACTGTCACTTGACTGGTCACTTACCATCAGCAGCGGTGAGGACTGAAGGGCCTGCCTCCTTGCAAGGCCTTCACCATCTGGCCTACAGGGCAGGGCCCAGGCCCTTGCACTCCACTATAAAAAACTCCTGCTGCAGTGAGGACTGGGCCTTTGACTGTGGTGAGGACTGCAGGGTCTGTTCCCTTTGTAAGGCCATTACCAGCTGACCTAGGAGGTAGAACCAGACTCATGTGAATGAACACTTTGGGCAGGGTTTGGCGGCAGCGGCGGGGGGGGGGGGCGGTTCTGCTGCTGTTTTCCTGCTCCAAGTTTCTAATTTGTTTAAAACATTCTCAAGCAGCTTTTAATTTGTGGGGTTTAAAAATTCAGCTGTTTTGTTTTGCAGGATACATTCTGTAAAAGGATTGTATATTACAAAACTGAACGTGCCAAGTTGGCTGACTCTAGAGACTTTCCTCAGACATTGTGGGGAAATTGGGGTGGAGAAGGACTGGAAGGTCATTTGGTGAAATTACATCCAAAGGAGAATGATCGTTGTTTCTTAATTGAAGAGTTGTTAATTAATTGAAAAGGCAGTTGGCAGAAGATCGTGCCATTCTAAAAAAAACATTTTATTAATTTCAGCACTGAAATTTGTGTTCCAAGAAAACATTCTATGCAATTTCTAATTTCATCATTTCCTGCCCCTCACTGGACCAGTTCTTCCCACCTCTACTCCCAGGCCTCCCCGCTTTGGCCTATAAATTCCCCCACATCAGCCTCTTCCTCCACAAGTCACTTGCTGGCTTGTTCTGAGTCTAAGCTTTTGATCTCTTCAGCGCTATGAAGGCTTTCCTCAGTATCTGCCTTCTCCTGGCCCTGTTTCTCCCAGGTGAGTAGGAAGCTGAAATCCTGGATTCTTCTTTTCACTACCTGGGAGGGGATGTGAAGTGGACTAAGCTAGGGAGACTGAGATAGGTTCATTGAAGGAAAACAAAAATATGCTGAAAAGATTGGATAAGACCAAGGGCATTTGGGAATCAAAATAGAAAGGAATCTCTGGTAGCAGGGGCGAAACTAGGCATCATTTCACCCAGGTCAAACACCCAGTTTTGCACACACACCCCACATGCATTTGCACACACATACACACAGAGGCTGAGAGCCGCAGTGCAGCCTCTGGAGGCTTCACCAAGGGCAAAGAACTTGGCTAGTCTTCCCTCCCAGCAACAGCACTGCCTGTTAGTGCTTGATTTTATAGTGCTTGCTGTGCTGATGTCGTTGCTCTGTTTGGGCTTGTTACACTTCTCATGAGACTGGGCCACCTGCCCATTACTTCCAGCACAATTGAGCAATTCATGGCTTATGGACCTCATGTCAGCTGCAATCGGTTGTCTGTGTCACATACCTGTGGATTGACCCTTTGTCATGTTTCGGTAACTGTGTTTCCCTCAGTTGGCCAAGCAGGTGTTTGGCAGGGCAGATGAGCACACATTCGATGAAGGTGGATGGGGAAGGCTTTCCTGGTGCATCTTTCTCCCCATTGCCCTCATGCTCTGCTCATGCTCTGGGCTGGTGGTAGCACACTTCCTAGCACCAATAATGTGGGCTGTGTGCAGCAGTGTGTGATGGGACTTCTGAAATTGCACTGTACAACTTAATGCCCATCTGACTGGTGCAGGGAAGAAGGGGGAACCACACAGTCAATTATCTGGGCAACAGGGAGAGGTAAGGTGGAATGTGCTGCAATGGGGGAAGGAGATGCCATTGCTTTGGTATGGGGATGCATGAATCACCATAAAGCTATTTCTCTGTCTGTCACAGTGAGTGGGTATGTTTGGGTGTGAGAAATGGGGGGAAGGTGTGTATATGTGTACATGCATGTTCCAACGCAACACTGCTTGTGGATCCTGAAAACCAGTAAGTTTGCTGAATGATAAAGGGTCATTTGACCCTTTAAGGAGCTCCCTTTTCCCTCTTCTAAAAGCTGAACAAGACACTTTAAATAAGAAATAACTTTTACTTTGTGTGCTCGCACGTTCAGATTAATATGCACAATGTAGGAAAATGTTGTTAATACATCTTATATAGATGATTTGTTTCTAACATAAATACTGAGACAAACTGAGGCTGATAGCAGTACACCACTTCTGCTGCTCTCATACAGAAGATGGTTAATAAGGGCCACTGCTGTACCACCTGACTCAAACATTACAGAGTTCTACAGACCTTGTGAGCATTATTTAGTGTTTTGGATGCTTTCATCCCGCATGACCCACTATTGCAAGTGGATCCTGAGTTGATGAAAGCTGCTCATATTTCGTTTGTTGGATTATATCCAGCAAAGGTTTAGCTCATGGTCATATTTCTAACCGTAAATGTAGATGCCGTTTCTCATGGAACGAGCAACTTTGTGGCGCCACTGAATGTTTCTTCATCTCTCCTCACAGAAGTGACAAATCTAGTGTGTTCTGAAGGTTACTTGGGTTTTTGCCGAATTGACGACGGCTTTTGCTTTCAACATCATTTTGATGGCTTTTTAAGTGAGTATGTCTTTTCTGTTTAATTAAAATTGGGTGTGTAGGTCCACCATTTGGTCCCTGAAGTATCTAGGGATGACCTTTCAAGCATTCAGGTGAATCATTAAGTGCTGGACAACCAAAGAACTGGAGATGAATTGAAGTGAGTGTATACGTGAACCAGGCCTGTGATTCTCCCCAGAAGACCCTGTAGAGTCTGTTGACCTAATTATGTGCAATTTTTTAAGGAAATATCCTAGAATATTTACATGGTTTTGGAGAAGAAAATATGTTGTACTCATTGGTTGATTACTAATGAAATGACTTGAATCACTAGCTTGCAAATCTAGTGCTTGACATATTTTATTTTCTTCAGTCACCCACTTGACAAAAAAATAATAATTAAAAAATCATCTATATTTCAGTAAGGAGAGATGTGATTTGAATTTTTGCAGATTTAGTCTTTCCAATTCTTGCTCACAGATGGGTCTTCAGTAGAAACCAATTTTAAAAAGGGATGTGCTGCAAATTGTCCCTCAACGAATTACAGCTTCACTACATTTGAAGGTTACTTACAGAGTAACATCCTCTGCTGCCAAAATTTATTGTGCAACGAAATACAGATTAACTGTAAGTAGCTGCATTCTTTTAGATTTATATATCTCTATGTATTCCTGAGCATGAATAGCATAGAGGTTTCCCATTTCCCCATTGCTTGCTGATAGAGAAATGATACTGTTCCAGTGCAATAGCCATCTTCCTAGTTTACATGGGAGATGATTAGAATCAGCATCACCATCTGTGTCTCAAGGGGGAAGCAAGCGTCCTGTCTGAAGCACTTATTGACAAAGAGCTTCAAATGACCCCTGGGTGATTCTTCATTTATTGGGGGATTGGGGAGCGATAGAGAGATGAATAATCACTAAAACATCAGACAGTGGGTGCCATTTGTGGACCAGTGCGCAGCACTCCCGATCTCCCTAGAAACAAGCCAGTTTGCCTGAGCTGGCCTGCCTTCCAAGAGTCGCAGATCATTGGGGTTCCTGCCAAACCCCTATTTAAACCAGCCAATCTGTGGTGTCACTAAAGGCCAGGCCAAGTGAGCGGACCGCGAGTGAGAAAATTTCATTCCGGTCTGCTCTGGGGTTTTATAAGTGGGGCGGAGCCAGCGTGGGATGCAAAGTCGGTTCCAGAGCTTCACCCACCCAACCCTCTCTTAGATCTTTTCCTTTTGTGGCAGTTTAACCATCTTCCTTCCAGGTTTGTGGGTCTTGCTACCATCTTATGATGGTTGCTTTTGAAGAGCCAGGAAGGAATTATCCCTGCTCCGCAGGTTTCACCTTCCCCATAGGAATTGTCACAACATTGGCAGTTTTAGTTTTTTTTTTTAAATGATATTTATTAAAGTTTCCAATTAAAACACATAAACACAAACAACAATAAAAACATACACAAACAAAAGACCAAAAACAAGTATAATTTCAAACCTTATTTTCTTAAACCTAATTTCCCCGACCTCCTCATACCTCCCCCTTCTGTATTCTAATTTCATTTATCTTTTAAGCAAATCCATTCCCTTATTTCCCATAGTTTTTAATAATTCTGTTCTCTTTCCTTAATCAACGCCCCTGAAAACCACTAATTTTTAAACCCATATCTTTCTAGCCTTCATTAACTTTATAGTATTTAGTAAGATAGTCTTTAAATTTCTTCTAATCTTCTTCCACTGTCTCTTTCTCCTGGTCTCGGATTCTGCCGGTCATCTCTGCTAGTCCCATGTAGTCTGTCATCTTCATCTGCCATTCTTCCAGGGTGGGTAGATCTGGTGTCTTCCAATACTTTGCAATAAGAATCCTTGCTGCCGTTGTAGCGTACATAAAAAAAGTTCTATCTTTCTTTAACACCACATGGCTAACCATACCCAGGAGAAAGGCCTCTGGTTTCTTTTTTTTTTTTAATATAATATTTATTGAAGTTTCCAATTATAAACACATAAACACAAACCAACATGAAAACATACACAAACAAACAAAACAGGTATAATTCCAATCCCTTTCTTTCTTAAACCTTATTTCCCCGACCTCCTCGCACCTCCCCCTTCTGTATTATAATTTCATTTTTGTCCACTCAACAAGTACTTATTTAAAATCTTGTATCTATTTAATCTAAAAAAACCCAATTTTAAGTTAATTTTAAACCTTTTTCCTAAAGTCGACCCAAATCTCCCTTCCGCGATTTTCCCACCTTCCATAAAAGTTACAAAAAATAAACATATGAACAAGATCTAAACAAATTATATTTTAACACCCTTTGGATTCCCAAATCCCCCCCTCCCTTTCCCGGTTGTGCTCCCTAAACCAATGTCCATCAGTACATCTATTCTAGCCTGTGTCCCAAACACCTGAGGCTTTTAGCCCTCTCTTAGTTTCTCTCTGCCAGTCTTCTTGACAGTCCTTTGTTTTCAACACCGACTCTCGAAGAAGCCCTGTCACCATAATGTCCATTTTTCTTACCAGCAGGCCTCTGTATTTAGAAGTGGAGCTCAAGTTCTGTTTCTTGAATCTTTTGAATCTATATGGCCCTAAAGCTCCAATTTCCATCTTGAACAAATTTATGCTACCAGGCCTCTGGTCAAACTTGATCTTCTGCAGCCTTGTGGCTTCACCTTCAGTTTCCAGCAAGTCCTCATGTGTCTCTTGGGATTTGTCAAAGTTCATTTCCTCAGCTGTAGCTGCCTCTATTCCACCTTCCAAGACTTTTGGTTCGGAGACAAAAACTTGTATCAAGTCTCTTCCTGTTCCCATAAGGTTGTTGACAGTATCATTCAATGCTGTTGTCGTTGTTGCTAAGATATCACTTTGGTCGTGAAGCTTTCCCAGGAGATAAAAAGTCCTATTCAGCTCATCCAGTATTTTTCCACTTAGAGCCATTTCTTGCAATATCTCAAAAGTCCCCTCTAGGGGGACTCTGTTTAGTCCAAATGTAACTTATTTTCCTTTACTCCTGACGATTTGTATCCAAATTTAAAAGAAAATCTAGCCAGCAGAGTCACCAGAAACGTTTCCTTTTATTTCCCAACTTTGACAGCTAGTTTGACAGCTGTCAAAGTCTGTATCTTATCAGCAGGCTCTCTCACAGATCACTCCCGGGTCCCAGGGGGGTTGTACTTTAGCTTAAGCCAGTTCTTATCCTCCAGCAAAATCAATTGTACAGTCCAATCGCGAAAATATTAATTTTTCTTCCAAGAAGGAAAAGGTGGTTCTCCCGACTTTAGTTATCCGGTCTTTGCTTTAAAGTATCTACAAGGTGGGGGGGGCAGACTTCCTTTTTACCCCTCCCCCGTTCGTATCGAATTTAAATTTTTTTTTCTTTAAAGTCCGATTTCCGTATTACTCACGGGTTGTTGCTTTTAGTCCGAATGTTTGAAGGAAAAAGTCAGCGCTCTCCATCCATGGCATGCGGCTTCACTCAGCAGGGGAAGCAGAAGACTCTCAGCACCGCGCCGCCCCCCGTCCCCCGTTCCGTAGCCTTTAAAAAAGCTCCTTTGCGGGTCGGGGGCGCTAATGGTGCCCGCCGAGTCACCACGTCCACAGGCATCCACATTTATCCACGCCGGCGCGGTAGAACCCGATCCCTACTGAGCCGATTCCCTCTGGAGCTCGGAGGGAATCCGCCATTAGACGTTGGCGCTAACCCGAAAGTCGAAAGGCCTCTGGTTTCTTCAAGAAGGTATATTTAAATACCTTTTTCATTTCATTATATATCATTTCCCAGAAAGCCTTAATCCTTGGGCATGTCCACCAGAGGTGAAAAAATGTACCTTCGTTTTCTTTACATTTCCAACATTTATTATCTGATAAGTGGTAGATTTTTGCAAGCTTGACTGGGGTCATGTACCACCTATAGATCATTTTCATAATATTCTCTCTCAAGGCATTACATGCCGTGAATTTCATACCGGTGGTCCACAACCTTTCCCAGTCAGCGAACATAATGTTATGTCCAATATCTTGTGCCCACTTAATCATAGCTGATTTAACCATTTCATCCTGTGTATTCCATTTCAGCAGCAAGTTATACATTTTTGACAAGTTCTTAGTTTTGGATTCTAACAGCTCTGTTTCCAATTTCGACTTTTCCACCTGAAAACCAATTTTCCTGTCCAACTTGTAAACCTCCATTATTTGATAGTAATGAAGCCAATCTCGCACTTTATCTTTTAGATTCTCAAAACTCTGCAATTTCCACTTATTACCCTCCTGTTCTAAGATTTCACAATATTTTGGCCATTTAGACTCCATATTAAGTTTTTTCAAAGCTTTTGCCTCCATTGGTGACAGCCACCTTGGAGTTTTATTTTCCAACAAATCTTTATATTTAATCCAAACATTATACAATGCTTTCCTGACAATGTGGTTTTTAAAACCTTTATGAGCCTTAACCTTGTCGTACCACAGATATGCATGCCACCCAAAGAAGTTATTAAAACCTTCCAAATCTAAGATGTCTGTGTTCTCAAGAAGCAGCCAGTCTTTTAACCAGCAGAAAGCTGCTGATTCGTAATAAAGTTTCAAATCTGGCAGGGCAAATCTCCCCCTTTCCTTTGCATCAGTTAAAATCTTAAATTTTATTCTGGGCTTTTTGCCCTGCCAGATAAATTTAGAAATATCTTGCTGCCAACCCTTGAAACATTCCATCTTGTCCACAATTTGCAATGTTTGAAACAAAAACAGCATTCTAGGCAATACATTCATCTTTATAACTGCTATTCGACCAGACAAGGAAAGCTTCAGATTTGACCAGATTTCTAGATCTTTTTTCACTTGTTTCCAACATTTCTCATAATTATCTTTAAATAGATTCATATTTTTTGCTGTCATATTGATCCCCAAATATTTTACACTCTTAACCACAGTTAAACCTGTCTCATTCTGAAACCTCTCTTTCTCAATAACTGTTAAATTTTTCTCTAATACCTTAGTTTTTAACTTATTCAGTTTAAATCCTGCCACTTGACCAAATTCTTGAATTAATTCCAAAACCCTTTTGGTACTAGATTCTGGCTCTTGTAACGTAAGTACCAAGTCATCTGCAAATGCTCTCAATTTATATTGCGTGGACAGGCGGAGTCCCCAGATCCCGAGTGGTCCCCCCGTCATGTGGAATAACGACTCTAGACAACGTGCTATGGGATTAAATTGGCCACAACTTTATTAAATTTCAAATGTGGGTAGACCTTGGCTCAGGCATTGGGCGTTCTCCCTCCCTAGTCCCCAGCCGGGGACCTAGGGAGCATCAGGGTTATCCAGTGTGTGTGGGGGGGATGGGCCGGCTCTGGAGAACATATGTTCAAGCAGAGATAGCCGCCCCCGTTACGCCGCCGCAGGGGAGAGCAATGACGACCTTTCGGCGTACGGCCAAAGCCTCCCTTCAAAAACCCCTTTAACGGGGAACCCTGGTATCGCCGCCGCAAAGAGGAAGATGGACTAAAGGATTCCGCCCAAGGCCTGATACCGCCAAAGTTGTGACGTTTTGCTACGGGAAAGGCGAAACCTGCCAATGCAGGGAAATTCCTTTCCGGCCCTTTAACAGCGACCTTATCGTAGCAGCGCCCGCATACCTGTGGAGACAGGTTAACCTGCAAAACCTATGAAAAAAAAAAAAAGTTAACCTGCAAAAGAAGACATTAACTGAGGGTGGGTAGGGTGGGAGAAGCTCTGGAGCCAAGTGAGGATTAACAATTAAGATCCACCCTCTATTGTGTGGGCAGGTAATCCCTCCCCTTACCTGGCCTGGTTTCCCTGGCAACACTTCCCCCAGGTGGGATTGGACAACTCGCTGGGGTAGGCGGGGACCTCCAGGTATCCCACCTGGGGGAAGGCAAAGCCTATGCTGATGGGGCCACTCCAGATCCAGGGCTGCACGCGTCCACGCAAAAGGCGCCCCCCGTTTTAAGTGGGGAGCGGTCATTGCGTGGACAGGCGGAGTCCCCAGATCCCGAGTGGTCCCCCCGTCATGTGGAATAACGACTCTAGACAACGTGCTATGGGATTAAATTGGCCACAACTTTATTAAATTTCAAATGTGGGTAGACCTTGGCTCAGGCATTGGGCGTTCTCCCTCCCTAGTCCCCAGCCGGGGACCTAGGGAGCATCAGGGTTATCCAGTGTGTGTGTGGGGGATGGGCCGGCTCTGGAGAACATATGTTCAAGCAGAGATAGCCGCCCCCGTTACGCCGCCGCAGGGGAGAGCAATGACGACCTTTCGGCGTACGGCCAAAGCCTCCCTTCAAAAACCCCTTTAACGGGGAACCCTGGTATCGCCGCCGCAAAGAGGAAGATGGACTAAAGGATTCCGCCCAAGGCCTGATACCGCCACCCGAGACCGCAAAGATTGCGGTCTCGCCGCCAAGACTACCTACATCTGAAAAACCCCTTTGCCATCCTCCAACCAGTCAATCAGGCCATGCCTGATGTCGCTCAGCCAACGCTCGTTACCACGGTCCGATAGGTGCACGCCATCGGGCCGGAATAGCTCCTTCATGTAGACTTTAATGTTGGGGTGTTTTGCGACCCGACCTCCGATGCGAGTGATTGCAGAGCGCACTGCCCTATTGATTTTTTCAATGGTGTAATTAAGTCTAGTGGGATTGATGTTGCCACGCCAATGCAAGCGTGGCAGAAGTTCAGACCAGAAAATCGTGATGTTGGGGTGAGCGGCATGTACGCTTTCCAGGTCCGCGATCGCTGTTTTAATCAGAATTATGCTTTTTTGCACGATCAAGTCATTTTCGCCAAGGTGGAGCACAACCGCGTTTGGCGGATGGCGGAACGCAAGTTCGTGACGCAACCGAGGGAGCAGGGCATCCCATCGCATTCCACGTTGGCCGAACCAAGAAATGGAGATCTTTGGCTGCAGACCCAGGTGTTCTCCGCCTGGACCAGTAGTGGCATGGATGGCCGCCCAATGCACTATGCTGTGGCCGAAGATCCACACATGTTTGGGGGTTGAGCCTGAAAGAAAGGATTATATGGTATCTGTCAGTGACTGCTGGTTGTTTCGAATATAGCCTTTGAAGGCAGCTGAACGCCACCGCCCCATTGTTTTTATGTGTTCTGCCGGGAGGCCGCTCGCAGCTGCCGAGGTTGCTGCACCAATACGAAATGAATGCCCGGAGAATTGTGCCGGGTCGCCTCCACAAGCATGGATGGCCTTACGCAATATTGAGACAAATTGGCAACGGGTCATGGGGCGGCCTGATGCATGAATGAGGAGGGGGCCTGGTCCAGGAGGACGTACCTTCAGGAATTTGCGTGTGTCCGCGACAGGGCATGGTCCAGTGTGTGGGGAGGAGGCTAGACTTAGCGTGGAACCCCTACCTAGTTGATCGGTTTTGGACACTTGGATTTTGACTTGTATCATGCGTCTGTCAAGGTTGATATCAGCCAGAGACAAGCCCCTGCGATGAGGTGACAATGTGCCCCCTATGCACTCCCCGATACGGAGTGCACCAAAGAAGGCCAGGGAGAAGGCTGCCCTGAAGAGCCTGACCTCATAGTTGGACCAGCAAATACTGGGGAGCGCATCCCAGATCAGCTGGAGGATTTCTATGGTTACTGGCCTCCTCTTATCTGGAATGGGCGGGTGGGAGCGACGCCACCCTGCAATAAGCTTCCTTACGTGGAAAGTGTTACAGGGGTCTGGGAGCCAAAAACAGTTGCTTGAGTAGGAGATAGCGGCCTTGTGCAGGCTGATGGTTTTAAGGGCCATGCCCCTACGCTTTAGGTGAACCAGATATTTTAGAACATCAGACTCCTTAGCTGTACGCCTGCGACGTAAGCCAAACTTATCTCTGAACCCCTCGAATTGGGACCATGCTCTGGTGTAGGACCGCAGCGTTGATGGTGCAAGGGCGCTCAGAACTCCTGCTGTCACTTCTCCCGTCCAATTTCCCAGAGGTCCTCCGGAAAGGCTTCTGGGAGTTGATCGGCCTCGGGTGCTAGGTCGCGAAAGCGCTCCATCTGAAAGCGAGACAGGGCATCTGCGATGTCGTTATTGAGGCCCGGGATGAACCGCGCAGAAAAGGAGATGTTACTTTTCAGACATTCCAGCACGAAGAGACGGAGCACGCGAATTACCCTGTTGGATTTTGCGGATTGCTTCGCAATGATTCTTACCACCGCCTGGTTGTCCGACCAGAAGCACACCCTGGTGTCCTTGAGGAGGTGCCCCCAAACACGGAGAGCCACTAGGATTGGGAAGAACTCAAGGAAAGTTAAATCACGTGTAATGCCCTCCTCATGCCAAGATGTCGGCCAAGGCTGCGCGCACCAGTGACCCCTGAAGTAGACGCCGAAGCCAAAGCGACCAGAGGCGTCAGAGTGCACCTGTAGCTGTTCCTTAGGCAGCAGCCAATCTTGCCAGAAGGACACCCCATTGTAACTTTCCAGGAAGGTTAGCCATATTTTGAGGTCTTCCCTTATGGTGTGGGTGACCCTGATGTGGTGATGGGGGGCAACACCGCCAGCCGTGAGACGGGCTAGGCGTGCGCAAAAGGCGCGACCGGGCGAGATAACCCTGCATGCAAAGTTGAGGTGTCCTAAGAGTGTCTGGACCTGACGCAACGTGGTCTTTTTCTGGGCCATCATGTTGGTTATCAATTCCCTCAACGTGGCGAGTTTGGCCAGGGGCAGGCGAGAGGTTTGGCTGACAGAATCCAGTTCAATACCCAGATATGAGATGACGGTGGTTGGACCTTCGGTCTTGTCCGCTGCCAACGGGATGCCCAATTCAGCTGCCAGCTGAATGAAGCATGCCAGCGCCCTAGCGCACGCGTCTGAGCCCGCTGGCTGGACGAAAAAGTAGTCATCTAGGTAATGGGTAATGCGGTGGGACCCTGACCTGCATTTCATGGCCCATTCCACGAATGTGCTGAAGGTTTCAAATGCAGCGCATGCGATGGAACAGCCCATGGGCATAGCTTTGTCAAAGTACCATTGGTCCTGGAATTTGAAACCTAGCAACCAGAAGTCCCTGGGGTGGACTGGTAACAGACGGAAGGCCGATTCGATGTCACATTTTGCCATGAGCGCGCCCGGGCCACACTCCCTGACCAGCCTGATTGCGTGATCAAGAGATGCATATTTGACTGAGCATTGTTCTTGGGGAATGGCGTCATTTACTGACCCACCCTTTGGGTAAGAAAGGTTATGTATTAATCGAAACTCGCCTGGGGCCTTCTTAGGTACAATACCTAGTGGAGACACTATGAGGTTAGGAAATGGAGGTTCTGTGAAGGGACCTGCCACTCGCCCCAGCAAGCGTTCTTTGGTAATCTTCTTCTCGGCAATGTGTGGCATATCTCGGACAGACTTTTGGTTGGGAGGATTGGTGCATGAGGGGGTGCCTACCACTGGGATGCGGAAGCCTTCCTTAAAGCCCTCCTCAATGTATTTTGCTGCCTCTTTATTGGGGTACTGGTGTAACAAAGGCAGCATTGCTGATAGGGATATGGGTGAGGGGGCTAGGGAAAGGAGAGCACTATTTGCGGGCATTGTTTTTGCTTTGCTGAGCGCCAGAGGAGCCTGAAGAGGCTCCGGCCTCTCTTTTGTCTTGAGATGCGCCTGCGCCTGATCCGCGGGAACCTCGAAAAAGCTTCTTCCCCCGAAAACATTTCATGGTGGGGTGAGATCCACTACAGCGCTCGCATTCATGAGCAAAGCGACATTTTTCTCTGAAGCAGGAGCCGTTGTTATACTCCCAGCAAGATCTCTTGGGGGCCTTGGATTGATATTTGGACTGCTTCACATTGTCGGGCCCTTTCTTGAAGAGCGGCGACACCAACTCAGACCACACGTCATCATCTTTGATATCCCATCTAACTGTGTCGTCCACTGCCGCCCGTTCCCTGAATGCCTGGTCATAGGCGAGTGCCGCCTCCCCCCCAGACATGGCTTCAGCCTTTAGGATGATGAGTAGGTAGTTGGTCAGGTGCCAACCCCTGTCAGGGTAACTAGCGACTATAATACCCATGTAAGTGGTGTATGCAGTGAGCCAATTACGAAAGGTACGCTCAACACTCACTTTTTTATCTTTTTTCCTCTGCTCGGCGGATTTAGATTTTAGGGCTGTCGAAGCGGCAGGGGATAGCAGATCAAACAAATCCACGAACTCCCCATTAAGGATGCGTTCCCGCAACTTCTCGCGCAGGCGAATGCCTGGGGGCTGGTCGGTTCTTTTGTGGTTGGATTTCCTAATTCTACCTCTGGAGTCAATGCCCTCCTCCCCGCAAGGCGCGATAGCACCATGTTCACGCCTGTGCCTCCGGTTGCGGCGCCGCCAGACCCAGTGCGGCAGCCCTGGGGCGTCGGGGCCTGTAACCCAATAGCCTTTGATGCTCCCCCCCTGTTCACTATCAGTGGAGCTGGACCTACCTGAGGAACTAGATGATCCAGACGAGTCCCTCTTGGACTTGTGGCCCCTCCTCCTGGACTTGTGGTGCTTCCTCCCGCGATGACGCGATCTGCGCGACTCAGGGCTCTTGTCACTCTTGTACCTGTCTGAGGAGCTGGAACGGGGGGACCTACCTCTGCGCCAGGTGGATGCGGATGATGAGCGTGATCCCCCTTCCTGAGCACGGCGGTCAGCGGAGCTGTTACTGCGTCCTCGCCTGCGTCTGTGAGGTGACACAGAGCGCCCTCTGCGCGAATCCCGCCGCTCAAGACGGCGCCTCAGCCGGGCAATGGTCCTATCCCTACTGTCACCACGCGCCGAGTGCGAGAGACTGCTACTAAGGGAGGAGCGGGTAGAGGAGGAGCTCTCTGTACGTCTCGGCTTGGCGGCCGACCCCTTGCTGGCGTGGCTTGCCAAGGCTAGTGGGCTTATGGACCCAGAAGGCCCTCTAGGTGCCGCTGCCCTCTTGGGCGCGGTCTTTCTGGGCTTGGCCTGCTCCTCCCTGGTCGGACGCGCCTTCCGCTGTCCAGTCGCCTGTCTCTGGGCAGGCTTGGTGGGTGCGCCCCTTACAGTGCCCCTTCTGGTGCGGGGAGGAGAAGCAGCCTGACGCTTTGGCGGCATGGTGTGGGGCTGATAGAGTGGGGTATGCTAGGGAATCCGGAAAACAAGGGGGGGCAATGATTGGTAGGAAATGCCCGCTATCAATTTGCAAAAACACACTAGTGATAAAGGTAATGGTACAGATAATGGGAGGGGAGGACATAAGGCAAGAACTGAGTCACAGCAGGAATCGCTACTGAAGGCTGCAAAATAAAACAAGCAATAGTTTAGAAATTACTGCACAGATTTCAGTTGAGGTCCATTGGCGGTCTCCCCTCGACGATAATGAGCACGATGCCTGCTGTCCGCTGCACCTGCTGGCAAGTCATGGTGGCGATATGTAAAACCAATACGTACCTAATGAGGCTATAGGTGTGCCTGAGGACCGCCGAGGCATGACCGCTGCCACGCGGCCAGATCCAGGATGGCCGCCGCCATGTGGCCACCCCCAAGCAGGCCCTGCACGCCCCCAGCAGAGACCAGTCCTACAGTGGGTTGGCAGGGCCCCGTGATGTGGTTCCACCCCCCGCCACACAGTTTGAGGGGGGGTGGGGCAAGCAGGGACCCACACTGTCCCCCGGGGCCGACTCAGGGGGGGTAAACCCGCCGGCTGCAGAGATCCCCCCTGCTGCCCAGGGGAGGTTCAGAGTTGCCAGCGGCCTCTGCAGCCGGGGGAGGCAGGATCGGGGGGCGGCAGGAAGGCCCCCGACGCCCGGGGGAGGCTCCGGGGCCGCCCAAGGCCCGATTAGGCCTCGGAGCCTCCCGAGGCCCAGCCAGGCCTCTCTGAGGCCCAGCTAGGCCCCCGGAGCCGGGGGGAGGCCACACGGCGCGGCCTGCGCCCCCCCCCACAATCGCGGGGGCGGCAGGAAGGCCCCCGCCGCCCAGGGGAGGCTCCAGGGCCGCCCAAG
Organism: Podarcis erhardii; assembly: GCF_964252035.2. NCBI lineage: Eukaryota > Metazoa > Chordata > Lepidosauria > Squamata > Lacertidae > Podarcis > Podarcis erhardii. The sequence goes on along the minus strand of NC_138511.1, from coordinate 80,760,318 downwards.
GCCCGATTAGGCCGCGGAGCCTCCCGAGGCCCAGCCAGGCCTCTCTGAGGCCCAGCTAGGCCTCTGGAGCCGGGGGGAGGCCACACGGCGCGGCCTGCGCCCCCCGGCAATTGCGGGGGCGGCAGGAAGGCCCCCGCCGCCCAGGGGAGGCTCCGGGGCCGCCCAAGGCCCGATTAGGCCGCGGAGCCTCCCGAGGCCCAGCCAGGCCTCTCTGAGGCCCAGCTAGGCCTCTGGAGCCGGGGGAGGCCACACGGCGCGGCCTGCGCCCCCCCGGCAATCGCGGGGGCGGCAGGAAGGCCCCCGCCGCCCAGGGGAGGCTCCGGGGCTGCCCAAGGCCCGATTAGGCCTCGGAGCCTCCCAAGGCCCAGCCAGGCCTCTCTGAGGCCCAGCTAGGCCCCCGGAGCCGGGGGGAGGCCACACGGCGCGGCCTGCGCCCCCCCCACAATCGCGGGGGCGGCAGGAAGGCCCCCGCCGCCCAGGGGAGGCTCCGGGGCTGCCCAAGGCCCGATTAGGCCTCGGAGCCTCCCGAGGCCCAGCCAGGCCTCTCTGAGGCCCAGCTAGGCCCCCGGAGCTGGGGGGAGGCCACACGGCGCGGCCTGCGCCCCCCCCCACAATCGCGGGGGCGGCAGGAAGGCCCCCGCCGCCCAGGGGAGGCTCCGGGGCTGCCCAAGGCCCGATTAGGCCGCGGAGCCTCCCGAGGCCCAGCCAGGCCTCTCTGAGGCCCAGCTAGGCCCCCGGAGCTGGGGGGAGGCCACACGGCGCGGCCTGCGCCCCCCCCCCACAATCGCGGGGGCGGCAGGAAGGCCCCCGCCGCCCAGGGGAGGCTCCGGGGCTGCCCAAGGCCCGATTAGGCCGCGGAGCCTCCCGAGGCCCAGCCAGGCCTCTCTGAGGCCCAGCTAGGCCTCTGGAGCCGGGGGGAGGCCACACGGCGCGGCCTGCGCCCCCCCGGCAATCGCGGGGGCGGCAGGAAGGCCCCCGCCGCCCAGGGGAGGTTCCGGGGCCGCCCAAGGCCCGATTAGGCCGCGGAGCCCCCCCGAGGCCTAGTAAGGCCCCCAAAACGCGGCAGGCCTCCCTGCGGCCTAAAAAAGGCCGCCTGGAGGCCACAAAGGCCCTGGGGGGTGGCCGGGGACCCCTCCGCCACCACCCACTGCACCCCAGGGGCGCCAGGCCTGGCAGGGAAAGGGGAAGGGGCCGCGTGTGGCATTGCCCCCCCCCCCGCGGCCCACACGCCCCCGCAGGCATGGGGGGCAGCCAGAGGGGGCCCCATGCCATCACCCAGCACCCCAGGGCATCAGGGCCCGCCTAGGGAAAAGGATCCCCTTTTAAAAAGGGGGATCCTGGAATCCATTACCCCCCCCCCCGCTAGCCCTTGGAACCCAATCGCGGGGGGGGGGAGGCCAAAGGCCCCAGGCTTACCTTTTGGAGCAAGGAAGTCCAGCGACGTCCTTCCAGGAGAAGCTCTGGAGCCAAGTGAGGATTAACAATTAAGATCCACCCTCTATTGTGTGGGCAGGTAATCCCTCCCCTTACCTGGCCTGGTTTCCCTGGCAACACTTCCCCCAGGTGGGATTGGACAACTCGCTGGGGTAGGCGGGGACCTCCAGGTATCCCACCTGGGGGAAGGCAAAGCCTATGCTGATGGGGCCACTCCAGATCCAGGGCTGCACGCGTCCACGCAAAAGGCGCCCCCCGTTTTAAGTGGGGAGCGGTCATTTTTTCGCTCCGACCTGAACCCCTTTAACCAGCTGGTCCTTTCTTATCATGTTCAGCAAAACTTCCAGGACCGAAATGAAAAGTAGTGGGGAAATTGGGCACCCCTGGCGTGTCCCTTTTTCTATCTTAAGTTCTTCCGTGATCACATTATTCACTATAAGTTTAGCCTTTTGTTCAGAGTATATTGCGCCTATACCGTTTTCAAACCCTTGACCTACCCCCATCCCCTGGAGATTCTTCATAAAAGTCCAAGAAATGTTGTCAAAGGCTTTCTCCGCGTCTACAAATATCAAAACAGCTTTTGTATTTATATTAACTTCTAACATTTCCAAAATGTCTATTATATTCCTTACATTATCTGATAAATGTCTTCTCGGGAGAAAGCCTGCTTGATCACTATGAATCTCCCCCATCAATACTTTTTTCAATCTTTTAGCTAAAATGTCAGCAAAGATTTTGTAATCCACATTTGGTAAAGAAATTGGGCGGTAGTTCTTAAGTTGGGTCTTCTCAGTCTCTGTCTTCGGTATAAGCGTGATGTAGGCCTCTTTCCACGTTTCAGGTGCTTTTTTCCCCTCAAGAATTTCGTTGCAGACTTCCTTCAAAGGTTGTAATATCCATTCCTTTAAAGCTTTGTAATACTTGGAAGTCAGTCCATCAGGCCCCGGAGATTTGCCCAGTTGCATACTTTGGATGGCACTCTCTATTTCTTGTTCAGTTATTTTCTGGTTCAAAAGTACTTTATTCTCACTTGAAATTTCCTTCAGTCCATTTTTCTCCAAAAATTGTTCTATATCAGAATCTTTTTGTGGCCCTTGTGCATACAGTTGTTTAAAGTATCTCTGGAAGCAACTTCTAATTTCAATTGGGTTATAAATGTTCTTTCCATCCACTTCCAAATTTGTCACTGTATTTAATTTTTGTCTCTTCTTCAATTGCCAAGCCAAGAATTTACCACATTTATCAGCGGATTCAAAGGTCTTCTGTCTCATTTGTTTAATTTTCCATTCTATTTCTTGGTTCATCAATTCCATATATTGAACCTGATGTAATTTAATTTCTCTCAAAATCTCCTGAGACTTTGGTTTTGATCTTAATTTCTTTTCTCCTTCCATTATCTTTTCCAAGATCTTATCCTTTTTCACATTCTGGCTTCTCTTTTTTATTGCATTTTGTTGTATCAAGAAACCTCTCATTACGGCTTTACTTGCATCCCAGATTACTCTTTTTTCAACATTGGTCCTCAAATTAATCTCAAAGTAGTCTCTCAATGTTTTTTGGGCCTTTTTACAGAATTCTTTATCTCTGAATAGAGTGTCATTGGCAGTTTTAGGCCTTGGACAGAAACCTTTAGTCGTCATTCTAGGGGTGGGGGGAATGAAGTAGCGACTCACCCCTCCTTGCAATGGCATTTTCAGGGTTCAGGACTTGTGTGAAGGGGATCACTGGCCATACACTGGTAGGTTGTCATTGAACTTCCCAAAATTGTGTGGAGAAGTGGGGGCTGGCTATGTAAAGATGCATTTTACAATGCCCCCTCTGATCCAATTAACTCTTCTGTGCCTCAGTTCCCTGGCTGGGGGGCTGAGAGGGATACATGGCCAATGCCTAAGCCAAAGTTTCCTACATGTGAAACTGTGGATAAAGTTGTGGCCATTTTAATCATAATAAATGTTGACATGTATATTTCATTGCTCTGGGCCTGTCTCCTAGGGGAGAGGGGGGTCTCTGCCTGGACACACAATACATTTCTTCCTTAGAATAGAATCATAGAATCATAGAGTTGGAAGAGACCACAAGGGCCATCGAGTCCAACCCCCTGCCAAGCAGGAAACACCATCAGAGCACTCCTGACATATGGTTGTCAAGCCTCTGCTTAAAGACCTCCACAGAAGGAGACTCCACCACACTAATTACTAATAAGTAATTGCATTATGTTTCTAGAAGCCCCGGGCAATTTTCCAGATTGCCCTGAGAATCAGCAGCATAAAATTCAATGAAAGGGGATAGAGGTATCTGTCCTCACTTCCTCCTCATGAGGAGGATAATGGTATAATGGGTGGCAATTTGTATTATGGTCTTATAGGGTTCAGTAAGTGAACCATTTCTTTCTTTCTTTGGTTTTTGAAGTACATTTTTGTTGTGTGGAAGGAGTGACAGGCGATAGGGGATGGTGACTTGAGTAATAGATACTGGAGTGACTGGGCAGATTATGTGCATTTGTGAAACAGAATGGGATCTGTGATACTGACTGAGTAGCAGGTATTTTATTATTTGTGTAAGTGTAGGGCATAAATTCAGTGTAATCTGTAGTGAGTTGGGAGATGTCTTGGCAAAAGGGTCTCTGAAGAGAGGGAAAAGATCCCTGAATCTAAATATATCTTATTTTTATTTCTTTTGAGATTTGATTGCTTTATTGCATTGCATTGTAGTTATGTGTAAAATTGCTTTTTATTTTATTGTAGTTTCACAGTTTCATACACACACACACACACACACACACACACATTTTTAATTGGCAAACCACTTAGAGACTGTATTGTGGTATATAAAACATATATAAATGTTCTGAATACAAATAATAATAATAATAAGAAGAAGAAGAAGAAGCTGTATTTACTATTTTATATATATATATGTAGATATATATGTGTATACCCTTCAGCAATAGGTGACAGGATAGTTTACAGCATAGTAACAAAGTAAACAACATAATGTAGGGCTGCCAAATGTCTGGGTTTTCCTGGCCATATCCATGTGTTTGTGGGAGGGTGGGGGCAGGAGATGTCCCAATGTCCTCTCAAGAAATGTTGGAACATATGCCTACCAGGGCTGATCCTGGCTCACAAGTGGATGGCCTACCACCTGAAGCCTGTCTGGCTTCTCTCTCTCCATCCCAAAACACACCATCCAGGCAGGTGAAGTCCTGCAGTCCAACTGCTGGCATCTCAGTCTAGGTATTCAAGGTAATAACCCTATCTGCATTGTCTGCTTGATTAATGAAACCCTCTGGCAGCATTGTAGAACCAAGGCCTTGGAATTTTTTATGGAGATATATGGGCTGAATCCATGTATTTACTGTATGGATTGCTTTTGGCAGGGCCAGGACATAATTTAAATGGGCTAAGGTGTCCGTCCTATCATGCTTCTGGCCCAGAAGATTGTCTAAAGTTGAGAAATCTCAGATGTCATGGTGATGAGACTCGATGCTTTGAGTTTGTCCTTGTTCACAGTAAGTATCACTGCCAATAAATGTGAGGGAGATTAGAAAGACAGTTTGCCAGGGTGGGTTGGTTGCTCTCTTATTCTGTCTGCAACTTCCTGCCAGAAAAAAAGATTTCATGTTTTGTGGGGAAGGACAGGGTTCCCCCCCCCCCGAACATATTACAGTATTATGCAGTATATAGTTGAGCCTATGAAGTGATGATCCAGAATGCAACATTGAGCCTCTCTCTTGCCCCATCCCAGAATGTGGATTAAGCCACTCTTGCATAATAACAAAAAAATACACATGTGACCATGCCTCTTTCTCTTTACCAGATGACAGTTCGGTTCCTGATAAGGTTTATAGCGGCTGTGCCACTCCAACATTTTGTGAGTTGGCTAGGACATCACCGTATTATGACTACCTTTCAGGCACTATAACAGAAGCACGATGCGGTGATACTCTGCCTTCTGGAAGGAAGCTCAACAATGAAGGGTAGATAGGAGAGAAGAATGTCTCCATCATTTTGGATCCCACCACTTGCAGCATCGGTAGAGGTGGAGATTGCCTCTCTGATGGTGGCTTTGCAGAGTTTCTGGAATTCACAGGACTCCTGTGTCTTTTATCTGGCATTTGGTGGAGGCTGAATGGGATGCAGGGCATAGAGAAATGTGGGGCTTGGGAGCTATGTCTCATGATATGGTTTATGGGGTAATTCTTCCTTCCTTCATAATCAAAATAAACTGGTGTGGCAAATAAAATTGTGTTGTGTTTCTGCATTTATCAAATTAACAATATTTGGCAGTGGTGGCAGTGAAGGACACTGTCTTTAGAAGGAACAAATGGATAATTGTTAGTTAATAAAATTACTAATAACTAAGTGGATTAAGTTTATGGAACCCAGGCCAATTTGCCAGATTTCCCTGAGAATCAGCAGCATGAAATTCAATGAAAGGAAAGAAGGTTGTCTGTCCACAGTTTCCTCTGCGATACAATAATAAAATGAATAATGACTTAAGTTGTAGATGTCCTCACTTTCTCCATTAAATGCATTTGTATCTGGGGGCAGGGAGAGTGCCATTGAGATAGCATCCTTCTTCCTCCTCCTCCATCATCATCTTCTTATTTAGATGTGTTAGATGCTTGCTACCTGGTAGTCTCCAAGTAGTTGCTGTTGCTAAAATTTGTATACCACCCTATACCTGGAGGTTCAGGGTGGTTCACAGAATAAAATCAGATTATAAAACCACAAAATACACCATCAAAACAAAAACAAACTATAACTCCCCCAACACATTTTAAAGGGGCATAAGATGCCAATCAAACAAAGGCTTGGTTAAAGAGGAACGTTTTTACCTGGTGCCTAAAGGCATATAATGAAGACTGCAAGCAAGCGTCCCTTGCAAGCATTCCACAAGTGGAGAATTACTGCAGAAAATGCCTTTTTTGTATTGCCAGGCTCCAGACCTCTTGGGGATGAGACACATGAAGAAGGGCCTTAGAAGATGATATCACGATCTGGGTGGGTTCATATGGAAAGAGGTGATCCTTGAGGTATTGCGGTCCTGAGCTGTTTAAAGCTTTAGAGGTCAAAACCATCACTTTGAATTGAGCCCAGAAACTAATTGGTAGCCAGTGAAGTCAGACCAGGATCAGTGTTGGGGTAATGATGCACCCCTACACTACCTTGTTTATTACCCAGGTGAGGAACAACCACCTTTTGAATAAACCACAGAACCAAGGAAACAATTTTCAAGTCCAGCATCTATATTTAAGGACCCAGCATTTATTATAGCTATTGCAACAGAACAGAGCTCACTCAACTCAATGTGAGAAGGTCTGCCCCAAGGCACTTCAGAACAAAAGCTTATATAGTAGTTCAAACAGAGCAAACAAAGAGTCATAAAACATCTTTGCATACATCAGGGAAGGTTACAGGTCTATAGATAAAACACATTTATGGCTCCATACTGGTATCTTCACTCCTCCAATCACCTTGGAGTGGCCCCGATGTGCCCAGACCATTTGACCATTTTAGGTCTTGGATGTCTGGCGTTATCGGTGCGATAAGATGGCACCCAGTACGCTTCTGCTGCGCCGATGGACGTCGGTGCCGATCGAAAACTTGAGCTCCCTCAGCTCTCTCCCTTAGCTCTCTTAGTCCTTAGCAGAGTTCAGCAGCGGGAGGAAGCGTTGCCTTGTGTGTGGATAATAAATCAGACAGAATGCAGGCATCTTGCTTATCTCCAACAGTCTTTTTAATGAGAAAAACATCATAACTCTTCCCGGCGAGAGAGCGGACATCCTCTTGCCTCTCAGCCAAAACCGAAAGAGAACTCACACACAAAGGAAGATTCTCGTATGTGAACATAACCACGCCTCAGAATGTGAGACGTCACACAGAACTGTTTAACCCTGTAAGTTCTGATTCTCCTCACATTACCTTGGCAACCTTGCCTTCAGTGAGGGAAGAGCATCATAAAATCCTCTTCCTGGGTCTCAGATAGCTTGAAAGATAGCTGATTTATACTCTTGTGCTAAAACATCCTGCCATTTGTACCACTTTCAGGGTTAGATAAGGAGACATGAAATGCAGCGTAGGAGGAGGGAGAGACTCACAAATGCAGAACACATGAAAATCAAGCCTAATACATTCTTTCTTTCATGTATTTTTTATTAAAGTCTCTTTTTTCAAGTTACATTTTCTACAGATCAGTTTCATTTGTTGAGATGCAATTGAAGTGAAACATTGAAACATTATTAAAATAATAGGCATATACACCTTGGGTCTCTAATTCTTATATCAGTGTAATGTGCTCAAACCATCTTGCTCAGGTGACAACCTGGCTGCTGAAACTAGCTGAAGATTCTGAACCGTCTTCAGAGGCAGCCCCACATATACTGCATTGTAGCAATCTAACCTTGAGGTTACAAGAGTGTAGATGACAGTAGTAAGGCTATCCTTGTCCAGATAGGGGTGTAGCTGGGCCACAACCCAATGCTGATGGAAAGCACTCTGTGCTGCTGAGGCCAGCTGAGCCTCAAGTGACAGCAAAGGAACCAGGAGTACCCCAAGCTATGAAGCTGCTCCTTCAAAGGAAGTGTAACCCCATCAAGAGCAGGCAATCTCCCACCCTTCCGGTCTAGGCCACAGTGCCTCATTCCTACCTGGATTCTTACTTGGCTTCAGTTTTTTTTGGCTCTGATTCAGTCCATTATTGAGGCAAGGCACCAGTCCAGCACTTCCACTGCCTCACCTGCAGAAGCAAAGGAGAAATAGAGTTGAGTGTCACCAGCATATTGTTGCAATGCTCCAAATCTCCAGATAACCCCACCTAGTGGTTTCAGGTAGATATTGAAAAGCATAAGGGATAGGATTATGCACTGCAGAACCCCACGTTGAAGGCTCCATGGGTCTGAAAAACACTCTCCAAGCAATACCCTCTGGAAATGACCATCCAAGTAGGACTGGAACAACCGCAAAACATTGGACAGCCGGCAGGGGAATGAACAGGGACATGTTTCCCTTGTTTCCAGAGGTCATCATACAAGGCAACCAAAGCAGTTTCTGTGCCAAAACCAGGCCTAAATCCTGATTGAAATGTACAGTGGTACCTCAGGTTACATACGCTTCAGGTTCCAGACTCTGCCAACCCAGAAATAGTGCTTCAGGTTAAGAACTTTGCTTCAGGATGAGAACAGAAATCGGGCTCCGGCGGCACGGCAGCAGCGGGAGGCCCCATTAGCTAAAGTGGTGCTTCAGGTTAAGAACAGTTTCAGGTTCAGTACGGACCTCCGGAACGAATTAAGTACTTAACCTGAGGTACCACTGTATCTAGAAAAACAGTTTATTCCAAAAGCGCCTGGATCTGGAGCAAGTGATTTGCATTTCACAACCATTACTATAAAAAGAGTATAGCATTAAAAGCAAAACAACTCCCATAAGAGCACCAGTAGCAAAATTGTCATCTGCAGCAAAAGGTCTGGGCAAAAGATAAGTCTTTCCTGTTGCTGGAAAAAAAAAAGGTTAATGAAGGTGCTTGACAGACCTTGCTTGGGAAAGCATCTCCTCTCATTTCTTCCTTCCTTTGCCTTTCCCTCTTTTGTTTTGTTGTTTTCCTTCCTTCCTTCCTTTTAATTTTGTTTGTTCTAGATATCATTTTATTGTATTTTGAAAACTTTATTAAAAATTCCGGAGGGAAATAATGTAAGTGGACCTCGCTGGAGAGAGCATCCCACAGACAGGGAACCACAGTTGTGCCATGGAGACGCTTCCCATAGAAATCTGTTTGGACACTGTGAGAAGATAATAACTGTCTCAAACATATGACATTACAGAGTTCTACAGACCTTGTGAGCATTATTTAGCGTTTTGGATGCTTTCATCCTGCATGACCCACTATTGCAAGTGGATCCTGAGTTGAGGAAAGCTGCTCCTATTTTGTTTGTTGGATTATATCCAACAAAGGTTGAGCTCATGGTCATATTTCTAGTCGTGAATGTAGATGTCGTTACTCATGGAATGAGCAACTTTGTGGTGCCACTGAATGTTTCTTCATCTCTCCTCACAGAAGTGGCAAATCTAATATGTTCCAACGATTACTTGAGTTTTTGCGAAATTGACAACGGCTTTTGCTTTCAACATTATGTCATGGGCTTTTTAAGTGAGTATGTCTTTTCTGTTTCATTAAAATTGGGTGTGTAGGTCCACCATTTGGTCCCTGGAGTATCTAGGGATGACCTTTCATGCATTCAGGTGAGTCATTAAATGCTGGACAACCAAAGAACTGGAGATGAATTGAGGTGAGTGTACACATGAACCAGACCTGTGATTCTCCCCAGAAGACCCTGTAGAGTCTGTTGACATATAATGGTCTTGCTTTCTTCAAGGGATTTGACTACATTTGAGTACATCTGGAAGATTTCTCTTTCTGGGGCCCACGAAATTCTGCCAGGAAACATGCTGTGAAGAAAGAGCCTGAGCTGCACATCAATTCTGAGTCAAGCCTCTTCTTATCAAAAAGGATACTTAAAGGGCCTATTTGAGGGACCAGAGAAACTTGACTGGAAATAGCCAAGGCTTCTCTGTTCCCATAAGAGAGGAGTGGCTCTTTAAAAAACTGAGCTGCTTCTTGCAGTTTGTTCCCCTTCCAACAGCAGGGGATCCAGCTGCCTTTCCAGCACTGTGGTTCCAAAATGGAATCTTCTAAAAATTGATGATTCTTTGTGAGTAAACCTGAACAACAAGTGATGTGCTTTGGTTAAGATTAGTTTAGTTTAGAGACTTTCTTCATTTTTCCCTTTTACCTTAATTCCTAGTAGGTTTCTTAAATTGACTGCTGAAGTGTACATGTCTTCCAATTTCGGGGTTTTAGAATCCACACATGCGTAGAACCTATTGTGAGTTTAGGATAAGAGATGTAGGTGACCAGCACACTCTTCTGAGTCCTTGGAGACTCAGAAAGAGTATGGGGTGCCACTAAACTTTGAGACAAACCACAAAGATGCAGGGCAATCAGAGGAGTGTTGTGGTACTGGCTCCAAACCTTTGAAAAAGTGATTGCTTCAGTGTACTCCAAGTTTTCTCCCAACTTGGACTGCAGGAGTAAGTGAGAGCGTGGTGACAGTAACTACTGGAGATTAAGGATCTACTGGCTGTGCTGCAGGGCTGTTGTGTTGCTGTTGGCCAAAACAAAACGTATTAGAGCCTTTCTTGGGAACCCCTCCACTGCCACACATACCACGACAACACACCTTGTTATTTGCTTGCATACAACATAGTGCTGTAACACACCTCTGTATTTTCTTTTTGCATGTGTGCAGTTTTGTTGTTTTGAGTCACATTCCATAACATTTAGAGAGTGCCAAGAAAGTGACATAACTGGGAGTGCGCTAGCACTAATCTATGCAAATAGTAATGCATTTAATTCAAGCCTCACATATATTCTTCATTGAAATGCAAGATGGTTTATACATTACATTGTTTCGGTGATATAATACCTGCTCACAAGAAGACAGGAAGCGGAAGCTACCTTCTGCAGACTCAAACCCTTGGCCCATCTTTATATTGTCTAAACCAATTGGCATGAGGTGTCTACTGTCTATTGGTAATTTTCCCCATCCATACCTGGAAATGTTAGTCATTGAATCTGGGACCTTAGTTAGGGCCCTTCCTCTGTAACATAATAGAGTGTGTAATATCTCAGCTATGGACTTTAGACAGGGCAGCCAATTACTGTTAACATGCTTTCTGTGAATATTATCTGTCCTTTGCCTCACACCTCCCTCAACTGATTTTCCCAACTGCCCTGTATGTTAATTCCTCACTGACAGTTAACTACCAACTGATAAGAAACATGAGCCTATCGGGGTCTGCTGTTTCCTTGACTAACCAGAATTAAATGATCTGAACCCAGCCCTTTGAAGCAAGATTCATCTTCTCACTATCTGCAAAGCAGCTGCTGCCAAGTAGGCAGTGATGTAGCGTGGGAGGGGCATTGCCCTGGGCACATTTTTTCAAGTGGGTGCCACCATGTACTGCCACTATAGCTCCCTCATTGAGGGAACCCACAACCGGGCTGGCCTTTGGGGCTGGAGTGTGGGTGGCAGCAGCAACCGGTCCATTCCTGGATCAGGCGTGACTTGGGAGCAGAAGCGTTGGAGAGGTGGTGATACTGCAGCCAAGGGAGTAACGAAATCCATCTGCCACTATGCCTTGCATGGCTGTTAGAGCTCATTTCTTGCTCAGTACATGGGGCTACTTGGGTGCTGTGTTGGGCTCCTTCATCTTCTGTGTCCCTCTCCCAGTCTGCCCTGCCCTCCGGTGCTCACAGATACACACGCTGGGTACCATGGGCTCATGCAATGCCGCAGCAAGTAGGTCTGCAATATTATAATACCATACTTCCTCAAACCCTGACAGGCACACTCTGACATTTCACACAAATTTCTCTTTTTTTAAAAAAAAAAAGCCAACATGAACAAACATATATACATTTCCTCTTCGAAGGTTACATGCATCAACCACTGGATCCTCCTGGAAAAGCTATCTGAGCTGTGGGTGGGTGGTAGTGCTTTGAAATCATTCTGGTTGTCTTCAGTGGGTGATTTTCAACTCTATAGAGACTTGTACCTGAGGGACAGGCCATAATGATAAACAGGAATGTAAAGTTGCTGGAGCATCATGAGTTAAGTGAATTAACCAACCTGATATAGTTATAGTTTGCAAATTGAGGCAAAGAGGCAGTAGGGATGTTGAGTTTGGGAGCTCTGCGGTCTCCAATTCCCACCCCCCCCAAGACATTTGCTTGTTGCAGCAGTTATCAACTGATGTGCTAAATGCTGTGTGATTTTTAATTGTACTTTTCTTATTGCCTTTAATTCTTTCATTGTATTTTATTTTCTCCTACAAACTTGGCCTGTGAAGTGAACATTCACCACCTCCATACTAGCCTTCTCTTTTTCCAGGGTTGCCAGTTTTTCTTACCATCTTATTTATTTATTAAATTTCTATACCACCCTTCATCCGAGGATCGCAGGGCGGTTTACAGTATAAAAACACAAAAATGCATAGCATAGTAATATATTCTTCTTCTGCCTCTTAATGGCAATATTTAATGAAGGAATGTGAGGAGAGGATTTGAACTACGAAAGATTGTCAGAGAAGTTGAGGGAGGTCCAAACAAGGCGAAATATGTGATATATAAATGGATTGGTTTATTGTTTTTTATGGAAAAATTTCAATAAAAATTTATTAAAAAAAATAATATATATAGTATATGGCATATTCTTCAGTGGGCCTCTGAAACAACTAACTGATTATTAGGTAGAGATGAATGGTAGATTAGCCTGTTTCGAGCCCTTAGCAAAACCAAGTCTGCCTTGACCCATTTATGTGCAATTTTTAAAGGAAATATCCTAGAATATTTACATGGTTTTGGAGAAGAAAATATGTTGTACTCATTGGTTGATTCTTAATGAAATGACTTGAATCACTAGCTTGCAAATCCAGTGCTTGACATATTTTATTTTCTTCAGTCACCCATTTGACAATTTTTTTAAAAAAAAAAAAACAGCATCTAGATTTCAGTAAGGAGAGATGTGATTAGAATTTTTGCAGATTTAGTCTTTCCAATTCTTGCTCACAGATGGGTCTTCAGTAGATTCCGATTTTAAAATGGAATGTGCTACAAATTGTCCCTCAATGAATTACAGCTTCTCTACATTACAAGATTAAGAATAGCATCTACTGCTGCCAAACTCACTTCTGCAACGAAAGACAGATTGACTGTAAGTAGCTGCATTCTTTTAGATTTATATATCTCTATCAATCCCTGAGCATGAATAGCATTGAGGTTTCACGTTTTCTCATTGGTTGTTCATAGACAAATGATACTGTTCCAGTGCAATAGCCATCTTCCTAGTTTACATGGGAGATGATTAGAATCAGCATCACCATCTGTGTCTCAAGGGGGAAGCAAGCGTCCTGTCTGAAGCATTTATTGACAAAGAGCTTCAAATGACCCCTGGGTGATTCTTCATTTATTGGGGGATTGGGGAGCAATAGAGAGAGGAATAACCACTAAAACATCTGACAGTGGGTGCCATTTGCGGACCAGCGCACAGCACTCCCGATCTCCCTAGAGAGAAGCCAGTCGGCCTGAGCTGGCCTGCCTTCCAAGAGTCGCAGACCATTGGGGTTCCTGCCAAACCCCTATTTAAACCAGCCAATCTGTGGTGTCACTTAGGGCCAGGCCAAGTGAGCGGACCGCGAGTGAGAAAATTTCATTCCGGTCTGCTCTGGGGTTTTATAAGTGGGGCGGAGCCAGCGTGGGATGCACAGTCAGTTCCAGAGCTTCACCCACCCAACCCTCTCTTAGATCTCTTCCTTTTGTGGCAGTTTAACCATTTTCCTTCCAGGTTTGTGGGTGTTGCTACCGTCTTATGATGGTTGCTGTTGAAGAGCCAGGAAGGAATTATCCCTGCTCCGCAGGTTTCACCTTCCGCATAGGAATTGTCACAACATTGGCAGTTTTAGGCCTTGGACAGAAACCTTTAGTTGTCATTCTAGGGGTGGGGGGACTGAAGTAGTGACTCACCCCTCCTTGCAATGGCATTTTCAGGGTTCAGGACTTGTGTGAAGGGGATCACTGGCCATACACTGGTAGGTTGTTGGTGAACTTCCCAAAATTGTGTGGAGAAGGGGGGCTGGCTATGTAAAGATGCATTTTACAATGCCCCCTCTGATCCAATTAACTCTTCTGTGCCTCAGTTCTCTGGCTGGGGGGCTGAGAGGGATACATGGCCAATGCCTAAGCCAAAGTTTCCTACATGTGCGAGACTGGCTACATTATGCTCAGATTAAAGAAGTTTTTAAACTTGATAAACAGTTAGGATTCCAGGTGGAAAAATCGAAGTTAGAAACGGAATTGTTAGAGCCTAAGACTAAAGTACTTTCAAAAATGTATAACTTGCTGCTGAAGTGGAATACACAAGATGAAACGGTTAAATCGGCTATGATAAAGTGGGCACAGGACATTGGATATAACATTATGTTTGAAGACTGGGAGAGGTTGTGGCTACTGGGCTGAAGTTTACTGCATGTAATGCTTTGAAAGAAAATGCTATGAAAATGATATATAGATGGTATTTGACCCCAGTCAAACTTGCAAAAATATACCACTTGTCTGATAACAAATGTTGGAAGTGTAAGGAAAATGAAGGAACATTCTTTCACCTCTGGTGGACTTGCCCTAGAGTGAAGGCTTTCTGGGAAATGATATAAAATGAGTTGAAAAAGGTATTTAAGTATACCTTCCCTAAGAAACCAGAGGCCTTTCTTTTGGGTATTGTCGGCCAGAATGTGTTAAAGAAGGACCGAACATTTTTTATGTATGCAACAACAGCAGCACGGATACTTGTCGCCAGGCATTGGAAAACACAAGATCTACCCACACTGGAAGAGTGGCAGATGCAACTGATAGACTACATGGAACTGGCTGAGATGACCGGCAGAATCCGAGACCTGGGAGAGGAGACGGTGGAAGAAGATTGGAAGAAATTTAAGATTTATTTACAAAAATATTGTAAATTGTATGAATGTTAAGAAGGATGCTAGAGTATAAACAACTTGGCACCATTGAGTTCAAGGAAGTGAATTATGAAGATAAGATAAATTTAAGAAATGATAAAAATTTTGGAATATGTTGGTTATATCTAAATTTTTTAAGATTTGAATAAAATGATAGTCAAAATTAGAGATATAACATTGGAAAATTAGATATGAAGACTAAAAATAAGGGGATAAATTTGCTGAATAAAATTATAACCAGGAACGCAGGAGCGGGAGATGCGAGGGAGTCCAAAGAAGTGAAAAGATCTATGTTAAGAGATGTGATATTGTATTGTTTTATTGGCATTGTGATTCAAACAAAAAATTGTTAATAAAAAATATTTTTTTAAAAAAACAAAGTTTCCTACATGTGAAACTGTGGATAAAGTTGTGGCCATTTTAATCATAATAAATGTTGACATGTATATTTCATTGCTCTGGGCCTGTCTCCTAGGGGAGAGGGGGGTCTCTGCATGGACACACAATACATTTCTTCCTTAGAATAGAATCATAGAATCATAGAGTTGGAAGAGACCACAAGGGCCATCGAGTCCAACCCCCTGCCAAGCAGGAAACACCATCAGAGCACTCCTGACATATGGTTGTCAAGCCTCTGCTTAAAGACCTCCAAAGAAGGAGACTCCACCACACTAATTACTAATAAGTAATTGCATTATGTTTCTAGAAGCCCCGGGCAATTTTCCAGATTGCCCTGAGAATCAGCAGCATAAAATTCAATGAAAGGGGATAGAGGTATCTGTCCTCACTTCCTCCTCATGAGGAGGATAATGGTATAATGTTGTTATCTAAACAAAAAAATTTCCTTCCAGTAGCACCTTAAAGACCAACTAAGTCAGTTCTTGGTATGAGCTTTCGTGTGCATGCACACTTCTTCAGATACGAGATAGGTATCTGAAGAAGTGTGCATGCACACGAAAGCTCATACCAAGAACTGACTTAGTTGGTCTTTAAGGTGCTACTGGAAGGAAATTTTTTTGTTTTGACTATGGCAGACCAACACGGCTACCTATCTGTAACTGTTGTTATCTAATTGACTCTTGAAGCTTCGATACTTCTCTTTGTTTCTTTTAAAAATGAGAAACATTGGGACTCCCAGCTGCTGGGAATCATGATGGAGGGGGCAGGGAGAGTGCCATTCTGATAGTGTCCCTCCTCCATCACCCATGTGGCCAAAAACTAAATTAGTAAACATCATCTAGATTTCAGAAAGGAGAGAACCGATGAGAATTTTTGCAGATGTAGTTATTTAATTCTTCTCTATCACAGATGGGTCTAAAATACATGGCAAGGATGACATGGGATATGCTACAAATTGTCCCTCAACGAATTACAGTTTCACTGAATCACAAGTTTTCTTGTGATAGTGATTGTGATAGTGTCCCTCCTCCATCACCATCCTCTTCTTCTTCATCACCATCTTCTTCTTATTTAGACATGTTAGTTGCTTGGTATCTGAAGTCTCTAAGTAATTGTTGTTGTTAAAATTTATATACCACCCTATATCCAGAGGTCTCAGGGCGGTTCACAGAATATAAAACCACAAAATACACAAACAAAGCAAAAACAACCCAATAGCTCCCCCAACACATTTTAAAAGGGCATAGGATGCCAATCAAACAAAGGCTTGGTTAAAGAGGAACGTTTTTACCTGGTGCATAAAGGTGTATAATGAAGACCGCAGGCAAGCATTCTACTACTACTACTACTACTAATAACAATAATAATAAAATTTATTTATATCCCACCCTCCCCAGCTGAAGCCAGGCTCAGGGTGGCTAACAACAATAAAATAGTACAACATTCTAAAATGATTCTAAAATCATTTCATTATAAAATGGAGAACTACTACAGAAAAGGCCCGTTTCTGTGTTTCCAGCCTCTGGACCTCTTGAGGATGAGACACGTGAAGAAGGGCCTCAAAAGATGATCTCAGGATCTGGGTGGGTTCATATGGAAAGTTGCAGTCCTTGAGATATTGCGGTCCTGAGCTGTTTAAGGCTTTATAGGTCAAAACCACCACTTTGATTTGGGCCTGGAAACTAATTGGTAGCCATTGCATTCAGACTAGGATTGGTGTTGTAGTAAGAATTCACCTCTACACCACCTTGTTCGTTACCCAGGTGAGGAACAACCAACTTTTGAATAGACCACAGAACCAAGGTAACAATTTTCAAGTCTAGCATCCAGATTTAAGGACCCAGCATTTATTATAGCTATAGCAACAGGACAGAGCTCACTCAACTCAAGGTGCCAGTTGAGAAGGTGTGCCCCGAGGCACCTCAGAACAAAAGCTTATATAGTAGTTCTCAAACAGCCAACAAAGAGTCATAAAACATCTTCGCGTACATCAGGAAAGGTTAGATGTCTGGAGAAATAACACATTTATGGCTCCATACTGATATCTTCACCCCTCCAGTGACCTTGGAGTGGCTCCGATGTGCCCAGACCATTTGACCATTTTAGGTTTTGGATGTCCAGCATTACCCTGGCAACCTAGCATTCAGTGAGGGAAGAGCATCATAAAATCCTCTTCCTGGGTCTCAGAAAACTTCTAAGATAGCTGATATATAGTCTTGTGCTAAAACAGGCTGCCATTTGTACCTTTCAGGTTTAGATAAGGAGACATGGAATGCAATGTAGGAGGGAGAGACTCACAAATGCAGAACACACAAAAATCAAGCCTAATACATTCTTTTTTTCATGTATTTTTTATTAAAGATTTCTTGGTTTACAAAATTATGTACAATGTCTTTTTTCAAGTTACAGTTTCTACAGATCAGTTTCATTTGTTGAGACATTAGTGTTACATTAGGAAGAAAAGGGGGGGGGAGGTTGTTGGGATTTTTATATCTAACCAGCTGCGAAGAGCAGCTACATTGCTGACATCATGTGATGTCTCTGAGCGTGAGAAAGGAAGTCTCTGCTAGTTCTCCTGTAACGGCAGAGTTACTTTCGCTTCTGAGTCAAAGTGTGAGTCAAGTCATTGACTCTTGTGTTTGCTGCTCTGGAGAGCAGGCATGCTTATAAGAGCTGCGTGTACAGTCTTAATAAAGTAGTGAGTAGACTACGGACTGCCTCTTTCTTCTGTGATGGGATGCCAGAAGATTAGAGTGCTCCTCTCAGGATGGAGGGGTCGCTTATTACTGGTCTCTCTGGACTGAAGACAGCTTTCTAACAAGCTGTCATTCAGCTTCCATCTAAAAGTGGTATTTGGTTGGCCTTTCATAATAGTAAATATTAGATTATGATCTGATAAAGTTCTCAGTTGCATTTCAGTGTTCTTAAAACTGATACTGTGGACTTTGATACCCATAATATGTCTATTCTTCCGAGGCTCTTTCCTGGAGGAAGCTGGACCAAGAGGAGGCAGGTGATATGAGTGTCTTAATCATTCTAGAAAGCTGAAGAGTCAGGAACAGTAGTGGGCCAAACAGGGAAGCATGAAGAGGCTTAGTTGGAGGAAAGTATAGGCCACGATAGAACCTCAAAGCCAAAGTGAGAGCATTTGGGTCAAAATTAAGGGAGAGAAGAATAACAGTGACCTCATTGTGGGAGTTTACTATATATATATATATTTAAAATGATATTTATTAGAGTTTCAAATAATACACAAAAGCAAAAAACGACAAAACAATTTTCCAGAAAAGATAAAATAAAGAAAGAAAAAGCAGAATTAAAAGACATTCAACATTTACAGTCCTTATTTTCAATAACTTTTTTCCGCAACTTCCCCTCGCCTCCCCTTCTTGTATTCCATGTCCAAATATTTGTTCAACAAGTTCTTATCCCTAATTTTTAACCTTAATTTATTATTATATTTAATTCAATTTATATATCAAATTTTAACTTATATACATCAATCGTTATATTTAAAGACTTTTTCTAAGATCGACCCAATTTCCCTTCCACGAATTCCCCATTTTTATACTAATCACAAAGCAAAAAATGAAAAAAATAGAAAGAATCAGAATATATTTGTACACCCTTTGGATTCCCAAACCCCACCTTCCCTTTCCCGGTTTCGATCCCCGAACCATTGTCCATTAGTCCATCTGCTATCAGCCTGGAGACCTCACGTCTGAGGCTCTTAAATCTCTCTCAGTTCCTCTCTGCCGGTTTTTTTGATAGTCCTTTGTATTAAACACCAAATCTTGGAGGGGCTCTGTCCCGATAATGTCCATGTTCCTTCCAGCCAGACCTCCATATTTAAAGGTGGAGCTCAAATCTTGTTTCTTAATCCTTTTAAGTCCAAATGTCCCAAAAGCTCCAACTTCCACCTTAATCAGATTTATAGTCCATAGATCTTCAGATCTCCACAGAAGGAGATCTTTCCATTCCTCATTCTTCAATTCAAACCAAATTTTCATCATCCAGTCCTTATTTTCTTTTATATCCATCTTGACAGGCCTCCGGCTCTCCTTTGCCTTCTGCAGCATTACAGCCCCTCCTTCCTGCTCCTCCTGTTCAGCATATATCTCTTTCTCCACTTCCTCAAATTTCTCAAATTTCTTTTCTTGTTCAGCTGCCTGGACTTTGTACATCAAGTTCTTATCCAACTCAGAAGATTTGTTTACTGTTGACTTCAAAGTTGTGACACTTGTAGACAAAACATGACTTTGCTCTTGCAACTTTCCCAAGAGAAAAAAAACCTTGTCCAGATCAGCTAGTATTTTTCGACCTATATCCATTCTTGTAATGTCCCTGAACCCCCTCTAGAGGGATTCTGGTTATTCAGTATTCCTTCCACTTCCAGCCCAAAAGTCAAGTTAACTTGTTTCAGTTCTTCTTTATTTTCAACAATTTATAACTATATTTTAACTAATGTAACCAGCAAGAACATCAGAAACAAAGTTCTCTATTTTTTCCAACTTTGACAGCTAATTTGACAGCTGTCAAAATCTTCTATGTCTCCTCAACAGGCTCCTCTCGCGGATCACTCCCGGGTCCCGGGGGGGTGGCACTTTAGCTCTTAAAGTTAGCTCTTGTCCTCCAGCACAATTACTTATACTATCAATCCGTGCAATTAATAGCTTTATCCAATAAAAAAGAGATGTTCTCTCGACCTTAGTTATTTAGTCTTTGCTACAAATTGTTTACAAGGCGGGGAGACGGACTTCCTCTTTGCGCCTTCCCCGATCGTGCCGAATTCAGACAAAAAAAAATCTTTCTTTTATAAATCCAATTTCCATATTACTCAGGGGCTTTTACTTTGGGTCCAAATGTTCAAAGGAAGAAGTCAGCACTCTCCGACCATGGCATGCGGCTTCCCTCAGTAGGAGTAGCATTCGACTCTCAGCACCGCGCCTCTCCCCGTCCCCCGTTCCGAAGCCTTTAAAAAGGCTACTTCTCCGGTCGGGGAGGGCGCAGATGGTGCCCGCCGAGTCACCAGGTCCACAGGCTTCAGCGCCTGTGGTTTCTGAGGGTCCCCGCATCGCCGCCGCGGCAGGACCCGTCTCCTACTGAGCCGATTCCCTCCGGAGCTCGGAGGGAATCCGCCATTAGGCGATGGCGCTAACCCGGAAGTCCATTGTGGGAGTTTACTATAGATCCCCAAGCCAAATGGAGGACATAGATGATGCCTTCCTGAACAGATGGCCAAGCATGCAAAAGGAAGGGAGATAGTAGTAATGGGGGACTTCAATTACCCGGATATTTGTTGGATGTCAAACTCAGCCAAGAGCATAAGGTCAAACAGATTCCTCACTGGCCTTGCAGACAACTTCGTTGTCCAGAAAGTGGGAGAAGCAACAAGAGGAACAGCCATTTTAGATCTGGTCCTAACCAATGTTGATGACCTGGTTAGTGGGGTAGAAGTGGAAGGATCATTAGGCGCGAGTGATCATGCTCTTCTGAAGTTTACTATACAGCGGAAAGGAGCAGCCAAGCATACTAGGACTCAATTTCTTGACTTTAAGAAAGCCGACCTCATAAAACTTAGGGAAGTGCTGGGTGAGATCCCATGGACAGTAATACTAAAAGGAAAGGGAGTTCATGATGGCTGGAAGTTTGTTAAGAGGGAGATAGTAAAAGCACAACTTCAGGCAATACCAATGAGACGGAAACATGGAAGGTGCCCAAAGAAGCCAGGGTGGCTATCTAAAGAACTTTTAACTGAGTTAAGATTAAAAAAGGATGTGTACAAAAAATGGAAAAGGGGGGAAACCACCAAAGAGGAATTCAAACAAATAGCCAGCACGTGTAGACACAAAGTCAGAAAAGCTAAAGCACAGAATGAACTCAGGCTTGCTAGAGAGGTTAAAAGCAACAAAAAAGGCTTTTATGGGTATGTTCGTAGCAAAAGGAAGAACAAAGAAACCGTGGGGTCACTCAGAGGAGAAGATGGTGAAATGCAAACAGGGGACACAGAAAGGGCTGAACTCCTCAATGCTTTCTTTGCCTCAGTCTTCTCCGATAAAGAAAACAATGCCCAACCTGAAGAATTTGGAGCAAATGATTCAGCAGAGGAAACACAGCCCAGAATAACTAAGGAGATAGTACAAGAATACTTGGCTAGTTTAGATGTATTCAAGTCTCCAGGGCCAGATGAACTGCATCCAAGAGTATTAAAAGAACTGGCAGATGTGATCTCAGAACCACTGGCAGTCATCTTTGAGAATTCCTGGAGAACAGGCGAAGTCCCGGCAGACTGGAGGAGGGCAAATGTTGTCCCTATTTTCAAAAAGGGGAAAAGAGAGGACCCAAATAATTACCGCCCAGTCAGTCTGACATCAATACCAGGGAAGATTCTGGAGCAGATCATTAAGCAAACAGTCTGTGAGCACCTAGAAAGGAATGCTGTGATCACCAATAGTCAGCATGGATTTCTGAAAAATAAGTCATGTCAGACAAACCTGATCTTGTTTTTTGACAGAATTACAAGCCTGGTAGATGAAGGGAATGCAGTGGATGTAGCCTACCTTGATTTCAGCAAGGCATTTGACAAGATGCCCCATGATATTCTTGTAAAGAAGCTGGTAAAATGCGGACTTGACTATGCTACCACTCAGTGGATTTGTATTTTTTTTTTTTTTAAATATTTTTATTAGTTTTACAGAATAAGAAAAGAACAAAAAATAAAATACAAAAGTTTCATAAATCATATTTCTTTTACAGAATCTTTTGGACTTCCCCACATCTTCCCGAATCTGCATTATTTATAATACCAACTTCAGCATTTTGTTATCTTATTTCATCACTTATTGTATCTTTCATTTTGTCGTATTACCCATTTCAGTATATTTGTAACCCAATGTTCATAATACGGAGTCTTCAGCTATTTATTATCTTATTTCATTACTTATTGTATCTTTCAATTCATCATTGTATCTTTCAATTCATTACTTATTGTATCTTTCAATTTCATGTTACCAGAGTCAAAGTTATTGTAACCATGATCTTGTATATTGTGATTAAAACATAATGCAATAAAAATTTTTCTTAATTTCACCTCTCACTTCTTGTGCCTTAGTTTTCATTTCACCTGATTACCATTGCTGGGGCTAATATTTCCTAAAAAGTGCATTTTCTTAACATTCATACAGCTTATAATATTTTTGCAAATAGTCCTTAAATTTTTTCCAGTCCTCTTCCATTTTTTCTTCTCCCAAGTCTCGGATTCTGCCAGTCATTTCCGCCAGTTCCATATAATCCATCAACTGCGTCTGCCATTCCTCCAGTGTGGGTAAATCTTGTGTCTTCCAACACTTTGCGATGAGAATTCTTGCTGCTGTTGTAGCATACATAAAAAAAGTTCTATCCTTCTTTAACACATTCTGGTCTACAATGCCCAGAAGGAAGGCCTCCGGTTTCTTAGGCAAGGTATATCTAAATACCTTTTTTAACTCATTATAGATCATTTCCCAAAAGGCCTTCACTTTCGGACATGTCCACCAGAGATGAAAGAACGTCCCTTCCGCCTCTTTACACTTCCAGCATTTATTATCAGACAGGTGATATATCTTAGCAAGCTTGACTGGGGTCATGTACCACCGGTATATCATTTTCATAATATTTTCTTTCAGGGCACTACATGCCGTGAATTTCAATCCGGTGGTCCATAGCCTTTCCCAGTCCTCAAACATTATGTTATGTCCAATATCCTGTGCCCACTTTATCATGGCGGATTTGACTGTCTCATCCTGAGTATTCCATTTAAGCAGCAAGTTATACATTCTTGAAAGTAATTTGTCTTTAGGTTCTAACAATTCTGTCTCTAATTTCGATTTATCCACCTGAAACCCAACCTTTTTATCAGTTTTAAAAATTTCCCGAATTTGAGCATAATGCAACCAGTCTCGCACCTTGCTTTTTACATTTTCAAAACTCTGCAGCTTCCAATTGTCACCATCTTTTTCAATTAATTCCCAATATTTTGGCCAGTAGGCCTCCATGTTAAGTCTCTTACGTGCCTTGGCCCCACTCAGTGGATTTGTAACTGGCTGACTGACCGAGCCCAAAGGGTGCTCATCAATGGTTCCTCTTCATCCTGGAGAAGAGTGACTAGTGGGGTGCCACAGGGTTCTGTCTTGGGCCCGGTCTTATTCAACATCTTTATCAACGACTTGGATGATGGACTCAAGGGCATCCTGATCAAATTTGCAGATGACACCAAACGGGGAGGGGTGGCTAACACCCCAGAGGACAGGATCACACTTCAAAACGACCTTGACAGATTAGAGAACTGGGCCAAAACAAACAAGATGAATTTTAATGTAAAGTATTGCACTTGGGCAAAAAAAATGAGAGGCACAAATACAAGATGGGTGACACCTGGCTTGAGAGCAGTACATGTGAAAAGGATCTAGGAGTCTTGGTTGACCACAAACTTGACATGTGCCAACAGTCTGATGTGGCAGCTAAAAAAGCCAATGCAATTCTGGGCTGCATCTATAGGAGTATAGCATCTAGATCAAGGGAAGCAATAGTGCCACTGTATTCTGCTCTGGTCAGACCTCACCTGGAGTACTGTGTCCAGTTCTGGGCACCACAGTTCAAGAAGGACACTGAGAAACTGGAACGTGTCCAGAGGAGGGCAACCAAAATGGTCAAAGGCCTGGAAACGATGCCTTATGAGGAACGGTTAAGGGAGCTGGGCATGTTTAGCCTGGAGAAGAGGAGGTTAAGGGGTGATATGATAGCCATGTTCAAATATATAAAAGGATGTCACATAGAGGAGGGAGAAAGGTTGTTTTCTGCTGCTCCAGAGAAGCGGACACGGAGCAATGGTTCCAAACTACAAGAAAGAAGATTCCACCTAAACATTAGGAAGAACTTCCTGACAGTAAGAGCTGTTCGACAGTGGAATTTGCTGCCAAGGAGTGTGGTGGAGTCTCCTTCTTTGGAGGTCTTTAAGCAGAGTCTTGACAACCATATGTCAGGAGTGCTCTGATGGTGTTTCCTGCTTGGCAGGGTGTTGGACTTGATGGCCCTTGTGGTCTCTTCCAACTCTGTGATTCTATGATTCTATGATGCCGCTGAATGCATGCCTGAAGCACTAGCCTTTCTTGGAACAATTCAAGCTGTGTACCACCGGTTCAGTTCCAGACCTAAGTGGAGGGAATTTACTACAAAACTATATTGGTTGTTCTCTTAATGTTATATCTGAAACAAAATGGTTGACTGTGTAAAGCCTTCTGCATCTCACTTGACTGTCACTTGACTGGTCACTTACCATCGGCAGCGGTGAGGACTGAAGGGCCTGACCCCTCGCAAGGCCTTCACCATCTGGCCTACAGGGCAGGGCCCAAGTCCTTGCACTCCAGCTATAAAGACTCCTGCTGCAGTGAGGACTGGACCTTTGACTGTGGTGAGGACTGCAGGGTCTGTTCCCTTTGTAAGGCCCTTACCAGCTGACCTATGAGGTGAAACCAGACTCATGTGAATGAACTCTTTGGGCAGGGCTTGGCGGTGGCGGCCGAGGGGGGGGGGGCTTCTGCTGTTGTTTCCCTGCTCCAAGTTTCTAATTTGTTTAAAACATTCTCAAGCAGCTTTTAATTTGTGGGGTTTAAAAATTCAGCTGTTTTGTTTTGCAGGATACATTCTGTAAAATGATTGTATATTACAAAACTGAACGTGCCAAGTTGGCTGAATCTAGAGACTTTCCTCAGACATTGTGGGGAAATTGGGGTAGAGAAGGACTGGAAGGTCATTTGGTGAAATTACATCCAAAGGAGAACAATCGTTGTTTCTTAACCCTGCAAATGACATGGAACTGAAGAGGCAGTTGGCAGAAGATCATGTCATTCTGAAAAAAACACATTTTATTAATTTCAGCACTGAAATTTGTGTTCCAAGAAAACATTCTATGCAATTTCTAATTTCATCATTTCCCGCCCCTCACTGGACCAGTTCTTCCCACCTCTACTCCCAGGCCTCCCCGCTTTAGCCTATAAATTCCACCACATCAGCCTCTTCCTCCACAAGTCACCTGCTGGCTTGTTCTGAGTCTTCCTAAGCTTTTGATCTGTTCAGCGCTATGAAGGCTTTCCTCAGTATCTGCCTTCTCTTGGCCCTGTTTCTCCCAGGTGAGTAGGAAGCTGAAATCCTGGATTCTTCTTTTCACTACCTGGGAGGGGATGTGGAGTGGACTAAGCTAGAGAGACTGAGATAGGTTCATTGAAGGGGGAAAAAATATGCTGAAAAGATTGGATAAGACCAAGAGCATCTGGGAATCAAAATAGAAAGGAATCTTTGGTAGCAGGGGCGAAACTAGGCTTTATTTCACCCAGGTCAAACACCCAGTTTGGCACACACACCCCACACGCATTTGCACACACATACACACAGAGGCTGAGAGCCACAATGCAGCCTCTGGAGGCTTCACCAAGGGCAAAGAACTTGGCTAGTCTTCCCTCCCAGCAATGGCACTGCCTGTTAGTGCTTGATTTTATAGTGCTTCCTGTGCTGATGTGGTTGCTCTGTTTGGGCTTGTTACACTTCTCATGAGACTTGGCCACCTGCCCATTACTTCCAGCACAAGTGAGCAATTCATGGCTTATGGACCTCATGTCAGCTGCAATCGGTTGTCCATGTCACATACCTGCGGATTGACCCCTTGTCCTGTTTCGGTAACTGTGCTTCCCTCATTTGGCTAAGCAGGTGTTTGGCAGGGCAGATGAGCACACATTCGATTGTGATGAAGGTGGATGGGGAAGGCTTTCCTGGTGCATCTTTCTCCCCATTGCCCTCATGCTCTGCTCATGCTCTGAGCTGGTGGTAGCACACTTCCTAGCACCAATAATGTGGGCTGTGTGCAGCAGTGTGTGATGGGACTTCTGAAATTGCACTGTACAACTTAATGCCCATCTGACTGGTGCAGGGAAGAAGGAGGAACCACACAGTCAATTATCTAGGCAACAGGGAGAGGTAAGGTGGAATGTGCTGCAATGGGGGAAGGGGATGCCATTGCTTTGGTATGGGGATGCATGAATCACCATAAAGCTATTTCTCTGTCTGTCACAGTGAGTGGGTATGTTTGGGTGTGAGAAATGGGGGGAAGGTGTGTATATGTGTACATGCATCTTCCAACCCAACACTGCTTGTGGATCCTGAAAACCAATAAGTTTGCTGTATGATAAAGGGTCATTTGACCCTTTAATGAGTTGCATTTCCCTCCTCTAAAAGCTGAACAAGACACTTTAAATAAGAAATAACTTTTACTTTGTGTGCTTGCACGTTCAGATTAATATGTACAATGCAGGAAAATGTTGATAATATGTCTTATATAGATTTGTTTCTAACATAAATACTGTTATAGACAAACTGAGGCTGATAGCAGTACACCACTTCTGCTGCTCTCATACAGAAGATGGTTAATAAGGGCCACTGCTGTACCACCTGACTCAAACGTTTGACATTACAGAGTTCTACAGAGCTTGTGAGCATTATTTAGCATTTTGGATGCTTTCATCCCACATGACCCACTATTGCAAGTGGATCCTGAGTTGATGAAAGCTGCTCCTATTTCGTTTGTTGGATTATATCCAACAAAGGTTGAGCTCATGGTCATATTTCTAACTGTGAATGTAGGATGCTGTTTATCATGGAATGAGCAACTTTGTGGCGCCACTGAATGTTTCCTCATTTCTCCTCACAGAAGTGGCAAATCTTTTCTGTGGCGAACATTTCAAGCTTTTTTGCGAAATTGACAATGGCTTTTGCTTTAAACATTATTTCGAGGGCTTTTTAGGTGAGTATGTCTTTTCTGTTTAATTAAAATTGGGTGTGTGGGTCCATCATTTGGTCCCTGGAGTATCTAAGGATGACCTTTCATGCATTCAGGTGAGTCATTAAATGCTGGACAACCAAAGAACTGGAGATGAATTGAGGTGAGTGTATATGTGAACCAGGCCTGTGATTCTCCCCAGAAGACCCTGTAGAGTCTGTTGACATATAATGGTCTTGCTTTCTTCAAGGGATTTGAGTACATCTGGAAGATTTCTCTTTCTGGGGCCCAAGAAATTCTGCCAGGAAACATGCTGTGAAGAAAGAGCCTGAGCTGCACATCAATTCTGAGTCAAGCCTCTTCTTAGCAAAGAGGATACTTAAAGGGCCTATTTGAGGGACCAGAGAAACTTGATCAGAAATAGCTAAGGCTTCTCCATTCCCATAAGAGAGGAGTGGGCCTTTAAAAAACTGAGCTGCTTCTTGCAGTTTGTTCCCCTTCCAACAGCAGGGGATCCAGCTGCCTTTCCAGCACTGTGGTTCCACGATGGAATCTTCTAAAAAATGATGATTCTTTGTGAGTAAACCTGAATAACAAGTGATGTGCTTTGGTTAAGATTAGTTTAGTTTAGAGCCACAGTGCTTGGGTTTATTTTGTATTCTGCTTTGACTTTCTTCATGTTTCCCTGTTACCTTAATTCCTAGTAGGTTGCTTAAATAGCCTGCTGAAGTGTACATGTCTTCCAATTTCGGGGTTTTAGAATCCACACATGACTAGAACCTACTGTGAGTTTAGGATAAGAGATGTAGGTGACCAGCACACTCTTCTGAGTTCTGGGAGACTCAGAAAGAGTATGGGTTGCCACTAAACTTTGAGACAAACCACAAAGATGCAGGGCAATCAGAGGAGTGTTGTGGTATTGGCTCCAAACCTTTGAAAAAGTGATTGCTTTAGTGTACTCCAAGTTTTCTCCCAACTGGGACTGCAGGAGTAAGTGAGAGCGTGGTGACAGCAACTACTGGAGATTAAGGATCTACTGGCTTTGCTGCAGGGCTGTTGTGTTGCTGTTGGCCAACACAAAACGTATTAGAGCTTTTCTTGGGAACCCCTCTTGGGAACTGCCACACATACCACGACAACACACCTTGTTATTTGCTTGCATACAACATAGTGCTGTAACACACCTCTGTATTTT
Organism: Podarcis erhardii; assembly: GCF_964252035.2. Classification (NCBI taxonomy): domain Eukaryota; kingdom Metazoa; phylum Chordata; class Lepidosauria; order Squamata; family Lacertidae; genus Podarcis; species Podarcis erhardii. The sequence continues at coordinate 80,731,910 of NC_138511.1, read as the reverse complement.
CTTTGTGCATGTGTGCAGGAGTTTTGTTGTTTAGAGTCACATTCCATAACATTTAGAGAGTGTCAAGAGAATGTCACAACTGGGAGTGTGATAGCACTAATCTATGCAAATAGTAATGTATTTAATTCAAGCCTCAAATATGTTCTTCATTGAAATGAAAGATGGTTTATGCATTACATTGTTTCGGTGATATAATACTTGCTCACATGAAGACAGGAAGCTACCTCCTGCAGACTCAAACCCTTCGTCCATCTTTGTATTGTCTAAACCAATTGGCATGAGGTGTCTACTGTCTATTGGTAATTTCCCCCATCCATACCTGGAGATGTTAGTCATTGAATCTGGGACCTTAGTTAGGGCCCTTCCTCTGTAACATAATAGAGTGTGTAATATCTCAGCTATGGACTTTAGACAGGACAGCCAATTACTGTTAAAATGCTTTCTGTGAATATTCTCTGGCCTTTGCCTCACACCTCCCTCCTCAACTGATATTCCCAAATGCCATGTATGATCATTCCTCACTGACAGTTAACTACCAACTGATAAGAAACATGAGCCAATTGGGGTCTGCTGTTTCCTTGACCAACTAGAATTAAATGACCTGAACCCAGCCCTTTGAAGCAAGATTCAAAGTCATCTTCTCACTGTCTCCAAAGCAGCAGCTGCCAAGTAGGCAGTGATGTAGTGTGTGGGGGGGGCATTGCCCTGGGCACATTTTTTCAAGTGGGTGCCATCATGTGCTGCCACTATAGCTCCCTCAACCAGTCCATTCCTTGGGAGCAGAAGCGTTGGAGAGGTGGTGATATTGCAGCTGAGGGAGGTACGAACTCCATCTACCACTGTGCCTTGCATGGCTGTTGGAGCTCTTTTCTCCCTCAGTATGTGGGGCTACTGGGGTGCTGTGGTGGGCTCCTTCATCTTCCGCGTCCCTCTCCCAGTCTGCCCTGCCCTCCGGTGCTCACAGATACACATGCTGGGCACCATGGGCTCATGCAATGCCGCAGCAAGTAGGTCTGCAATATTATAATACCATGCTTCCTCAAACCCTGACAGGCACACTCTGACATTTCACAATAATCTCTCTCTTAAAAAACAAAGCCAACATGAACAGACATATATACATTTCCTCTTAGAAGGTTACATGCATCAACCACTGGATCCTCCTGGAAAAGCTATCTGAGCTGTGGGTGGGTGGTAGTGCTTTGTAGTGATTCTGGTTGTCTTCAGTGGGTGATTTTCAACACTATAGTGACTTGTACCTGAGTGACAGGCCATAATGATAAACAGGAACGTAAAGTTGCTGGAGCATCATGAGTTAAGTGAATTAACCAACCTGATATAGTTTGCAAATTGAGGCAAAGAGGCAGTAGGGATGTTGAGTTTGGGAGCTCTGCAGACGTAGTCCCCAATTCCCCCCCCAAGACATTTGTTTGTTGAAGCAGTTATCAACTGATGTGCTAAATGCTGTGTGATTTTTAATTGTACTTTTCTTATTGCCTTTAATCCTTTCATTGTATTTTATTTTCTCCTACAAACTTGGCCTGTGAAGTGAACTTTCACCACCTCCATACTAGCCTTCTCTTTTTCCAGGGTTGCCAGTTTTTCTTAGCATCTTATTTATTTATTAAATTTCTATACCACCCTTCATCCGAGGATCACAGGGCAGTTTACAGTATAAAAACACAAAAATGCATAGCATAGTAATATATTCTTCTTCTGCCTCTTAAAAATACAGTGGTGCCCCGCAAGAACGAATGCCTCGCAAGACAAAAAACTCGCTAGACGAAAGGGTTTTCCGTTTTTCGAGGCGCTTCGCAAGACGAATTTCCCTATGGGCTTGCTTCGCAAGATGAAAACGTCTTGCGAGTCTTGCGAGTTTTTTCCCTTTCCCCCCCTTTCCCCCCTTTTTCTAAGCCGCTAAGCCGCTAATAGCCGCTAAGCCGCTAATAGCGCTAATCCGCTAAGCCGCTAATAGGGATGCTTCGCAAGACGAAAAAACCGCTAGACGAAGAGACTCGCGGAACGGATTATTTTCGTCCTGCGAGGCACCACTGTATAGTATATGGCATATTCTTGAGTGGGCCTCTGAAACAACTAACTGATTATTAGGTAGAGATGGATGCTAGATTAGCCTGTTTCGAGCCCTTAGCAAAAACAAGTCTGCCTTGACCCATTTATGTGCAATTTTTTAAGGAAATATCCTAGAATATTTACATGGTTTTGGAGAAGAAAATATGTTGTACTCATTGGTTGATTACTAATGAAATGACTTGAATTACTAGCTTGCAAATTCAGTGCTTGACATATTTTATTTTCTTCAGTCACCCATTTGACAAAAAAAAATGTTTAAAAACATCATCTAGATTTCAGTAAGGAGAGATGTGATTTGAATTTTTGCACATTTAGTCTTTTCAATTCTCGCTCACAGATGGATTTCCAATACCCACCATGTTAAAAAAGGGATGTGCTACAAATTGTCCCTCAACGAATTACACCTTCTCTACATTTGAAGGTTACTTAAGGAGTGTCATCATTTGCTGCCAAGATGACTTTTGCAACGAAAGATATATTCGTGGTAAGTAGCTGCATTCTTGTAGAATTATATATCTCTATGTATCCCTGAGTATGAATATCATTGAGGTTTCCCATTTCCCCATTGGTTGCTCATAGACAAATGCTGCTGTTCCAGTGCAATAGCCATCTTCCTAGTTTACATGGGAGATGATTAGAATCAACATCACCATCTGTGTCTCAAGGGGGAAGCAAGTGTCCTGTCTGAAGCACTTATTGACAAAGAGCTTCAAATGACCCCTGGGTGATTCTTCATTTATTGGGGGATTGGGGAGCGATAGAGAGATGAATAACCACTAAAACATCTGACAGTGGGTGCCATTTGCGGACCAGTGCACAGCACTCCCGATCTCCCTAGAGAGAAGCCAGTCGGCCTGAGCTGGCCTGCCTTCCAAGAGTCGCGGACCATTGGGGTTTCTGCCAACCCCCTATTTAAACCAGCCAGTCTGTGATGTCACTAAGCGCCAGGCCAAGTGAGCGGACGGCGAGTGAGTAAATTTCATTCCGGTCTGCTCTGGGGTTTTATAAGTGGGGCGGAGGCAGCATGGGACGCACAGTCGTTTCCTGAGCTTTACCCACCCAAGGCTCTCTTTAAACTTTTCCTTTTATTTTAGTTTAACCATTTTCCTTTCAGGTTTGTCTTATGATGGTTGCTGTTGAAGAACCAGGAAGGAATTGTCCCTGCTCCGCAGGTTTCACCTTCCCCATAGGAATTGTCACAACTTTAGTCATCATTCGAAAGGAGGGGGGACTGCAGTGGTGACTCACCCCTCCTTGCGATGGCGTTTTCAGGGTTCAGGTCTTGTGTGAAGGGGGACACTGGCCATACACTGGTAGGTTGTCGGTGAACTTCCCAAAATTGTTTGAAGAAGTGGGGGCTGGCTATGTAAAGATGCATTTTACAATGCCCCCTCTGATCTGAGTAACTCTGCTGTGCCTCAGTTCCCTGGCTGGGGGGCTGAGAGGGATACACGCCCAATGCCTAATCCAAAGTTTCCTACATGTGAAACTGTGAATAATGTTGTGGCCATTTTAATCATAATAAATGTTGACATGTATGATTCATTGCTCTAGGCCTGTCTCCCAGGGGAAAGGGGGTCTCTGCCTGGACACACAATACATTTCTTCCTTGCTCCCTACTAGCCCAACTAGATCCTAGGAGTTTTCCTGCACGGGAGAACTGTGGAGGAAGTCAATTGACCTGTAGTTGCTGCTGATGGCTCTCCAGCCAGAGAACGACAAAAGCAGCACTGCTGCTCCAAAGGGCATTGGGACTGTGAGGCGGGTGCCCTCAGCTAAGGTTTAAAAATGGCCTCTTGTGCAGGTTGACTTGTCTCAGGACCCTCCTTGGTGGAAGGAAGGGTTACCAGGAGGGTTGTGTACACTTCCACCCCTCCTCAGGTGAGAGTCTGGAAAGGGAAACTGTGACCTGGGAAGTAGCGAAATTGTTGTCAGGAATATATGTGTGACTAATGGGTGGCAATTTGTATTATTATTTTATACGGTTCAGTAAGTGAACCATTTCTTTCTTTCTTTGGTTTTTGAAGTACATTTTTGTTGTGTGGAAGGAGTGACTAGCGATAGGGGATGGTGACTTGAGTAAGAAATGCTGGAGTGACTGGGCAGATTATGTGCTTGTGTGCATTTGGGAAACAGAATGGGATCAGTGATACTGACTGAGGAGCAGGTATTTTATTATTTGTGTAAATGTAGGGCATAAATTCAGTGTAATGTGTAGTGAGTTGGGAGGTGTCTTGGCAAAAGGGTCTCTGAAGAGAGGGAAAGGATCCCTGAATCTAAATATAACTTACTTTTATTTCTTTTGAGATTTGATTGCTTTATTGCATTGCATTGTAGCTATCTGTAAAATTGCTTTTTTTTGTAGTTTCACAGTTTCACACACACACACACACATTTTTAATTGGCAAACCACTTAGAGACTGTATTGTGGTATATAAAAGTTTAAAACATATATAAGTGTATTGAATACAAATACAAAGAAGAAGAAGAAGAAGAAGAAGAAGAAGAAGAAGAAGAAGAAGAAGCAGCTGTATTTACTATTTTAAAAATGTATATATCTATATCTAGATATATATGTGTATACCCTTCAGCAATAGGTGACAGCATAGTTTACAACATAGTAACAAAGTAAACAGCATAATGTAGGGCTGCCAAACATCTGGGTTTCCCCGGCCATATCCATGTGTTTGTGGGGGGGCAGGGGCGGGAGATGTCCCAATGTCCTCTCAGGAAATGTTGGAACATATACCTACCAGGTCTGGGCCTGGCTCACAAATGGGTGGCCTACCACCTGAAGCCTGTCTGGCTTCTCTCTCCCCAACCCAAAACACACCATCCAGGCAGGTGAAGTCCTGCAATCCGACTGCTGGCATCTCAGTCTAGGTATTCAAGGTAATAACCAGATCTGCATTGTCTGCTTGATTAATGCAACCCTCTGGCAGGATTAAAGAACTGAGGCCTAGGATTTTTTATGGAGATATATGGGCTGGATCCATGTGTTTAGTGTACGGATTGCTTTTGGCAGATCCATCATATGAAAACAATGGACTAATGTGTCATGCTTCTGGCCCAGAAGATTATCCGAAGTGGGAAAATCTCAGCTGTAATGGTGATGAGACTCGATGCTTTGAGTTTGTCCTTGTTCATGGTAAGTATCACTGCCAACAAATGTGAGGGAGATTAGAAACACAGCTTGCCAGGGTGGGTTGGCTGCTCTCTTATTCTGTTTGCAACTTCCTGCCAGAAAAAAAGATTTCATGTTTTGTGGGGAAGGACAGGGTTTTTTTTCCTGAACATATTACAGTATTATGCAGTATATAGTTGAGCCTATGGAGCGGTGATCCAGAATGCAATATTGAGCCTCCCTCTCTCTCTCTCTCTCTCTCTCTCTCCCCCCATCCCAGAATGTGGATTAAGCCACTCTTGCATAATAACAAAAAAATATACTTGTGACCATGCCTCTTTCTCTTTACCAGATGACAGTTCGGTTCCTGATAAGGTTTATAACGGCTGTGCCACCCCAACGTTTTGTGAGTTGGCTAGGACATCACCGTATTATAACTACCTTTCAGGCACTATAACAGAAGCACGATGCGGTGATACTCTGCCTTCTGGAAAGAAGCTCAACAATGAAGGGTAGTTAGGAGAGAAGAATGTCTCCATCATTTTGGATCCCACCACTTGCAGCATCGGTAGAGGTGGAGATTGCCTCTCTGATGGTGGCTTTGCAGAGTTTCTGGAATTCACAGGACTCCTGTGTCTTTTTTCTGGCATTTGGTGGAGGCTGAATGGGATGCAGGGCATAGAGAAATGTGGGGCTTGGGAGCTAAGTCTCATGATATGGTTTATGGGGTTTCCTTCCTTCATAATAAACATAATAAACTATTGTGGCAAATAAAATTTTGTTGTGTTTCTGCATTTATCAAATTAACAATATTTAGCAGTGGTGGCGGTGAAGGACAGAGTCTTTAGAAGGAACAAATGGACAATTATTAGTTAATAAAGTTGCTAATAACTAACTGCATTATGTTTCTGGAAGCCCAGGCCAATTTTCCAGGTTTCCCTGAGAATCAGCAGCATAAAATTCAATGAAAGGGGATAGAGGTATTTGTCCACAGTTTCCTTTGCGAAACAGTAATAAAATGAATAATGTAGACTTCCTCATGAGGAGGATAATGGTATAATATTGTTAACTAATTGACTCTTGAAGCTTAGATACTTCTCTTTGTTTCTTTTAAAAATGAGAAATATTGGGACTCCCAGATGCTGGGAATCTTGATGGAGGGGGCAGGGAGAGTGCCATTCTGATAGTGTCCCTCCTCCATCACCCATTTGGCCAAAAATTACCGTATTTTTTGCTCTATAACACGCACCTGACCATAACACGCACATCGTTTTTAGAGGAGGAAAACAAGGGAAAAAACATTCTGAATGAAACAGTGGATGTATCATTTTTGGGCTTCATGCTGTGGCCACAGACATGTGATCTGATGGTGAATTTGGGGTGACCCAATGCCAAAATCCTGAGAATTCCTGTGGATCCATGCTTTGTAACCACATTTTTGCACCATTGCAGCCCCAGGCAACAGTGGGTGCATGATTTTTTTGGTGAGGCTGTAGCCATGGACACGCTATGTGATCTGATGGTGAATTTGGGGTGACCCAATGCAAGGATCCTGAGAATCCCTGTGGATCCATGCTTTTTAACCACGTTTTTGCACCATTGCAGCCCCAGGCAACAGTGGGTGCGTGATTTTTTTGGTGCAGGCTGTAGCCATGGACATGCTATGTGATCTGATGGTGAATTTGGGGTGACCCAATGCAAAGATCCTGAGGATCCATGTGGATCCATGCTTTTTAACCACGTTTTTGCACCATTGCAGCCCCAGGCAACAGTGGGTGCGTGATTTTGGGGGGGCAGGCTGTAGCCATGGACATGCTATGTGATCTGATGGTGAATTTGGGGTGACCCAATGCAAAGATCCTGAGGATCCATGTGGATCTATGCTTTGTAACCACATTTTAAGTGGGGAGCGAAGGAAAAACAAAGGAGGGACATTAGAGGGGTGTGCAGAGAAGCAGCTGGCTAAGAATGCAGGAGAGGGATTTAACGGGTTGGAGGAAAGAAAGGCAAAAGTTTTCCCCCACCCAAGCCATCCCTCCCTCCCTCCCTCCCTCCCTCCCCCTCTCTCTCCCTCCCCCCTCTCTCTCTCCCTTCCCCCCTCTCTCTCCCTCTCCCCCAGCAGCACCGGAGCTTGCCTGGAGGGGAGGGGCTTTCCCTGCTCTTCATTCCGTTTCAGCAAACACAGCAATGAAACAGAGGAGGGTGGGCAGTAAGACCCTGAGGCAGAATGCAGGAAAGCAGCCGCTTCCTCTTTTCAAGTTTCCCTTCTCTGTAGGAATGAAAATCACGGGAGACGAGCAGTAGGTGCCACGAGAGGCGTCTGCCGGGGAAGTCCCAGGAACTCTCTTTTATTGAATATTACAAACATTGCCACAGGTGTGCTTGTGGCTGATTGGTTGATACAAACACAAAGAAACTTAATGCTGATTGGTTAACATACATACAAGGCGGGAATTACATGTGAGGGGTGGGAATTACATGTGAACATTAATCACCGGTAGATTAAAGGCTGGGAAACGAGGTTGGGACTAGACAGGCATGAAACCTCCTAATTAATTGTAACTAAAGATTAATATGGCATAAAACAATTACTAATGATTGATCATAACATGAAAGAATACAATAATCAAGTTCTATAGATGTGGTCAGCTATGCATGGAGAACAAGTCACCATGAACTTAAAATGAACTGAGCGATGAGGGAATGTCTTGGTGTTTGGAACAGGTTTGTACAGTGTGTGCAGAAACAGAGAAAAGATTATAAGCGAGAGTTCCCAGAATGCAAGAGAAAAGAAGCAATGCTTTCCCATAATGCAACAGTTATGTGCAGAGGGAAAACATATGTGCAGAAGGAAAACTTCCCTTTACTTCTCCGTGAAGTGCCGCGATTTGATTTTTGCCTGATTTTTCGGCTCCAGGGACCACACATTCGCTCTATAACACGCACAGACATTTCCCCTTCCTTTTTAGGAGAAAAAATCTGCGTGTTATAGAGGGAAAAATATGGTAAATTAGTAAACATCATCTAGATTTCAGAAAGGAGAGAACTGATGAGAATTTTTGCAGATGTAGTTATTTAATTCTTCTCTATCACAGATGGGTCTAAAATACATGGCAAGGATGACATGGGATGTGCTACAAATTGTCCCTCAACGAATTACAGTTTCACTGTATCACAAGATTTCTTGTGATAGTGATTGTGATAGTGATAGTGATAGTGTCCCTCCTCCATCACCATCCTCTTCTTCTTCATCACCATCATCTTCTTATTTAGACATGTTAGTTGCTTGGTACCTGAAGTCTCTAAGTAATTGTTGTTGTTAAAATTTATATATCACCCTATATCCAGAGGTCTCAGGGTGGTTCACAGAATATAAAACCACAAAATACACAAACAAAGCAAAAACGACCCAATAACTCGCCCAACACATTTTAAAAGGGCATAGGATGCCCATCAAACAAAGGCTTGGTTAAGAGGAACGTTTTTACCTGGTGCATAAAGGTGTAAAATGAAGACCGCAGGCAAGCATTCTACTAGAATCAAAGAATCATAGAATCATAGAGTTGAAAGAGACCACAAGGGCCATCGAGTCCAACCCCCTGCCAAGCAGGAAACACCATCAGAGCACTCCTGACATATGGTTGTCAAGCCTCTGCTTAAAGATCTCCAAAGAAGGAGACCCCACCACACTCCTTGGCAGCAAATTCCACTGTCGAACAGCTCTTACTGTCAGGAAGTTCTTCCTAATGTTTAGGTGGAATCTTCTTTCTTGTAGTTTGGAACCATTGCTCCGTGTCCGCTTCTCTGGAGCAGCAGAAAACAACCTTTATCCCTCCTCTATGTGACATCCTTTTATATATTTGAACATGGCTATCATATCAGCAGCCTGACTCCCTCCTCTGGCAACCTGCACAGAATTTTGCTTAATCGGTTGCCATTAAGTTGATTTTAATTAATTTTTATAATGAAATATTTTTAGAATGTGTGATTATTTGATTGATTATTTGATTGTTGTTAGCCGCCCTGAGCCCGGCTTCGGCTGGGGAGGGTGGGATATAAATAAAATTATATTATTATTATTATTATTATTATTATTATTATTATTATTATTATTATTATTATTATCACCCCTTAACCTCCTCTTCTCCAGGCTAAACATGCCCAGCTCCCTTAGCCGTTCCTCATAAGGCATCATTTCCAGGCCTTTGACCACTTTGGTTGCCCTCCTCTGGACACGTTCCAGTTTGTCAGTGTCCTTCTTGAACTGTGGTGCCCAGAACTGGACACAGTACTCCAGGTGAGGTCTGACCAGAGCAGAATACAGTGGCACTTTTACTTCCCTTGATCTAGATGCTATACTCCTATAGATGCAGCCGAGAATTGCATTGGCTTTTTTAGCTGCCACGTCACACTGTTGGCTCATGTCAAGTTTGTGGTCAACCAAGACTCCTAGATTCTTTTCACATGTACTGCTCTCAAGCCAGGTGTCACCCATCTTGTATTTGTGCCTCTCCTTTTTTTGCCCAAGTGCAATACTTTACATTTCTCCCTGTTAAAATTCATCTTGTTTGTTTTGGCCCAGTTCTCTAATCTGTCAAGGTCATTTTGAAGTGTGATCCTGTCCTCTGGGGTGTTAGCCACCCCTCCCAGTTTGGTGTCATCTGCAAATTTGATCAGGATGCCCTTGAGTCCATCATCCCAGTCGTTGATAAAGATGTTGAATAAGACCGGGCCCAAGACAGAACCCTGTGGCACCCCACTCGTCACTCTTCTCCAGGATGAAGAGGAACCATTGATGAGCACCCTTTGGGTTCGGTCAGTCAGCCAGTTACAAATCCACTGAGTGGTAGCATAGTCGAGTCCGCATTTTACCAGCTTCTTTACAAGAATATCATGGGGCACCTTGTCAAATGCCTTGCTGAAATCAAGGTAGGCTACATCCACTGCGTTCCCTTCATCTACCAGGCTTGTAATTCTGTCAAAAAACGAGATCAGGTTAGTCTGACATGACTTATTTTTCAGAAATCCATGCTGACTATTGGTGATCACAGTACAGTGGTGCCCTGCAAGACGAACGCCTCGCAAGACGGAAAACTCTCTAGACGAAAGAGTTTTCCATTTTCGAGTTGCTTCGCAAGACAAATTTCCCTATGGGCTTGCTTCGCAAGATGAAAACGTCTTGCGACTTTGTTTCCTTTGTCTTAAAACCGTTAAAACCAAGGGTGCTTTGCTTGAACAGCTGCAGTTGCGACTTGACTTCGAGGAGCAACTGTTAGCATGCGGTTTGGTAGCCTTTTTTCAGACTTTGCTCATTTTTGAAGCTTTTCCAAAACTTTTCCAGAACTTCTTTTACATCCATTTGGTAAGTTAAACTTTTAAAACTTTTTTTTGTGGTTTTTGGATTTTGGGTTGGGGTGTTTGGGATTCAAGGACTTGGTGTTGGGGTTTTTCCCCCCAAGAATCTGGGAGCTTGTTTCTGCATTTTTCTGATTTTTTGTGACCATTGGGCCATGTTGTTGTTTTTTTAAAAAAATTCTGAGTTTGAATTTCTGTGTGCTGGGTGGCTGGGGGAACAGTTGGGGAGGTTTTTGCAGGAGTCTGGGAGCTTGTGGGGTTTTTTTCTGCATTTTTATGATTTTTTGTGACCATTGGGCCATGTTGGTTTTTTTTTTCTGTGTGCTGGGTGGTTTAGGGAAAAGTTGGGGAGGGGTTTGCAACAGTTGGGGAGGGGTTTGCAATTTCTGTGTGGTGGGTGGGTGGTTGGGGGAACAGTTGAGGTTTTTGAAGACTTTGGTGATTTTTGAAGCTTTTCCAAAACTTCTTTTGCAGCCATTTGAGGTTTCTGAAGACTTCGGTGATTGATTGTTGAAGCTTTTCCAGAACTTCTTTTGCATCCGTTTGGTAAGTTAAACTTTTAAAACTTTTTGGGGGGGTTTTGGATTTTGGGTTGGGGTGTTTGGGATTCAAGGACTTGGTTCTGGGTTTGAATTTCTGGGTGGTGGGTGGCTGGGTGCTTTTGAATTTTTTGGATTTGAAGCACAGCACTGATTTTTGTGTGTGTGAGTTTACGAAGGTAGGAGCTGTGCTGCCATGGGACCCAAGAAGACTGCTGCTGCAGAGGCCGGCGAGAGGAAGAAGGAGAAGGTGACGCTGGAAATGAAGAAGGAGATCATCCGGAAGCACGACAGCGGAATGCGTGTGACGGACCTCGCCAGGGAGTACGGGAGGAATCCATCGACCATCGGGACCATCCTGAAGATGAGGGAGAAGATCCTGGCGACTGATGCAGCCAAGGGAGTCACCAGGATCGTGAAGAACCGCCCAGCTGTTCTGGAGGAGCTCGAGAAGTTGCTGCTCATCTGGTTAGAAGAGAAGCAGCGTGCAGGGGACACAGTGACTGAGGCCGTCATTTGTGAGAAGGCCAAGGCCTTACACGCAGACCTCGTCCGGGAACAGCCAGGAACCTCAGGTGAGCCAGAAGTCTTCAAGGCAAGCAGAGGTTGGTTTGACCGGTTCAAGACAAGATCTGGAATCCACAGCGTGGTCAGGCATGGAGAGGCTGCCAGTTCTGATGTTCCTGCGGCTGAAGAGTTTGCAGCGGAGTTCCTGGAGGTTGTGAAGATGGAGGACTACGTTCCACAGCAGGTCTTCAACTGCGACGAGACCGGGCTGTTTTGGAAGAGGATGCCCAAAAGGACTTTCATCACACAGGAGGAGGCCAAGTTGCCTGGCCACAAGCCCATGAAGGACCGTCTAACCCTGCTCTTCTGTGCCAACGCAAGCGGCGACCTGAAGATCAAGCCCCTGCTGGTGTACCACTCGGAGAACCCACGGGCCTTCAAGAGACACAAGATCGACAAGGAGCAGCTGAGTGTCATGTGGCGATCCAACAGTAAGGCTTGGGTCACACGTGTGCTGTTTGTGGACTGGGTCAATCTTGCTTTTGGCCCTGCTGTCAAACAGTACCAGCTGGACAATGACCTGCCGCTGAATGCTTTGCTTCTGATGGACAATGCCCCTGCTCATCCTAAAGGCCTTGAGGTGGACTTGTTGGAGGAGTTCAGCTTCATCAACATCATGTTCCTGCCGCCTAACACCACGCCACTGTTCCAGCCGATGGATCAGCAGGTCATCGCCAATTTCAAAAAACTCTACACCAAGGAGCTTTTCAGGCGATGCTTTGAGGTGACTGATTGCACCACCATCACCCTGCGGGAATTCTGGAAGGACCACTTCGACATCGTCACCTGCTTGAAGATGATCACCATGGCCTGGAACGGGCTCAGCCAGAGAAATTTGAATTGCGCTTGGCGCAGCCTGTGGCCAGACTGTGTGGCACCAAGTGACTCTGATGCACCAAAGTCAACAGTGGTGCAGGACATTGTTGCCTTGGGGAGGACCATGGGACTGGAGGTCACAGAGGAGGACGTCTGCGAGCTGGTGGAGGAGCACGACCACGAGCTGACCACCCAGGAGCTGGTCGAACTGCGGGCAGAGGCTGCGCAGGAGCGGGCCTCACTGGAAGAGGAGGAAGCAACTGAGGAACGGCTGTCCTCCAAAGAACTGAGGGACATTTGCCTGAAGTGGAAGGATGTGCAGGCTTTTGCAGAGCGGCACCACCCTAACAAGCACGTGGCACATGACCTTGCGAACACTTTTGATACGACGGTCATGTCGCCTTTCAGGGAGGTGCTGAAAAGGCGGATGAAGCAGCAGACCATGGACAGGTTCTTGAGCAAGAAGCAAAGAGTGGAAGAGGAACCTTCTTCGAGTTGTCCCCCAGAGTCTTAGAAAATGTACTGTACACTTTGTTGATTTTTAAATGTTTTTCTGTCATGTTTAGAAACTTAATTTATTGTTCCTTCAATTTTTGAAATGCTCTTTACAGTATGTGTGACTTTAAAGAGCAGTTAATAAACTCTTTTTGTACCAAATTTGGCTTTGTTTGGACTTTTTTTGACCATAGGAACGCATTAATTGATTTTCAATGCATTCCTATGGGATTTCGTGCTTCGCAAGACGAAAAATTCGCTAGACGAAAAAACTCGTGGAACAAATTAATTTCGTCTTGCGAGGCACCACTGTATTCCTTTCTAGGTGCTCACAGACTGTTTGCTTAATGATCTGCTCCAGAATCTTCCCTGGTATTGATGTCATACTGACTGGGCGGTAATTATTTGGGTCCTCTCTTTTCCCCTTTTTGAAAATAGGGACAACATTTGCCCTCCTCCAGTCTGCCGGGACTTCGCCTGTTCCCCAGGAATTCTCAAAGATGACTGCCAGTCGTTCTGAGATCACATCTGCCAGTTCTTTTAATACTCTTGGATGCAGTTCATCTGGCCCTGGAGACTTGAATACATCTAATCTAGCCAAGTATTCTTGTACTATCTCCTTAGTTATTCTGGGAGGTGTTTCCTCTGCTGAATCATTTGCTCCAAATTCTTCAGGTTGGGCATTGTTTCCTTTATCGGAGAAGACTGAGGCAAAGAAAGCATTGAGGAGTCCAGCCCTTTCTGTGTCCCCTGTTTGCATTTCACCATCTTCTCCTCTGAGTGACCCCACGGTTTCTTTGTTCTTCCTTTTGCTACGAACCTACCCATAAAAGCCTTTTTTGTTGCTTTTAACCTCTCTAGCAAGCCTGAGTTCATTCTGTGCTTTAGCTTTTCTGACTTTGTGTCTACACGTGCTGGCTATTTGTTTGAATTCCTCTTTGGTGGTTTCCCCCCTTTTCCATTATTTGTACACATCCTTTTTTAATCTTAACTCAGTTAAAAGTTCTTTAGATAGCAACTGTGGCTTCTTTAGGCACCTTCCATGTTTCCGTCTCATTGGTATTTCCCGAAGTTGTGCTTTTACTATCTCCCTCTTAACAAACTCCCAGCCATCATGAACTCCCTTTCCTTTTAGTATTACTGTCCATGGGATCTCACCCAGCACTTCCCTAAGTTTTATGAAGTCGGCTTTCTTAAAGTCAAGAAATTGAGTCCTAGTATGCTTGGCTGCTCCTTTCCGCTGTATAGTAAACTTCAGAAGAGCATGGTAACTCGCGCCTAATGATCCTTCCACTTCTACCCCACTAACCAGGTCATCAACATTGGTTAGGACCAGATCTAAAATGGCTGTTCCTCTTGTTGCTTCTCCCACTTTCTGGACAACGAAGTTGTCTGCAAGGCCAGTGAGGAATCTGTTTGACCTTATGCTCTTGGCTGAGTTTGACATCCAACAAATATCTGGGTAATTGAAGTCCCTCATTACTACTATCTCCCTTCCTTTTGCATGCTTGGCCATCTGTTCCAGGAAGGCATCATCTATGTCCTCCGTTTGGCTTGGGGATCTATAGTAAACTCCCACAATGAGGTCACTGTTATTCTTCTCTCCCTTAATTTTGACCCAAATGCTCTCACTTTGGCTTTGAGGTTCTAAATCTTGGATCTCTTCACAGGTATACACATCCCTGACATATAACGCCACTCCTCCTCCTTTCTTGTCTGGTCTGTTTCTCTGAAATAGATTGTATCCCTCCATTATTACATTCCAGTCGTGGGACTTATCCCACCAGGTTTCAGTGATGCCTATTATGTCATATTTAGTTTGCTGTACCAAGAGCTCAAGCTCATCTTGTTTATTTCCCTGCTTTGCGCATTAGTGTACAGACATTGAAGTCCATTAATCATTCCCCCGTGTCTCTTATTTAAGGATTTTTTCCTCCCACCACTAGGTCTGCGTGCTGTTTGCTCCATTTGGTCTATGACATTTGGATGATCATCTTCATCAATTGAAAGACTCCTACCTTCAGGAGCACTGTCTCCCCCACATTAGTCAGTTTAAAGCCCTCCTGATGAGGTTTCTGAGATTTTTGGCAAAAACATTCCTCCCAACCGTTGTGAGGTGCAGCCCATTGCTTGCCAGAAGGGGCATGAAGAGGCATACAAATTTATTGATAGTGTGGAAAAATGGATAAAGAAAACTTATTATTCCTCTCTCATTGTTAGGATTCTTTTCCCATGCTTGCAGTCATGGGGTTGTTTTTTATCACATGACAGTGTATGTTTTCATTCCACATAGTGGGAAGTGACGGAGACAGCATGTTTGTATTACTGTGTTCCGTGATGTAGGATTATTGTTTTTTGTTATTTCTCTTTGCTGTTTGATGCTGATGAGGAAGGAGCTGTGTTAGGTGACCCGCCTCTCCTGGCCTTAAGGCAAGCACTCCTCCTGATAGAACTCCTTCCACCTCTCTGCCCTGAGCCTCTGCAGCTCAGGAGAGGCTGGAGGGTTACTGGACCCAGAGGCAGCCTCACCTTCCCCTGACCGGGGTGGGAGAGGAGCACCTGCAGGCAATGGGTCCTCAATCACCCCCGGAGCCAGAGTGGATTCATCTGGTGTCTGCTCCTGAGGATCCGGCGCAGGTGCGGACCCTTCAGATTCAAGGCCCTGCCCTGGCTCAGCCGGCCCTGGAGGCGGGGACTCCTGTGCAGGCTGGGAATCCTCTGGTTCAGCCTCTGAATCAGATTCCCAGGCCATCACAATGTGTCTCTGCCAGATGCCTACTCGTGTGTAGGATGCTCCTGACACTCGTAACACTAGAACTCATGGCCAATGTGCCCCCGCTACTACTAGCCTACTACCACTGCTGCCGCAACTTCTTCTTCTAAATTATTAGTATATAAAAATTTTTGTCTTGTTTTCCTCTCTTCCTTTCTGCAGTTATATAAAAACCCCAAATAATTTATAAATCACCCATCCAAATTACATCACAGATCAGGAGACCATAAAAGAGAAGAAATGAGAAGAAAAGACAAATGAAAAAAGGGGGTCAACAAACGCTCTTTCAATTTGAAATAAGTGAAGTTTCATTTCATTTCATTTCTTACTTACCTGTAGGATTGCAGCAAGATAACCCTGCGGAAAACCTTGTCCCCCAACAAGGAGCTGTTGATTTTGGTAATCATGCACTGTATTTTGAAAACAATGCCCCACGGGAAAGACAAGGAGGGGAGAGATATATTTGATCGCTGCGGCCAAATGGAGAGGCAGTGCCTTTCCCGTGGGGCATTCTCAGTCTGCTTGCCTCTTCCCACTCTGTCCACCCTACAGGCAGAGGCTGCAGGTGTGATCTGTTTTTTCTGCGTGGCGTCTCCGCCCAAGCTCCATTTGTGTGCGGGTGGTGCAATATTACACAGGAGGAGTGCAAGGCGTGATGTTTCGCTGATGTTAAAGGCACAGAGGGGGATATTACTTCAATCACCGCAGTCCTCCTGTGTAACTTTATGCTGCCCGTGCACAAATGGAGCTGCGCGAAGACACTGCACAGCAAAAGCGGACTGCCTGCAGCCTCCCTCCCAGCTGTATGGTGGGCAGAGTGGGAGGAGGCAAGCAGAATACTGTATGGAAGCTCCATGGGAAAGGCAAAAAGTGCTAAAAGTAATTGGAAAAAAAGGTTCACCACTCTCCCCACCCCAAAGCTCAACTCTGCCCCCCAAAAAGCTCAGCGATTGCTGGCGAGGGAACAGCTGATAGACGGCCTGTTAGACACATGGGGCTGTTAGCATCTGGGCAATCCTCCCCCCCCCAAAAAAATTCAACAAGTCAGGTCAATTTCCCCCCATTTCAATTTGGGGTCCCCCCAAATAGGGGGTGTCCTATACATGGGGGCGCCCAATACAGTGGTACCTCGCAAGACGAAATTAATTCGTTCTGCGAGTTTTTTCGTCTTGCGAAGCACGGATTTTGGAAAAGCTTCAAAAATCACAAAAGTCTTCAAAAACCTCAAAAAAGGCTACCACACCGCGTGCTATGAGTTGCTCCTCGAAGTCAAGTCGCAACTGCACCCCCTGAATGCACGGTTTCAAGAAAAAGGAAACAAACTTGCAAGACAAAGGAAAGAAACTTGCAAGACGTTTCCGTCTTGCGAAGCAAGCCCATAGGGAAATCCATCTTGCGAAGCAACTCAAAAAACGAAAAACTCTTTCGTCTTGTGAGTTTTTCGTCTTACGAGGCATTCGTCTTGCGAGGTACCACTGTACATGGAAAAATACGGTACTTAAATTTCACCGGAAGGCAATTGGATCAGATTTAAGATCCTGCTCACCTTCCACACAGGCTTTTCTCAGTCTCAGAGCCTGTACTTTCTGCCACCAAGGTATTCCCAAA
Organism: Podarcis erhardii; assembly: GCF_964252035.2. Classification (NCBI taxonomy): domain Eukaryota; kingdom Metazoa; phylum Chordata; class Lepidosauria; order Squamata; family Lacertidae; genus Podarcis; species Podarcis erhardii. Next base: position 80,714,542 of record NC_138511.1, on the reverse strand, counting down.
TGATTCCTACCCGCCACCCATACCATCCACCTCTACCATGGGTATGTCCTGATCTTTCTTCATGTCAAATCCTTGCATAAAAAACACCACCCGCTTCAGTTTTCTTTGTCAATGGTTCTATCTTAATAGTTCTGTCACCACTCCAGTGTTTTTATCCATTTGGGCTAGTAACTTGTCTGTTAACTTGTCTAATTTTTCCTTCATCTCTTTTATCAGCTGTCTTTTCAATTCAAAGAAAAGCTCCACCAATTCGAAATAGGACTTACCTCCCGGGTCCTGTTCAGAGGCCCTTCTATCCAAACTTGAGGTTGACTGCTTTTAAATTGCCATATTCTTCCCTTTCCCTTGTTCTCAAAACAGCCAGTTTTCCAACAATACCTTATCAGTTTGTCAATGGCACCAAGTAACACTTTCCAGTAAACAGAATTTCCTGTACTTTTCCACCCTCCTAACCCTTTCCCCTCCAGCCCGATTACCCAATACACTTATACACTTTAACATAAAATCCACATTTCGAATTAATATCTAGGTTGTGTCATGAGACAAAGGTTCTTGAGAGCAGAAGAAGCAGTAAGGCCTACAAGGCCTTATTCAAGCCTAAGCCTGCTAACTGGTTAACTGCTAACAGCAAACTGCTAAGTCACTGTGACTCATGACTCATCTTAGGTGATGACTCATTCTTCCTATAAAAAGTAGCCAGCCTCTCTATGGGCCTCAGTCAGAGAGCTGTATGGATTATGTATGGAGTAGTCTGTGGAATAATGCTGTTGTTATTGCTATATAAAGCTAAGGCAGACAGAGTGGTTGCAGGATTCTAGTAAATCACTAAGACTGTGCCTCTGTGAAGAGTCAGATAGCTGCTATGAGCACTCTGTGTATACTCTTTTACTATGCTGTTTATGAACAAGTTTATTTTCTTCAAGTACAGTGGTACCTTGTTTTGAGTCCAGGATCTGTTCCGGAGCCCCAGACGCTTAACAAAAGAGACACTTGACAGAAGATCAGTCTACATCCCAATCCCAAAGAAGGGCAGTGCCAAAGAATGCTCCAACTACCACACAATTGCACTCATTTCACACGCTAGCAAGGTTATGCTTAAAATTCTACAAGGAAGGCTCAAGCAGTGTGTGGACCGAGAACTCCCAGAAGTGCAAGCTGGATTTAGAAGAGCCAGAGGAACCAGAGACCAAATTGCAAACATGCGCTGGATTATGGAGAAAGCTAGAGAGTTCCAGAAAAACATCTACTTCTGCTTCATTGGCTATGCAAAAGCCTTTGACTATGTTGACCACAGCAAACTACGGCAAGTTCTTAAAGAAATGGGAGTGCCTGATCACCTCATCTGTCTCCTGGTAAATCTCTATGTGGGACAAGAAGCTACAGTTAGAACTGGATGTGGAACAACTGATTGGTTCAAAATTGGGAAAGGAGTATGGCAAGGCTGTATATGGTCTCCCTGCTTATTTAACTTACAGTGGTGCCTCGCAAGACGAAATTAATTCGTTCCGCGAGTTGCCTTGTCTTGCGATTTTTTCGTCTTGCGGAGCGCGGATTCCCCGGGTATTAACGGCTTTAAGAAAAAGGAAGCAAACTCGCAAGACGTTTTCGTCTTGCGAAGCAAGCCCATAGGGAAATTCGTCTTGCGGAGCACCTCGAAAAACGGAAAACCCTTTCGTCTAGCGAGTTTTTTGTCTTGCGAGGCATTCGTCTTGCGGGGCACCACTGTATATGCAGAATTCATCATGTGAAAGGCTGGGCTGGATGAATCCATAGCCGGAATTAAGATTGCCAGAAGAAATATCAACAACCTCAGATATGCAGATGACACAACATTGATGGCAGAAATTGAGGAGGAATTAAAGAACCTTTTAAAGAGGGTGAAAGAGGAGAGCACAAAATATGGTCTGAAGCTCAACATTAAAAAAACGAAGATCATGGTCCCATCACCTCCTGGCAAATAGAAGGGGAAGAAATGGAGACAGTGGAGATTTTACCATTACTACAATGGAGATTTTACTTTCTTGGGCTCCATGATCACTGCAGATGGTGACAGCAGCCACGAAATTAAAAGATGCCTGCTTCTTGGGAGAAAAGCAATGACAAACCTAGACAGCAGCTTTAAAAGTAGAGACATCACCTTGCCAACAAAGGTCCGTATAGTTAAAGCTATGGTTTTCCCAGTAGTGATGTATGGAAGTGAGAGCTGGACCATAAAGTAGACTGATCGCCGAAGAATTGATGCTTTTGAATTATGGTGCTGGAGGAGACTCTTGAGAGTCCCATGGACTGCAAGAAGATCAAACATCTCCATTCTTAAGGAAATCAGCCCTGAGTGCTCACTGGAAGGACAGATTGTGAAGCTGAGGCTCCAATACTTTGGCCACCTCATGAGAAGAGAAGACTCCCTGGAAAAGACCCTGATGTTGGGAAAGATGGAGGGCACAAGGAGAAGGGGATGACAGAGGATGAGATGGTTGGACAATGTTCTCGAAGCTACCAGCATGAGTCTGACCAAACTGTGGGAGGCAGTGGAAGACAGGAGTGCCTGGCGTGCTCTGGTCCATGGGGTCACGAAGAGTCAGACACGACTAAATGACTAAACATCAACAAATGCTATATTATCATGAGGAAGAGTCCCCAAGCCCCACTTTTCTACTTTAGCATATCTATCCCTGCATCCCATTCACCCTACACTAAATGCTAAATTGGGAACCCTGCAGTCCTGTGAACCCCACTTTATCTGCACTCCCAATATCAGGCAAGCATCTTCCTCCTTCACTGCCACTGCAAATCATAAATGTCAAAGGGGAAGACTTTGCTATCTTCTAATTACTCATCAAGGTTGGACTTCTTTGGTGGTGCTGGAGTATCACAGCATCGTGCTTGGCTGATACTGCCAAAAAAGTCATAATCCGTTGTTATCCTTGCCAGCGTACAAAAGTCCTGTGTTGCACAGCCTTCGTAAACCTTATCAGAACATTTACGGTCATCTAGAGAAAAAAGCATAGTCATAAAAGTCCTTGGCTAGTACCAGAGTCACAGGGTGCAGAAGACAGAGAATGGGAACATTTTAATCATTATAAAATGTATTGTGCATATAGAAACATGTTAAAATCACCATCCTAATATCACACTGGATGTTTAAAATCCAGAAAAAGATTTCTACCACATGTGGTGGAAATGTCGAAAGGTGAAGGGCTTTTGGGATTTAATTTATAACGAGCTTAAAAAAATCTTTAAGTATAACTTTCAAAAAAACCCTGAAGCCTTTCTTTTGGGATTGGTGGGAAAGGAGGTTAAAAAGAAGGATAAGAATTTATTTTTGTATGCCACGACGGCAGCAAGGATTATGTTGGCCCAGAATTGGAAGACAACTGTAATACCAACTATTTCGGACTGGCAGGTTAAATTGATAAATTATGCGGAACTGGCTAGATTATCAGGGAGAATACAAGATCAGGAAGATCAGAAGTTTTCTGAAAATTGGAGTAAATATTTGGTGTATATAAGAGATAATTGTAAATCTTTAAAGACACTGGCAGGGTTTGATTAACTTCAACAGCATATGGTTAATTAGATAAACGAATAAAGTACGAGATGTAATGAAATTATAAGATACTTACCGAAGGGGGGGGGGGGAGGAAGTCTGAAGCTCGGCAGAGCTAAAGGTTTTATATGAGATTTATTTGTATAACAAGTGTACATAAATGTATTCTGGTTGAAAATCAATAAAAATTTAATTAAAATAAAATAAAATAAAATCCAGAAAAAGAAAAGGAAAGGAAAAGAAAAGAATGTCCCCAAATTTTCCTGGTACACCCAAGTCACAGCACCAAATGTTATAAGCCAGAAAATGGCTTATCTCCTGAGTTTACGCCAATAAAACTCAGAAATGAGAGGAGTTTGGGGTCCAAAGTTGTTTATTGCAATGCAAGGTTACAGTCGGATCGTTCTGCAAAACTGTAACGTTGCCCAGTGATCCAGGGAGTGGTATTTAAAAACTTCAGACAAAGCATTTCAATTTCCACCAATCATATACATCATTACCTCATTTTATGTCAGAGATGATGATGATGATGATGATGATGATGAGATTTACATTTAAACCCTGCCCATGCAGCTGGGTCACTCCAGCCATCCTGGTTGACTTCCAACACACATAAAGACATAATAAACCATCAAACATTAAAAACTCACTGATATTGGGTTGCCTTCAGATGTCGTCTCAATGTTATATAGTTATTGATCTACTTGATATGTGATGGGAGGGCATTCCACAAGGAGGGCACCATTCCTGAGAAGGCCCTCTGTCTTGTTCTGTATAACTTCACTTCTTGCAGTGAGAAAAGTGCCAGAAGGCCCTCAGAGCTGGATCTCAGTGTCCAGTCTGAATGATAGGGGTAGAGACACTCCTTCAGGTATACAGGGCTGAGGCTGTTTAGGGCGGCACCAACACTTTGAATTGTGCCCAGAAACATACTGGGAGTATGTACATCCATTAGGACTGGTGTTATATGCTGCTGGCGGCCGCTCCCAGTCATAAGTCTAGCAGCTGCATTCTGGATTAGTTGTAGTTTCCAAGTCACCTTCAAAGGTAGTCCCTATTGTGCATTGCAGTAATCCAAGTGGGAGATAACCAAGCTGGCAAGACAGTGTGCAGGTGGGTAGGGTCTCAGCTGGCCTACCAGAAGGAGATGGTAGACAGCTGCCCTGGACACAGACTTGACCTGTGCCTCCATGGACAGCAAGCAGTGAGTCCAAAATGACACACAATTCCATATTTGAGTATACTGATGAATTTTTTTTTAATTGCAGTTAATGCAACCTGAAAAAGCATTTTTTGACCCCCTTTTTCACTTTCTGCAATATATTTTTCTATTTCCTTTGGAGATGGAAACTCGCTTGTGATACAGCCAGTGGCAAGGCTTATTTTATGATTCCTCTACTCACCTTCCAAATTCAGTTCCATATGTCAGGCACGTCCAACTTCAAGTATCCAGTATCAAAAACTGGCAGTGATTGACCCCACTCTCCCATGGTCATTCTTCATATCTTCACTTTAGGGGCAAGGGATTAGGCATTGTTGGTGGCCAGGAAAAAACCCTTTCTTAGCACAGATTCATGGTAGATTCCATCATCTTCTTGCATGTATTGCCCAAATGGAGATGACACCTGATTAAGCCACAGGCCACTCTGCATGGAGGAAGAAGGAAAGGCGCTCTCCTTCTATCAGCCTCGTCCCAAATGCAGAACATCAGCACCCTCGCACCCCACTTTCCTTCGCTCCTGAGGGGGACCACTGCATGCTCTTCCCACCGCATGAGTGAGGCCATGCAGCACCCAGTGAGGACCGCCCAGCCAAGGGCGGCTTCCTTAGCAGAGCAAAGCGAGAGAGGTGCAAGCTCTGGAGCTCACAGGACAGCAAAAACAGAGACACAGCTCTCTCCCTCCTGCAGCCGAGCCCCTCGCAAGTCCCATTTAACCCACTGGTGCACACTCTGGAGCTCATGGGAGGTGAAAGTGGAGGTGCAACTCTATCCCTTTCACAGCTGCCTTGCAAGCCCATGGGATGGCGAGAGCCCCAGCTGTGAGGGAGGAGCAAAGGCTGCCCGGCCATAGTGCAATTGACCAAAATCCATTCAGTGATTGACCGTTAGATCGTGTTCGATGTGTTGGACATGTCTGCCATATGTCATATGTCTGTATGTCTCACATACTCAGTAAATCATGCAGTTCAAGTTGGAATTAACTCTTCATTAGCAAAAACATGATCTTCACAGATGGCTGTGTGTCAGACCAATGAGCACAGCAACTCATTCTCTGTGGGTTATACTCCATGAAATCAGTTGCTGAGACTCCCCACACCTATCTATGTCTCCTGCTCTCCAGGGTTTTTTTTTCAAGCAATCAGAGACTTCTGCCCTTTTCATCCCTTCCTGGTTCTTGTGGGGAGGTTGAAGGGGAACTTGTCACAGCAGGAGGGAGAGACATGCATGACTCTTCAACTGTTGGGCTCATCTTTGCCTTTTGACCTCCCTCCTGCCATTTGCCAGCTTCAGCTTTCTTTCTGCCATAGACTCTCCCAGCTCACTAAGAAGCTGTGGTACCCCTTAAGCTTCTGACACCTCCTCTTCCCAGTCTTTCCCCTGTGACTTATGTAGGAATGCAGGGGCCACATTTCACCCCCACAACACAGGTTATCTACCCCTGGTACATATTACAAAAGGGCTCTATATTCTCTCAATTCTTTCTCTCTGTTGGCTTCCCTTACTCAGCCAAGTGAGCAGGCTGGTGATTTTAGACAAAATTGTGAAACCACGTTTCTTCAGCAAGTTCATTATGAGTCTCCTCTTCTTCAGCAGGTACACTGGGTGAGTACCACTTTGAGGCAATTAATATTTTGGCTGAAGTTAGATTCCCCACAATCTTCAGTTGGCCAGGGCTTTCTGTTGCAAAACCCTGTTGTTGCAATGGCTAACCAGATGCCTGCGCAAAGCCTAAAAGCAGGACTGGACAGCAACACCACTCTGCCCACTTGTGAATCCCAGCAACAGACGTTCAGACAGCAGCATAGCATGGGGGATCAGGGGACTGTGGCCCTGGGTGCAAATTTCTGAGGGAGTGCAACAAAGGTACCCTCATGACAGGTTCCCTTATCGAGGTCACAGGCACAGGGAGGCAAGCCATGCCTGGGTTGGGCCTTCAGGGCCAGTGAAGGGATACCTGCACATGACCCCACCCGCTCTGGTCCATGGGGTCACGAAGAGTTGGACATGACTAAATGACTAAACAACTAAACAACTAAACAACAACACAACCACACCCTGGAACCTTTTGGAGCCATTAAGTGGCATAGGCGGGCCATCCAAATCGGTCCCACCTTCCTGCAGAGGGGAAGGGTCATAGAGAAGTCCAGTTGCACCAGGAAGTGATCCAACCATGGTATTTCTTTTGTTTTGCTTTTTCTTAGATCATCCACATCCATAGATGTGAACACTAGGTTTAAGGCATCATGATCTTATACACCTCTATCATCTTGTAATTTGCCTTTCCTCTAAACTAAAATGCCCCAAATCTTGTAATCTTTCCTCACAGGGAGTTAGTCCTTCCCCTTCAGCATCATGACTCCCCATTTCTGAACCCTTTCCAACTCTACAATATCCTTTTTGGGTGGAGGCAACTGTACACAATATTGCAAGTACACTAATTGCAAATAATCCAATCCAAACTCCTTTATTGGCATTAAACAACAAATATTTGTATACTGGTATTGTGATATCTTTCGTTTTATATTCAGTTCCTCTCACAGTGAGCCTAGGTAAGGAATTTGCCCTTTTCACAACTGCTGTATACAGAGCTGGTCTTTATTAACCTCTATCCAATACGACTTCAAGATCTTGTTCCCGGTCAGATACTGCCAGTTCAGACTCCATGAGGGGATATGTGAAATTAAGTTTTTTTGTCGCACATCAAAATTCAAAGGTAAGAGAGGGATTTACAAATAGGAATTGATAACACCACTTCAGTGAAAGGAGAGGTGCATGGAGAAAGAGCTTCAGGCAGAACTGAATTTAATCAGCATACTGATGGCACATTACTCTAAATACCTGACTGTCGTTCTCACATAGTTTCAAATAAATGGTAAAAACAAGGAGGATACAATGGAAGCCTGAAGGACTCCAGAGCACAAGTTCTAAGGGGTCAAACAGAAATATATTATTACTCCTATCAGAAATCAGCTGTGGAAATGGGATCTGAATCACTTTATCACTATACCTTCCACTCCTGACTCACAGAACGGGTTCCTTAGCATTGTTAATCCGGGAGGATTGTTCTTTCAGGGCTCTGCCAGCACCATCAATCCCTGTCACTGAATGTGTCAGTCTCGTGTGGGGTACCAAGGAGAGCTTGGCTGTCTGGCTGGTGTACCGACCACCCAGCACACCAGCAGCCACCCTGTCAGACCTGCTGGAGGTGGCGGCAGGCTGGGCCTTGGAGTTCCCAAACTTATTGGTTTTGGAGGACTTCAACATCCATGCCGATGCTGCCCCCCGGGCTCTGGACTTAGTGCCTTCCATGGCTACACTAGGGCTCTCCCAGTTTGTTTTGGGCCCCACTCATCAAGCAGACCACACACTGGATTTGATCTTTGGTGCCGGCATGTGATCATGTCCCCCCCGTGGAAGTGCCATGGAAGTGCCGTGGAAGTGCCATGGTATGATCATTATGCTCTGAAAGCCAAGATTGACTTCCCGCTCCTCCCCTGCTTTGGGCTTGCCCACAGAGGCTGATGGATCCTGATAGATTCCATCATGTGGGACCCTGCTCCCCCTGGCGACTCATTAGATGACCTTGTCAAGGACTGGAACAACCAGTTCTTGGCAGCCATAGATGAGATCACACCTAAGCACCCTCTGCGACCCCGCTGAAACCAGGCCCCTTGGTTCACTGAAGGGCTCCTGAAAATGAAGCGTACCTCAGACAGCTAGAGCGGGTATGGCGACAGACTCGCGACGGAGCTTCAGGAACGTCTTATAGGACGCTTATGAAAGCCTATGAGATTGCAATGAAAGCTGCTAAGAAATCTTACTTCACAGCTTCCATTGCACCTGCTAGCTCTCGCCTGCCACAACTTTTTACAATAATCAGGTTGATAACGTCCTTAGGGGGACAACCAAATTTAAACACAAATTCGATTCATAGCTGTGAGGCATTTGCGAGATTTTTTGCAGAGAAAGTCCTGCTGCTCCGCTGTGACCTCCCTGCCAATTTGGATACAGTAACGGAACTGGAGGCCCCTTGACTGTCTTCAGCTCCATTGTTGGACCATTTCGATCGGATACTCTCCACTGATGTGGACAGATTCCTCCAAGCTGGTAGGCCCACCACTTTTCTGCTTGACCCATGCCCGCCTCGGCTGATTAGAGCATGTCCAGACATCGTGCGGGACCCCTGGTTGAAATCATCAATTTGTCCCTTGGCACGGGGATGTTCCCAGGGGAGTTGAAGGAAGCAGTGGTGTGTCTGCTCTTAAAGAAAACTTCATTAGATCCTTTAGATCTATCCAATTACTGCCCAGTTTCAAATCTTTAATATCTGGGTAAGGTAATTGAGAGAGCAGTTGCTGAATAGCTTGGTAGGTTTCTGGAGGAAACATCAGCTTTAGATCCATTTCAGTCCGGTTTCCGTCCTGGTTTCGGGACCAAGACGGCTCTGGTCGTCCTAACAGATAACCTCCGTAGACAACTGGATCGAGGCGGGTCAGGACTGCTGATTCTTTTAGATTTGTCAGCAGCCTTTGACATGGTCAATCATGATCTTCTGGACGTGGGGATTCAGGGCACAGCCTGACAATGGCTGCACTCCTTCATCTCTGTCGGGGACAGAGGGTGGCGCTAGGGAGGGAGATGTCATCATGCCACTCCTTGGTGTGTGGAGTGCTGCAGGCGCAATCCTTTCCCCGATGCTTTTCAACATCTTTATGTTGTATTTGCAGAGTCTTCTACACAGCGGAATGATGAGCAGTACGTGCCACATACTTTACTTTACTTTATTTACACTTCAATGCTGAGAGATTACAAACATGCATTTTGCCTCTGCGAGAGCAGAGAAGCAACTCCTCTCCTCGGAAACACTGAGAGAACTGTGAAAAACAGGAAAACAGTGTACGTCACATCCAGTCTCCTATTCCTGTGGGAAACCCAACAGTACTCTGACTGTGGAATGCAAAACATTGTCCTGTGACAAGCATTTCGCTGCACAGTTAAGAAAGCAGAAACCAACATCCTCCCCCTTTCTGTGAACATCACTGGGCAGCGTGTTCGTACAATATCAGTGCAAACCCAACTTCTGCACATAGGTACAGTGTTGATCCCTTGATACAATCTTGGACAATACATCAGCAGGAATTTCATTACCTGGCATATAGGACACCGTTACGAGTCCCTTCTGAATACATTCCCTAGCATGTTGCAACTTCAATTGCAAGTGCTTCGTGCTTTGCTTACAACCTTCAGAATTCAGCAAAGCCAAACATGCTTTGTTGTCCTGGTAAACCTGGATTGGACATTTGACAGGAATTTACATGTCTTTGCACAACTGTAACAACCATTCACAATCCTTAAGTGAATAAGCATTCAGTTCAGCTTCACAAGTACTTAAGCTAACTGTTGTTTGCTTCTTGCATGACCAGTCAAATAGACCCTGATTGTACATATAGCAAACTCCAGACGTACTTTTCCTGTCTGTAGTGTCACTTCCAAAACTTGCATCTGCAAATATCTCAAGACCACCAGACTTCTGATTGTTAAATCTCAGTCTGTAATGCATAGTGCCTTTCAAATAGCGTGCTATGCGTTTCAGAGCTTTCCAATCCTTAACAGTAGGATTGTTGACTTGTCTGCTTAGCAAATTACAGCTAACAGCAATGTCAGGTCTTGAACATCTGGCAATGAAGTTTAGCTTGCCTAGCACACTTCTGTACAGTGTAGTGTCAGAAAATGCTTCTTCAGTGTCATCTATCTGATAACCTGTTGTCATCGGTGTGTCTACAGGGTTAGCACCCATCAGGTTTAGTTTGCTTAACACATCAGCAATTTTTCATGATTGGTGTACTAGAATGTTACCATCTTGATCTCTCTCTAGGCTTATGCTCAAGCTTGCTGCAGTGGAGAATCTACACATTAGTCACCACGATGTGAATACAGCATTTTTGTACGGATCTCTAGGTGAATCACTTTATATGCTTCCACCTGATGGCGTACAGGTAAAACAGGGATTTGTTTGTGCTCTAAAGAAGTCCCTTTATGGTCTCAAACAAAGTGCACAGTGTTGGCTCACAAAACTTATGTTCGGATGTGGTGTTGAGGTGCAGTTGCTAATGTTATTTTGTTCATTCCTAGGTCTGCCTATCCTGCATGTCTAGATAGTTGGGCACAGCATTGTCCACTGGGTCAGCAAGAGGGCGGCGGAGTCTGAATTCGGATGCAGGTTCGGGCTCCCTGACCACATGAGCGTCTTCTGGGTGTCCAGACGAGGAATGCCTTGGGAGGGGCTTCTCCCAATGGTGCAGGCAAAGGTGTCTGTGGAGGCACGCCTGCGGTGGTGGTGGTGCAGCTGGGCGCAATTGGCGGAAGCCCCTGGCTGAGCTTGCAGTCCTGCTTGCAGGAATTGAAGGAATTGAAGGAGTTGAAGAGTTGAAGGAGGCTCTTCCTGGACTCAAAATTTGGTCACTGATGGCAGTGACATGTGGCAAGGTAGCCAATGCCCAGCTGCCACTGGGAGGGCCAAGATGAGCGCCCAGTGGCCAAAAAAGTTCTGGCTTTGGGCAGGGATGGTGAGCTGTCACCCAGGCATTACCTTCCGTGATGCGTCCCTGTGATGGGATAATGAGCTGCTTGTGCGTAAAGCTTGATCCCTCTGGGGTTTGGCTGGTCATCCCAACCTAGGCACTAACGGAGCTCCCCAAAGCATGACTCCGTTAGTCGCTGGTAGTATCTGACAGTGGGCGTCTACGGAACCTACGCCAACATAAAAGCTGTTTGACAGACATGCGCTTTCGTGACTCTCTGCGTGACAGTTTCCGGCGCAGGGTGGGAGTTCCTAACGGGGGTCTTGTTACCTCTTCGCTGTCGTCACTGGAAGTATCCCAGAGCCTCCCCTCCGCTGTGACTCCTGCACTCCCCCTGCTGGTTCCTTCTGCTGCAGATTCTCTCCTATTCTCATGGAACTTATCCACCACCTCTCTCTCCGATGGCAGTTCCCTGACATCCACCTCCCCCCCAGGGCCCCCTTCACCCCCTCCCGCCTCCTCTCCCACTGGCGGTGAGGACGGAAAGCCCCTGAAGGAACTCTCCTCGTCGTCCGAGGATTCCAACACTTCTAGCCACGGCGTACCGTCTCTCTCCCCGTCTTCCTCTTCTTCGTCTGAGTCGGCTTCCTCACCCACCCCTGACTCAGGGAACCCTTCAAACTCTCCTTCCTCATCGGTGGTACCAAAGTGTTCCCTTCTAAATCGTGCCACGGGTTGCGGTTTTCTTGGGAAACGCTGATGAAATGTTTCTATTAAAACCTCGTCATTGACTACCTCTGCTGGTACCCAAGTGTTTTCCGACTCTACTTCCCCCTCCCATTCTACCAGATATTCCACCTGATTCCCCTTCCACCTGGAATCAATGATTCCTGCCACGTTCATGTCGTGCTCTCTCTCTTCTATCACGGGCGTTTGGGTGGCCTCTCTCTCATGCTCCCCCCACTCACGTCCCTCTCGGTACGGCGACAGTAATGACCTGTGAAATACTGGGTGTAACTTCATGTGACTGGGCAGCCTGAGTTTGAATGCTACTGGGTTGACCTGCTGTATGACCTCAAAGGGTCCCAATCTTTTGGGTCTCAATTTCTTACACCCTCCTTTGAACGGTAGTCCTTGGGTGGATAACCACACCCGGTCCCCCACCCTTATGGTTTCACCTTCCCTCCTATTTTTGTCTGCTTGCTTCTTATATTCTTCCTTGGCTTTCTCTAAGTTAAGTTGAAGCTGACGGTGGATCGCTTCCATCTCTTCAAAAAAATATTCCGCCGCCGGCACGCTCCACCTCTCCCCTCCCTCTCCTGGGAATGCCCGGGGGTGACACCCATAATTTGCCAGAAAGGGACTCATCCCTGTGGACACGTTCTCCGCGTTGTTGTAGGCAAATTCTGCTAGAGGTAACTTATCCACCCAATCATTTTCTCTGTCTTTTACATAACACCTCAGGTATTGTTGTAAAATCCCATTTGCCCTTTCCGCTTGCCCATTGGTTTCTGGGTGCCGAGCAGTTGAGAAATTGAGTTCTACGTGTAATAAGCTCATCAGTTTCCTCCAGAACCTGGAAGTAAATTGTTTCCCTCTGTCGCTCAAAACCCTCAAGGGGGCGCCATGCAACCTAAAAATATGTTCTACAAACAACTTGGCGGTTTCCTCCGCTGTGACTGCATGTGAACAAGCTATAAAATGACACATCTTGGTTAATAGATCTACCACCACCATGACAGCTGTTTTGCCTTTGGATTTTGGCAGGTCCGTCATAAAATCTATGGATACTGCCTCCCATGGCCTTTCGGGCGTGGGTAAGGGTTGTAATAGCCCCGCTGGCGCCACCCTCTCTCCTTTTGCTCGCTGGCACCTGACGCAACCCCTGACATATTCCCGTACGTCCTCCCTCACCTTGGGCCACCAAAACTCCCTGGTAACCAACCACATGGTTTTGTGCTGTCCAAAATGTCCCGCGGTGGGGCTGTCATGCAACTGCTTGAGTACTCTGCCCCTCAGTTCCCCGTCGGGTATGTACAGTGCCCCTTTGTAATACAACGCCCCGTTCTTTTCTTCAAACCCCCCTGTGTTCTCCTCTGCCCTCCGGAGCTCTCTGAGTTTCCCTTGGGCGTATTCATCGTTCTCAGTACCCTCTATCAGTTCCCTCTGCCCCACCAATGCCGCCCCACACACCCAGCGGTCTTCAGGGATTACATGCCTTGCCTCGGGCGCTCCCTCCCCCTCTAAGTACTCAGGTTTCCTGGAAAGAGCGTCCGCCCTCACGTTCTCGGATCCGGGCACGTAACGAATCTCAAAGTGGAATTTGGAGAACTCCTGGGCCCATCGTACTTGTCTCTGGTGCAGCACTCGGGCTGTTCTCCAATATTCCAGATTTTTGTGGTCAGTTCGGACTTGAACCTTGTGCTGCGCCCCAATCAGCAAGTGCCGCCATTTCCGGAAGGCTTCATGAATGGCGAGCAGTTCTCGGTCGTATACTGTGTAGTTCCTCTCGGATTTGTTCAACTTCCGCGAGAAGAATGCACACGGTCTCCATTCAGACGTATCTTTTCCCGGCTGGAGAAGAACGGCCCCCACCGCTCGGTCTGACGCGTCAGTCTCCACTCTCATTGGTTGTTGTAGATCCACATGCAACAGTTGCTCTTCCGACGCAAACGCCTGCTTTAAGCGTTCGAACGCCCGCTGCGCTTCTTCCGTCCAAACAAATTTCTTTTTGCTACTAAGACAATCCGTGATAGGCGCTGTCAAATGGGCAAAGTTCTTGATGAACTTCCTATAGAAGTTTCCGAAGCCCAGGAACCTTTGCACGTCCTTCTTGGTCTTTGGTGTTTTCCATTCCAGTACCGCTTGAACCTTGCTGGGATCCATGGCCAACCCCTTGTCAGACAACCGGTACCCCAGGAATTCCACCTCCCTGGTATGAAACTGACACTTCTCCAGTTTCACCCACAGCCGATTTTCTCGCAACTTGCTCAGTACCTCTCTTACATCTCGCACATGCTGCTCCTCATTCGCTGAGTACACCAGGACGTCATCTAAGAACGCTACGCAGTTCTTGTAGAGCAGTGGCCCCAGGACGTGATTCATGAATGATTGAAAGCAGGCGGAGCCCGCTTGTAATCCGAAAGGCATAACTAAATACTCAAAAGCCCCCAAGGGGGTGAACATAGTGGTCTTCCACTCATCCCCCTTTCTCACACGTATCAAGTTATATGCCCCCCTAAGGTCCAGCTTGGTAAAAATTTTCCCTTTTCTCACCTGTGTCAGAATGTCATCAATTCTAGGCATAGGGAAAGTCACTGGTTCTGACACTGCATTTAGGCTTCTGAAGTCACATACAAGCCTCGGTTTGCCCGTGTGTTTTTTGTCCACAAAGAACACTGGGCTGCCCCCCACCGCTCGTGACTCTCTGATGAAACCTCGCTTGAGATTCTTGTCAATGAACTCCCTTAACTCCTGCATTTCACTGTCTGACATTGCATACAGCTTGCCCACTGGCAATTGTGCCCCTGGGAGTAAGTTAATTTGACAGTCAAAGGGTCTGTGCGGGGGCAGTCTATCTGCTTCCTTTTCGCTAAAGACGTCAATCAAGTCAGCATATTGTGGTGGCACCTTGCCCTTGCCCATCACTTCCACCCCTGCTAGAGTGGCCCTGGCCCCTGCCTGAACCTCTCCCTCTTTGCAGTGTTCTAGGCAATGTGCTGATCCAAAGGAAACCACTCTCTGATGCCAGCCTACTAGAGGATCGTGTAGTGCTAGCCAGCTCATTCCCAAAATAATGGGAGCTCCTCCCAAAGTGGCTATGTTAAACGCTATCAGTTCTGTGTGTCTTGCCACCCTCATTACCATTGGAACAGTCTGCTGGCTCACTTCTCCTCCCAACAGTTCCCTCCCATCAATCGTGGTAACCTGCAAAGGCTTACTTAATGGGATAGTCTGTATCTGGTGTTCAGCTGCAAACTCCTTACTCATGAAATTACAGGAGCTGCCTGAATCCAATAGCGCTTTTATCTTTAGTGGGTGTCCATTGGACAGTTCCAGCAACACCTCTATCACAAGCGCTGGTCTTGGAGGTTCCGGCGTGGGCACATTCACTTCTCCTCTGCCTGACTGCGGTGCCCTGATGCTGGCAGCCAGGCGTTGGCTTTTACTTGCTCGCTGCTTGTTTCTCCTTCCTCCTTCCCCCCAACAGTTCCCGCCATTCCTTGCCATTCCTTCCTTTGCGGACAGACTCTGGCAAAGTGACCTGGCTGTTGGCAGAGATAACATCTCTTGGCGCCCTTCCCCTCCTTCTTCCGCCCTTCACTGGTGTTTGAAACTGCGCGCGCGCGCGCTGTTCCAATTTCCATCGGCTCTGCTGGCGGGAAAGGCTGCTCCGGAATCTCTGGAATGCGGAAATCCTTCCAAAGTTCCCCTTTTCCTTCCCGCTTTTCCAAAGCCCTTGCCTCCTGGCGCGCTCCTATGGACAGCGCTGATTTAGTCAGATGATCCATAGACTCCGCCCTGGGCGCCCGGGAAAGTTCATCTTTCACTGCCGGAGAGAGCCCTTCTTCAAACAGCATTTGAATAGGTTCACTCGCAAGGTCCCACCCCAGTCTATGAATCAGCATGCTGAACTCAGTCCAGTACTCACGTACAGATCGGCTCCCCTGTTTACACGCCATTAACTGCCTCCGCACCACCCCTTGCTCAATCTCACTGGAAAACATCAAGTCCATGGCGCGAAAAAACTTCATAGTGTCCTTTAAGATTTCATTATTGGCTGCCATCAGGGGCCGCACCCAGTCCCTCGCCCCTCCCTCTAGATGGCCGATCACGTACGCCACTCTAGAGTTCTCATCAGGGAAGTCATCAAACAGTAGGTTAAGAGCATATTGCATCTCTGTCCTAAAGGCTTGATAGTTCCTGGGATCCCCCCCAAATTTCTGCACCAATCCAGGCACCTTTCTGGCAAGTGGGGTGGGTTTCCCTTTATCCGCATCTTGAGCCCTCCTCTCCTCGAGCCTCGCCGTTTGCAGCGCGAGCTGGACCTCCAACGCCCTGTACCTGTCTTCCAGGCTTGGACCTCCTCCAGCCCCAGCTCCTGCACCTCCGGTTCCAGCTGGTTCGCTCATGATGCCCTCTGCTTGCACAAGCTGCTTTCAGAGACTGTCAGATTGCTGTGATGGGATAATGAGCTGCTTGTGCGTAAAGCTTGATCCCTCTGGGGTTTGGCTGGTCATCCCAACCTAGGCACTAACGGAGCTCCCCAAAGCATGACTCCGTTAGTCGCTGGTAGTATCTGACAGTGGGCGTCTACGGAACCTACGCCAACATAAAAGCTGTTTGACAGACATGCGCTTTCGTGACTCTCTGCGTGACAGTTTCCGGCGCAGGGTGGGAGTTCCTAACGGGGGTCTTGTTACCTCTTCGCTGTCGTCACTGGAAGTATCCCAGAGCCTCCCCTCCGCTGTGACTCCTGCACTCCCCCTGCTGGTTCCTTCTGCTGCAGATTCTCTCCTATTCTCATGGAACTTATCCACCACCTCTCTCTCCGATGGCAGTTCCCTGACAGTCCCTTTACAGGCTTGATGGGGTTCATCTGTCTGTGATTGGGAATGATTTTTTTGGCTGACCTCCATGTCAGCAGGGTTAAGGGATTGGTTACTGGTGTAAGTGGTTGTCGGCGAGCATGGGGCTTGTGTGGCGGATAGGCTCTGGTTCAGGTGATAGGGATACGCTCTCGCCATCCCTATGTGAAGGGTATTCCATTAAAGGAATCCAGGGACTCAATGGTTTGGTCAACCCTGTGAGGGGGTTGTGCCCGTGCCGGAGTCCAGGGGGACATCTGGCTGGTGGACATAACCTGTTTCCAGCTTTGTGCCTATGTGGGTGTTCACCCTAGGCTGACCTATGCTGGTGCTCTGTGTCATCGCTACCTGCAATGGTACAGGGAGCTAGTCGAATCAGGGCCTATGCAACCACTGACTTGCTGTAATAAATAAAGTTGTGGCCTAAATTCTGCCAAAAACCAAACCAAAATTTGAGTCTTGTCTGAATTTAACAGGGAGGTTTAAAGGTCTGAACACACAATTACTATTTATTGAATTTATATCCCACCTTTCCTCTTCAAGGGGCCTAGATCAGCAAAGAGGCATAAGATTGAAAAACAAAAATGAAGTAGAAACAGATTAATACATTCTAAAAACAATTACAATTCAAAACATACTTTCACCCAACAATATTGAGTGTGCCAGGAACAGTATTAAGTGATGGCCCCACTTAGGACTGAAATTAAACATTTCCTGCTTAAACGTTTTGTCAGTCAAATCAGAAAACTGGTTCATTCCTATCATGTAGGCGTATTTCTCTTGTGCAGCTTCGGGTTGTGTTGTCCAACCTGTTTTCAGTTGCTCTCCCACATGCTTCTTTGGTGTTTGTCTTCCTCTGGGGGCTATTCTTTAGAATGTGTGATTGTCCATTGACACCCCCCCCCCAAAAAAAAAACTTCATCCGAGGCTGGAGCCATTGTTGTAGAGCAAGCCCTGAGTAAGATCGGCCCTATCAGCCCTGCCACAGAGATCTGAAACTTTTATTTTCTCTCTCTTCTGAGCCTCAGGCAGCCACCCCTGTTAGGAGAGGAACACAAATCTCTGGGTCTCCTCACTTTCAAATTGATCCATAGGCCCAGAAAGCAGTGGTGCTGTGTTCGCATCCCTTTGGGCATCACATTCTCAACATGTGATCTGCAGCAACTGGTAGTAAGAGGCTTACTGCCTCTCATACTGGAGGGAAGGTAGCCATCATAACTATGTTTAAAAAGATACTGAGAAGCTACAAAACTGACAATACAAAGGAGAGGTTCCATGGATACAAACAGGTTCCAGGTTCACCTGATTGCTGGGAAGATAAAGAGATGTGTGTGTGATTGTTGATTACTTTGTGCCTTGTTGGGAATATGTTTGCTCCACAGGCCTTGTGATAAACAGAGCTGGAGAAAGACTGGAAAGAATTCACTTCTTTAAAGTTCCAGTTGACTAACAATAAGGGTGCGATTGGATTGGAAGAGGCATCTGGCTGGCTGCCACAGAAGTCCTAAAAATGATTGCATCCACAATCAAAAAGGAGCTTTGTGTTCCAATTTTTTAAAAAACAGGATTTCGGGGACAGCATGCACTCTCTGTTTCCATAATATCCCACCACTCCTTCCCAGCTGGAATTCTCAGGCACCTTTCCTTCACCTATAAATTTCCCCAAGTCAGCTTCTTCTTCCAAAGCTCACCTGGTGGTTCGTTTCCAGTGCTCCTTGGCTTTTGATCGCTCTGGCATTATGAAGGCTTTCCTGAGTATGTGCGTTCTCTTTGTCCTAGTTTCTTCTGGTGAGTAGGAATGTTTCTCTTAATCATATCTGGATGGGTGTTAGCAGGGGTCAGAATGGAAAGACTGAAATAGGTTTTTGGAAGAGAAAAGGAGCTGAAAATATGGATAAGAATAGGAGGATCTGAGAATCTGGACTCTAAATTTTGGAGAGGGGAGAAGACCAGCAAACTTCAGTTACATGTTCTAAATTACAGACCTCATTTTGAAGTCTGGAAAGGAGCACTGCTTTTACGTCTATTTTCTTTCGATTGGGAGATGAGTTGAGTATAATGGGTTAGAAGTGCATTGAAGGAGCCAAGAGAACATGGTTCTGAGGGTTAGAAAAGAGTGAAGACTATGAGTCATTCACAAGGATTTGTGAATGACCCATAGAATCTCAACTCAGTTTCAGCCGTAAGGAATCAGTGGCCCAGCAGAATAAAGGGACTGCTCCAAATTGCAAACAACTGAACTCAACCACAAGGCAGTGAGTCATTATTTCTTGTCATTCAGAGTAAAACAAGTATAAATAGAAGAGTGGAGTATTAGGAGTTTAGAATGAGGGGCAAATGTGTCCAACATGCATCATGGACATGCACCTCATACATACCTCACATTCAGATGGTGTAGCAAATTTTGTAAAGGTGACTATTACACTAGTAGAGGGTATTTCATAGAATCATAGAATCATAGAATCATAGAGTTGGAAGAGACCACAAGGGCCATCGAGTCCAACCCCCTGCCAAGCAAGGAACACCATCAGAGCACTCCTGACATATGGTTGTCAAGCCTCTGCTTAAAGACCTCCAAAGAAGGAGACTCCACCACACTCCTTGGCAGCAAATTCCACTGTCAAACAGCTCTTACTGTCAGGAAGTTCTTCCTAATGTTTAGGTGGAATCTTTTTTCTTGTAGTTTGGAACCATTGCTCCGTGTCTGCTTCTCTGGAGCAGCAGAAAACAACCTTTCTCCCTCCTCTATGTGACATCCTTTTATATATTTGAACATGGCTATCATATCACCCCTTAACCTCCTCTTCTCCAGGCTAAACATGCCCAGCTCCCTTAGCCGTTCTTCATAAGGCATCGTTTCCAGGCCTTTGACCATTTTGTTTGCCCTCCTCTGGACCCGTTCCAGTTTGTCAGTGTCCTTCTTGAACTGTGGTGCCCAGAACTGGACACAGTACTCTATTTCTGTTACTTGAGGTCAGCTCAACAATGGGACTCCCAGATTCTTTCATATTTTTTTCTTCCTGAAGCAGTGATTGGTGACACCAAATGGAGAAATGGGGAGTGGGTGGAATAAAACACAGGGATCCCAGGTGCAGCATGACTTCAAGGTAAACAGTTGCGCTTCCTGTGCTGTTCTGGCTACCCTGTTTGGGATTGATACACTTTTCATGAAGACCTCATGCAGCCTGTAACAGGTTGCCTACCTGCCATCCCTGTGTTGGCAACTGGCAGTGTTTGGGAAGGAAGGTAGATGGGGAAGCATCTCCTGCTGCACCTTTCTTCCCATAACCTCCAGGCCCTCCCCATCTAGCCAACAGCTATTTGTTGGGCTGTTGGTAGCACACTTACCAGCACCAGTAATGTGGCTGTGTATGGAAGTGTGTGATAGGACTTATGAAATCCTATCTAAAAAGTCACTGCTCAAATGGTTGGTGATGGCAAGAACTGAGAACAACACTGGGACTATGAATGTGAATGTACGTAGATGTCATTTCTCAAGGAATGAGAAACCCATGGCACTGATTGTTTCCTACTCTTTCCTCCCAGTTGTGTCACATAAATGTTACTGGTATATTTACCGTGGAAAGGGAGTGCCAGAGGTCTGTCGTCATGGAGAGGATAGCTGCATTTCAAATTTTACTCGATATAATATAGGTGAGTGTAAAGCCTCTTAGTCCAATCAAAGCTGAGTGTGTGGGCCCTGGATTATCAGGGAATAATAATAATAATAATAATAATAATAATAATAATAATAATAATAATGGATGATGTGCATGTATGAATGCAAAATGACCACAGACTGTGCTCTCGTCAAAATGTCAAGAAGTGCAACAATCTGGTGACAGCTCACCTCTTCAAACTCTGACAGATACATTCTAAAATCAAATGAAGCCACAAGAGATCTATTTTTAAAAGAACAAACATTTACCTATCATCCATCTGTCTGTCTATCTCCCCACAAAGGCTTACTTGCAAAACATTTTTCATTTTGTGAGAGCCAGATTGAGGCGAAATCAAGGGAATGAAAAGAGTAAAGGGAAAAGGAAAGAGCAGGAAATAATACAATCTGCTGGGGCTCTTCAGGAAGTAGGAACAATATTGAGAAAGGATAAACCAACTCTCTTTTCTGTATCTCAGCAATAAATATTGTAACAATGTTGTAACAACAAATAATATTGTAGTGTAACCATAAAACAGGAATGTGAAGTTTCTGGGGCATCATTACTTGAATGAAGTTAATGTTTCTGGAGCATCTTGATTTGAATGGATTAACTCTATCATGCCATGGTTTGAAAATTGGACTAGAGAGTCCATAGCCACAGGGCCCCATCCTTTCCCCCCATGAATCATTTGCCTGTTTTAAGCAAAGAGTGTAATATGCTAGGTGATTCTTAATTGTATTTCTATTACATCCACAAATTGTACTATTACATGCAGCTCATCGGGCGCTGGAGATTGGAATTGACTTAAAATAGCTAGTTTTTCCCTTACCACCTCTTTTCCTTTCTTGAGCTACAGCTCCCTCCTTACATTCTTTATTATGTTATCAGCAGGTTAGGCACTTTTCTTTTGGGTAAAGATGTTGTCACTCAGCAGCATTTATCTGACTTCTCTGTTGCATCAATATGTATACAGTGGTACTTCGGGTTACATATGCTTCAGGTTACATACGCTTCAGGATACAGACTCTGCTAACAAATAAATAGTAACTTGGGTTAAGAACTTTGCTTCAGGATGAGAACAGAAATCGTGCTCCAGAGGCACGGCAGCAGCAGGAGGCCCCATTAGCTAAAGTGGTGCTTCAGGTTAAGAACAGTTTCAGGTTAAGAATGGACCTCCAGAATGAATTAAGTACTTAACCCGAGGTAACACTGTATTAGGAAGCATCATATAAATTTCAATCATTAGGGGTCTGATTTGAAAAATTTTGGTTTTGAATTGTACCTATTTCTTTCTTTGTCCCTCTCACAGATGATATGATAATAAAAACAGAAAATTGGGGGTGCACTTCAGATTGTACACCAGGGGATTACAGCTTTACTACACTAGAAGATATATATTTCCGACGTAGAATACACTGCTGCCAGGATAATTACTGCAATAACCAATCCGCACCTGGTAAATATCTGCATGCTTTTGAATCTACATACCCCTGAGAATGAAGGTCATTTCGGTTTCAGGTTTCATCCTTGGGTACACATAGAATAGACTAACGCTGTTCTAGACCAAGATTTTTCTCTTAGTTTGCATGGGAGATGGTTAGAATCACCCTCACCACCTGTTTCTCAAAGAGAAAACAGGTAGCCTATGTTAACTGTTGATTGATCAAGAGCTTCAGATGATGTCCTCCTTGTTCCTTGATAGCCATGCTGACCCTGGGTGTTATCCTGTTGTGCAGATCCGAGGAGGAAGTGAGGGGAACCATCTGTTGGTACTAATGGCCATCCAGAAAACTACAAAGCAGCACTGCTGAGTGATTGGGCTGAGGGTGCCCTCTGCCAAGGGTTTTTGCGGGGGGGGGGGTGTTTCATCTTGTGTGGCTTGAATTGTCTGAGTGCACTCCTTGGTGGAAAGGATGAGAACCAGGTAGCAGATGTGTGCAGCTCCACCTATCCTTTGGTGGGAGATGGCAATTTATGAGAGTGCCTGTTTGCTGTTGGGAACAGTAGATCTCTGTGAGTCTTGGGTGGTAATTAGAATGGCTATTTCAATCAATTATGAGTTTCAATGTCTCCTTGGGTTTGTAATACTAATAATATTTGTAACCCACCCATCTGACTGGGTTGTCCCAGCCAAACTTAGTGGCTTCCAGCTTAAACAAAAACATAATAAAACATAAAATGTTAAAAACTTCCCAATACAGAGCTGTCTTTAGATGTCTTTTAAAGGTTGTATAGTTACTTATCTCCATGACATCTGATAGGAGAGCATTCCACAGGGTGGGCACCACTACCAAGAAGGTCCCTCTGCCTGCTTCCCCACAACCTCACTTATTGCAGTGAAGGAGCCACCAGAAAGCCCTTGGAACTGAACCTCAGTGTCCAGTCTGAATGATGGGGGTAGAGATGCTTCTTCAGGTATACTGGTTTGTGGCTGTTTATAGCTTTAAAGGCCAGCATCAAGACTTTGAGTTATGCCCAGAAACATACTGGGAGCCAGTGCTTGTGTTAATTTTTTTATTCATTTTCAATAACAATCTTCCAATTAATGACAAATCAAATCAAATCAAATCAATGCATATTACAATAATAATACCACCATTTATATATTCCAATAATAAATAATTTTGGGGAATTCCCATGTTCTAGTTGTCTAGAGATATTCATCCTCATTCATGTCTCTCATGTTTCAGCTATTTTTCCAAATTCAAAACTAATATTATTCATCCTGAATCTCAGTCTAATCAGTCATTTCTGTGGCTCACATCTTCTGTAGCAAAGTTTTTGTATTGTTAACACACAGCAGGCATTTTTTTATTCATCTCCTTCTCTGTCCAATTATTTTGGTGTTCAGTCCTCTTATCTCTCCTTTGATTGTCAAGTTCTCATTAATGGCAACAGGCTTTGTTCCAAAAATAGAGTTTATAAATGGCAAGTCAACAAATTCTCTCTGATGCCTCTTAATGAGATGATATCTGCATATGTCTGTATAAAATGCTGTATTATGGGGCATGCTTCCCAGCTCTATATTATGTGAGAATTATTTGAATTCCTCCAAGATCAAAAGGACCCCCTCCAGGTCCTCCAGGCCCTAGAAGAGCTGGCAGGGATCCAGTGCTCTCCGTCCTACTGTCCACAATTTCTGTCCACTGGCGCCGGGATCCAGTGTTATATGGTTCTGGCGGCTGCTCCCACTCACCAATCTGGCAGCCCCACATAGTGTGCTGCAGTAGTCCAAGTGGGAGATAACCAAAGCATGCACCCCTCTGGCAGGAGAGTGTACAGGCAGACAGGGTCTCAGCCTGCCTAACAAATGGATCTGGTAAACAGCTGCCCTGGACACAGAATTAACTTGTTCCTCCATGGACAGCTGTGAGTCCAGAATGAGGCCCAGGCTGTGCACCTGGTCCTTCAGGGGCATAGTTACTCCATTTAGGACCATTCAACTCAGATGCAACTATTAAACATAACACTTATTTATCAACAGCATGAAAGAGAAGAGAGAAAGAGAGTGAGAGAAAATAAGTGCAAAAGTAGTTCCTAATCTCTCTCCCCAAATGACAGATCATCTTCAGTTATCTTCTGGGAGCATTCATTTTCTCACCCAGCATTACAACCTGGTAAATCTCAACTTCCCACAATAATCTTGCCAAGTTGTTGATGCCAAGAGGTTTCTTTGTCACCTCCTGCAGTTAGTCCAGCTCTCCCCTCAAGAGTGAAATTCACCCATAGTGTGGGTAGAGTCTCTCCAGTCTATCTCAGGACAGCAGCAACTAAAATTGCTCCCTTTTCTTCATAAGCTGGTTGTCAGATTCTTCAACTGCATTGAATGCACACTTGATTCTAGAAGCAGAATGCGATGGAAACACTGCCAGCTTCTCATAGGATTAGATAACTGAAGCCTAGGAATTAAAATAGAGACATCTGGTCTGGATTCATGTGTTGATTCTAATGGTTGCTTTTAGCAGAGTCAGATCCACCCTACAATGGTTTGGTGTGCCCAGGCTGCATTTCTTCCAGCTTTGAAGATTGTCAGGACTCAGAGACTGTCAGGTGTAGAGGTGAAGAGAATCTGTGCATAGAGTTTGTGATGGCTAATTGTAAGTACTGTGGTTAACCATTGAGTCAGAGGTGGGAGGTGGACACAGTTTGCTAAGCTGTGTGGGCGGGTTGCTGTCTCATTCAGTCTGTGGCTTCCTGCAAGAAAACATATAGTATGTGTACGGGAAGGGGAGTTTTCCCCAAAAAATATTAGCATTCCAATAGCCTTTGCTTTGCATATAATGTGAGCGGGTGGTGCTGTGGTCTAAACCACTGCGCCTCTTGGGTTTGCCGATCGGTAGGTCAGTGGTTGGAATCCGCGTGATGGGGTGAGCTCCCGTTGCTCTGTCCCAGCTCCTGCCAACCTAGCAGTTCAAAAGCACTCCGGTGTGAGTAGATAAATATTGCTGCAGTGGGAAGGTAAATGTTGTTGCTGTGTGCTCTGGCTTCCGTCATGGTGTCCTGTTGCACCAGAAGCAGTTTAGTCATGCTGGCCTCATGACCCAGAAAGCTGTCTGTGGACAAATGCCAGCTCCCTCAGCCTGAAAGCGAGATAAGCGCCAAAACCTCACAGTTGCCTTTTACTGGAGTGAACCGTCCAGGGGTCCTTGACCATATTTACCTATATGGATGAGACTAGGTGTTGGCAAGATTTACCTTGCCTGGTCTGGATCAGTCCCACAGAGCCCCTCCGTGGTTTGGATAGCAAGTGCGTGTGAGCGTGCCCACCTGCGATCACTGGCATTTGCCTGAGTCTGCACATGCGCAGATGCGATTTCCAGCATCCTTGCAAGTCTGCACATGTGAAGACACAATTTCTGGCATCTGCGTGCGTGATTTCCAACACCGCGGAAGCGAGTCCCTGTGCTGTGACGTGACGTGCCACAGTGTGGTGCAGGAACTCACCAAGCGGGTTGTTCAGTTCTGGGGCGGCTCATAGCCAGTTAAACGGCTTCTGTGTCCCATGGGGCGCCTGGATGAGACTATGTGCTTCTGCCTCTGGTGTGTACATGTATATGTGAAAGAGACAAATAATCTGTTTGTTAAATTACAAACACCCCCCCCATATATATATATATATATATATATATATATATATATATATATATACACACACACACAGAGAGAGAGAGAGAAATTTAAAGAGCCTTAAAAAACAACAACTTAAAGCAGCCATGGATTTTGAATTCCATATCCATGTGGGTTGGGCCCCTGCTACATAAGAACAAAGTTGACTTTTATTTATTTATTTAAACATCAGTATGATATTAGGATGTGACTTTAACATGTTTCTATATGCACAATACAGTTTATAATGATTAAAATGTTCCCATTCTGTCTCCTGCACCCTGTGACCTTGGTACTACCCAAGGATTTGTATGACTATGCTTTTCTCTCTTTATTAGATGGCTTTCATCGTTCTGATATGGCTTTCAAAGGCTGTGCAACACGGGATTTTTGCAGGCTGGCAAGGACATCAATGACTTATGATTACATTTTTGACAAAATCAACCAAGCACAATGCTGTCATACTGCAGCACCATCAACCTTGAAGAGTAAAGAAGTCCAACCTTGATGAGTAATTAGAAGATAGCAAAGTCTTCCCCTTTGACATCCATGATTTGCAGCTACAGTGAAGGAGGAAGTTGCTTACCTGATATTGGGAGTGCAGAGAAAGTGGGGTTCACAGGACTGCAGAGTCCCCTATTTGGCATTTAGTGTAGGATGAATGGGATGCAGGGAAGGAAAAGCTAAAGTAGAAAAGTGGGGCTTGGGGACTCTCCCTCATGATATTACAGTGTATGCTTAAACTTCTCTTGATCATGATCACAATAAAATGGTATGGCAAATAAAACTGTGTTCTGTGTCTGTATTTGTCAAATAAAGAATAAGCTCTTTTTCTCATGTTGAAGCCCTCTGGACCTCTCATGGAGGGGGCACATGAAGAATTTGCCAAATAAAGGGTCTTTGGTGGTGTTGGGGATGGTGGTGAAGGGCAGTCTTTGCAGAGGGAAGAAATGGGTATGGTTACAAAAGTCGAGTGGCAAGAGCCCAGGGCGTTCCAGGCACTCACACAAGGTTTGTGCTCCTTTGGAGAACTGAGACGTATCAGAGAATGTTGTGGCTTTAAGAAATATGGTTTATTCGCCTATTTAGACCTTCATAGGCCTTTTAAGAGGGGATTGTACCCCACAGCAGTGTGGGCGGCCTTCTAGCAGCCTGCTCATAGAGGTTCTCAATTCTCCTTCCTCCTTCTTCCTTCCAGCCACCCTTGTTCCATGTGTAGTTACCCTGGCAACCTTCCAAATCCCTAGTCTCAGGGCAGAGGGAAGCAGTTGCAATGTTCATGTCCCTCAATTGCCATCTATTGTTCTTTGATGGCCATAGCTCAGCCACAGGAATTCTTCTGCAGCTTGCATTCTCCCTTTATATCCCAAATAAGCAAAATCTGGTGGTTTTAGGTTAAGGATTGTTTTTTATTTCCTTTGTTTCTTTTTATGGCCTAAAAGAGACAGACACTGTGGGCTTGGATTTAATTTGTTTCTAAACAGTTAAAATAAGATCGGGAAAGGCTCAGGCAAAGCACATCAAACGGATGGCTTTTATTTATTTATTTATTTATTTATTTATTTATTTATTTATTTGGATCTGACAGACACTAGATATAGATTGCCGGCAATGTAATTTTCTATTCTTTAGATACGGAATAATGGGTGAGCTTTTGGAAGAAGATGAAGGAAGGGGGAAAGGAGACTTGGTTTGAAAGACCCTAAACCTTTATTTTGTTTTTTATATTTTTATTTTAATGAACTTATATAAGTGGATAATACATGGTCCTTTTGAAGGGGCTGAAGAAGGAGACACACTCTTGAGAGATATGGTTTTTGGGAATGAAAAATGAGTCTTTAAAAACTTTTGTTTGAGTTAAAAAAAGAAAAAAATGGAAAAGTTGGAATTAAAGGCTTTCTTATTTCATTTTCTCTTTTCCTATAGTCTGGGAAACTTTGTGAATAAGCTTCAGTCAATGGGAGAAAACAGAAAATAAGAAATCAAAGCAACAGATAAGGGGGGGGGGAGCACAGTATGAGAAAGCAGAGCAAGAGCATAAGGATGAAATATAGTGATACAGTGTGGTTGGAAAAAGAATTGCAGGGATTTTTCTATTTTGTGCTATTAAGGTAAAGCAGGGAATATGCAGAAGAAATAATTTTGAGGAGATATGGAAGGTGTTTGTAGAATTTGTACTGTTGAAATGGAAAGGGGTCAAACCATTGCAAGTGGTGTTGAAATTTTGGGAGGTCAGATAGTCACAATAAAATGGTCCCAGGGGTTGGGTGCACGTTTTTCCCCTTATTTATTTGTTTGTTTATTTAGGTGATCAGGAGTTTTCTTCATCAGGCATAGGCAAATTCGGCCCTACACATGTTTTGGGACAACAACTCCCATCACCCCTAGCTAACAGGACCAGTGGTCAGGGATGATGGGAATTGTAGTCCCAAAAACATCTGGAGGGCCATATTTGCCTACGCCTGGTCTTCATCATTCTAGAAAGCTGAAGGGCCAGGAAGGAGTTTGAGAGGGAATTGATGCATGAACAGCCTTAATTGGAGGAAAGTATAGGAGCACTTTGCCAACACCCAGGAACAACAGGTTCAGCACAGTGTCACAAATTGCTAGAATTCTTTTTTTTTTTTATAATAATTTTTATTAATTTTCCAATTTTTAACACAAAACAACAACAACACTCAAACATCAACAAATACAAACACATACAAAGATATCATTTCTTAACCTCATTTTCATAAACCTCCTTTCTCGGACTTCCCCATACCTCACCCTTTTTGCATCCTTGTTTTTTACAGTTTTTCAACAACGCTTTTTGCCAATTAAGTTTAAACTCATTGTCATTCTCAATTTTACCTTAAATCATCAAACAATTTTAGCTGCAATTCTGCATCTTCCTTCCCCTTGACATTTTATCACTCCTCTATTTTACAACAGTTCTTAAGATATACTTTAAACTTCTTCCAATCTTCCTCCACTGTCTCTTTCTCTTGGTCGCGGATTCTGCCGGTCATTTCTGCCAGTCCCATAAAGTCGATCACTTTCGTCTGCCATTCTTCCAGTGTGGGTAGTTCTTGTGTCTTCCAATACTTTGCCAGAAGAATCCTTGCCGCTGTAGTGGCATACATAAAAAAAGTCTTATCCCTCCTTAACACCAATTGGTCGACCATGCCCAGGAGAAATGCCTCCGGTTTCTTGTGAAAAGTACATTTAAGTACCTTCTTAATTTCATTATAAATCATTTCCCAGAAGGCCTTAATCCTTGGGCAGGTCCACCAAAGGTGAAAGAAGGTACCTTCGGCTTCATTACATTTCCAACATTTATTATTGGGCAAGTGATAAATCTTCGCAAGCTTGACTGGGGTCATGTACCACCTATAAATCATTTTCATAATATTTTCTTTTAAGGCATTACATGCCGTGAATTTAGTACCGGTGGTCCATAACTGTTCCCAGTCAGCAAACATAATGTCATGACCTATGTCCTGTGCCCATTTAATCATAGCTGGCTTAACAGTTTCATCTATTGTATTCCACTTCAGCAACAGGTTATACATTCTTGATAAATTCTTAGTATTGGGTTCTAACAATTCTGTTTCTAGTTTCGATTTCTCCACCTGGAAACCAATTTTCCTGTCTTGTTTAAAAGTCTCCATTATTTGATAATAATGGAGCCAATCTCGTACTTTAGACTTTATTTTCTCGTAACTCTGTAGTTTAAATTTACCACTTTCTTGTTCTAAAATTTCAAAATATTTTGGCCATTTAGATTCCATGTTAAGTTTCTTCACCTCCTTGGCTTCCATAGGTGATAACCACCTAGGGGTTTTATTTTCCAGCAAGTCCGTGTATCGAATCCAAACATTATATAATGCTTTCCTAACATATGGTTTTTGAATCCCTTATGAGTTTTAACCTTGTCGTACCATATATATGCGTGCCAACCAAACATGTTATCAAATCCTTCCAGATCCAGAATGTCTGCATTCTCAAGAAGTAGCCAATCTTTCAACCAGCAAAAAGCTGCTGATTCATAATACAATCTTAAGTCCGGCAGGGCAAACCCCCCTCTTTCTTTTGCATCAGTAAGTATCTTAAATTTTATTCTGGGCTTTTTGCCCTGCCAGACAAATTTAGATATATCTTTCTGCCACCTCTTGAAGCAATCTAGTTTATCCACAATTTGTAATGTCTGAAACAAAAATAACATTCTAGGCAATACATTCATTTTGATCACTGCAATTCGGCCTAACAAGGAAAGCTTCAAATTCGACCATATCTCTAAATCTTTCTTAACCTCTGTCCAACATTTATCATAATTATCTTTAAATAAGTTCACATTTTTAGATGTCATGTTAATCCCCAAATATTTTACTTTCTTTGCCACCATTAGCCCAGTTTCATTTTGAAATTTCTCTCTTTCAACATTTGTTAATTTTTTCCCCAAAACTTTAGTTTTTTGTTTATTCAGCTTAAATCCTGCCACCTGACCAAAGATTTGGATCAACTCTAAAACTCTTTTTGTACTAGTGTCCGGCTCTTGTAAAGTCAATACTAAGTCATCTGCGAATGCCTTCAGTTTGTACTGTCTGGCTCCGACCTGAACTCCTTTTACCAGCTGGTCCCCCCTAATCATATTCAACAAAACCTCCAGGACTGATATAAAAAGTAATGGGGATATTGGGCACCCTTGCCGTGTCCCTTTTTCTATGGAAAGTTCATCAGTAACCACATTGTTTACAATTAGGTTTGCCTTTTGTTCAGAATATATTGCACCTATACCATTTTCAAACCTTTGGCCTACCCCCATCCCATGGAGATTCTTTTTCATAAAGTTCCAAGAAATATTGTCAAAGGCTTTCTCCGCATCCACAAAAATCAACACTGCTTTTGTATTAATATTTACAGTTAACAGCTCCATAATGTCAATTATATTCCTTACATTCTCTGATAAATGTCTTCCTGGGAGAAAGCCTGCCTGGTCTTTGTGAATCTCCTCCACTAACACCCTCTTCAATCTTTTTGCCAAAATATCAGCAAATATTTTGTAATCCACATTAAGTAATGATATAGGGCGGTAGTTCTTAATCTGATTTTTATCAGTTTCAGTCTTTGGTATAAGTGTGATAAAAGCTTCTTTCCACGATTCAGGTGCCTTTTTCCCCTCTAATATTTCGTTACAAACCTCCTTAAGCGGCTGTATTAGCCATTCTTTCAATGTTTTATAGTATCTGGAGGTTAGTCCATCTGGCCCTGGAGATTTCCCTAATTGCATATTTTGAATGGCACCCTCTTTTTCTTTATCTGTTATTTTCTCGTTTAAAATCAACATACTTTGTTGCAAAAAATTTTGTAATCCATATTTCTTAAGAAAATCTTCTATATGTCCTTCATTTTCTGGTCCTTGTGCATATAATCTTCTGAAATAACTCTGAAAACAATTGCTGATCTCATTTGGTTTAAAAATGTTCTTTCCATCCACCTCCAAACTTGTGACTGTATTTAATTTCTGTCTCTTCTTCAATTGCCATGCTAGAAGTTTCCCACATTTGTCCGCTGATTCAAATGTCCTCTGTCTCATTTGCTTGATCTTCCATTCTATCCCCTGATTCATCAATTCCACATATTGCATCTGGTAGAACTTGATTTCTCTCAGAATCTCATGAGACTTTGGTTTAGACCTCAGTTTCTTTTCTCCTTCTTTTATTTTTTCCAAAATCTTATCTTTCTTCTCATTTTGTTTCTTTCTCTTTAAAGAATTCTGTTGTATAAGGAAACCTCGCATCACGGCCTTGCTTGCGTCCCAAATCACTCTTTTCTCAACCTCTGTCCTCAGATTTATCTCAAAATAGTCCTTCAAAGTTTTTTGGGCCTTTTTGTAAATCCCAACATCTCTGAATAGGGTGTCATTCATTCTCCATCTGAAGGAACCAGCTGTTGTCAGTTTCATTTCCATCTTCACTGCGTTATGGTCGGAGCATGTTTTTGGGCAGATTTCCACTTTTTTTTATCCTTGGAGCCATTCCACTAGTAGTCCATATTTGATCTATTCTTGTCCATGTCATCTGTGCCTCTGAAAAGAATGTTCCCTCTCTCTCAAGAGGGTTTCTTGTTCTCCAAATATCAATCAAGTCCATATTTTCAGTCATTTCAAAGAAGGTCTTAGGTAGTCTCCCATCTTTAGAGACCACCTGTCTTTGTGCTTTATCCATATTAGTAGAGACGCCGCCATTCATATCTCCTAACAAGATCACCTTGTAATCCAAATAGTCCATTAATGTCTCATGCAATTTCTTGTAAAATTCTGCCTTCCCTTCGTTTGGTGCATAAATGCCAACTGTCAAAAATTTTTCTCCTTGGATTTGTATCTCAATTTCCAGAATTCTTCCATATTCATCTTTGAAAATCAATTTTGGAGCCAATTTCTCCTTTGCGTAGATCACCACTCCTCTTTTCTTAACTTTATCCGACGAGATAAATTCCTGTCCTAATCTTTTGTTTATAAGCAATCTTCTGTGTGCCCTTGTCACGTGGGTTTCTTGTAAGCATATCAAATCTAATTGTTCTCTTTTCAAAATATGAAAAACCTCACGCCTTTTTCTGGGAAGGTTCAGTCCATTGCAGTTCCAAGTTAGA
Organism: Podarcis erhardii; assembly: GCF_964252035.2. Lineage (NCBI taxonomy): Eukaryota > Metazoa > Chordata > Lepidosauria > Squamata > Lacertidae > Podarcis > Podarcis erhardii. The sequence continues at coordinate 80,682,263 of NC_138511.1, read as the reverse complement.
AATTGCAGAGACATTGTTATTTAGTTACCTCCAGCCGCTCCCTGCGGCTGATCTTCTTCCGTTGGTGACTTGAGTCCAAAAGTCAAATTTCCAAGATCTGTTTCAGACGTTGATTCTAACACTCCTTTCAAAAGGTCCTCCTCGTTTCTGTCCAGGAATTGTTCTTTATCTTGCACTGTTCGTATTTTGACTTTCTTTCCTTTGAAATTGAAAGACAAACCTTGTGGAAATTCCCACCTAAAAGGTATGTTGTTCCTCTTCAGCAGGTCAACCAGATTCTTAAAGTATGCTCTTACCTCCAGAATGTATTTTGGGATGTCCTTGTAAATCTGCACAGAAGCATTTTGGATCTGAAGAGTTCTCTGGTAATGCAAGTTTAGTATTTTATCTCTTTCCTCTTTAGATCTCAAAGTTATCAGGCAATCCCTTGGGATCTTCCTACCTTGCCTTCTGCCCAATCTGTCTAGGTTAAACAGATCAAACAGTTCAAAGTTACTTTTCCTTCAATTGCAGCTTTCTAATTCCGTCGCTTTAAAAGTTCATGCAGTCCGGGGGAGGCAGACTTCCTTTATTTACCATCCCCACTTTCAGCCAAATTTCGAATATTTTAAAGTCCCAATAAGTTTTCCAATCCTACTTACAGGTATTCAATTTCAGTCCAAATTTCAGGAAGGAATCGGCGCTCTCCGCTAATGGCGACGTAGCTTCACTCCACAGGCTGGGTAGCGGCTCTCAGCACCACACGATCCCCCGATGCTCCTCTGGAGCCTTTAAAAAGGCTCTTTTGCAGTAAAGGGGGGCGCAAATGGTGCCCGCCGAGTCTCCTTGTTCACAGGCTTCCGCGCCTGTGATTTTAGGGGTCCCTGCTTCGCCGTAGCGGTCAGACCCGAACTCGTGGAGCAGCCCTCTCTCCGGAGATCGGGGAGAGAGCTGCCATTAAGCGCTGGCGCCGACCGGAAGCCCACAAATTGCTAGAATTCTAATAGCACTATACCATAATTTAAAGCACAGTGTGGAAAACAAATTAAATCTCTTCCCCCTCCCAAGAACTCCAAAGACACGTGTCTCCTAAGCTGTGCCAACCTCAATTTCACTACCCTGGATGAGGGGAAATGAGTGCCATCAGGTCACACTAGAATTCAAAGCTCAGTGCTGAAATGGGATTAGATTTCCAGAAGCCCAGGAAATTTAGCCAGATTTCCCTGAGAGTCAGCCACATGAAATTTTGTGAAAGGGGAGAGGGGTGTCTTTCCACAGTTTCCTTTGTGGTACATTAATAAAATGCACAGTGACTCGAGTGCTAGATGTCCTCGGCCCCATTAAATCCACTTGGCATAAAGAATATGGTCACTTGTTCTTTAAAATAAGTTGGTAATACTTAAGTGCAGGGGTAAAGGTAAAGGTACCCCTGCCCGTACGGGCCAGTCGTGTCCGACTCTAGGGTTGTGCGCCCATCTCACTTAAGAGGCCGGGGGCCAGCGCTGTCCGTAGACACTTCCAGGTCATGTGGCCAGCGTGACGAAGCTGCTCTGGCGAGCCAGCACCAGCGCAGCACACGGAAACGCCATTTACCTTCCCGCTAGAAAGCAGTACCTATTTATCTACTTGCACTTAGGGGTGCTTTCGAACTGCTAGGTGGGCAGGAGCTGGGACCGAAAGACGGGAGCTCACCCCGCCGCGGGGATTTGAACCGCCGACCATGCGATCGGCAAGCCCTAGGTGCTGAGGTTTTACCCACAGCGCCACCTGCGTCCCTTAGAAGTGCAGGGGTAGGGGAGATCAATAACCAGAAAAGCTTGTGGACTTTAGGGGCTGGAATGTACCCTAACACAGCTATATGTCCTTTGCTTTTGTTTCACGAGTGATGGTTCTGAAAGCCAAAGGCAGCGTGAAAGAAGTGAACTTTGGTGTTTGGACAACGAGAGAGAGGGAGAGTGGCAGCATCACAGATCTCCAGGAGGAGTTTTCTTTGTGTGATGTTAGTATTATATATTTATACAATATAAACACACAAAATGCCTCTGAAATGAAAATAGCAATTTTTTTTCTAATTTTGAGGTACTGAACACAAAAACAACAATAAATTTGCCAATTAGCTCCTGTTTCAGAGATACAAAGATAAATGACCCAGTATGCATTGTGTACATAATTTCATTGCCAACAATGTACTTCACTGTGTTTCAAACTCCAGATTGCCACATATGGCATCATATTGCATCAGCCGAACTGCAAGTGCAAAAAGGCTGCTGTGCTGGAAAAGAAGATGCAGCAACTTCAGGGCTGCCTAGCCACACTTGGAACAGCATGCTGCTTTTCACATGAGTCACAAAGTGGCTTACAAACAAACAATAAATAACAGTAACCTAACAGAACATCACAATTAGAGCATTAATCAGTAGGTATAATTGACAATGATCAGTAAAACAACTACTAAACATAACAAAAGCAACGACCGTCTCTAAAACATTGTTAACAAGATAACTAAAAAAATGAAGCAGCACAACCAGAACAAAGGTCATATTATTAGATTCACAAAGCACTACAGCACTCATAATCCACAAAACAATATTAAAAACATCAACAAACTAAGCACTGCTGAATTCAAATAAACACACACACACACGCCCCACCTTCATGACTCACAATCTTCTAATAAGTTCATCGAAAGATGCAACCATATAAAGCCCATGGCAGCACCTCCATTCTGAAGGTTCCTAGAGGGCTAGATGTGGAATTTGGGTGCCCCCTACAGAGGTGGAATATTCCCCCATGACAGGAGACAAACCCCTAGAGCAGGGGTCTGCAACCCACGGCTCCAGAGCTGCATGTGGCTCTTTTACACCTTTGCCGCGGCTCCGACATCACCTTCCCGCCCGCCCGCCCGCCCGCTACATTGTAAGGGGCATGTACGCTGGTCACTGCATTGAAAGGGGGCATGTACGCTGGTCACTGTTTTGAAGGGGAGTGAAGAACACACACACACAAAAAGGTAACTTGTTAATTTAACGTTTATTTCTATGAGGAGGAGTAATTCTGAGAGGTCAAACAAAGAAATAATAAAAAAAGACAAAAAAGTTATTTTTATAATGACGAGTTTTGCGGCTCCCAGTTTTTTTTTCTTCGGAAACGGGTCCAAGTGGCTCTTTTTGTCTTAAAGGTTGCAGACTCCTGCCCTAGAGGAATGTGAAGCAAGACTTTCAGGAACCATGCTGTGTCACTGGGGCTGCAAAATCAATTCCACACGCTCACCTTGGACACCCATTTTGGGCCAGTGGAGCTAGGTCAGTAGTTGCCAACCTCATGATACACTGAGGTGGCTGCAGAAGATTCCTCTAACCATCAGTGGGTGAAGAGACAGGAGGATATGGATTTGGAAGAATTGTTTTCCATTCTTAATGATCCAAGACAACTGATAGTGGATAAGTGTGCTGATAGCCCACTTGCTACCTTCCAAGGAAATGATTTCAGGGAAAGGGAATTGCAGTGTGGAAAAGGCAACTTGAGAGTAGGAAGCAGTAGGAAGTACTCAAGCCATAAGGTTCCTGCCTTCCAGAGGCAGTGGTGTTGATCCATTGGTTCAGTTCCTACCCTTTGGAGAAAACAAGCTTGCTCCATCTTCCACATGACAGCCATTTAGATATTTGAAAATGGCTATCATGTCTGCTCTCAGTCACCTCTTTTCCAGGCTAAACATACCAAACTCCCTCAAGGGTTTCCAGACCCTTGATCATCTTGGTCAGGTTAACAGTAGGACTGTATGAAATCCAAGTCATGAGATAAATCATGCATTTTGCAGTAGACTGACTTCTCATCATGACATTTTAAAGGCATTGAAACATAACATTTAATGTACATTACATTTAAAACTTTAGAACCAATGTCCCCACTCTGAGGTTTATGTATATGTTAAGAAGCATAGGAGATAAAATTGAAGCCTGAGGATATCCTGAGTTTGGCATAGGCCTGGTACAGTACATCTTAAAATCTGGACATCTGATTTATATTATTATTTACTGAATTTTAAAACAAAGTGGAAATAGATCAAAACATTAAAAACAATCACAATTCCATCCCATGGTTTTGAGTTTGCCGTGAACTATTTTCATCTCAGGACTGAAGAGAGAAAGAGAGAAAGAATGGAGAGACTAGGGGTGGATAACCTGTGTCCTGGGGGCCAAATGCAGCCCCTGCATGCCTCTCCACAGCACTCAGGAGAGGGGGTTGCAGGTGGTACATCACACCCCTGCCTAAGGCCAGAAAGGGGACCTTGGAGCCAAACGAGTGGAGTCAGAATATTGGGATATCAGAAAAAGTTATCCTCTATTGTGTGAAGAGTAGCATTTACATTTTGTGTAAGCCTACACAGGCACTCCCCCCACTCAAACTCTCTCTCCAGTTCAGACCAAAATATCTAGAGCTGAAGCTCTGGGATGTCTGGAGGTTGGAGGATGTGTGCAAAAGCAGCAGCAGCTGCTGCTGCAATACCATGTGCGTCACCTGCTAGGAAGGGAGGTGGAGCAGCCTAAATAAAGCCCCACTGCACCTCCGCTCTCCTTGGGGCTTCATCCGCCCTCATTGAAGTCCACTTCAGGTACTGGGGAGGATCTCCTCCCAAGCCACGAGGACTCTCCTGCTTTCTCCCATCATTTCCTGGTATCCTGTTTATTTATTTATTTATTTATTTATTTTCCAGTGCTACAAGCATACACAGTCGCGCTTGTCAATCATGCATAATTTGGGAACGCTTGTATAAAATGCCACAACAATTCTTCCCCTGCCCCCTTCTCCTTTGGCCAACATGCCTCCGCCTACTACTAGACTACTACCACTGCTGCCGCAACTTCATCTTCTACTCAATTATTAGTATATAATATTTTTTGTCTTGTTTTCCTCTCTCCCGTTCTGCATATAAAAAACCCCATTGATTTATAAATCACCCCTCCAAATTCTATCACAGATCAGGAGACAAGAAAAGACAAGAAAGGGAAAATGAAAAAGGGGTCAACAAAGGCTCTTTTAATTTGGATTTTGTTTTATTTTTTACTTACCTGTAGAACTGCAGCAAGATAATCCTGTGGAAAACCTCATTCCCAAACAAGGAGCTGTTGATTTGGGTAATCATACACAGTATTCTGATGAAGGGGCAGATGCAGAACATGAGAATGGAAAACAGAAAGAAACAGACTGATGGGGAAGCAAATTTGGAAGGAGAGAGGAGTAATCATAATGTAGGCCTTGAAACTTGACAGTGGTTAACCTTGGCGCCTCAAATTTCAGTGGCACCCTGTGCACCAAAATCTGCCCCCACATCTCTCACCTTTTGTTGCATGTCATAGTTGCAGCATCTGCTGCAGCCACCCCAGAATCTCCACACCTGATGCAACCGCACCAGTCGTGCTCCCCTAGATCCATCTTTGCACTGAATGTATCACAATCAAGTATCCATCTCAAAAGCAAATAGAAAAGTATATTATGAACAGTCTCATCTCTCTGCCTAAAACATTCCCAGAACTAGCAAGATGCCTGCTGTCTTGGACAGGAGTTGACATCATTACAGAAGTGTCAATTTTGAAGTGCTTCTGCTTAAAACATTTTAACTTTTGTTCCATCTCCTGGTTTAATAACAATGATAGTCTAATAGTTTGTAACATTTTATTATCATCGGGCTTGTCAATCAAAGACTTTTTACAGTTTGCTATTTCTTTTAATATGTCTTTTGATCTTTCACCTTTTTTGGTAAGCACTTTGCTATATGAAGGAGCCTCTAATAATCATATTCCTAGCATCCCATACTGTATTTAAATCTGTACAATTCTCTATACAGTGGTACCTCTAGTTACGGACTCGATCCGTTCCAGGGTGCCGTTCGCACCCCAAAAAGTCCGTAATTAGAGAGCCGCTTCTGTGCATGCGCATAGCATGATAGTGGGCTTATGCGCTTGTGCAAAGTGTGCAGAACGCTTCTACGCATGCATGTGTGGTGAAACCTGGAATCATACACTTCTGGGTTTGCCACGTTCGCAACCTGAAAAGACACAACATGAACCTAACGCAACACAAGATATGACTGTATTTAACTCAAAGAAGTCAGTTAAACATTAAAATCCCTTTTGCATTATCCCAGTCTTTCTAACAAGCTGTCATTCAGCTTCCATCTAAAAGTGGTATTTTGCTGGCCTTTAATAATACTAAATATCAAATTTTGATCTGATAAAGTTCTCAGTTGTATTTCAGTGTTCTTAAAACCAGATACTATGGACTTTGATACCCATAACATGTCTAGTCTTCCAAGGCTCTTTCCTGGAGGAAGCTGGACCAAGAGGAGGCAGGTGGTCAGGAGTGTCTTAATCATTCTAGAAAGCTGAAGAGTCAGGAAGAGCAGTGGGCCAAACAGGGAAGCATGAAGAGGCTTAGTTGGAGGAAAGTATAGGCCAGGACAAGGAGCACTTTGCCAGCACCCAGGAACAACAGGTTCAGCACAGTGTCACAAATTGCTAGAATTCTAATTGCACTATATCATAATTTAAAGCACAGTGTTGAAAACAAATTAAATCTCTTCTCCCTCCTAAGAACCCCAAGGACACGTCCCCCCTAATGTGTGCCAGCCTCAGTTTTACCACCCTGGGGAATTGAGTCCCAAGAAACTATTCTACATTTCAAAGCTCATCAGTGTAGAGTGTATACAATGAATTTTTTAAAAAAACTGTTCAAAATAACATTTAATAAAAAAACCTGAATCCTTCCTCTTAGGCATAATGGCATCAGACATCCCAAGGAAGAAAAGAAGGATCTTTTTCTATGCAATAACGGCAGCGAGGACGCTGATTGCCACGGGATGGAAAGGAGTGGCAAGTAAAAATGCTTGAATACATGGAACTAGCATATATGACAGAAAATCGGTCAACCCCAAAGTTCAAAACAGAATGGGAGATCTATAGACAATATTTTAAAGAACTTTAGAATGCTTCGAATAACTCTCAGAATTGAATAAGATATAAAGAAGTCACACAAGATTTAATAAAGACAAAGTTTATTGAAAAATAAAGGCAAGTAATTAAGAAAACAAAGAACCCATATCAAGGAAGTTGGAAGTTGATGGTCAAAACATTTTTGTGAATTTGTGATGTCTTGTTCTACTGCTTTTTGTTCTAGTTACAGGTAGGTAGCAGTGTTGGTCTGCTGTAGTCAAAACAAAATAAAAAAAATCCTTCCATTAGCACTTTACAGACCAGCTACGTTTGTTATTGGTATGAGCTTTTGTGTGCATGGTATCTGAAGAAGTGTGCCTGCACACGAAAGTTCATACCAATAACAACTTAGCATCGTGCTTCTTTTGTTTCGTCTTTTCTTTTTCTGTTTTTCTCTTCAAGCTTTCATTGTGTGTGAATGTTTTGATTTTAAACCAATAAAGATTAATAGAAAGAAAGAAAGAAAGAAAGAAAGAAAGAAAGAAGGAAGGAAGGAAAGAAACTTATTGCTAGGGGAGACAGGTGTCTGTCCACAGTTTCTTTTGTGGAATGCAGTGACTCAAGTTCTAGATTTCCTCACTTCCATTAAATGCACTTGTGTTTGGGTTGGAAAACTTGTCTACTTCCTCTTTAAAATAACTTGGTAACTGTTAAGTGCAGGGGTGGGGGAGGTTCTGTTCAAAGAAGCTTGAGGATTTAAGGGACTAGCTTATTAAGGGGCTGGATATACATAAGCACAGCTCCACATCCTTTGCTTTTGTTTCACTTGTGATGATGATGAAAGCCAAAGACAGTCTGAAAGAAGTGTACTTTGCCATTTGAGCAACGAGAGAGGGAGAGTGGCAGCATCATAGATGTCCAGGGAGTTTTCTTGCTGTAATGTTGCTCTGGCTTCCATCACGGTCTTTGGACAAATGCTGGATCCCTCAGCCTGAAGCGAGATGAGTGTCACCACCCCGTAGTCACCTTTGACTGGACTTAACCATCCAGGGGTCCTTTACCTTTACCTAGAATTATATATTTCTGTAATATATAATGTGGGTGTATAATTTTCTCTTTAAGCTTAGATAATTCCTTTATTTCTTCTAAAAATGAGAATCTAACAATGGGACACCCAGATGCTGGGAATCACAATGGAGGGGGTGGGGAAAGTGACAATGTGCTTTTGTCCTCCTCCTCCTCCATTATCACCATATTATTCAATATCTTCTTCTTCGCTGGCTCCCTCGGCCTGAAGCGAGATGAGCACCGCAACATAATAGTCATCTTTGACTGGACTTAACCATCCAGGGGTCCTTTACCTTTACCTTTTTATTTAGACATGTTAGTTGCTTGTTACCTGAATGTCTCCAAGTGACTTGCATTTTAAAAACATTAATATAAAAACATTACCCCATGGAAAACAAAACAACTCCCATAACAGCACTAGAAGCAAACATATCATCTCTCACAAAAGGCCTGGGCAAAAGGTATGTCTTTCCTTGTGCAGAAAAAAATATACATATGTGAAGGCCCCAGGCAGCCGTCGCTGGGGACAGCCTTTCACAAGCAGGGCACCACAGTTGTCCTTGCCATAGACATCTGTTTTGCCATTGTGAAAACAGGATTAAGGACTAGATAGACCTTTTGCCTGGTCTAACAGGGCTCTTCATTTTATTTTATAATACAAAAAAAACCCCAGTGGATCAAACCAAAGTCCTATTTAGTTCCACATCCTGTTTCCTACAATGGAAAAGCAGATGCTCCTGGGAAGTTCACAGGTAGTACAATAGCCGTCTCTGGCTGCTGAGGCACTGGCTTGCCCCTGCTATTGAGGGGGCTGACAAAGTGGGACGTGTTAACCTCATACATGATGTTTCTCCTCAATATTAATGGGGCCCACCCCCTCTTTAAGAATTTTTTTTTGGGGGGGGGAGTACCTCACCCTCCCCAGTTGGCGCACCTGTCTAGCTGCTTCTTCTTAGAAACTAGTACCCAGAGTCAGAGGCATGCTGTCCTTGTAGTCATTGTGAAGAGTTATTGTCTATGGAACTAATAAATAACAATAACAATAACAATAACAACAATAACAATAATAATAAATAGCTTATCACTCGAGTGATAAGGTTGCATGGCTGTCAAGTTATGCCCACTTACTATGAATTTAATTCTCCCCAGAAGCCAAGAGAGAGAGAGAGAGAACCCAGAGAATGTCTCAGATAAATAGAGTGGGGGATGAGGCTCATTCTGAAGGATGAGGTTGGTGTGGGTGTGGGTGTGGGTGTTGAGGCCCAAGTTGACATGGCCTTAGGTAAGTGTTGTCAAAATAGATCAGATGACAGAGCAAAGGTACAATCCATTCTACTCTTGCTAGTACTGTGATGCAACAGGGGGACATCTGAATAAAGTTCCAGCAAGGGATTTCAACCGCGTGCTTTAAAGGCCTTAGAGTCCTAGGAAAACAGGCAGTCCATACTCATTGTGACATTGTCTCTGGCACAGGTGCCCACTGCTGTAATGATATTGTTATATTGTTGAACACCACCCCAATCTCTGAGCAGTGTGAGAGTTTAGGGGTTCCAGTGTTTAAGCAGGGTGTGTGTTAACTTTGGGAATGAGGAAAAGCAGACAAACTACTTTATGATGGATGGTTTATCATTACAACCTGAGCCTAACCACAACATTAATTCTTTGAAAGGGTCTTGTTTTGCCTGTATCAACAGCCTTGGATTAAAACAGCCCCCCTCCCATATCACAGATCTTTGTGGGCACTCCCAATATTTTTTTCAAGCTCACGTCCCTGTTCTATAGTCAGCTTCAATAGATGTCATTGAGTTCTACTCAGAGGCTTACGAAGTTTAGGTGGTACCCGGTGGTACGGATTATTTTTTTGTCACACACCCCACACACCCACATTTATTTATTTATTTATTTATTTATTTATTTATTTATTTATTTATTTATTTTGCCTATTTCATATTTTCTTACAAATGTGGATTCTGGGCCTCTGATAACAAGTAGGCGACTGTGGACAGATACTTAAATCTACAGGGTGGATTGTGTTTTGGCTTGTGTTATTTTATTTATATTTATTGTTTATTTATTTAATAAAATTTATTTTAAAAAACCTGCAAAGTGGTTTACAAACAAACAAACAAAAAACACCACAGCAGTAAAATCAAGAAAAATTAACAATCCTACTTTAAAACATATAAAAGCTAAAATATTAAAATTAAAATTACTTCAACTTCCTAAGCATCTAGGTATGCTTGCCTAAAGAAGAATAGGTGGGGAGTTCCAAAGGGCAGGTGCTGTCACAGTAAACAATGCAGCACACATATTATGTAGAACCTGTGGTAGTGCTTGAAATTCCTGAAGGGGAGGTTTTACTCATTGTGATTTCACCATGCTCTGTGTTATCTGAAAAGGAAAACATTTATTTAAAAAACAGGACTGCACAGAAGCAATCTAGTCTCATCATGATCAGTGGGACTTTTCCTGAGCCAACGGTGCATAAGATGGGATGCAAACCTATGCACCCCTTGCATCCAACTTGTACCTAAAAGTCTGCACAAGCCTGCAGAATAGTAGATTTGGAAGGGACCCCTGTGGGTCATCTGGCCCAACCCCTGGGGCAATGCAGGAATCTCAATTAGACCATCCCTGACCGATGGCTATCCATCTTCTGTTTTTCCCCTCAGCCAGGACACACAACAACGGAGACTGGAGGAGGGGGAAAGGTAAATTTTTACAATGGAGCAGATTTCTCAGGCGTGCACAGGAAAAGCTTAAAGACTTTACATAGAGAGGAACCCCACACGGGTTTCCCGCATGTAACATAACAGGCAGGGAGCCAGCTCAGATAGAGAGAACAACATTGGGGGAGGGGAGGAGAAAAGAGTACCAAAGTCAGCCCACTTTATCCTCTTTGGGATGGTGGCACTAGGGCTCTGGGACTACCCTCCCCAAAATATTTATTTGTCTTCAATGTATTGTTACCACTGTTATTCTATAGTACAGATCCTTTTTAAATTAAACACTTTCTCTAAAATTAAAATGGCAGAAGTAATCAGTAGCATAGATTTCAAAGGGAAGGCGAGAGAATAGTCCCTAATAGATACAAAGGAGGCACAGATACACAAGCACACAGAAGTAAATAATCCAGTCTTGGGGAGAGGGGTGGGAATGTACAGCTTGCAGTACTTAGCCTTGAGATGGGTGACTGAAAGGGCTTAAAAAATAAAAAAAAATAAAAGTCTTGTGTCTAGGAATATTTGTCTGCAAAAGAATCAGACCGGTTGTCAAAAGTGTGAACTTCATTAATAGACCCTATTTAAAGGAATTGGTAAGTTAGCCACAGAATTGCTTTGCTGATTTTTCTCATCTTTTAATTACACAACTGCTTTTGGGGGGTCCTAGCTTAATGCAGGGGAGACTGGGGTGTGCGAGTGAGAGGGGTACTAGCTTCATGTAGGGGAGGCTGGGGTGTGTAAGGGAGGGAGGGGGGTCTTAGCTTCATGCAGGGGAGACTGGGGTGTGTGAGTGAGGGGTGGTGGTCCGAGCTTCATGCAGGGAAGACTGGCAATGGGTGGTGGAGGGAGGGGGATCCTACCTTCATGCAGGGGAGGCTGGGGGCAAAGGGAAGGGCAGTGCTGAGCTGCTTCTCCCTGCGCCACATGTGCGGAAAATGGGGTGGCAGCAGTGCCATTGTCTCATGCGCTCCACTTTTGGGGGCAGCAGAGGCTTTTTGGAGGGGGATTGGGGCCTGAAGGGGGTGTGCAGGACAGGCAGCGGCCTTGGCAGGCTTCCCCAGCAGCCTGGAAAGTCAGGCTACAGTGGTGCCTCGCAAGACGAAAAGAATCCATTCCGCGAGTCTCTTCGTCTTGCGGTTTTTTCGTCTTGCGAAGCAAGCCCATTGACGGCTTAGCGGATTAGCGCTATTAGCCGCTTAGATGTGGCTATATAATCCCTAGTGTAGTAAGGTAAGACCTTTGGCGCAGGCATTTTTTTAAAAAAAGTTTTTTATGAACCGCCCTAGTAGGGCAGTAATTGTTCTTTGATAATTTGTAACCCCTCTCCTTGATAGAACATGGGGTGACATGCCACCCCACGCCCGCTCCTACGCCCCTGGTTCTAGTATTATGAGAAAGGGAAAGAAACTTACATCACTGCATTGGTGTGAATCCTTATTCTTATTTGTCGATATCTCAGCTACCTTTGAATAAATCTTCCAATATCATGATGCCATTATAGAAATATTAGGAATATTGTGTACAGTCTTCTCACTTTAAAGGATATTGTGTAGTTGTAAAAGCTTTAAAAAAGGAAAAGCCAAAGATCAAGAGCAAGTCCCTAATGAGGAAAAGTTACAAAATTTGGTACTTTCCACTTCAAAAAAAAAAGCAAGTAAGAAGCATGAAGAGGTGTACAAAATTATGGATGGTGTGGAATAAATGGATGGAGAAAAGTTATTATTCCGCTCTCATAACACTAGAATTTGTGGGCCATCAATGAAACTGTATGTTGGAAGATTCTAGACAGATGGAAGAAAGCACTGATTCAAATAACATGTAGTTAAACTCTGGAATTTGCTCTCATGGGAAGTAAAGATCACCACCAACCTGGATTTGTTTGATTGAGGATTATCCAAAAAATCATGGTGTATAAGGTTATCAGTGGCTACTGACTCAGATGGTCATGCTGTATCACAACTGTTGGAGGCAGTAGTCTTCTGAATGCAGGGGTGTTGCATGAGTTGCTGGTGCCCAGAACATGACAGTTGTTGCATCCCCTGGTGGACTGGGCAGCAGTCTGTCAGTTTGCTGGTCTGCATCTAATCAAGGGAGTCACCAGGGAGCAGAGATAAGGCAGAGAAACGTGAAGCCCTGAGTGCTGTGGCTCCCTTGCCCTGCTGTCCTTGCAGTTAGGCACTCTGGGCAATGCACGGGGTTCCAGCAGTGCTGTCCGATCTTCCTCTTCCTCCCACTCCCTCCATCTCAACCAGCCCAGAGGTGGGGCACGTGCAGGCATCCCTTCACTGTTCACAAGGAGAAGGAGGTGACACCACGGCCCCAGCCCTGAAGGTCCAGCCCAGAGGTGGCTTGCCTCCCTGCACCTGTGACCTCAATAACCTGCTGTGGGGATGCCTTTGTTGCACTCCCTCAGAAATTTGCACTCCGGGCCACAGCTGCCTGGTCCCCAATGCTATGCTACTGTCTGAATGTTTGTTGCTGGGAATCACAAGTGGGGAGAGTGGTGTTGCTGTCAAGTCCTGCTTTCAGGCTTTGCACAGGCATCTGGTTGGCCATTGTGACAACGGGGTTCTGGAACAGCTGACCTGGTTCAGCAGGTTGATGTAAGCTCTGGCCAACTGAAGCTCGTGGGGAATCTAACATCAGCCAAATTTTAATTGCCTCAGAGTCTTACTCATCCAGTGTACCTGCTGAAGAAGAGTGGATTCATAATGTACTTGCTGAAAAAATGTGGTTTCATAATTTTGTCTAAAATAACCTAGCTGCTCATTAGGCTGAGTAAGCGAAGCTAAAAGAGATAAAAAAAAAAAACTGAGAGACTACGGTGCCCTTTTGTAATCTGTACCAGGGGTGAATAACCTGTTTCCTTGGGGTCAAATGCAGCCCCTGCATTCCCACATAAGTTAGAGGGAGAAGACTGGGAAGAGGAGGTAGCTTCATAGTCAGCTGGGAGATTCTATGGCAGAAAGAAGTCTAGAATCAGAAGCTGAAGCTGGCAGGTGGGAGGAGGGAGGTCAAAGGGCAAGATGAGCCTGGCTGTTGGAGAGTCATGGGTGTCTCCCCCTCCTGTTGTGACAAGTTCCTCTTCCTCCTCCCCACAAAAAACAGAAGAGGGATGAATAGGATGGAAGTCTCTGATTGCTTGGAAAAAACCCTGGAAAGTAGGAGACATAGACAGGTGTGGGGAGTCAGGGATCTTTAATCTCAGCAACTGATTCCCAAAGGGAATGAGTTGCTGTGCTCACTGGTCTGACACACAGTGAAGTCTGTGAAGATCATGTTTTTGCTAATAAAGAGTTAATTCCAATTTGAACTGTGTGGTTTACTGAGTATGTGAGACATACAGACAAATGACATATTGCAGACATGTCCAACACATCGATCGCTATCGACTGGTTGATTGCTGGATGGATTTTGATCGATTGCACTATGGCTAGGCAGAGCAGACTTTGCTCCTCCCTCACAGCTGGGGCTCTTGCTGTCCCATTGGCTAACGAGGCAACTGCAGGAGGAATAGAGTTCAATCTCTGCTTTTGCCTCCCATTAGCTCCAGAGCGTGCGCCAGCAGGCTGGATGGGGCTTGTGAGGGGAGGGAGAGAGCTGCGCCTCCGCTATTGCTGTCCTGTGAGCACCAGAGCTTTGCTCTCTCACTTCGCTCTGCTAAGGAAGCCTCCCTTGGCTGGGCAGCCCTTACTGGGTGCTTCAGGGCCTCGCTCGTAGGGGGGGGGGAGCATGCAGCAGTCTGCCTCAGGAGCAAACTAAAGGTGGTGCGAAGGTGCTGATGTTATGCATTTGGGACAAGGTTGGCTAAAAGGAGAGCGCCTTTCCTTCCTCCTCCATGCAGAGCATCCTGTAGCTTAATCAGCAGTCATCTTCATTTTAGGCAATGCATGGAAGAAGGCGATGAAATAAATCCGTGCTAAGGAAAGAAAGGGGTTTTTCCTTGCCACCAACAATGCCTTATCGTTTGCCTCTAAAGCAAAGAAACTGAAGTTTGACAATGTGAAAGTGTGGTAGATCACTGCCAGTTTTTGATACTGGATAGTAGTTCACAGCCCACATGAAGTTGGACATGCCTGACATATGGAACTGAATTTGGAAGGTAAGTAGAGGAATCATAAAGTAGACCTTGCCACTGGCTGTATCACAACCGAGTTTCTATCTCCAAAGGAAATAGAAATTTATATTGCAAAAAGTCCCCTTCATGGATCACTGCCTTGCCATGGCGAAGGGGCTTGAATAACTCAGAGAAACTATGAGCTATGCCGTGCAGGGCCACCCAAGATGGACAAGTCATAGTGGAGAGTTTTGACCAAACGTGATCCACCTGGAGCAGGAACCAGCAAGCCACTCCAGTATCCCTGCCAAGAAAACTCTATGGACAAAGGCAACAGGCATATAAAAGTTATGATGCTGGAAGATGAGCCCCTCAGGTCAGAAGGCGTCCAACATGCTACTGAGGAAGAGCGGAGGACAAGTACAAGTAGATTCAGAGCTGATGAAGCGGTTGGGCCAAAGCCAAAAGGACGCTCAGTTGCGGATATGCCTGGAAGCGAAAGGAAAGTCCAATGCTGTAAAGAAAAATATTGCATAGGAACCTGGAATGTAAGAACTATGAACCTTGGTAATTTGGATGTGGTCAAAAATGAGATGGCAAGAATAAATATTGACATCCTGGGCATCAGTGAACTAAAATGGACGGGAATGGGCGAATTCAGTTCGGATGACCATCATATCAACTACTGTGGGCAGGAATCCCGTAAAAGAAATGGAGTGGCCTTCATAGTCAACAAAAGAGTGGCAAAAGCTGTACTGGGTTGCAATCTCAAAAATGATAGAATGATCTCGATATGAATCCAAGGCAGACCTTTTAACATCACAGTAATCCAAGTTTATGCACCAACCACTGCTGCTGAAGAAACTGAAATTGACCAATTCTATGAAGACTTACAACACCTTATAGAAATGACACCAAAGAAGGATGTTCTTCTCATTATAGGGGATTGGAATGCTAAAGTAGGGATTCAAGAGATAAAAGGAACAACTGGCAAGTTCGGCCTTGGAGTTCAAAATGAAGCAGGGCAAAGGCTAATAGAGTTCTGCCAAGAGAACAAGCTGGTCATCACAAACACTCTTTTCCAACAACACAAGAGACGACTCTACACATGGACATCACCAGATGGGCAGCATCAAAATCAGATTGATTACATTCTCTGCAGCCAAAGATGGAGAAGCTCTATACAGTCAGCAAAAACAAGACCTGGAGCTGACTGTGGCTCAGATCATCAGCTTCTTATAGCAAAATTCAAGCTTAAACTGAAGAAAGTAGGAAAAACCACTGGGCCGGTAAGATACAATCTAAATCAAATCCCTTATGAATACACAGTGGAAATGAGGAACAGGTTTAAGGATTTAGATTTGGTGGACAGAGTGCCTGAAGAACTATGGATGGAGGCTTGTAACATTATACAGGAGGCAGCAACTAAAACCATCCCAATGAAAAGGAAATGCAAGAAAGCAAAGTGGCTGTCTAACGAGGCCTTACAAATAGCAGGGGAGAGAAGGCAAGCAAAATGCGAGGGAGATAGTGAAAGATACAGGAAATTGAATGCAGGTTTCCAAAAAAATAGCAAGGAGAGACAAGAAGGCCTTCTTAAACGAGCAATGCAAAGAAATAGAGGAAAACAATAGAATGGGAAAAACCAGAGATCTGTTCAAGAAAATTGGACATATGAAAGGAACATTTCGTACAAAGATTACCATAATAAAAGACAAAAGTGGAAAGGACCTAACAGAAGCAGAAGACATTAAGAAGAGGTGGCAAGAATACACAGAGGAATTATACCAGAAAGATATGGATGTCTCGTACACCCCAGGTAGTGTGGTTGCTGACCTTGAGCCAGACATCCTGGAGAGTGAAGTCAAATGGGCCTTAGAAAGCACTGCTAATAACAAGGCCAGTGGAAGTGATGATATTCCAGCTGAGCTATTTAAAATTTTAAACGATTATGCTGTCAAGGTGCTACACTCAATATGTCAGCAAGTTTGGAAAACTCAGCAGTGGCCAGAGGATTGGAGAAGATCAGCCTACATCCCAATCCCAAAGAAGGGCAGTGCCAAAGAATGCTCCAACTACCGCACAATTGCACTCATTTCACACGCTAGCAAGGTTATGCTTAAAATTCTACAAGGCAGGCTTAAGCAGTATGTGGACCGAGAACTCCCAGAAGTGCAAGCTGGATTTCGAAGGGGCAGAGGAACCAGAGACCAAATTGCAAACATGCGCTGGATTATGGAGAAAGCTAGAGAGTTCCAGAAAGACATCTACTTCTGCTTCATTGACTATGCAAAAGCTTTTGACTGTGTCAACCACAGCAAACTATGGCAAGTTCTTAAAGAAATGGGAGTGCCTGATCACCTCATCTGTCCCCTGAGAAATCTCTATGTGGGACAAGAAGCTACAGTTAGAACTGGATATGGAACAACTGATTGGTTCAAAATTGGGAAAGGAGTACGGCAAGGCTGTATATTGTCTCCCTGCTTATTTAACTTATATGCAGAATTCGCCATGCGAAAGGCTGGGCTGGATGAATCCCAAGCTGGAATTAAGAAATATCAACAACCTCAGATATGCAGATGACACAACCTTGATGGCGGAAAGTGAGGAGGAATTAAAGAACCTTTTAATGAGGGTGAAAGAGGAGAGCGCAAAATATGATCTGAAGCTCAACATAAAAAAACTAAGATCATGGCCACTGGTCCCATCACCTTCTGGCAAACAGAAGGGGAAGAAATGGAGGCAGTGAGAGATTTTACTTTCTTGGGCTTCATGATCACTACAGATGCTGACAGCAGTCACGAAATTAAAAGACGCCTGCTCCTTGGGAGAAAGGTGATGGCAAACCTAGACAGCATTTTAAAAAGCAGAGATATCACCTTGCCAACAAAGGTCCATATAGTTAAAGCCATGGTTTTCCCAGTAGTAATGTATGGAAGTGAGAGCTGGACCATCAAGAAGGCTGATCGCCGAAGAATTGATGCTTTTGAATTATGGTGCTGGAGGAGACTCTTGAGAGTCCCATGGACTGCAAGAAGATCAAACGTATCCATTCTTAAGGAAATTAGCCCTGGGTGCTCACTGGAAGGACAGATCGTGAAGCTGAGGCTCCAGTACTTTGGCCACCTCATGAGAAGAGAAGACTCCCTGGAAAAGACCCTGATGTTGGGAAAGATGGAGGGCACAAGGAGAAGGGGACGACAGAGGACGAGATGGTTGGACAATGTTCTTGAAGCGACAAACATGAGTCTGACCAAACTGCGGGAGGCAGTGGAAGACAGGGGTGCCTGGCGTGCTCTGGTCCATGGGGTCACGAAGAGTCGGACACGACTAAACGACTAAACAACAACACACTGTTGTCAAATGAAATTATGTACTCACTGCCTACTTGGTCATTTATATATGAGCATCTTTGTATCTCTGAAACATGAGCCAATAGGCAAATTTATTGTTGTTTTTGTGTTCAGTACCTCGAAATTGGTAAAAAATTTTTTTCCTATTTTCATTTCAGAGGCATCTTGTGTGTTGTGCAATATAACATCAGGAATAACTTTTTTACAGAGCTGTCAGGAGTCACTTGGGAGGTTGTGGACTCAATCATATACATGATCTTTAACTTGTCCATATGGTTTTAATTTCCATTTTCCTCCTTCTTTAATTACCAATTCACCATACGTAACCCATTTGTCTCTCATATTAATTTTCTTTACACTCATAACTTCCAATGGGGATAGCCAGTGTGGAACTCTTGGTTCCAAAAGATTTTTGTACCTGTCCCATACTTCTATTAACGAATTCCTGAAAATGTGGCTCCCAAAACCTTTATGAACTTTCTCCTTATCACACCATAAATATGCGTGCCATCCAAATCTGTAATCAAAACCTTCAAGATCTAATATTTCCTTATTTTCTAGTTTAATCCATTCCTTTAACCAACATAGGCATGCTGCTTCATAATATATTTTCATATCTGGCAGGGCGAAGCCTCCTCTTTCTTTTGCATCCGTTAATAACTTATATTTTATTCTTGGCTTCTTCCCCTGCCAGATATACCTTGAGATCACTCTTTGCCACTCTTTGCAAATCCCTACCCCCTTTATAATGGGGATAGTCTGGAATAGAAATAACATCTTTGGAAGCACGCTCATCTTTATCGTAGAAATTCTGTCCCAAAAGGACAGTTTCATTCTACCCCACACCTCCAGATCATTTCTTATACCCTTCCAAACCTGTACATAATTATTCTGGAACAGGTCAATGTTTTTAGGAGTTAACCAAATTCCCAGGTATTTTACCTTTTTCACCACCTCTATCTCTGTCTGTTGTTGCATTATCTCTATCATATTTTGCTCCATATTTTTAACCATTATTTTAGTTTTTTTCTTGTTCAATCTAAACCCGGCCACATTTCCAAATTGTTCAGTCTCCTCCAATACTTCTTTTACACTTTCCATTGGTTCTTCAATCGTTATTACCAGATCATCGGCAAAGGCTTTAACTTTATATTCATTCTGACCTACTGTCACCCCTTTTATTGATCTATTTTGTCTAATCACACTTAAAAAGACCTCCAGGACCGTTATAAATAACAATGGAGAGAGCAGACAACCCTGTCTTGTTCCTTTAGATATTTTTATATCTTCTGTAATTACATTGTTAACTATCAGTTTAGCTCTCTGTTCTGTATATATTGCCTTGATTCCATTAAAAAACTCTTTCCCCACATCCATGTACAGTGGTGCCTCACAAGACGAAAACAATTCGTTCCACGAGTCTCTTCGTCTAGCGGTTTTTTCGTCTTGCGAAGCACGGCCATTAGCGGCTTAGTGGATTAGTGCTATTAGCGGCTTAACGGCTTAGTGGCTTAGCAGCTATTAGCGGCTTAGCGGCTTAGAAAAAGGGGGGGAAGGGAAAAAACTCGCAAGAACTCGCAAGACGTTTTTGTCTTGCGAAGCAAGCCCATAGGGAAATTCGTCTTGTGAAGCATCTCAAAAACGGAAAACTCTTTTGTCTAGCGAGTTTTTCGTCTTGCGAGGCATTCATCTTGCGGGGCACCACTGTATTCCAAATTTTTCAACATAAAGTCCCATACTATGTTATCAAAGGCCTTTTCTGCGTCCACAAACATTAATATCGCTTGTTTCTCATTCCTGGCAGTCAGATATTCCAAAATATTAATTATATTCCTCACATTATCTTTCATTTGTCTGCCTGGCAGGAACCCTGCTTGGTCTTTATGGATGATTCTTATCAATATCTTTTTCATTCTCTTCGCCAAAATCCCCGCAAATATTTTGTAATCCGTATTCAACAGTGAAATAGGCCTATAATTTTTAACTTGTGTTAAGTCCGAGTCTTGTTTTGGAATCAAAGTAATAAATGCTTCTTTCCACGTTTCTCGGATCTCTCTTACTTTTAAAATATTGTTCATGACTTCTTTCAATGGTATCATCAAAACGTTTCTCATTTCTTTATAGTAACCTGATGTAAATCCATCTGGTCCTGGGGCCTTTCCCCTCTTCAATTCTTTTATAACCTCTTTAATCTCATCA
Organism: Podarcis erhardii; assembly: GCF_964252035.2. Classification (NCBI taxonomy): domain Eukaryota; kingdom Metazoa; phylum Chordata; class Lepidosauria; order Squamata; family Lacertidae; genus Podarcis; species Podarcis erhardii. The sequence continues at coordinate 80,661,955 of NC_138511.1, read as the reverse complement.
ATTTCTATTGGGGCATTCAGCTGGTCTTTTTGTTCGGTCGGGATCTTCTGCACCTTTTTATCTTTTAAAAATCTTTCTATTTTCTTCATATTATTCCTTTCCTTATTTCTATATAGTTGCCTGTAAAAATCCAAGAATCCTTTTCTAATTTCTTTCAGATTGGCTGTCTCTTCACCATTTACAATGATTTTGTTGATTGTGTTCTGTTCCTTTCTCTTTTTAATTTGCCACGCAAGCCATTTACCTGATTTGTTAGCGAACTCAAAGTTTTTCTGTTGCAACATTTTAATATTCCATTCTAGTTCTTTGTTTATTATCATTGCAAATTGAGTTTGTAGAATCTTAATTTCTTGCTTAATTTTTAAGTTGTTTGGTTTTTTAATTAATTTTTGCTCATTGTCCATAATCTGCTTTCAAATTTCTTTTCCCCCCTTTCCCCTGTGTTTATTCTTCAATGAATTCTGCTGAATAAAAAATCCTCTCATAACTGCTTTGCTTGCGTCCCAAACAATGTTCATCTTTGTACCTTTATCGATGTTTTCAATAAAGCATTCAGTTAATTTCTTTTGTGCTTTTTCTATGATATTCTGGTCATCCAACAGATAGTCGTTGATTCTCCATCTAAAAGTTCTGTCTTTAAAGCCTTTTAATTCCAATTTTATTGGGTTATGATCTGAAATTACTTTAGGTTGTATTTCAATTTGTTGGATTCTTGGAGTCAGTTCATTCGAAACCCATATTTGATCGATTCTTGACATTGACTGATTTGGTTCTGAGTAGTACGTAAATTGCTTCTCCAATGGGTGTCTAAGTCTCCAAATGTCAATCAAATTACAGTTCTTAGTCATTGTAAAGAAAGTCTTAGGTAGTTTCCCTTCTTTGTTTGTTCCTTCTTTTAGCCTGTCCATTTCCAATGAAACCACTCCATTCATATCTCCCATTATTATGATTTTCTGATCCATATATTCAAATAATTTTTCTTCCAAAACGTTATATAAATCAGTCTTATTTGCATTAGGTGCATAGATCCCGACAGTTATTAAATTTTCGCCTTGCCATTTGATCTGAACTGCTATAATTCTTCCTTCTTCATCTTTAAATATTTGTTGGGATTCAATTTTGTTTTTGATATACAGTGGTGCCTCGCAAGACGAAATTAATTCGTTCCACAAGTTTTTTCTTCTTGCGAGTTTTTCGTCTTGCGAAGCACGGTTTCCCATAGGAATGCATTGAAAATCAATTAATGCGTTCCTAGGGAGACCGCCTTCAGACCAGGTCCAGGGACAGTCTGTCCCCGGACCTCTTCTGAAGGCTGGTGGGGGGGGGAGAAGGACTTTTCTCCCCACCGCCAGCCTTCAGACCAGCCTTCTGAAGGCTGGCGGTGGGAAGAAAAGCCCTTCTCCCGCCGCCAGCCTTCAGAAGAGTTCCTGCAGGGCTGCCTAGGCTGCGGATAGCAGCCTGCTGCCCGGTGCGAGGGACGCTCTGAAGCAGAGCGCCCCTCGCGCGGGGCAGACATCTGCAGCTTGGGGAGCCCTGCAGGACTTCCCCGCAGGGCTCTCCAAGCTGCGGATAGGGGCAGCAGGCTGCTATCCGCAGCTTGGAGAGCCCTGCGGGGAACTCTTCTGAAGGCTGGCGCTGGGAAGAAAAGCCCTTCTCCCGCTGCCAGCCTTCAGAAGAGTTCCTGCAGGGCTGCTGTAGCAGAGCGCCCCTCGTGCGGGGCAGACATCTGCAGCTTGGGGAGCCCTGCAGGACTTCCCCGCAGGGCTCTCCAAGCTGCAGATAGGGGCAGCAGGCTGCTATCCGCAGCTTGGAGAGCCCTGCGGGGAACTCTTCTGAAGGCTGGCGTGGGAGAAGGGCTTTTCTTCCCACCGCCAGCCTTCAGAACAGCCTTCTGAATGTTGGCGGTGGGGAGGAAAAACCCTCCTCCCACCGCAAGCCCCAGGAACAGAGGAGAGGCGCTGCATGCCTTCTCCTCTGTTCCCGGACCTCCCACCGCAAGCCTTCAGGACAGGTCCGGGAACAGAGGAGAAGGCGCGCTGCGCTTCCCTGCTGTCCCCGGAGATTTCCCTATGGGCTTTCGTCTTGCGAAGCAAGCCCATAGGGAAATTCGTCTTGCAAAGCCGCTAAAAAATCGGAAAACCCTTTCGTCTTGCGGGTTTTTCGTTTAGCGAGGCATTCGTCTTGCGGGGCACCACTGTATAAGACAACCCCCTTTTTTCTCTTTATCCGAAGATATAAATTCATTCCCTAGTCTTTTGTTGATCAAAATTTTCCTATGTCTCCTTGCCACGTGTGTTTCTTGTAGGCATATAATCTGTATTTAATCTGTATGTAATCTGTATTTCCAAAATATCCTACCACTCCTTCTCTGCTGGAACTCCCAGGAACCTTTCCTTCGCCTATAAATTTTCTCAAGCCAACTTCTTCTTCCACAGGTCGCCTGGTGGTTCATTCCAAGTGCTCCTTGGCTTTTGATAGCTCTGGCATTATGAAGGCCTTCCTGAGTATGTGCTTTCTCTTCGTCCTAGTTTCTTCTGGTGAGTAGGAAGGTTTCTCTTAATCAGTGCTTTTTTTTCTAAAAAAAATTTTTTTAGGGGTACTCACATTTTCCTACTCATACAGTGGACCCTCGGATTACGTAATCACTGGGTTGGGAACGCAGCAACCTGGAAGTGTATACTTCAAGGTTTTGCCCAGCGCACATGCGCAGAAGCACTCTGCACACTGCACGCATGCACAGAAGGACACCTCTAGTTATGAAATTTTCGGGATACGGCCGGGCCTCCAGAACAGATCCCATTTATAACCGGAGGTACCACTGTTTTAAAATACTGCCCTTCAATGAGGACAAACTAAGATTCACAAAATGTTTAGGGGTATGCATCCCCCTGCATCCCCACCCCACTCTCAGCTGACTGCTCTCAATCATATCGGGATGGTTGTTAGCGGCGGTCAGATTGGGAAAGCTGAAATAGGTTTTTGGAAGAGAAAAGGAGCTGAGAATATGGATAAGAATAGGAGGATCTGAGAATCTGGACTCTAAATTTTGGAGAGGGGAGAAGACCAGTAAACTTCAGATACATGTTCTAAGTTACAGGTCTCATTTTGAAGTCTGGAAAGGAGCACTGCTTTTACGTCTATTTTCTTTCGATTGGGAGATGAGTTGAGTTGAGTATAATGGGTTAGAAGTGCATTAAAGGAGCCAAGAGAACATGGTTCTGAGGGTTAGAAAAGAGTGAAGACTATGAGTCATTCACAAGGATTTGTGAATGACCCATAGGATCTCAACTCAGTTTCAGCCGTAAGGAATCAGTGGCCCAGCAGAATAAAGGGACTGCTCCAAATTGCAAACAACTGAACTCAACCAAAAGGCAGTAAGTCATTATTTCTTGCTATTCAGAGTAAAACAAGTGTAAATAGAAGAGTGGAGTATTAGGAGTTTAGAATGGGGGGCAAATGTGTCCAACATGCATCATGGACATGCACCTCATACATACCTCACATTCAGATGGTGTAGCAAATTTTGTAAAGGTGGCTGTTACACTAGTAGAGAGTATGTCTGTTTCTTGAGGTCAGCTCAACAATGGGACTCCCAGATTCTTTCATATTTTTTTCTTCCTGAAGCAGTGATTGGTGACACCAAATGGAGAAATGGGGAGTGGGTGGAATAAAACACAGGGATCCCAGGTGCAGCATGACTTCAAGGTAAACAGTTGCGCTTCCTGTGCTGTTCTGGCTACCCTGTTTGGGATTGATACACTTTTCATGAAGACCTCATGAAGCCTGTAACAGGTTGCCTACCTGCCATCCCTGTGTTGGCAACTGGCAGTGTTTGGGAAGGAAGGTAGATGGGGAAGCATCTCCTGCTGCACCTTTCTTCCCATAACCTCCAGGCCCTCCCCATCTAGCCAACAGCTATTTGTTGGGCTGTTGGTAGCACACTTACCAGCACCAGTAATGTGGCTGTGTATGGAAGTGTGTGATAGGACTTATGAAATCCTATCTAAAAAGTCACTGCTCAAATGGTTGGTGATGGCAAGAACTGAGAACAACATTGGGACTGTGAGAGGGAGGTTTGAATCTTCTCATCACCATGTGTTGAGGTGCAGGGAAATGTGTGTAAATAGGAATAAGGCTGTGCATCTGTCTGTGTCTGTGTATATTTGTGTGTGAGAGAGATAGACACATGCAGCCTCTGCCCCACCATTAGAAGTGGATCTTGAGATAAGTAAGATTCCTCATGTCTGGTAATAGTGGTTTGAATCCAAGAGCTGAGATCAAGGAAAGATTTCTCTCTGTGAATGTACGTAGATGTCATTTCTCAAGGAATGAGAAACTCATGGCAATGAGTGTTTCCTACGCTTTCCTTCCAGATGTGCCACATCTATGTTACAATTTTTTTTACTATCGAATGGGAGTTTCAGAGGTCTGTCCTAATGGAGAGGACAGCTGCTTTTCTGATTTTACTGAAAATGAATTAGGTGAGTGTAAAACCTTTTAGCCCAATCATAGCTGAGTGTGTAGGCCCTAGATTATTTGGGGATGATGTGCATGTATGAATGCAAAATGACCACAGTGTGCTCTCGCCAAAATGTCAAGAAACACAGCCTGTTTTCAGTGTAGAAACCTTTCATGCATAGTGTGTGCTGCCGCAATTCACCTGTATTTCCTTGTTCATGCTTTCTTCTTTAAAGTCACATTCCACAACATTTAGAAATCTACATGGAGAGGCTGAAAATAATAAGAATTATTATTATTATTATTATTATTATTATTATTATTATTATTATTATTATTATTATTTTATTTACACTCCACCTTTCCCCCTGACGAGACTCATGACGGCTTACAGACAAAAACAAGAACCTCTAAAAACATAGACAAATCAACCATATTGCCAAGCAGGCCTGCAATATGGTGACAGCTCACATCCTCAAACTCTGACAGGTACACTCTAACATCAACTGAAGCCACAAGGGATCTATTTTTAAAATAGCAAACATCTATCATCTATCTGTCTGTCTATTTCCCCACAAAAGCTTACTTGCAAAACATTTTTAATTTTTGAGAGCCAGATTGAGGCAAGATCAAGGGAATGAAAAGAGTAAAGGGAAAAGGAAAGAGCAGGAAATAATACAACCTGCTGGGGGTCTTCAGGAAGTAAGAACATTATAGAGAAAGGACAAACCAACTTTCTTTTCTGTATCTCAGCAATAAATATTGTAACAATGCTGTAACAACAAATAATATTGTAGTGTAACCATAAAATAGGAATGTAAAGTTTCTGGGGTATCATTACTTGAATGAATTAACTCTGCCATGCCATAGTTTGAAATTTGGGCTAGTGAGGGTCCCCAAACCTTTTCCCCCATGACTAACTCGCCTGTTTTAAGCAAAGAGTGTAATATACTAGGTGATTCTTAATTGTAATTTTATTACATCCACAAACTCCTTTAGTATCATTGGGTGCAGCTCATCGGACACTGGAGATTGGAATTGCTTTAAAATAGCTAGGTGTTCCCTTGCCATGTCTTTTCCTATATTGGGTTACAGCTCCCTCCTGACATCCTTTATTATGTTATCAGCAGGTTGGGCGTCGTTTTTCTTTTGGGTAAAGATGTTGTCACTCAGCAACAATTATCTGACCTCTCCAAGCAGAGGTCCTACTACTGGCTTGTTCATTCTCTTGTTTCGAACATAACCAGAGAAACTACACACACACACTTTGCATTGTTGCATCAATATGTATATCAATATGTATATTAGGAAGCATCATATAAATTTCAATTATTAGGGGGTTGGTTTGAAAAATTTTGGTTTTGAATTGTACCTATTTCTTTCTTTGTCTCTCTCACAGGTGATGATATAGAAGACATATATCTATGGGGATGCACTACAAATTGCACCTCAGGGAATTACAGCTTTACTACACTAAATGATGCTTCTTTCTACCGTACAACCCACTGCTGTCACGATAGTTACTGCAATAACCAAAGCATGCCAGGTAAATATCTGCAGGCTTTTGAATCTTCCCCAGAAGCGGCTTAGTCATGCTGGCCACATGACCCGGAAAAACTGTCTGTGGAAGCGGACAAATGCCGGTTCCCTCAGCCTGTAAAGCGAGATGAGCGCCACAACCCCAAAGTTGTTCGTGACTGGACCTAATGGTCAAGGGTCCCTTTACCTTTACCCCTGAAAAAGAACATCATTCTGGTTTCAGGTTTCATCCTTGGGTACCCATAGAATAAACTAAAGATACTGATCTAGGCCAAGATTATTTTTTCTAGTTTGCATGGGCAGTGGCGTAGCGTGGGGGGTGCAGGGGGGGCCGGCTGCACCGGGCGCAACATCTGGGGGTTAGGGTTAGGGGGTGCAAATCCATGGGTTAGGGGGTGCAAATCCACGGGTTAGGGGGCGCAAATCCACGGGTTAGGGGGCGCAAATCCACGGGTTAGGGGGCGCAAATCCATGGGTTAGGGGGCGCAAATCCACGGGTTAGGGGGCGCAAATCCAGGGTTTAGGGGGTGCAAATCCACGGGTTAGGGGGCGCAAATCCACGGGTTAGGGGGCGCAAATCCACGGGTTAGGGGGCGCAAATCCACGGGTTAGGGGGCGCAAATCCACGGGTTAGGGGGCGCAAATCCACGGGTTAGGGGGCGCAAATCCATGGGTTAGGGGGCGCAAATCCACGGGTTAGGGGGCGCAAATCCACGGGTTAGGGGGCGCAAATCCACGGGTTAGGGGGCGCAAATCCACGGGTTAGGGGGCGCAAATCCACGGGTTAGGGGGCGCAAATCCATGGGTTAGGGGGCGCAAATCCACGGGTTAGGGGGCGCAAATCCACGGGTTAGGAGGCGCAAATCCACGGGTTAGGGGGCGCAAATCCACGGGTTAGGGGGCGCAAATCCACGGGTTAGGGGGCGCAAATTACTTGCCTTGCCCCGGGTGCTGACAACCCATGCTACGCCACTGTGCATGGGAGGTGGTTAGAATCAGCCTCACCACATGTTTCTTGAAAACAGGCAGCCTGTGTCAACAACTGATTAGCTCAGAGCTTCAGATGGCCCCTAAGGATGTGAATAGAAAAACCTGGATAAATTGGGGGATTAGAGAGAGAGATAAGAATGCATGTCCTTCTTGTTCCCTGATAGCCGTGCTGACCCTGACCGTTATCCAGTTGGGCCAATCTAAGGAGGAAGTGAGGGGAAGCATCTGTTGGTACTAATGGCCCAGGCATGGCCAACTTGGCCCTCCAGCTATTTTGTGACTACAACTCCCATCATCCCTGACCACTGGTCCTGTTAGCTAGGGATGATGGGAGTTGTAGTCCCAAAACAGCTGGAGGGCCACTACCAAGAAGGCCCCTCTGCCTACTACCCCGCAACCTCACTTATTGTAGTGAAGGAGCCACCAGAAAGCCCTTGGAACTGAACCTCAGTGTCCAGGCTGAATGATGGAGGTAGAGATGCTTCTTCAGGTATACTGGATTGTGGCTGTTTATAGTTTAAAGGCCAGCACCAACACTTTGAATTATGCCCAGAAAGGTATTGGGAGCCAGTGTTATGTGGTTCCAGCGGCTGCTCCCAGTCACCAATCTGGCAGCCTCACATAGAGTGTGCTGCCGTAGTCCAAGTGGGAGATAACCAGAGCATGCACCCCTCTGGCAGGACAGTGCACAGACAAGTAGGGTCTCAGCTTGTGTACCAGATGGAACTGGTAAATAGCTGCCCTGAACACAGAATTAACTTGTTCCTCCATGGACAGCTGTGAGTCCAGAATAACCCCCAGGCTGTGCACCTGGTCCTTCAGGGGCATAGTTACTCCATTTAGGACCAGGAAGCCCCCCCCCATGCCCCCCCCTGTCCCCTAGAAACAGCACTTCTATCTTGTTGACATTCAGCCTCAATCCATTAGCTGTCATCCATACTTTTTTTTCCTGAAGGGAAGGAGTGAGTGGGGTTAGTGGTTGGTGACTGATTGAGATAGAGATACTGGAGTGACTGGGTGCATGATGTGTTTTGTATGTATTAGCTGAACAGACTGGGATGAGTCATATTAAATATTATCATTTGTGCAGATGTAAGGCAGGATTTGACTGTGGTGTGTAGTGTTTAGTCCATGAAAGAAGGGATATTTCAAAATGTGTTGCTCTTTTTAAATATATATATATATTATTGCAATGTATTGTAGTTATATTGAAAACTCCATTTTATTTTATTGTGGTTACTCAGTTTCATTCATATATATATATATATATATATATATATATATATATATATATGGAGTGATACAGATGGTGCTGTGGTCTAAACCACTGAGCCTCTTGGGCTTGCCGATCGTAAGGTCAACTGTTCAAATCCCTGTGATGGGATCAGCTCCCATTGCTTTATCCCAGCTATTCCTAACCTAGCAGTTAGAAAGCACACGAGTGAAAGTAGATAAATAGGTACCGCTGGGATGGAAAAGTAAACAGTGTTTTTGTGCAAATTCGGCTGGACTTAGCTTCCTAGGGATCTCTTAAAAACACACACATACACACACACACACACACACACAGAGAGAGAGAGAGAGAGAGAGATATTTTGTAAACCACTTAGGGACTGTTTTATGTACTGAGTGGTATATAAATATAATAAATACAACATGAAAACAAAATTTATTTATTTGAGAAATTTATATACAGCCCCTCATCAATAGGTCACAGGTCAGTTTACAACACAGTAACAAAGTAAACAACATACTACAGTGGTACCTCTGGTTACGAACTTAATTCTTTCTGGAGGTCCATTCTTAATCTGAAACTGTTCTTAACCTGAGGTACCACTTTAGCTAATGGGGCCTCTCTCCGCCAATTCACGATTTCTGTTCTCATCCTCAGGCAAAGTTCTTAAACCGAGGTACTACTTCTGTGTTAGCAGAGTCTGTAACCCGAAGTGTTTTAAACCCGAGGTGTTTGTAACCCGAGGTACCACTGTATACCTACATAACATTATATTCATAAATATAACTCATAGTATTAAGTCATGTGTAACAATACATCATGGAATATAGTACATAATATATAACACATAAAGAGCATCCATTTCAGCTTATTCACTTTGACAGTCCAGTAATAATCTCCACAACTCATCCCAATCAAAAAAAGAAAAAAGATTATCTATTCATCTCAGATGCAACTATTAATAATAACACTTGTTTATCAACAATATGAAAGAGGGGGGGAGAGGGGGGAAAATATTCATACTTGAAGTCCCAAAACAGTAAACAAAGCATATTATTTGTTCCTTGTTTATTTAATCTGTATATTGCCCTCCATCCCAGGGAGGTTCAAAATAGAAAAATATAAAATGAGAAAACAATATATTTCTCTCTGTACAAAAGTAGCTCTTAAGCTCTCTCCCCAAATGACAGACCATCCTCAGTTCTCTTCTGGGAGCTTTCCTTTTCTCACCTAGCCTTGCAACCTGGGAAATCTCAACTTCCCACTTTTTTGACCACTTATTGAACACTTTCAGGGGATGCTGCCCCTAACGGTGCCCAAAAGAGAAAATGCCAAAGTGTGTTTGTGTGTCGTGGTGTTTGTGATCAAAGTCGTGTCACCCCTTCAGGGTCATCCTTTAAGGGCTGGCTGGACAGTCTGCCACCTGCTCAACTTATCTCTCCCCTTCCTCAAACACACCATCAAGGCAGGTGAGGTCCAGCAATCTGGCTGCTGGCAAGAATCTTGCCAATATGTTGATGCCAAGATGTTTCTTTGTCACCTCCTGCAGTAAGTCCACCTCTCCCCTCAATAGTGAAATTCACACATAGTGTGGATAGAGTCTCTCCAGTCTATCTCAGGACAGCAGCTCCCTTTTCTTCATAAACTGGTTGCCAGACACTTCAACTGCATTGTGTGGACGACTGATTCCAGAAGCAGAATGCGTTGGAAACAGTGCACGTGTCTCATAGGATTAGACAACCGAAGCCTAGGAATTAAAATAAAGACATCTGGTCTGGATTCATGTGTTGACTCTAACGCTTGCTTTTGGCAGTGCTGGATATGCTCTACAATGGTCTGGAGTGCCCAGGCTGCTCTGCTTCCAGCTTTGAAGATTGTCAGAACTCAGAGACTGTCAGGTGTAGAGGTGAAGAGAATCTGTGCATAGAGTTTGTGATGGCTAATTGTAAGTACTGTTTACAGATAGGTAGCCGTGTTGGTCTGCCATAGTCAAAACAAAATAAAAAAATTCCTTCCAGTAGCACCTTAAAGACCAACTAAGTTAGTTCTTGGTATGAGCTTTCGTGTGCATGCACACTTCTTCAGTAAGTACTGTGGTTAACCATTGAGTCAGAGGTGGGAGGTGGACACAGTTTACTAGGGTGTGTGGGTGGGTTGCTCTCTCATTCAGTCTGTGGCTTCCTGCCAGGAAATACATAAGATGTGTATGGGGGGGGTGAGTTTTCTTTCCCCAAAAAATATTAGCATTCCAATAGCCTTTGCTTTGCATATAATGTCAGCGGGTGGTGCTGTGGTCTAAACCACTGAGCCTCTTGGGCTTGCTGATTGGAAGGTCGGTAGTTTGAATCTCTGTGACGGGGCGAGCTCCCTTTGCTCTGTCCCCGCTTCTGCCAACCTAGCAGTTTGAAAGCACGTCAGTGCAAGTAGATGAATAGGTACCACTGTGTAATGGTTATAAGGGGTTGCTTGTGCGTAAGTTACCGTCGCTGCTGGCTAGATTCCCTGGTTAACCTTGTCTCGGCTGACAGCCCTTCATCCGTGGCCGTTCAGTCACTCGCAGAATCCATCAGTGGGCGTTTCTTGAGCCTCTTCCAGCAAAGAAGCTGTTTGACGCCAAGTCTCCTCCTACTCTCCCTGCGCGGAAATCTTCTGCGCAGGGAAGGAGTTGGCAGAGGTGTGCCCGTGCTCTCCCCACTAGTTTCGGGCGAAGAGTCTTGGAGACCCCTCTCTGGATCCTCCATCTCCCTCCCTTCTCTACTGGTGTTGTGCTGCTTTCCTTCCCCTCTGCTGGGCCCCTCTCCTGCATCGCTCGAGAGCCTTGCCCCCACCTCTCGCTCCGATGTCAGTTCCCTGACACACTGTGACAGAAAGGTAAATGGTGTTTCCATGTGCTCTGGCTTCCGTCATAGTGTCTTGTTTTGCCAGAAGTAGCTTAGTCATGCTGGCCACGTGACCCAGAAAACTGTTTGTGGACAAATGCCGGCTCCCTCAGCCTGACAGTGAGGTTAGCGCCACAACCTCATAGTCGTCTTTGACTGGACTTAGCCATCCAGGGGTCCTCTACCTTCTTTACCTATATGGATGAGACTGTGTACTTCTGTCCCTGGTGTGTATGTGTGTATGAGAAAGAAACAAATAATCTGTTTGTTGAATTACATTTATATAAATATATATAGGGAAAGCACATTTTAATGAACCTTAAAAATACAGACAACCTTAAAGCAGCCATGGATTTTGAATTCCATATCCATATGGGTTGGGGCCCTGCTACATAAGAACCAAGTTCTTTTTCTGGATTTAAACATCAGTGTGATATTAGGACGCATATTGTTCTATATGCACAATACAGTTTATAATGATTAAAATGTTCCCATTCTCTGTCTTCTGCACCCTGTGACCCTGGTACTACCCAAGGATTTGTATGACTATGCTTTTTTCTCTTTACTAGATGGCAGTAATCATTCTGATAAGGTGTTCAAAGGCTGTGCAACACGGGATTTTTGCGATCTTGCAAGGACATCAACGGATGATGACTTTTTTCGCGATATCTACCAATCACAATGCTGTGATCCTAAAGCACCACCAAAACACCACCAAAGAAGTCCAACCTTGATGAGTAATTAGAAGATAGCAAAGTCTTCCCCTTTGACATCCATGATTTGCAGCTGCATTGGGGGAGGAAATTGCTTGCCTGGTATTGGGAGTGCAGAGAAAGGGGGTTTCACAGGACTGCAGAGTCCCCTATTTGGCATTTAGTGTAGGGTGAATGGGATGCAGGGATGGAAAAGCTAAAGTAGAAAAGTGGGGCTTGGGGACTCATCCTCATGATATTATAATGTATGGTTAAAACTTCTCTTGATCATGATCACAATAAATTGGTGTGGCAAATAAAACTGTGTTCTGTGTCTGTATTTGTCAAATAAAGAATAAGCTCTTTTTCTCATGTTGAAGCCCTCTGGACCTCTCATGGAGGGGGCACACGAAGAATTTGCCAAATAAAGGGTCTTTGATGGTGTTGGGGATGGTGGTGAAGGGCAGTCTTTGCCGAGGGAAGAAATGGGTATGGTTACAAAAGTCGGGTGGCAAGAGCCCTGGGTGTTCCAGGCACTCACACAAGGTTTGTGCTCCTTTGGAGAACTGAGACGTATCAGAGAATGTTGTGGCTTTAAGAAATATGGTTTCTTCGCCTATTTAGACCTTCAGGTGAAGCATAGGCCTTTTAAGGTGGCATTGTACCCCACAGCAGTGTGGGTGGCCTTCTAGCAGCCTGCTCATAGAGGATCTCAATTCTTTTTCCTCCTTCTTCCTCCAGACACCCTTGTTCCAGGGGTAGTTACCCTGGCAACCTTCCAAATCCCTAGTTTCAGGGCAGAGGGAAGGAGTTGCATTGTTCATGTTCCTCAATTGCCATATATTGTTCTTTGATGGCCATAGCTCAGCCACAGGAATTCTTCTGCAGCTTGCATTCTCCCTTTATATCCCAAACAAGCAAAATCTGCTGGTTTTTAAATTAAGGATTGTTTTTTATTTCCTTTGTTCCTTTTTATTTCCTTTGTTCCTGTTTGTTTGTTTGTTTGTTTGTTTGTTTGTTTGTTTGTTTGGATCTGAGAGAGACTAGATCTAGACTGCAGGCGATGTAATTTTCTATTCTTTATATACCGATTAATGGGTGACCTTTTGGAAGAAGATGAAGGAAGGGGGAAAGGAGACTTGGTTTGAAAACCCTAAACCTTTTTTTTTGTTTTTTTATATTTGCTTTTTTTATGAACATATATATGTGGATAATAGAAAGGCCTTTTGAAGAGGCTGAAGAAAGAGACACACTGCTGAGAAAGATGATTTTGGGGAATGGAAAAGGTGACATTGAAAACCTTTGTTTGAGTTAAAAAAAGAAAAAAATTGAAAAATTGGGATTAAAAGCTTTCTTATTTCATTTTCTCTTTTCCCATAGCCTGGGAAACTTTGTGAATAAGCTGCAGTCAGTGGGAGAAAACAGGAAATAAGAAATCAAAGCAACAGATAAGGGGAAAGCACAGTGTGAGAAAGCAGAGCAAGAGAATAAGGATGAAATATAGTGATACAGTGTGGCTGGAAAAAGAATTGCAGGGGTTTTCTATTTTGTGCTATTAAGGTAAGGTAAGGTAAGGTAAGGTAAGGGGAATATGTAGGAGAAATAATTTTGAGGAGATATGGAAGGTGTTTGTAGAATTTGTACTGTTGAAATGGAAAGGGGTCAAACCGTCTCAAGAGGTGTTGAAATTTTGGGAGATCGGATAGTTACATTGGAATGGTCTCAGGGGTTGGGTGCATGTTTTTCCCCTTATTTATTTATTTATTTATTATTCAGGTGATCAGGAGTTTTCTTCATCAGGCATAGGTAAACTCGACCCTCCACATGTTTTGGGACTACAAATCCCATCATGATGGGAATTGCAGTCCCAAAACATGTGGAGGACCAAGTTCTCCTATGCCTGGTTTTTATCATTCTAGAAAGCTGAAGAGTCTGAAAGGAGTTTGAGAGGGAATTGATGCATGAACAGCCTTAATTGGAGGAAAGTATGGGAACCCCTTGCCAACACCCAGGAAAAATAGGTTAAGCACAGTGTCACAAATTGCTAGAATTCTAATAGCACTATATCATGATTTAGCATCTAGATCAAGGGAAGTAATAGTGCCACTGTATTCTGCTCTGGTCAGACCTCACCTGGAGTACTGTGTCCAGTTCAAGAAGGACACTGACAAACTGGAACGTGTCCAGAGGAGGGCAACCAAAATGGTCAAAGGCCTGGAAACGATGCCTTATGAGGAACGGCTAAGGGAGCTGGGCATGTTTAGCCTGGAGAAGAGGAGGTTAAGGGGTGATATGATAGCCATCTTCAAATATATAAAAGGATGTCACATAGAGGAGGGAGAAAGGTTGTTTTCTGCTGCTCCAGAGAAGCAGACACGGAGCAATGGTTCCAAACTACAAGAAAGAAGATTCCACCTAAACATTAGGAAGAACTTCCTGACAGTAAGAGCTGTTCGACAGTGGAATTTGCTGCCAAAGAGTGTGGTGGAGTCTCCTTCTTTGGAGGTCTTTAAGCAGAGGCTTGACAACCATATGTCAGGAGTGCTCTGATGGTGTTTCCTTCTTGGCAGGGGTTTGGACTCGATGGCCCTTGTGGTCTCTTCCAACTCTATGATTCTATGATTCTATGATTCTATGTGTCAGGGGTTCCGGAGGAGAGACACAGGAGGGGGAGCAAATGGAGAGTGAGGAGGAGGAATCCGAGGGAGGTGCAGGCAGTGACAGTGGCCAGAGTCGTTCCACGAGCCTCTCCAGCAAATTGGAGGACTCACAGAGGGGAGCGCCGATGGCCAGAGCAAGGGGGGCTCCAGGGGGGAAGTCCCAGGAGGAAGGGGCCAGCGGGGAGTCCCTGAGCAGCAGTTGGAAATCAGGACCAGCTTCCCCACCAGAGCGCAGTGGGGAGGGGGAGTCCCAGGAATCGGGACCAGTGCTCTCACCACCAGCGGGAGGAGAGGAGTCAGGTTTGGCCACGCCCACATCGGGAAGTGGGGAAATGGTCAGGAGGAAGGTTACCGGCTGGGCGCGCGCGCCAAGTTCAAATGTACAGGCGAGCGGCACAGCAGGGAGCCCGGAAAGGGAGCCAGGTCCTAAAGCCCACCGGAAGGAAGGGCAAGACCAAGGGGGGTCAGCGTCAGAGGAGTCCAGGAAGGAGGAAACCCCAGAGGGCAGAAGGACCCAGCGAAGGAAAGAACAGCGTAGGAGGTGGAGCCGGGCTAGGATCTTAAACTGGTGTGGAAGGAGCAGTGAGTCAGAGGGGACTTAGCCGGTCTAGAGTCAAGACGTAGGGCTGCGTGCCCTGGGGTTTGAAATGGAAACTAAACTTCAATAAAGACTTTTGTGCATTACATCAACCGGGCGTTGGTCCTCTGTGAGCTGGGATCTAGAGGCAGTCCTGACAGTAAGTCCCCTCTCCATATTTTACAACCTCGCGACGTGAGGGAACGCAGCGAGGGGCGAAGATTGATGCTTCACGAGCTCACGAATACCAGGCAAAATGACTACCGAAGAGCTAATAGCAAGCCTGCAGAACGCAGTGACACAGCTGAACGCAGAAATTTTGGCGTCCAGAAAGAAGGAACAGGAAGCAGCTGCTGCCTGCCAGTATCTGCGAACCAGGTTAGAAGTACTGACTACACAGGGGCTACCGGCAGCCAGACCAGAAGGGATTGGGCTGGGGAAGAGAGGAGGGAGCCTTGTGTCTCACTTCGATGGGGACCTGCAGCAGTATCCTAACTTCAGAGCAGATGTGATTTATGCACTACAGTTGCTGGAGAAAGAGTTTACAAGGGAGGGGGAGAAAGTGGGATTTATAGTATCGCATCTCCATGGAGAAGCTAAATCATGGCTGCGCAATCTCTGGAGAGATAAGGATCCAGCCCTCCAAAATGCGGCTGCCTTCATTAAAGCAATGGATGCGTGTTTTTTGTCAGAGATTGATGTGGATATAGCCAGGAGGGAGATTCACGGACTAAGACAAGGCAAAGCCACTGTAAGACAATATCACTCACGCTATTTTGCATTGGTGAACGCACTGGGGTGGGAGAGAGAGTCAGCTGCCGTCAGAGACCTGTTCTGGGAGGGGCTGAACGGAGCTGTGAAAGACGAAATTGCAAGGGGGGAGAGACCCCAGACCACCAAAGACGTGGTGGAGAGGGCACTCAGGATTGGAGTTAGGCTGGAAGAACGCCCTTGGGGCAAGGAGGAAGGGCGTTGGGGACGCATGCCAGCAAGAGCACCGCCCCTCTTTCCCAAGGAAGTGGCGCGCGCTCAATCCATGCCTCCGCTGGGAGGGGAAGAGGAGCCGATGGAGATAGGTGGTGCCAAGGCTCAGTCAGCAGCCAGAGCCCTAACGCCGGGAGCAGTCAAAATGAAGCCTCCTAGAGGGAACAGGAAGTGCTACATCTGCGACAGTGTTCAGCACATGGCGAAAGAGTGTCCCCACAGGTTTCACAAGCACACTGCAGCCTCAGCAACAGTAACTGAAGCAGTTCAGCAAAGTGAAACACAGCAGGGAAACGCCACTGTCTGGCTGGAAGTGGAGCCACTGGGGGCCAGCCAGACAAGTCAGTGAAACAATCCCCAGGAATATTACAGCCCACAGACCCCCTCCCACCCAAACCAGTGGTGCAGCTCACCGCATCTCTTCAACTTCCCAATGGGCTCACAGTGGAAATCCCCATTACCATTGATTCTGGGAGCAATGCAGATTTTATAGGCGTGGATTTCATACAGCAACATAGCATAGCCCTTCTGCCAGCGACGGTGCCCCTGAACGTCGTCACGGTGGACGGCAGGGAGCTCCTGGGAGGACAAGTGCTGCAGCAGACGCCGCCAATGGTGATGCGCATTGGTAATCACCGCGAAGTCATCAGCTTCAACGTCACCCGCCTGTCAGACACGCCCATAGTGTTAGGCATGAGTTGGCTGGATAGGCACAGCCCGGCATTAGCATGGTACCAGCGTCAACTGACCTTCGGCTCCTCCTACTGCGCAGAACACTGCATCCTAGCTAACCAGGAAGATGAGGGGCGCGAGGATGGACCACAGCTAAACTTGGGCATGTTGCAAGCGGTACCCAACAAGTACAAAGAGTTTTTGGAGGTCTTCTGCGAAAAGGAAGCGGACAAGCTACCTCCCCACAGACCCTACGACTGCAAGATTGACCTCCTGCCGGGGGTGACGCTGCCGACGGGGAAACTGTATTCCATGTCTGAGGATGAACTGCAGGAACTCAGGGAGTTCATAGACCACAACTTGAAGCGGGGATTCATCCGGGAGTCCAAGGCGGTGGGGGGCAGTCCCGTGTTCTTTGTGAAGAAGAAAGACACACCCCAAAAGAGGTTGGTAGTTGATTTCAGAATTTTAAATTCGAAAACCAAGCCGTCGGCCTTCCCCATGCCCAAGATCGATGACCTGCTAGCGACGGTAAGGAAGGGTCGCATCTTTACCAAGTTGGATCTACGCGGAGCGTACAATCTCATACGCGTGCGGGAAGGCGACGAGTGGAAAACGGCCATGTTTACGCCGCTGGGCACCTATGAATATAGAGTTATGCCTTTTGGATTACAAAATGGCTCCCACTGTTTTCAAGCATTCATGCACCATGTCTTGGCGGGTCTTCTCTACAAGAAGTGCGTCTGCTTCCTGGACGACATCCTGATCTTCTCGGAGTCGCAGGAGACTCACGAGAGAGATGTCAAGGAGGTCCTGCAGCGGCTGCGGGAACACAGGCTTTACGCCAAGCTGGAGAAGTGCCAGTTCGACAAAACGGAGGTGGATTTCCTGGGCTACAAGCTGTCCGACAAAGGACTCGCCATGGACAGTGCCAAGGTACGTTCGGTGCTGGACTGGAAAAGCCCACGCAATCGGAAGGACGTCCAGAGGTTTGTCGGCTTTGCCAACTTTTATCGCAAATTCATCAAGGGTTTTGCTATGCAGACAGCAGCCATCACCGACACCCTCAGTTCCAAGAAGAAGAAGTTCGTCTGGACGGAGCAGGCGGAGCAGTCCTTTCAGAAGCTCAAGCGTCTCTTCGCGTCCGAAGAACACCTGCTACACGTGAACCCCAGCAGGCCCATGAGAGTGGAGACGGACGCCTCAGACAGGGCCGTGGGGGCCGTACTGTTGCAGCAAGATCACCAGGGGGACTGGAGGCCATGCGCTTTCTACTCCAGGAAACTCAGCAAGGCGGAGCAGAACTACACCATCTGGGACAGGGAGTTGCTGGCCATACATGCAGCCTTCAAGGCGTGGCGGCACTTCCTCGTTGGAGCCAAACACACGGTGCAGGTCCGCACAGACCATAAGAACTTGGAGTACTGGTGCACGGCGAGGTTCCTGAACCAGAGGCACATCCGCTGGTCGGAGTTCTTTGCAGATTTCGACTTCAGGATAGAATACATCCCAGGAAACAACAACGTCATGGCGGACGCGCTGTCCAGGAAACCGCAGTATCTCGAGGAAGAGGCACCAGCGGCGGCCAAGCACATCTTCGCACCAAAGGCGTGGGCATGCGCTTCAGCCACGGTGGACCTGGACGCGGTGCGTCGCGCGCTGCAGACGGACTCCTTCGCTCGAGCCAAGATGGAGGAGGTGCGCAGCGGCACGGCGGGGGACGACGATTTCCAAATACACGACGGCCTGCTCATCCGCAAAGGGGCACTCTACGTACCGGGAGGCAACCTCCGCGCTAAAGTACTGCAACAGCTGCACGACGCGCCCAGCGCTGGGCACTTCGGCAAGGAGAAGACGGTGGACTTAGTAGCCAGAGACTTTTGGTGGCCCAAGATGCGGGGGGATATCGCGGACTACGTCAATAGGTGCGACACCTGCCAAAGGGCCAAGCCAGTACACAGGCCGCCGGCGGGCCTGTTGGAACCGCTACAGACACCGTTCGAGCTGTGGGAGAGGGTGGCCCTGGACTTTGTCACAGATCTGCCCAGCTCAAGAGGCAAGACGGCAGTACTCGTGGTGGTAGACTTGTTCACCAAGATGGCCCACTTCATTCCTTGCGTGAAGGTGGCCACGGCGGAGCAGACCGCTAAGCTGTTTATAGACCACGTGTTCAAGGTGCACGGCCTGCCACGGTCTATCTTGTCCGACCGGGGGCGCCAGTTCATCTCCAACTTCTGGCAAAAGCTAATGGGCTTCCTGAACGTCAAGGTCAGCCTGGCGTCGGCGAGACACCCGCAGACTAACGGACAGGCGGAGAGGGTCAACGCCATCATGCAGCAGTACCTGAGATGCTACGCGAACCAGCAGCCCTCGACCTGGGTGGACTATCTACCGCTGGCCGAGTTTGCCTACAACAACACGAAGCACGTGTCCACGGGGGTGACACCATTTTTTGCCAACAACGGGCGGCATCCCAGAACCTTCCCGGGTTTGGAGAAAGTGAGGGAGGGGGAGCCGCAGGGAGCAGAGGCCGTGGCAGCAGAGTTGCAGGAGGTCCACGAGCAGCTCAGGAGGCAGTTAGAGATGGCGAAACAGGCTTACAAAGTGCAGGCAGACCAACACAGGAGAGTTGGGGAGGACATCCGGGTAGGAGACTGGGTCTGGTTAGCAGCCCAGGCAGTTCCAGCCAGATCGTTGGCCAAGAAGAAGCTCGGGCACAAGCAGTTAGGGCCTTACCAAGTAGAGGCGCAGATCAACCCAGTGGCCTTCCGGTTGACACTCCCGGAGGGATCCAGAATGCACCCGGTCTTTCATAGATCAGTGCTCACACCCTACAAAGAGCCCCACAGGTTTCAGGCACCGGGGACAGCACCAGACCCGCTCAGGGAAGCGCCCAAGAAGGGGGGGTCGCCGACAGGGGGGCCACTCAACGAAGCCACAGAGATTTTAGACTCAAGGTGGGGGGAGGACGGGATTGAATATCTCCTCGCCACAGAGGACACCCCGGCCAGCGCCAACAGGTGGGTGCCGGATTATGCATTGGAGGAGGAGTGGCTCAAGGAGGAATTCCATACGCTTTTCCTGCACAAGCCCATGCCAGCGGACTTTTTCGACGACTGTCTGTTCACACCCACACTCTCAGCCAGCACTTTCCAGGGTTTCTCTTCAGCTGAGGAATCAGCTCCGGGAGGCAGTTCCCCAGAGGGATCGTTCTCAGGGTTTGGCACGGGGGGATCTTATTGGTGGGAGGACCAACCCGAAGTGGGCTGGCGCAGAGACCTGCCGAAGGGACCCTGGGAAGGGGCGTCACCTCAAGCGACAGGGGGAGAGGGGGTCTTGAGTGAATTGGGGGCGGACTCAGGTTTCGAACACACAGCCCAGGAGATGGAAGCGGAGGTGATCGCCATCGACGAGCCCATGGAGGACTTCCCAGACTTATCCTGATGGCTGCACGCCTCGGGGGACGAACTGTATCCTGAACTCACCCCCCACAACATTGGAGCACCCGGATCCCACACCTGAAGAGGGGGAGGGGGGAAGGGGGGCTTCGAGGGGGGGATGGATGTCAGGGGTTCCGGAGGAGAGACACAGGAGGGGGAGCAAATGGAGAGTGAGGAGGAGGAATCCGAGGGAGGTGCAGGCAGTGACAGTGGCCAGAGTCGTTCCACGAGCCTCTCCAGCAAATCAGAGGACTCACAGAGGGCAGCGCCGATGGCCAGAGCAAGGGGGGCTCCAGGGGGGAAGTCCCAGGAGGAAGGGGCCAGCGGGGAGTCCCTGAGCAGCAGTTGGAAATCAGGACCAGCTTCCCCACCAGAGCGCAGTGGGGAGGGGGAGTCCCAGGAATCAGGACCAGTGCTCTCACCACCAGCGGGAGGAGAGGAGTCAGGTTTGGCCACGCCCACATCGGGAAGTGGGGAAACGGTCAGGAGGAAGGTTACTGGCTGGGCGCGGGCGCCAAGTTCAAATGTACAGGCTAGCGGCACAGCAGGGAGCCCGGAAAGGGAGCCAGGTCCTAAAGCCCGCCGGAAGGAAGGGCAAGACCAAGGGGGGTCAGCGTCAGAGGAGTCCAGGAAGGAGGAAACCCCAGAGGGCAGAAGGACCCAGCGAAGGAAAGAACAGCGTAGGAGGTGGAGCCGGGCTAGGATCTTAAACTGGTGCGGAAGGAGCAGTGAGTCAGAGGGGACTTAGCCGGTCTAGAGTCAAGACGTAGGGCTGCGCGCCCTGGGGTTTGAAATGGAAACTAAACTTCAATAAAGACTTTTGTACATTACATCAACCGGGCGTTGGTCCTCTGTGAGCTGGGATCTAGAGGCAGTCCTGACACTATGATTTAAAGCACAGTGTGAAAAACAAATTAAATCTCTTACCTCTCCCAAGAACCCCAAGGATACGTCTCTCCTAAGCTGTGCCAACCTCAATTTCACCACCCTGGATATGGGGAAATGAGTGCCATCAGGTCACACTAGAATTCAACGCTCAGCGCTGAAATGGGATTAGATTTCCAGAAGCCAAGGCAATTTTGTCAGATTTCCCTGAGAGTCAGCTGCATGAAATTTTGTGATAGGGGAGAGGGGTGTCTTTCCACAGTTTCCTTTGTGGTACAGTAATAAAATGCACAGTGATTCGAGTGCTAGATGTCCTCGGCCCCATTAAATCCACTTGGCATAAAGAATATGGTCACTTGCTCTTTAGAATAAGTTGGTAGTAAGTGCAGGGTTAGGGGAGATCATTAACCAGAAAAGCTTGTGGACTTTAGGGGCTGTAATATACCCTAACACAGCTATATGTCCTTTGCTTTTGTTTCACTAGTGATGGTTCTGAAAGCCAAAGGCAGTGTGAAAGAAGTGAACTTTGGTGTTTGGATAATGAGAGAGAGGGACAGTGGCAGCATCACAGATGTCTAGGAGGATTTTTCTTTGTTTAATATTAGTATTATATATTTAAACAATATATATTTTTGATATAGAACTGACTTTTTAAGCTTAGGCCCTTCAATGTGTGTCTTCTAAAAATGAGAATGAGACATTGGGACTCCCATATCCTGGGAATCACATGGAGAAGGGGGAGAGTGCTTTTTTCCACCTTTCATGCATTCAGTTGAGTCATTAAATGTTGAACAATCAAATAACTAGAGATGATACAAGGTGTTTTTGTGAGTGAGTGAGTGAGTGAGTGAGTGTATATGTGAACCAGGCCTGTGATTCTGCCTAAAAGACCCTGTTGAGTCTGCTAACATATAATGGGCTTGCTATCTTCAAGGTATCTATTGTGGGGGCCCAGGTAATCCCTGCTCCACATAATCTCACATGACTCAATGCCCATCAACTTTATTGGGTGGGGTGATGCCCTCTCGGGCCCTAGGAATTGGCTCCTAAGTACATGGTGCTGTAACACACCCCTGTATTTTCTTTATCCAGATGTTTTGCTGTTTAGACTCACTTTACATAGCATTTAGAAGTTGTCACAGTGTAGCAAAGAACCCTCATAACTGTCAGTTGCTTATTACTACTACTACTATTATTATTATTATTATTATTATTATTATTATTATTATTATATTCCAATTTGTATACCACCCTTTATCAAAAGATCCCAGGGCCATGTACAAGATTACAAATAAATCACAAAACATCAGTGATAAAAAACATAGTAAAAAGCATACTGACAGACAACCCAATAGCAAAATAATCATAATAACGACATATGAGTGAGTGCAGACCACAGCATAGTTTTTTCGGTATGATTTAGTGATGGTCTGTATGAACTTTTCTCCCATTTGGTATTTTCAGAAAACTTCAGGGATAATAAGCAAAGGCCTTGTCAGAACCCAAGGACAGGAGGGCCAATGCTTTTGGTGTATGTGAGCAATTACAAATAACATCAGATCTCCGGGGAGCCGTGATTTGGACTGCTACAATGTCTGGCTGGTCAGAAGCACGGGAGGTAGGTGGGGCTTCACTTTCAGGCCTTTTAGCACACTCTAGGCTGCCATTTTGAAAAAAAATGCAGACTGCACTGTCCTCCATTTGCAGGCCAGTGAAGTTGTGGCCTAAATTCTGCCAATAATCAAAACCAAAATTTGAGTCAAGTGTGAATTTTTATTTTTATTTTGGGGGGGGGGGGGAGGTCTCTGGGTCTGAACATGCAAATGGTAATTTATGGAACTAATAGGTATCTAAAGCCATTTGCACATAACAAATAGGAGCCTGTGCAACACAAAACACTGTTGCTGTGTGTAGGTTTTATTTTATTTGTTTTTTATCTCATATTTTGGAAATTTCAATCCAGTTTTTTTCCTTTAATTTTTTTTTTTTTTTGGCCCCCAAGAAGTATACCTTGTTTAGCTTCTATGCTTGGCAGGGGGTTGGACTCGATGGCCCTTGTGGTCTCTTCCAACTCTATGATTCTATGATTCTAAATCTGGCACTGTATATGGGTTGGATCCATGTGTTAACTGTAGTCAGTGCTTTTGGCAGTGTATCATCTTAATGAAGAGAATGGGTGAAAGTGTGAGGCCTATCATTATTCTGGCTCAAAAGCTTGTCCAAACCCAAAAACTGTCAATTGTCGTGGTGATGAGACTCAAAGCGTTTTGTTTGCCATTGTTCACAGTAAGTTGCACTGCCAGCCAAGGAGTGGGAGAGGAGAAACCCAGCCTGCCAAGGTTGCTTTCTAGTTCTGTTTGCAGCTTCATGCTAGAAAAGAGATTGCATGTGTGATAGGGGCAGCTCCCCACCCCCAAAATATATTACAGAGTTAAAGTCACCTTTGCTTTGTATGTAAATAGACGAGCCTTTATCTTTCAGAGGTGGGGTGGGGGAGAATGAGAAGGATAAAGGAAATAATCTGTTAAATTATATGCAAAACTGTTTTTTTAAAAAATTAAAAAAATAGTGTTTTGTTTTGTTTTTAAAAAGTAAAAGCAGCCATGGAACCCCAATTCGGAATGCAATATCAGTGCAGAGTGGGGGCCCCCTCCCTTAATTAGAAAAAGAGACATTTATTTTTTCTTAATTTTAAAGAATTTTGTAATTCTGGTATGCTTTCTATACTTGCGTAATAGAGTTAATAAAAACTATTATCAGTCTTCTGCACACAACCAAACCTCTGTTACTACCCAGCACGCAAGTGACTATACCTCTTTCTCTTTACCAGATGATAGTTCGGTTCCTGATGTGTTTTATAAAGGCTGTGGCACCCCATCTTTTTGTGAGTTGGCCAAGAAATCACAGTATAATGAGTAGTTTTCAGGTGCTATAACTAATGTCCTATGCTGTGATGTTGCACCTTCGTCACAGCAGCTCAACTTTGAAGGGTAGTTTGGAGAGAACAACATCTTCTTCCTTCAGGATACCACAATTTGCAGCTTCAGTTGAGCTGTAAGTTACCTTCCTGATAACCCAAAAATAATTCAACGATGCTGGTCAAAGCACAGAGGAATAGAGAAGCTAAAGTAGAAAGGTGGTGCTTGGGGACTCTTCCTCATGATGATATGGTGTATGGTTAATAATAAATTGCTGTGGCAAATAAAATGTGCTCTGTGTTTATATGTGCCAAATCAAGAATATTAGGTGGAGGTGGTGATTAAGGGCAATGGTTATAGCTGGGTTATTATTTTATACAGATGGTTATTGTATACAGCACTCTGTATTTCAAAGAAATATCATAAAAAAATCTTCCCACCGTATTTTTCCAGAGGCGGGGCTGAAATGCAGCCCAATTTAGGTTTGTGACTGTTTGTCTGGAAACTTTGCATAAAACAATAGGCAACCAGTGCAGATGATTACTGTTTGACAGAACTCTGGGACCCACTACAGGAGTCAGGAATCAGGGACATAATAGGTTTCCCACTGATTCTGACCAAAAGCCCATTTAGTCCAGCATAGTGTTATCACAGTGCTTAACCAGATATCTGTCAGAAGCACATAAAACAAACAGAGAAAATCTGGACAGAGAAGATGGCGAAGTTGTTGAGGTTTTTTATAGTTTTGTTCAGTTTTGAGCTATTTTTCTGCAATATGTCAGGGAAATCACAGACATACGGCAACCCTAGAACATATAGGCATCATGACCAGTAGATATTTGTAGTAGGGATGTCCACAGACCACATGACTCAGTTTGGAACTAGGTTTCACAATGAAGAACTTTGAAGTCTGTCCAACTCAGTTTCAGATCAAAAGCCAAATCTGCTTAGGAAAAACAACACTTTGTTCTCCCCGCTTTCACTATTTGGGGGGAATAAAATGTGGCCATAACTAATTATTTGGCCATTCTGTCCTGCAACAACTCCTCATCACCTGCTGTCTGTTCATTCTTATGTCTGCTTGCTGGCCCTCTCGCCCAGCTGCATCCGTAGGGATGTTCAAGGATTTTGCTTGTTCTGCATTTTAGGTGCACCATGAATCACACTTCCTGACCTAATACATGCATCAAACTAGGTATCTCTTATATTTTCCAGTTCTCTAGTTTTTGTGCTCAAAGAAAGTGAAGACTTCAAAATACATTTTCTGGGGGTGTCAGATTGGGTGCCTCCACTTCCCCTCCCTACAGCACCAAAACATGTGATCACCTTCCACCTCCCATTCTCACTAACAGAAGAGATTCACAACCTCTGAAGCGACTCCAAACAGCTTTGACAGAAAGGTCTTCCTGGTGTCACTGTATAACACACATAATGCTTCTGAAATGAAAATAACCAATCTTTACTAATTTTAAACACGAAAAATGACAATATTATCTGTCAGTTGGCTCCTGTTTTGGAGATACAAAGATGGTCATTTATAGATAACCCAGTACCCATTGAGTACATCATTTCATTGGCAACAGTGTACTTCACTGTATGTCGAACTCCTGATTGCGACATATGGCATCATATTGCATCAGCCCAAGTGCAATTGCAAAATGGTTGCCATCCTGGAAGAGAAGATACAGAAACTTGAGGCCTGCCTAGCCACACTTTGAGCTACATTTCATTTCATTTATTTTATTTCTATGCTGCTTTTCACTCCCACGAGTCACGAAGTGGCTTACAAGCAATTAATAATAGTAACATAATTGAATATAACAATTACAACATAAATCAGTTAGAAGAATTAATAGAGAAAATTGGAAATTAAAATTATATTTAAAAAACAACCCAGCATTTTCTATCTGGGTATTCACTCCCCCACCTTTTTCAACATAGGTCCAGGAAGGGTGTCTCTGTCCAGAAGTCCACACGGGGAACATTGGGCTTTAGCAGCTTTCCCAGTGGCAGCCCAAGTGGGGTCAGTGCACTTGGTCCATGTCAGGGGTGACTCCCTATTTATCAACCAACAGATGGGCTGCTTGATACCACATTGATACCCAATGCCTTGGCGAAATCCTACTTACTTCTGTATTCAATAAAGTTGTGGACTATTTCAAATTATTACCTAACTCCTGTGGGGTTTTTTGGGGAAATTTTTTTTTGGCCTTTACTGCGGCAGCATGTGCTCATGACAGCAAATTAGAGTAGATTTTGGGATGACGTGTCCTCAGAGGAGATTGAGAGATGACCTGATCCTGCAGGCTAAGTTCTTGCCACTTGAAGTTGTTATGAAATCTGAGGGCAGCCATAATCTTAATTGTGTTGAAGCGGTGATCACCCAGTATACCTTGGAAGAAGAGTAGGTCCATTATGTACCTGCTGAAGAAGCAAGGTTTCATCATATTATCTAAAATGACAAATTGCTTATATCCCTTGCTTGCTTAGAAGGAAGTGTTTGTGTGAGTGTCTCTCTCTGTGTGTAAAGACACTTTTGATTGCTGTGTCATGGGGGCACCTGGTCATGGCTCCTCACAAAAAATGTGCCCAGGTGCATGCCCCCCATGCTCCCACACTATGAAACTGCTAAAATGGGAACACTCAGAAACACACAACTGCAATAAGCTGAAGTTAATTGTCTCTAACTGAACAACCAGCCAACAGGATTCCTTATAAGAGCCAAATAAGCATATCAACCTGATGTGTGTGGCTAAAACAGGCTGCAGAAAAGCAGAGAAGAAACCTAGAAAGTGGAATGGCCTGTGTGCCAGGGAGCATAATAAAATGAGGAAGGGGGAAGTTAGGAGTGAAGGTGATAATAGTGCGTGTGCATGTTCATTTCCGCAAAGGAGACTGCAGAGTGGGAGAGAGGTGAAGGAGTGGAAGTGGGGGACCTGTGTGCAAGGGAAAGTTGAGATGAGCAAAGAGAAGGAGTGGAAAAGGAGGTAAAGTAAAAGAAGACTGTGCCAGGAGGGTTGCAAAACAAACAAACAAACAAACAAGAAGGGAGCAGCTGGCATGGGGACATGGTGAAGACAAAAGCAGGGGCATGAAAGAGTCTGCAGAATAGGAGGGGGTGGCTTCCAAATTGGGTGGAAGGTGAGAAGGGGCATATTAGTTGTAGTCTGTGACAGGAGGAAGATACAGGAGGAAACCACACGCTGGCTTCCCTTCCAAGTGGGTTGCACAAAAAGAAGGGGAGGGAGCATGGGGTGCAAAAGGGAAATTGGGTGCAAAGCAGGCCTGCAAAATAGAAGTGAGAAGTGGTTTCAAACATGGGTCCTTGACAGGTTAAACTCAAGGCTAGTACTAGCTGCATCGGGTGGGAATGGGGAGGTCTACGAATCTGATGTGCAGAGGAAGCAGAGGAAAGCCTGGGTAACATCATGGAAATGTCAAAAAGAAGTCCAAAAAATCTACCCACCTATCTGCTTATCAAGAGGTTGATAATGCATAATAATAATAATCTTTATTGTGGTGCAATGACCCATAACATGGATTCAGAATAAAATACAGATTCATACAGACAACCCCCCAGGGAAGGAAGACCAAAGTGTTATTTGTTTAGTCATGGGTATGTTGACTAAACAAATAACGCTTTGGTCTTCCTTCCCTGGGGGGTTGTCTGCATGTATCTGTATTTTATTCTGAATCCATGTTATGGGTCGTTGGACTGCAATAAAGATAATGAATAAAGAATTTAACTGCAGCTGGCTTTGGGCTATAATGTACAATTCTTCTGGAAATTTGTTACACAGTTCATGGCAACCAGGGCAGATTAGTATTATTTGATAGGCCACTGGAGATGCACTGAGGAGTCAGGGACATAAGAGGATCCCTTCTGGACTACACAAAAAGCTCATTTAGTTCAGGATCCTGTTGTCAGAGAGTTGAAGCAGATGCCTTTGGGATTACTTCAAAACAAGGCATGAGCAGAGCAAACTCCCAGAGGCTTCTTGGCTTTCATACCAGAGGAAATGTAGCCATTCTGTCTAGTAACCTTCTCTCATAACAATAGAACCTGTGGACAAGCAATGAAACGGAAGGAGGGAAAATTCAGGACAGATGGAAGCAATAAGTGCATCACACAGCAAGTATTTAATCTTTGGAATCTGGTATCAGAAGAAGTAATGGTGGCCAACAACTTGGATGTGTTAAATTGCAGATTACCCTCATCCTCCATGAATTTGTGTATTGATGGCTACTAAACTTGATGGTTATGTTCTATGTCTGCCATCTGGGGCAGTTTGGCTCTTAATGTCTGCTTCTGGGAACCAGCTGTGGAGTTGTTCTCAGGTCCTGCTTGCTGGCTATGCCAGGCATCTGGTTGGCCACTGTGAAAATCGTTTTCTTGAACAGATGGCCTGATTTAGCAGGCTGATGCAAGTTCTGACCAGCTGAAATTTCCTGCATATCTTCTTACAGCAGCCAAACTCCTAATTGGCTTCAAGTGGGGCTCACCCAGTGTACCTGCTGAAGAAGAGTCTTTCCATAATGTACCTGCCAAAAAACTGTGCTTTTCAATCTCTAATTGAATACAATTGCTCATGTGCCTGAGTGAGGGAAGCCAAAAGAGACAACAGTTTGAGAAACTATGGGGCCCTTTTATAATATGTACCCAGGGTTGGGATCCCCTGTCCTGGGAACCAAATGCAGCTCCATATCTCTCTATCTGGGGTCTCAATAAACCATAAGAGAGGAGACTTTGACAGACTATGCACCCCCTTTATAATTGACATGGAGCAGGACTGTTGACACTTCATTTTTTATTTGATTTTATTTATTAAAGTTCCATCCCATCATTCCTCCCAAAGGAACTCAGGCTGAATATTCAAATGGTTTTTCAAAGTGCAGGACTCCTGAGGGTGCCTAGCTGTCATTGGATAAGAAGCCAGATCTGTTAAAAATCTGCAGGAAGCAGAATTAGGTGTTAGACGTACAATCCATAAAGGATCATTATTTTGTTTTCAGCCATATTCATTTATTAACATGTATTGCAACCCCACCATTCCTCCGAAGGAACCAGGACAGGTGACAACAGAAAAAGACACTAGTAAATATAAAAGTAAAATGTATATTAAGAAACTGATTTTTTACAAAAAATCTGAAAAGGTTGAGAAACATTAAGAACATTAAAAATTAGCAATAACTGGTTCCAGATAATACAGTAATTTAAAGGCTGCTAGGAGCAGTGCCTTTCAGACTTTAAATGCCTGGTAGAATAGGAATTTTCAAAATCCTCCAGAAAATGAAGAATGAAGGAGATGGATATACTTCAGCAGGAAGGAACTCCCTGTCAAGGGTACGATACGATAAATCTTTATTGTCGCTGTCCCATGCAGGACAATGATATTGGAAAAAAACTACATAAAACTACATAAATACTGCATAAAACTACCACAAAACTACATAAAACTACCTAAAAACAACCTAAAACTACTACAAAACTACATAAAACATTCAAAAACCCCTAAAAACTCTAAAACCCCATTTTAAATACACTATACTATAGAAACCCCTTATGCTGTGTTTAGAACCAGAATTGCATTTGCATAGAAACTGTTTCTCAGGCGGCTAGTCCTGGCCTTTATAACCCTATACCTTCTTCCAGAGAGGGACGTGGGTGGTGCTGTGGGTAAAACCACAGTGCCTAGGACTTGCCGATCGTATGGTCGGCGGTTTGAATCCCCGTGGCGGGGTGAGCTCCTGTCTTTCGGTCCCAGCTCCTGCCCACCTAGCAGTTCGAAAGCACCCTTAAGTGCAAGTAGATAAACAGGTACTGCTTTATAGCGGGAAGGTAAGCTGTGTTCCGTGTGCTGCGCTGGTGCAGGCTCACCAGAGCAGCGATGTCACACTGGCCATGTGACCCGGAAGTGTCTGCGGACGGCGCCGGCTCCCGGCCTCTAGAGTGAGATGAGCGCACAACCCTAGAGTCTGTCAAGACTGGCCCCTATGGGCAGGGGTACCTTTACCTTTTACCTTCTTCCAGAAGGCAGAAGCTGAAAGAGATCATTTCCGGGGTGCGTACTATCCTGTGCTATCTCTGCCGCTTTCTTATGGCACCTGGCAGCATAGATTTGATCTAAGGTTTGAAGAGTGCACCCAATTATTTTCTCTGCAGTCTTTACAACCCTAGATAGCATTGTTTTTTCCCTGGCCGTGCAGCTCCCGAACCACACACACAGACCATAAGTTAGTACGCTCTCCACAGTGCAATGGTAAAATGCCATCAACAGGTCCTTTGAGAGATTGTTTTTCCAGAGGATTCTCAGAAAATATAACTTCTGCTGTGCTCTCTTCACCAGGTCTTTGCTGTTCTCTCCCCAGGTTAGGTCGTCTCTCAACTCCATTCCCAAAAAACGAAACACTGAGACCTGTTCCACGCACTTCCCCTCAATAATAAGTGGCTGAATATTCAATTTACATTTCCTAAAGTCCACAATGATTTCTTTTGTTTTCTTTAAGTTAAGGAGTAAGTTGCTTTTCCTGCACCACTCCCCCAACTGCTCAACTTCCTTCCTATAGGCCGCCTCCCCCTCTCCAGCCATGATTAAACCAACCACCATTGTATCATCTGCGAACTTAATGATCTTATTACTGGGATATTTGGGGGCACAGTCAGCTGTATAGAGCGTATATAAAAGTGGGCTCAACACACACCCCTGTGGCGTCCCCGTATTTGTGATGAGATCTGCAGAGAAGTGGGAACCCAACCTGACCCTTTGGGAACGGTTTGATAGAAAATCTAATATCCACCTGCACAAACATGATGGAAGTCCCAGGTCTAATAATTTGGGCACCAATCTATGCGGAAGAATAGTATTAAAAGCAGAACTAAAGTCTACAAATAACAGTCTCACATAGTTCCCTTGCTTCTCCAAATGAGTCAGGGCAGCATGTAAAGCCATTGCTACAGCATCCTCTGTGGATCTCTTTGCCTTGTATGCAAACTGGTAAGGGTCAAGTCCCACTGGCAGACAAGATAAGATGTGGTTCCTCACCAGTTTTTCGGAACATTTCATTATAATGGGTGTCAATGCCACAGAGCGAAAATCATTCAAACTGTCTATCTTTGATGTTTTTGGCAGCGGTATAATGGTAGCGGATTTCAGACAGGGTGGAACAGTGGCTTGGGCCAGAGACTGGTTAAAAATCTTTATAAAGATTCCTGCCAGTTGGTCCAAACAATCTCTTAGCACCCTGCCAACCACCCCATCCGGGCCCATAGCCTTCCTTGTGTTTACCTCCATTAATATTCGCCTCACTTCTCACTCTTCCACCCTGGCAGCATTTCCTGTAGGTAGTGACGCCAATAGCTCTGGCATCCCTGTTGGAGTCACCTCAAATCGGGCAAAGAAGGTATTCAACTCTCCCACCAAGGAAGCAGTACTCTCTACCATTGATGAATTCCTTAATTTATAACCAGTCAGATGTTGGACTCCCTGCCACATTTGTCTAGTATCATGATTTCTCAGATGGTCCTCAATTTTTTCTCTGTACTCCGCTTTTACTTTCCTGATACCCCTCTTCAAGTTCGCTCTTTCTATACCATACAATACCCGGTCCCCAGTTCTAAAAGCAGAATTTCTGGCCTTCAATAATCTCCTAACCTCTCCCGTCATCCAGGGCTTCCTATTCAGATACAACTTAACATACTTTTCCCTGGTGACATTTGCTGTGCAGAATCTAATATAATCCAGGACCGTTGATGTTTAAGTTTCTAGATCTTGATGGTCGAAGATATTCCAGTCGGTCTCCTGGAAACAGTCCTGCAGTTGCTGAGAGGCTCCCTCAGGCCACACCGTAACCATTCGTGTTTGTATCTGGCCTTGTTTCCTGAGGGGTGTGTATACTGGTGTCAGAAGCAGGGACACATGATCTGAACCACCGAGGTGCGCTAAGGTCTTGACCTCATATGCCCGTCTAATGTTTGTATACACCTTGTCAAGAATATTTTCTCCCCTTGTTGCACACTCAATGTGCTGATGGAATTTTGGGAGTACTGCCCTCACATATGCGTGATTGAAGTCCCCCGCAATAATGCGCACAGCCTCCGGGTATCTGCTCAATTTAGCATTGATGTTTTCATGCATACTGCTCATGGCGCTGCATGCATTTGCAGTTGGTGCTATGTACACCGCTGTTAACACCACAGTTGTAAATTCCCAGGGAAGATAGAAAGGTCTGCATTTAATTGTCAGAAATTCCACATCCAGAGAACAGTAGGTATCCAACTTGACAGAGTCCGTACACCAGTTTTGATTTACAACACACACACACACACACACACACACACACACACACACACACACACACCTTGTTTCTTGCCAGAGTCCTGTGTCCTGTCCCACCAGTACGTTGTAAAACCTTGTAATTCAACAGCTGTGTCTGGAATAGCTGAATTCAACCATGTCTCTGTGAGTATCAGCACACAACAATCCTGGATGTCTTCCTCCACTCATACACGAAGCCTCCATTCGTCAAATTTTTTCGCCAATGATCTCACATTAGCGTAAAAGATACTTGGAAGAGGTAGTTTACATCGTTGTTTCCTTATCTTCCTTATCTTTATTCTCTCTTTCATTTGACCTTGTCCTCTACAGCCTCTCTTCTGCTTCCGCTCTCTCCTCCTCCTCTTCCTCCAACACCGCTGATTTACGATTTCTGGAATCTCGCACGCCTGTAGCTGCTCCCACACAGCACAGTTTCTACATCTGTATCTGCTGCTACTTCTGTCCCTGTACAACAGCATTTCGTATCTACTATAAATAATTCATCCTAACAAACCCTGACTTCCCTCCAGGGAGCTCTCAGCCGCAGCGTCTGCATGCGCCACCATCTTGCACATAGAATGCAAGGCGAGAGATGGGGAGGTTTAGTGCTCATTTACGTTCTTTGTTGTGAAACAATTCTTCTTGGGGGGTCTAAAGTTAAATCTGCTTCAGAAAAAGAAGGCATCATTCCTCTCCCCCCCCCCTTCATTATTTTGGAGGAATAGAAACATGGCTATATATAACTAATGCTTTCGCAGTTCTGACCTCAGATATCTCCACTTGCTCTCTGTATATTCTGATGGCCACTGGCAGACTTTGGGGTCAAATTTCAGTGGCACCCTGTGAGACACCAAAATTTGTCACATCCCCCCATCTCTCACCTTGTATTCTATGTTGTATAGTTATTTAGTCATGTCCGACTCTTCGTGACCCCATGGATCAGAGCACACCAGGCACTCCTGTCTTCCACCGCCTCCCACAGTTTGGTCAAACTCATGTTAGTAGCTTCGAGAACACTGTCAAACCATCTCATCCTCTGTCGTCCCCTTCTCCATGTGCCCTCAATCTTTCCCAACATCAGAGTCTTTTCCAGGGAGCCTTCTCTTCTCATGAGGTGACCAAAGTATTGGAGCCTCAGCTTCAGGACCTGTCCTTCCAGTGAGCACTCAGGGCTGATTTCCTTTAGAATGAATAGGTTTGATTTTCTTGCAGTCCATGATCCTCTAAATCTGCCTCTGTGGTGCTTCATCACTGGCTAAATACCCAAATGCTATACAGCATACAAGGATGCTCAGCGATTCTGCTATTTCTGCTTTTTATAAGCCTTGAATGACACGAGGATCAGAATAGGTATCCTTTAGCTTTTGTTCTACAATTTTGTGAAAGAACTCAGTAAAATTGGATCCATTTGATTATAATTTGAGAGGGGGACAAAAACACAAAATCTCCTCTCCTTCCTGATCAAATATATATAATTAGGATATTCTGGGATCAAATCAGAAACTTCTGAAAATCTGGGACAGTCCCTGGAAAATAGGGACACAAGTTCAGTTCAGTTGTGTACATAGATGCATTTTCTGGTGTGTATGTTTTAAATCATCCAGGGTGAGTGTCTGGAGGTGGTTGGTAGATGGATGGCAGCTGACAGATTGAGGTTGAATCCTGACAAGACAGAAGGACTGTTCTTGGGGATAGGGTGTGTGAGGGGGGGAACTCCCTAGACCTGAATGGGGTAACTGTGCACGCCTGGAAGAAGCGGACTGTTTGGATCCCTTCCAGTCATGGGACTCAAACTGCCTTGGTTGCACTGGTTGATGATCTCCGGTGGGCTAGGGACAAAGGTGAGAGCTGTTTCCTAGTTCTGTTGGATCTTTGCTGGATCTCTCTGCTTTTGACACCATTGACCATAACATCCTTTTGGACCATCTAGAGGGGCTGGGAGCTGGGGGAACTGTTATACAGTGGTTCTGCTCCTTCCTCCTGGGCCATGTTCAGAAAGTGGTGGGGGGGTGAGTGTTCAGACCCCTGGGCTCTCACTTCTGGGGTGCCTCAGGGTTCTGTACTCTCCACCATGCTTTTCAACATCTACATGCAACCGCTGGGAGAGATCATCAGGGGGTTTGGGCTAGGTGTTCAACAGTATGCAAATGATACATTTCTACCTCTCTTTCAAATCAGAATCAGTGAAGGCGGTGAAGGTCCTGTGTGAGTATCCAGAGGTGGTTAATAGATTGAGGTTGAATCCTTACAAGACAGAAATACTGTTTTGGGGGGACAGGAGGCGGGCAGGTGTGGAGGACTCCCTGGTCCTGAATGGGGTTACTGTGCCCCAGGTGCACTGCCTGGGAGTCATTTTGGACTCACAGCTGTCCATGGAGGCACAGGACAATTCAGTGTCCAGGGCAGCTGTTTATCAGCTCCATCTGGTATGCAGGCTGAGACCCTACCTGCCCACAGACTGTATGGCCAGAGTGGTGCATGCTCTAGTTATCTCTCGCTTGGACTACTGCAATGCGCTCTGCATGGGGCTACCTTTGAAGGTGACCCAGAAACTAAAACTAATCCAGAATGCAGCAGCTAGACTGGTGACTGAGAGCGGCCTCCGAGACCACATAACACTGGTCCTGAAAGACCTACACTGGCTCCCATTACATTTCCAAGCACAATTCAAAGTGTTGGTTCTGACCTTTAAAGCCCTAAACGGCCTCGGTCCAGTATACCTGAAGGAGCGTCTCCACCCATATCCTTCTGCCCGGACACTGAAGTCCAGTGCCGAGGGCCTTCTGGCAGTTCCCTCGCTGCGAGAAGCCAAGCTACAGGGAACCAGACAGAGGGCCTTCTCGGTAGTGGCACCTGCACTGCGGAATGCCCTCCCACCGGATGTCAAAGAGAAAAACAACTACAGTGGTACCTTGGGTTAAGTACTTAATTCGTTCTGGAGGTCTGTTCTTAACCTGAAACTGTTCTTAACCTGAAGCACTACTTTAGCTAATGGGGCCTCCTGCCACTGCCGCGCCGCCGGAGCACGATTTCTGTTCTCATCCTGAAGCAAAGTTCTTAATCCAAGGTACTATTTCTGGGTTAGCGGAGTCTGTAACCTGAAGCGTATGTAACCTGAAGCATATGTAACCTGAGGTACCACTGTACCAGACTTTTAGAAGACATATGAAGGCAGCCCTGTTTAGGGAAGCTTTTAAAGTTTAATAGATGATTGTATTTTAATATTTTGTTGGAAG
This sequence comes from Podarcis erhardii, assembly GCF_964252035.2. Classification (NCBI taxonomy): domain Eukaryota; kingdom Metazoa; phylum Chordata; class Lepidosauria; order Squamata; family Lacertidae; genus Podarcis; species Podarcis erhardii. The sequence continues at coordinate 80,626,476 of NC_138511.1, read as the reverse complement.
CCGCCCAGAGTGGCTGGGGAAACCCAACCAGATGGGCAGGGTATAAATAAATAAATAAATAAATAAATAAATAAGTAATAATAATAATAATAATAATAATAATAATAATAATAATATGTTTAAAATAACTAAATTCCTGGTATGACTCAGCATTCTTCATTAAAAATATAGCCTTGTATTAGTTTCAATTTCTACTCCATGCTTTGTGTTCCAATATAAAATTACAAGATGTTTGGGAAAGCATGCAATCTCTACTGTCATCATTTCCCACCCCCTCACTGGACAAGTTCTGCCTAGGGCTCCTCTTCTTAGCCTATAAATGCTCCAAGACAGCCTTTTCCTCTGTCAGTTGCCTGATTCTTTGAACTGAGTTCTCCTCAGCTTTTGATCTCTCCAGCACTATGAAGATCTTCCTGAGTACTTGTCTCTTCTTGGCCATCCTTTCTGAAGGTGAGTAGGAAGCTGCAATCTTGAATTGCTTTTTCAAATGTGGGAGGGGATATGAAGTGGGTTAGAGAAAGCAAACTGATATTGGCTCTAGGAAGGATAAAGGAAGCTAAAGATATTGGAATCTGGGAATCTGGACTCCAAATTTTGGAAGGCAGCCTTATGGAATGTACTGCTGATTCATGAGCTTGTCTTTCTTCACATACAGCATGAGTGCTGCATGTAAAAGTATGCAATGGGACTGCTAAAATCCCATTGTGCACCTCACTGTGTGGAGGATGTGTCAGGATCATCCTACATGAGAGTAGGACTCTGATAGAGACACATGCCCGACTGGTATGTTCTCTCCCTCCTGCTCTGTCATTCGGGACCTTCAAAAGCTTTCTCCAGCCCGTGCATCACAGCAACTGATACAAGAGGCATCAGCACACCTCTTTCTCATCAAACAGCAAAGAGAAAGAGACAAAGGACAATAGTCCAACGTCACAGAACACAGTAACACAAACATCCTGTCTCCGTCACTTCCCACACTGTGGAATGAAAACATACAATGTCAGGTGATTAAAAAAATACACAATCCCATGACTGCAAGCACAGGGCAAGTATCCTAACAGGATGTTCCTGCTTTAGTGTATCTATTCATAATAGTAAATGGAATGAAGGCTGTGTGTTTCTCCATCTTTGTGTCTGGAGATGCTCCTGTGTGTGAGATAGGGGGAAGATGTGTGTCAGTGTGCATGCAGCCTCCAACCCACCCATGTGGATCCTGAAACCAATAAGGTTGCTCATGTCTGGCTTGGAAGACTGTATCCAGGTGGGACAGTAGATTCAATTTCTCAACGACTGAGGAACTGATGTATTTGGCACTGAATATGTCTTCTCTTGTCTCTGCAGTGGCAGCTGAGGTATGTATTGTAAGGAACTCAAAAGAAAAAAGGAAACAAAGAAAAACTTGTGTAACTACCGAAGGTGGCAGTTGCTTTTTGGGTTTTACTGCCAGCAATATGAGTGAGTATAAAGCCTTTCTGTCAGATTATAGAGTATGTGGGTCTGTCATTTGGACCCTGGGATATCTAGGTGGGAGCCACAGAATGCTGACCTCTCCCAATGTTGTAGAATTCATTTTTTTCAGCAATTAATTAAATATTAGTAGAATTAAATATATATAATATGTGTAAAATGTATCTATGATTACAATAAAAGTGGCACCAGCCTGTTCAATAAAAACAGTAATTCCCCAAAAGCCTGTTGGGACAAGGTCTTCACCTGCCAGAAGAAAGACAAGAGGGAGGGAAACTAGCTTCCAGTGTTGGGGGGAGATGAATTTTCTTATTTCTGTGGATTTTCTATAAGTATTTTGGTTCCTCTTTTATTCCCTTTTTCTTTATATTAAAATGAAAATATTTTGCTTTTAGAAAATAGGAGAGCCAAACATGCAGCTCCTCTTGGCTCTGTTCCTGGCTGTTTTCTTCTTTTTTATATACCTTGTAACTAAAAGATTTATAATCTTCAGTAGTTTTCTCCAACAAAGGGAAAAAATAAAGAAAAAGCTGTAGTTAATTTAGTCCTAGTGAAGTTTATGTCAACCTAAATGTTATTCCTGCTCTTCGTTCATAAGCATGTTCGGGTGTCTTATAGGCCACAGGAGCGTGAAAAGGGAGAAAATGTTAAATATTGAATATTGTTGTGCATTATGCTGGGTTTGTCAATAGATACCACATAACACAAAGTAATTTATTGCTTTTGCTAATTATATGTCAAGGAAGGGTTAATTGTGTGCAGTGTGCAAGTTATGCCCCTGGGTTCATCCCAAATAAAATCTTAAAATGTGTGTGTGTGTGTGTGTGTGTGGCTTCAGCTGCTGCCAGGGTGTAACCAAAAGGGTTTGAGGCTTAGGTTGTTTCTATATACTGCAGGCCTATTTGGCAGCAGCTGCTTGCTTTCAGAATGAGTGGTGGGGCATTGTACAATGTTCATTTGATGGGGCCAGGATCAGGTAAATTCTTTCTGATTGATCTGAGAATCTCCATTCCATCCCTCCTTTCCAGGAGTGCAGAATTGTTTATCTCCTGTGATATTGTACCATTCTGTGTGCCAAAATATGGGGGGAAATGAAGAACATGAAAAGAACATGAAAAGGAAGAAAATGTTAAATATTGAATATTGTTATGCATTATGCTTCAGTTTGATAATAGTATTTGCAGCTTAATTTTCTTGAGTTGTGGGTTTAAATGTTTTCCCTACAAACATGAGAATGCCAATAGATTAAATAAAAGTTAAAAATGATGATACACTTTACCGTTGAAGCAAGAAAGAAAGCAATAGAAACCACCTAACACAAAGTAATTGCTTCATTTTGCTAATTACACTAGTCAAGGAAGGGTAAGTTGTGAGCAATGTTCAAATTATGTCCCTAGGTTAAAAAAAATAATCTTAAATTGTGAGTTTAATAAAATCACTGCAAACACCACCCATAAATCAAACATACTTTTCAGGGTGGCATAAGCAGCATAGTCATTCCATGTTGTCCAACCATCATATGGTTGCTGCAAGCTGGAAAATATTGAGATGTCACTACTAGATATGTGGGGAGTGAGTCTGAGTATTTTCCCCATATTGGTTGGCATTTGTTATGTAAAGTAGGTACTTCCACCTGTGTGAGTATAAAATATTCTGCCTAAAAATGAATATGGAATCATTCCTTTCCAAAAAAAAATGGGGGAATGATAGAGAAAATACTAATTTCATGGAACTGTATCATTTGGATTACTCCATATTCTTTTGAGCCTAGGACCTATGGTTTTCTGGGAGACATACCTCCAGCGTATGAACCCTTTGAATCTACGCAACAATGGGATGGGAAGCCCGCTTCTCCCAAAATCTCATGCCATCTGGAAAGATGGCAGTCTTTGTCCCTAAACCCACCTCAGGGAATAAGAAAATTCATCTCCCCCCATATTTTGGCACACAGAATGGTACAATATCACAGGAGATAAACAATTCTGCAGGCTTGGTGCAGGCATGAATAGGAGTGATGACCTCAGGAATTTGGGCACCTTTTAATATCTGAAAGGAAATAAGCTTCAAGAATTTCATAGTCAGATACCACAAAATAACCAGACATGGATTTATCATGGTCATTTGTTTTACAAAAGCCATCAATATATAGACTCAAGTTGAAGAAAGGAATATCATTAAGATCTGGATGAGGTGTGACACTGAATTGTGGAAGGAACCTTGTTTGCTATTTTTAGAGGAGCTATTAATCTATAAATCAAATCAGGTTCAGGGTGAAAAAAAGAAAAGGAAAATGAACTAAAATTTCATGGAGGAAAAATTGCAAGAACAGGTTGATCCAGCAAACAGTGGTTACAGTAAAGGTAAAGGGACCCCTGACCACTAGGTCCAGTTGTGACCGACTCTGGGGTTAGAATCATAGAATCATAGAGTTGGAAGAGACCACAAGGGCCATCGAGTCCAACCCCCTGCCAAGCAGGAAACGCAGGGTTGCGGCGCTCATCTTGCTTTCTTGGCAGAGGAAGCCGGCATACAGTTTCCGGGTCATGTGGCCAGCATGACTAAGCCTCTTCTGGTGAACCAGAGCAGTGCACGGAAACGCCGTTTATCTACTTGCACTTTGATGTGTTTTCAAACTGCTAGGTTGGCAGGAGCAGGGACCAAGTAATGGGAGCTCATCCCGTCGTGGGGATTCAAACCGCTGAACCTCTGTTCGGCAAGTCCTAGGCTCTGTGGTTTAACACACAGAGCCACCCACGTCCTGTGGTTACAGTAGCAAAACCTAAAATATGTATTTTTAAATTAATTTTTATTAGTTTTCAGAATTTTAACAAATCAATCCAGATCATTTAAATTTAATACATATTTTAAATAAATAAATAGGTTTGCTGCTCCTTTCACAAACAAATGTCCATTGCTTCCTGATGTTGCCACATTCATTCTTTTTCTTTAATCACCTTCTATTAGTCATAATCCATTTTCCTAGCTAGCATTCTTGGGTTTTTTTACACGCAGCACCATTGTTATTTTCCAAACATATAAAATAACCATCTCATATGTGCAGCCTTTCCAGCACTCTGTTCACAGACTTAGAGTGGAGAGAGATTAATTGCCAACTTTCTCAGTCCATTCCATTCCTTTGAAAACATCCCTTCTGTTGTTCAAGGATGTTCCGAGTTATAAATAACTCCTGAGAAGATGCCTTCTCCGCCATTAAAATCCTGGGGATTGTTTTCCACAGCTCACAGTTAAAAATAAAAATCCCATTTATAAACTCATGGCAAGTGTAATTAGCAGTCCTTAGCAAACCACTCTCTCATCCACGCTTTCTTCATACAGTTCAAAGAAACTTTATATAAAATTGGTTCATCTTCAGTCGAGAGGGGAAGATATATTTTAAAAAATTGTAAAACCCTTAATCATTGGTCTTCTCTCTTCCTCCAGATAACAGATAACCTCTAAACGCCTACACATAATTCTTTCCTGTTGCAGGCTCAAGTCCAGTCCAGTTCAAGTCCAGTCCTTTTGGCAGCTGATTAGTTGCAGCCCTTTATCATATGCCATTACAGGAGCGCCCTTGCCATTCCAGGCCCTTGCCATTTTGTATGTGCAGGAAAAACAAGTCAACAATGTTTCATTTAAGGAACTATCCTGGAGTATTCACATGGTTTGGCAGAAAAAATTATACCGATACAGGAAGAAACTACCTTAAGGCTTAGCTTGCTAAATTCTGTACTTGCCAAAAAAAAATTCTTTATTCACCCATTTGCCCAATGTATGTATATAAGGGAGCATCACAAAAAAATCATTCAGGAGAGGAATGATTTGAATTTTTGCTGATCTAGGTATTTCTTCTAATGCTCTCTCACAGATGGCACTTATATGTACGAAGGTGAACAGGGATGTACTACAGATTGCACCCCAAAGAACTATACTTTCACCAGAGAAGATGGTCATTTCCTGCGGAGTTTCAGGTCCTGCTGTCGTTCTAGAAACTGTGGCAGTCTACTCCTTGAAAGTAAGTATATGCATATTTGTATATATCCTCGAGCATAAATAGCATTGAGGCTTTAAGGGTTTTCCTTGGTTGCCCTTAGACAATCGATATCAAACAGATGGCATTGGAGATATTTGATGAAGCCCAAGATAGATTGCAGCTTCCCTGTAGCTGGTTAGAGGACACCAAAGGTGGTCCCCATGATACCTCATAGTAAGGAAAAATGTAAAGGTAAAGGATCCCTGGATGGTTAAGTCCAGTCAAAATAGACTATGGGGTTCAGCACTCATTTCGCTTTTCAGGGTGAGGGAGTTAGCTGTTTGTATGCCGACAGCTTTCCAGATCATGTGGCCAGCATGACTAAACTGCTTCTGGTGCAATGGGACACTGTGATGGAAGGTAGAGCACATGGAAGCACAGTTTACCTAGTAGTAACTCCACCTCCGGAACACCAGCCACAGGGTGACATCCTGGCTCTTGTAATATGGTGTTGCAAGGTGCCTCAACCATACCTTTGGGGAACAGGAGGCTGAAAACTTCCAATAATTCTCCCCAGATAAAAAGACAGTAAAGTGAATAGGACACGAAACCAAAAGCCAACTGAAAATGCAAATGGCTCTTTTGCCATGTAAGTGTCCCTGATCCGCCATGGCTAAAGTTCCCCCTACTATGTGTAATAATACTACAGAAAGAAGCAACTGCACAATGAACAAGTGGTTGCGTGTCGAGGTCCCCAAGCCACCCCCAAATAACTCACAACGCACACTTAATTTTTGTTTAAGGTTTTTGGCATAATTTTGGCCACAACTTTATTTAAATACAAAACCGTGAGTGGTTGTTTAGGCATTGGTTAAGACTATCTGTCCCCCCGCCTGGGGACAGAACTGACTTCCGGGCACCACCGAAAGACAGTGCGGGGGAAAGCAAGTCGGGGAGAAATGGAGCTGAGTCACAGACCCTCAATTCTCATCCGCATGCTCCCCGAAGGCTTGCCGGCCCTAGTCCCATTCCAGGGATTGGACGAAAAGATGGCAAGCCCCAGGATTCCTTTAACGGAATTCCCTTTCCGCAGCAACCATGGAGGGGCAGGCCCAGCCTATCCTAACCCCTCCTCCACCAATTTATAACCAATGCCTAACTGCCAATCGAGCCCTTTACACTCGCCGCCAACCACTCACAATCCCAACCCAACCTTCAACCATGTAGTTACCACATCCAACCAAACATCATTTCCCAGTACAGAGAGATGTACCCCATCATTGCGGTAAAGGGCCAGAGCCTTGAAGGTAATATCCGGGCGGGAACTAACCAACCCACTCAATTCCGCCACCTTCTTACACACTGCGGAATTAATGCGCTTCCTGGCCCTTTCAGCAGCCTCAGGTCGAGAAATGCCGTGTCAATTGCGCCTTTGCAGCAATTGTGACCAAAATATTTTAACTGTGGGTATTAGGTCACCAATTCCCCCAAGTCTCTCTGAATCGTGGAGCGCAAAGTAAAGCAATCATAAGTTGCCACATCGTTCTCCCCCAGGTGAACCACAATTGCCATGGGGGGGGCATCCGAAAGCACCCTCCACTGCATTCTGTGCCTGGACATCCATAACACCTGCACATGCTGAAGGAGGCCAAGACCCAGTCCCCTTCCAGACTGCCTAGCTCTGATGCCAGCCCAGTAAACGATGCTGTGCCCCACAATCCAGATGAGGACTGGAGCTAGAAACATGGGCAGGAAGGCCGAGATGGCGCCCCCAGTCCAGACTTGTCAGGGTGCTTGCCAGCTTAGTGCATGATGCTGTGGCCGAAAGTCCAAATGCGCACAGCTGCTCCTATGAAAAAAGGAATGACAGGCATCAGCACAGGCATCATTGGCGATGCTTCCTGACATAACCTTTGTCAGCGTCAGACTTCCAATGACTTGTATTCACAATCCTGTCTACTAACAGGCCCCAGTGTGCAGCCTTTGCCACAGCACCTATTCAGAAGGAATGAGGTGTGATCAGCGGTAGGCAAGCCGCAAGCTGCAATAACTGGCGCACGACGTGAGCAATTAGATGCCCATCGAACCGGAACCCATTTCTGTGCACTAGGATCGAGCCAGCCCCCAGGGGAACGAAAAGCCAAATATTTCCGGTATCCAATAACAGGGCAAGGGCCCACCTCACCTGTGACTGGAAGCATGATGGTGGCAACCCTGCTCACTAGGTCTGACTTAGAGCTCCAGACACTTATGACAAGCTCCAAAGCAGATAAGGAAAAGTCCTGAGGCAATAAGCCTCCAAACTCTCAGCCCCGTGCTGGCTCCAACACAATTTCCCCAACCCTCAGTACACCAAAATTACAATGGAATGCTGAAATAAGTCTCGTCTTGATCTTGAACCAGCCGACAAGTCTTAACTTGTTGCGGATACTGCATAGGTCAGATTGACCGGCTTCCTGCCTGCTGTCCTGTGAAGGTTGGAGCCTATTCCAACCTTCCGAGACCCTGCACACGACACACTTTAGAAGGGTCTCTGAAAAATTAAAGCTTTACTCTAGCAGACATTGCAGCGGACTGAATTCTGATAGTTTTAACAGTGCATCCGATCAGGTGGGCGAATTACTGCAGGTCCTGCTCAGAGGATGGGGGCAGGTTCCTCTGAATGGCCGAGGACTGCCAGCTAAATTTTAAGAAATCAGTCCAGGCCTTCTCATAAGACCTGAAAGCGGATGTGGAAACGTAAGCTACTACTCCTCATAATTATTAATTGTTGCCAAGTGCCACAGGAGCTCCAGAAAAATCTGGCTATACCTGGGCGTCCAGAGCCCAGGATCTGAAGCTCTCCAACTGAAAAAACAGGATAGAGCGACAGCAAAAACATTAGATGATCCCGAAATAAAGCGAGCAGAAATGCAATATTAAACCTTAAGCAGTGCGAAGACTCTGCCAGAGCATGAGGACTGTTTTGCCAGGACTCTCACACTGCCTGGTTATTAGACCAAGACAGACCTGACGGTCCCTAAACTCCTCAGTCCAGATGTGCGCTGACACTACAATGGGGAAAACTCGAGAAAAGTTAGGTCACATGTGATTGCCTTGCCCTGCCAGGCTCAAGGCCACTGTACATGATGATGAAGGGACCCCGGGCCATGAGACCACCTGGCCAAGCAGGAATGGAATGGGCAGCCTGGGGCAACCACCCTGCATGCAAAATTTAACTGACCTAGGAATGATAGGATCTGACAAAGCAACACTTGCTTCAGAGGAAGTATTACAAGAATAACATCCTTCAAGGTAAACAGCTTTTCCACAGGCAAGCAGATGTTTGAGCAACGGTATCCAGCTAGCCCCCAAATATGTTAAAAGGGGCAATAGGACCCACTGTCCTCCACTGCCAACAGAATACCCAGCTCCTCAGGGAATAAAGGGGCATCTAGTAAGCTAAGCAGAGGCTGGTGTCACATGAGCCAGCCAGTAAAATAATCCAAAAAATGGTACCCCCAATTAAATGAGTCTTGACTTGCACTGTTCAATCCAGAAAGGCGCTAAAGGACTTGAGTGCTGCACAGTCTATTGTGCAACTCATCGGCATCGCTTTATCAATATAAGGAGCTCCATCCAAATTAAAGCCCAACCACTTAAAATCTCGAGGGTGAATCGGCAGCAGCCTAACAGCCGATTTAATATAGCATAATGCCAACAAGGCACCTCCTCCAATTTGTTGGTAAGCTCTGGTCCAAAGATGCATATTTCATGGAAAAATCCCGGAGGGATAGCATCATTCACTGAGGTGCCTTTGGGATGTGATAAATATGGATCAGATGGAATTATATGGGGCTTTATTAGGGACGATCCCCAATGGGGATAAATGAAAATTGGGACTAGAAGGAGAATCAAGGGGATCCCACCATACGTCCCAATGCAAGCTGCTTCCTAACCTTCTTTCTGGCTACCACAGGTAGCTCTCTAACTGGCTTTTGAGTTGCTGTATTCTGAGCCACTGGCTGAAAAGCCAGAGGAATCCAACACCTTGGGAAAAACCCTTCCCACAAGCACAAAGCTACTGACCCATCTAGATAACCTTTTAGCCAGGCTTTCAAGGGAGATATTTTTATGGAAATATGGGCGAGAGGTATTGAGTTATTGCTTGCCAGCCCCCGCTTGGGCAAGATGCCCTGCCTTGTGTTGCCACCATGATGTGTAAATCTACAGGGCCAACACTGGCCAGAAACCCTAAAGAAGTCCCAACAAAGCTGCCACCATACCAGCTTCAGGTTCTATTGCTCAGGGGATTTCCATTTGAAATGTGGAGCTGCGCAAGTGGTCCACATGTCCCCGTCCCTGCGATCCTAGCGAGCTGAGGGGATGATGGCAGCCCTGCGTCTAACATTCCCATCATAGTGAATTACCATTAATAGAATAGTGGGGTTGGAAGGGACTCCGAGGATCATCTAGTCCACTCTCCCACAATATAATAATGATAATGATAATAATGATAATAATGATAATAATAATAATAATAATAATAATAATAATAATAATGGTCTATTTGTACCCCGCCCATCTGGCTGGGCTTCCCCAGCCACTCTGGGCAGCTTCCAACAAAATATTAAAATACAGTAATGCATCAAACATTAAAAGCTTCCCTAAACAGGGCTGCCTTAGATGTCTTCTAAAAGTCTAGTAGTAGACATCTGGTGGGAGGGTGTACCACAGGGCGGGTGCCACTTCCGAGAAGGCCCTCCACCTGGTTCCCTGTAACTTGGCTTAGCACAGTGAAGGAACCACCAGAAAGGCCCTCAGCGCCGGACCTCAGTGTCCGGGTAGAGTGATGAGGGAGCATGCAGCTGTCCCATACAGGGACCAATCCTGCAACCTAGGCATTACCGGCACCATACACTGACCAGCTGAGCTATCCAGGATGATCCCTAAAGACCTGGAACAGCCTCACCCTGTTCCCTGGATAGGTCCAAGGTGATGTCTGAAACATCATCAGAGCCCAGGGATGGTTTACCTGCAAGGAGGTGTAAGCATCATCCCTGCTCCGCTTTTTCCTGCCTCTGAAGACGCTTCCTTCTGGAAGAAGGCACTTGGGGCATCAGCAAGTCATCCTCTGCAGGAGAGGCAAGCTCTGGAGGCATCTGCAAAGGCCCTGTCATAGTCTGCAAAAAGAAAAACCTAAACAATGTGAGGAACAGGTGAAACCAATGCTTTGTGCACCACATGGGGACGCTATTCAGGCCAGAAACGCTGCCAGAGGCCATCAAATTCTAGGGCCAAGCGGGCCAAGCCCTAGGATCATAAATGTTTCCAATGAGATAACAAACTCGAGGCAGCCCACCGCCTGTCCAGGTACCCCTGCTTGCCCTTTAGAGGGAAGCACCTCCTCAAGAAACCCAAAGTTCTTTTTGGGAGCAATAACACAAATGGGCCAAACTACCCAGCAACAAAATAGTCCAAAAGGAGCAGCTTGTTTTGCTTTGTTATAACAATGGCTAAGTGGGGGATATGAACCTTGTCTCCCAGGTCCTAGTCCTGTATTCTAGCCACTAAGCCACAATGGCTCGTCTCTAAAACGGCAGTCGCCACTATCAGGGAAAAACAAACTTGAAGAAAATAAACTTGTTCAGAAACAGCATAGTTAAAGAGCATACAAAGAGTGCTCATTGGAGGCACAGAGAGCCTCTGGCTCCACTCTGTCTGCCTAAGATATACATTAGCAACAAGTGAGCCTGCAAACAAACAGATATATTCTTAATAGAGAGAATGAGTCACATGTCACAGAAACTTAACAATTTACTGTACTGCTAACTGTAGCCGGCTTAGGCTTGAATGATATGTGCAGGCCGTGCAGGCCTCCCTGCTTCTGCTCTCTGCCTTTTTTGTCTCATTGCAAAATTAAAGGAACACAAAATAGTGCTCCCGCCCAAGGCTAAATTAAAATTCAGCCAACAGCACTGCAGTCACCCCAAATAAAGCCAACCTATGGGGATACTATAAACGAAAGTGATTCCAAGTAGGCTGTGAACAGCCCTGACTAGCCCAACAATTAAACAGACGAAAATGGGGAAAACCTTTTTGCAAAAGAAAGCCCCTAATGGGGGCTCTCTCCCTATTGGGAAAGGCAAGCCCAGGAGGATTATGCACAGGCAGCGCTCACAGGTACAGGGAGAATCTTCCCAAAGGGCAGGGTAAGGGGTGGGGTGGGAAATCAAACAGAGGGGGGGGAAGGGGGGGATTAAATTAATTAAGGGACTAGAGAAGATTAAAAAGAAGGGGAAAATAAAGAAATGTAACCAGACAATGAGACAATGAGAAGATCGCTCCACTGTCCTCCAGACGTTCCAGGTGATCCGTTGCACACAGCAAAGAGAAAGCTCCAGGCTGCATGCAGAGTATTTAAACATTTTACCCCTCCCACCAAAATTGCAACATAACTTTTACCCCAGCAACCTAGTGAACCAATCACTGCCCCAGGCCATCTTTAGAGACCCTGCCTGGTAACAGAGGGGTGGCTCAGCAGACCCCACCGCAACACGTGCTCTCCATGAAGGAGAACACGCTTTCTGTGCAACGATCTTGAACCAAAAGGGTTAATATAACAGATGGAGACATGGAATGTAAATTACATCTTTTACAGATTTTGAGATTAGTGAACATAAATCTATTTCACAATAATAAGCAATACATAAGACTACATAAACAATGATGCATCACAATGCATATTAGGCCATGGACAAAACATAGAAGTGGCAAATTAATCACATAGACAACCCAGCAATAAATTCCACAACCCACTCCCCAAAATAATCCTACTTGCCTATTCCTCTTAGGTTGAACTATGAAACACAATACATATTTAACAACAGACTGGGTGGAGTTTCTCTGGACTGTATTTGCACAGTGACAACTAAAATCACTCCCCTTTGATAACCCAGCTGCCAGCACTTCTGCCTCATCATTAGAGATAATACCTAGATCTACACCATCAGCACAATGAATTCCTGAAACAGAATGCAGTGGAGATGTAACCCTCTCACAGGACTAGGGAACTGAAGCCGAGGAATAATTGAAATATAATTTATTTGGCTACAATATTAGCAAGACAACTTAAGCAAGTGTTAAGATATTTGATACATGAAGATTGGACAGGAGTTCTGCCAACAAGACAGATAAAAGATAAAGGTAGAATTGTACAGAATGCTATTTGAAAAAGAAAAAGTGATTAGCAATTAGCTATGCTTTTAGATGCAGAGAAAGCATTTGATAATATTTCTTGGAGTTTTAGGGGGAAATTACAGATTATAATGGGGTTTGGGGATAGATTTGTGAAAAGAATAAATGCATTATATAAATAACAATTTTCACACATAAGAGTAAATGGTGTTCTATCAGAAAAATGCATTAATGCTAAGGGGAAAAAACAAGGTTGCTTTCACTGTTAATGTTTATTCTAGGGTTAGAATTACTGTGTAGGGATATTAGAGAAAATAATGATATATAAAGCCTCCAAGTGGGCCTTCAAAGTTACAAACTGAGGGCATTTGCAGTTGATGTGGTATTGTTCCTGGAAAACCTGATAGAAAATGTGGTTAAGGCATTGGATGTAATAAAGCAGTTTGGTAATTTAGCAGGAATTTTATATAAATAAGAATAAAACTAAAATGTTAACAAAAAATATAAACCAGCAAGGTAAAGAGAAACTGAAAGAAATAATGGGTATTAAGATGGAAAAGAAGGTGATATATCTGGGTATCTGGATAAAAAATACGAATGCAAATCTGTTAAAAATAATTAGCTGATTGTATGGAGTAAGATTAAACAAAACATGAAGAGATGGAGTAGAATGAAACTTTCTCTTTTGGGAAGAATCTCGGTGATAAAAGTGAATATTTTGCTTAAGATGCCATTTCTCCTTCACACAATTCTGGTAATACATGGACTGCTTCAAGTAATGGAAAAAAAGAATTATCAAAATTCATCTGGCAGGGGAAAGACCAAGGATCAAATTTAAAATGCTAATGGATGTTAAGGAAAGAGATGGATTCTCATTGCCCGATTTAAAAATTACATTATGAAGCAGTCTGGCTGATTTGGTTAAAGGAATGGATATCTTTACAGAATACTAATTTGTTAGATTTTGAAGCATATGGGAATTGGTATGGGTGGCATGCTTACCTGTGGTATTGTAAGGTAAAGGTACATAGAGAATTTTTAAATAATTGTATGAGGAGAAGTTTGTATAATGTGTGGACCTGATACCAAGACTTACATTCAAGAAATGCAAGTTTAATGGGAAACAAAAAAAAATAAAAAATGAGCTGGTTAAATCTGCAATGATACAATAGGCTAAAGATCTAGGACATAATATAGAAATGGATGCATGGGAAAGGTTGTGGAAAATTAATATGAAATGTACTGCCTGTTATACTCTAAAAGGAAATTACATGAAAATAATGTATAGATGGTATTTTTAACCTAACAAATTGGGTAAATGTTGTAAATAATTGTTGGAAATGTAAACTGCTACATTAAACTTTCATTTATAAGTGGTGGACATGTAAGAAAGTGATGGGGTTTTTTTGAAAATAACATATGATGAGATAAAAAAAAGGTGTCTAAAGTGATTATACACAAAAAAAAAAAACCATGGAAAGTTTTCTCCTAGAGATTATAGGGAAAGAAGTTCCAAAAAATCATGATTAAGTTGTTTATGTATGTAACAACAGTGGCTAGGATTCTCTATGCACAAAAATGGAAGGTAGTAGAAGTTACCACCAAAGAGGAATGAATAAGTAAGGTGATGAACTATGCAGAATTGGCAAAGTTAACAGGCAAAATAAGAGAATCTAAGGATGATTGCATTGTGGAAGAATGGAAGCCTGTTTCAGACTATTTAAGGAAATTATTGTATGATGAACTCACGAGCAGGATTTGAACTATGTTTAATAAATTGGAGTTCTTGTTATTAAATATACCAAGAAAAAAGCACACCAAGAACTCAGGCCAAGGTAAGTTTCAATAGTGGGAGTGATCCCTACTCACAAGTCAATAGTCAATAATTCATTACAAAGATTTTCTCTTTATACATATCTTTATGAGTTAGAGTTTGTAATCTCTAGTAGAATTTGAAATCTTTATTTGAGTTTGTAATTCTTGTCAGAATACATACTTCTGAATGGATTAGTTTTTGTTACTATTGACTATTGACTTGTGATTAGGGACCACTCCCACTATTGAAACTAACATTGCACTGAGTTCCTGGTGTGCTTTCTTCTTGGATTTAAACTGTGAGCAATATAAGTAATTAAAGAATAAAGTATTGATGTGTTGGTATAAGAGATAGATGGTATTGTGCTGAGGAAGGGAAGAAGTAAAAACGCCATGGAAAATGGGGTAGGAAGTCTGAAAAATTGATTATGCATTGATGTGTGTATATATCAATTTTTTGAAAATTTAATAAATTATTACAATGTAGGAAAAGGAAGGAAGGAAGGAAAGAGATATGGGCTGAAACCTTGTGTTGATTTTAGTTGTTGTTTTCCACAGATGGAAAACCTAAGTTGAATGGGCAGGAGTGTCCAACTTGTTGTCCTTCTCTCTCAAAAGCCTGTAAGGGCTCAAAGACCATCAAGTGTAATGATGATGAGACTCAGTGCATAGAGTTTGTTGTTGCTCACGGTAAGTAGGACTGCCAGCCAATGAGGTGGAGACAGGGTGGTGAGCTGCTCTCTTTTTCTGTTTGTGGCTTTCTGCCAGAAAATGTGCTATATGTGTTGGTAGGGGAAAGTTCTAATTTTCTGAAAATATAACTCCGTTAAATGATCTTTGCTCTGCATGTATATAGATGAGACTCCATATTTCTTGGGTGGAGATTTGAGAAAGGAAGCAAAATAATCTGTTCATTTTATCATGTGTAAAACTGCCTTTTAAAAGAAAGTTTTCACTAATATTTTAGAAGAAGTAAAGGCAGCCATGGAGCCCAGATCTGGAAAGCAATATTGATGAAGATGGGCCCCTGTCCCATAATTAAAAAATGGATATTTCTTTTTCTAAATTTTAAACATCTGTGTCAAATTGATCACATGTATGGTTCTGAGATGCTTTCTATACTTGCTCAATACACTTAATAAACAATAAAATGCTCCGATTCTCTCTTCTGCACACAAACTCACCTGTTACTACCCAGGCACTCATGTGAAAATGTCTCTTTTTCTTTACTAGATAACAGTGCAATTCCTGACAAGCATTTCCACGGCTGTGCATCACCAACCTTTTGTGCAATGGCCAAGAATTCAATGCATTTTGATGCCTTTTCGGGCACTATAACCAAAGCACGATGCAGTGATACTCTGCCTCTCCTAGAGCAGCTCAACTTTGAAGGGTAGTTAGGAGAGAACAATGTCTTCTTCCGTTTGGATCCCACTGTTTCTTGCAGCAGTGGAGGTGGAAGTTGCTTGCCTGGTGGTGGGAGTGGAAGAGCTACTGCAATTCACAGAACTCCTGAATCCTTTATTTGGCTTTTAATGCAGAGTGAATGGGATGCAGGGAATAGATAAGCTAAAGTAGGCATGTGGGGCTTGGGGGCTCTGTCTCATGATAACATATGGTATATGGGTTAAATTTATCTTTGTTCAAAATCAAAATAAATTGGTGTGGCAAATAAAAACTGTGTTCTGTGTCTGTATTCATCAAATTAAGAATATTTGTTAGCTGCAGTGGCAAAGGGCAGTGCTTTGAAAATGAACAAATGGACAACGATTTTATTGATTTATGATATATTTATACCACTCTATATTTCAAAGAAATCTGAGTGGCTTACAGTATCATAAGGGCATCACAAAAGTTCAAACAAATACAATAAAAAGCTCCCCACCCAACTTAGCAAGAGGAAAGATTGAAGAAAGCTCTAAAATGCAGTCCACTGTTTGCAGTTGTAGCTGCTTTTTTGGAGATTTGCCACACAGCACTAGGCACCCAGTGCATACTGCTACTGTTTGGTAGAACTCTGGAGAGCCAGCGAGAGATTCAGGAGTTAGGAACATAAGAGGATTTTTGTCTGGATTGCATCAAAGGCCCCTCTAGTTCAGCATTCAGCTTCCAGAGCACCAAACCCCAGAAAACAAGGAATGAGCCCAATAGCCCTCTCTCACCTGGGATCTCCACTAACTAGTTTAAAGAGCAGTAGAGGCTGGTCACCATGTGTGGCATAACCCTCCCACTGAAAATGTCAAACAATTTAAAAAAGGCATTCCCAGAAATCTCAAAGCTACACACTCTTTCTTATCCCACACACATTTTATATTTCCATTTCTGTCAAACCCTTATTCTCTGGCCAATCAGCTCGTTTCAATGCTAGAATCTTTAGCCCAACATGGGGTTCGCACCCACAAACTAGTCTCATGCTCTGCCAAGTGAGCTATCCCACTGCTTGAGCATTTCCTCCTGGTCTAGTACGAAAGCATTTTAAGTGCATAAATCTTTTATGTTTTGCAATTAGGGAAGCATGACGGGGAAAAGAAAACCCCAGATTAATAAATGCAACTAAGTGTGTGTGTGTGTGTGTGTGTGTGTGTTTGTACACAAACACATTAAACAATAAATACAACATTATAAAAACAAACATTATAAAAACAAACATTAAAATATATACATACATGCATGCATGCATGCATACCCTCCAACATTTCTCCATACAGCAGTTGTAAAAAAGGCAAATTCCACACCTAGGCTCATCAGGAAAGGAATTGAATATAAAAATGTCAATATCATTGACACTAGTATAGAAATATATGCTGTGACCATACTTGCATTATTGTGTACATTCTCTCTGGTGGTCACTCTCTGGCTGTAAATCTCCCTCAGTCCAGAGAGACCAGTGATAAGTGACCCCTCCCTCCTGAGAGGAGCACACTCGTCTTCTGACATCTCACAGCAAAAGAAAAAGACAATCAGTAGCTATAAACTACTTTATTTACAGTCCATATACAAAGAATCCATCAGCATGTCTGTGCTCTCTCAGCAGCGGTACAGGAAAGCATTTCACACAGAAGTGAAACTAACTTCTCAACAATACTCCAATAGTACTGAGACTTCCTGTCTCACACTCTCAGACACTCAACATAGTGCTACTTGCTGAGCAGCTTGCATGGATAAAAATCCTAACACATTCACCTCAACTCAAAAGGGTATTGTAGGGGACGACAGAGGATGAGATGGTTGGGCAGTGTATTTGAAGCTACGAACATGAGTTTGACC
This sequence comes from Podarcis erhardii, assembly GCF_964252035.2. Classification (NCBI taxonomy): domain Eukaryota; kingdom Metazoa; phylum Chordata; class Lepidosauria; order Squamata; family Lacertidae; genus Podarcis; species Podarcis erhardii. Next base: position 80,608,778 of record NC_138511.1, on the reverse strand, counting down.
AAGCTGCGGGAGGCAGTGGAAGACAGGAGTGCCTGGCGTGCTCTGGTCCATGGGGTCATGAAGAGTCGGAAATGACTAAATGACTAAACAACAACAAAAGACTTAGAAAAGTTGCAGAAAGGGGGAATCTTGATGCTGAAGGGGATGGAATAATGCCCACACAAGGAAATGTTACAAAATTTGAGACATTTTAGTTTAGAGGAAAGACAAAAAAGAGAGATGGGAAACCTTTTTAAGATTATGCATGCCACAGAAAAAAATGGATATAGAAAACCTCTTCACCTTCTCTGATTATGCTAGACACAGAAGGAAATGGAATGCTGGAATATTCAGGACAGATCAAGGAAGGTGTTTTTTCAAAGTGTGCATAGTTAAACTCTGGAGACCATAAAATGAAAAACGTAAGGCATAAAACATAAAAGTAAAACATAAGCCTTTTAGGCTATGCACAGGCATCTGGTAGGCCACTGTGAAGATTGTTTAGTTGAGCAGATGGCCTGATTCAAGAGAATGATGTAAGTTCTGGCCAGCTGAAGATTCTGGGAAATCTGCTTACTACTGTCAAACTCTTAATTCAATCAATCAATCAATCAATCAATCAATCTTTATTATGGTCCAGAGACCCAACAAATAGTTACAAAGCAATCCACAATTCAGACAACCTACCTCCAAGTTAAACAAGCATTTTGTTCAGACTTAAAGATAGGGATCATTGTTTCTTGCAACCACCAATAAAAACTTCACCACTGCTAATGTTCTAGTGTTTGTCCAGTCTTCCAATAGGAACATGACATAGTGAGCCTTTGATTTTTCCGGGAAAGGTACCAGCAAGGGTAATATCAGTTCAGCCCTGCCTTGCTCATATTTCGCACAGTGCAGCAAAATATGTTTTATAGAATTGATGTCTTGAGCACACGAGCAAAGTCTGTCCTGGTAGGGAACTCCTCTCAACCTGCCATCCAACACTGCAGAAGGAAAGATGTTTTGGCTGGCTTTGGAGAATAACCTTCGATAATTTGGTACTGTCAGGTTTTTAATGTAAGGTGTTAACTTAAAGACATGCCCATATTGTACTCCTACTGCCAGCGGACTACAGACTGCATGTGATCGAGATCACAAGTCACTGTGTGTATAATCCCATAATATTTGCTTTAACATCTTTAGGGTGCCTTCATAACCCAGGTAATAAAGTTGGAGGGGGGGTTTGACAGACCAATAGAGGTGGCTTTTCTAGCCATGGTTTTCTGCCATTTGCTGCCAAACACACTTGGTCAGGTGTTGGTACAAACCCTTCCCTAGATCAAACACTGAAATCCTGAGCCAATGTTTTAAGGTAGCCCACCATGCTTTAGTTGAAATTGGGCATTCACCAGCTTCTAACAGAAGTATGGATTTAGGGACACAGTTGGATACCTGCAGCAGAGATCATAGAAATTTTGCCTGAAGGCCATCTAGCTTAGGCACGTCCCCTTTATGCCAGACATTTGCAGCATACAGGAGTTGGGAAATGGATTTAGCGTTGAAAACCCTTAAGGCTGCTGGAACATATTTGCCACCCTTTGTAGAAAAGAATCTGAGTATGGCTAGCTTTGTGACCTCCACCTTTTGAAGGGAGGTGTGCCAGTGGTGCTTCCAAGATCCTGTATGATGGAATATGAGCCCTATATAACTGAAGTATTTAATCTCTTCAAGGTTATGGCCATCCAGCACCCATTTAGACCAGGAGAAGCTTCTTTCTAATGCTAAAATTTTAGATTTTTCATAATTAATGGATGAACCATTTCCAGAACAGTAATCAGAAATCTTCCTCAGCAGATATTTCAAATCTGGTTGAGAATGTGAGATGATGGCCGCGTCATCCGCATATAACAACAAGGGGGTCCTTCTCATTCCTATTTTTGGAAGGTTTCCATCTGGGTCCATTAAGCTCTCTTCTAGGTCATTTAAGAATAGGCAAAACAGTGTGGGGGCCAAAATGCATCCCTGTCTCACCCCCCTAGTCATCTCGATACTGTTTGATAGCTGTCCCTGCCGACTGCATTGGACCTGCAGTTTGGTTCCATTGTACAGGGCTTTTACAAGAAAGAGGAGTCTTTGTCCTGCTAAATCAGATTTAATTTGGACCATAGCTGGGATCTGGGGATGGAATCAAACGCTGATTTCAGATCCACGAAGGCCACAAAGAGTTTACCTTGTAGAGGCCTGGTATACTAGGAAGGACAGCTAGGAAGGACAGCATTAGATGGTGGTCTGATGTTGAATGGTTCTCACGAAAGGCTGCCTGGGCTTCAGATAGTATATTATGTTCATTTAGAAAAGTTGTCACAGTTTGCTACTGAGGAATCGGCATGTTGTTGTTGTTGTTTAGTCATGTCCGACTCTTCATGACCCCATGGACCAGAGCATGCCAGGCACTCCTGTCTTCCACTGCCTCTCGCAGTTTGGTCAAACTCATGCTGGTAGCTTCGAGACCACTATCCAACCATCTCATCCTCTGTCGTCCCCTTCTCCTTGTGTCCTCCATCTTTCCCAACATCAGGGTCTTTTCCAGGGAGTCTTCTCTTCTCATGAGGTGACCTGGCTGTTAAGTTGTGGGTTGACATAGCAGACGACACAGCAATTTCTCCAAGTAGCTCTTTATTTCGTAAGCTGGAATAGAACTGACTGCAAACAGCTCAGCCGGCCTGCTTTTATAGGCAGCCGGCTGTCAACATTGTAGCAACAACAGCCCAGAGTTCCCGCCTAAAATAACTGACGCGGACCTGAGTGAAAACTATCTACAGACCTGAGTGAAAACTATATACAGTATCCCCCTGCTGGCCCAGGGTGAAACTTCACTACATAACACCCCTCCCCACCGAGATAAGGCGTTAGTTACAATCGTAATGGTTTCCTTATATACAGCATTACGCGTAATGGTTCAATTAGGCACAAAAGCATATCGGTTACATTTCCCATACTTAGACCAACAGTGATACCTGTCCAACAACATAGTCCTTTAAATAAGTTGGGCGCTTGGGAACTCTGCCAGACCGCCGGGGACTGGTAGCCAAGTCCGGAGGGCCACACAGTTCTTGCTGAGGCTGTGGTGCGACCCTAGATGGCGTTGGAACCAACTCCCCTGGATCCGCTGCTGTGGGTGGAGCCTCCGCAAGTGGAGTGGTCTGAGACTGTGGTAAGTCTGGCAGACCCTCTGAAACGGCTCGGTTCGGCTCCACGCTGGCAGTTTGCAAGGGAGGTGTAGGTGGGGCCTCGCCATCTGTACGTGTCTCTTCTGGAGCCGCAAGCACAGTTGGGGGCACCTCGGTAGTGTCCAAGTCCCCAACCCTGCGCCTAAGCTGTTCTATGTGCCGTCGCCACAAGCGTCCGTCTTCGAGTGCCACCTGGTACGAGCGAGGTCCAGTGACTCCCACTACTGTGGCTGGCACCCAAGGAATGTCCCCCACATAGTTCTGGGCAAAGACTTGGTTTCCTGGGACAAATGACCGTGGCGCGTTGGCACAGCCTGGGGGTTCAGCCACGGCAAAGTCCGGGTGTAGCCGGTCGAGCGGTGACCTGAGGCGGCGGCCCATAAGCAGTTCAGCAGGACTCCGCCCTGTGGCCGCATGAGGGGTGATGTGTTGCACGAACAAGTATTCGGCGACCCGCTCATGCCAGTCTCCCCGGTCCAGGCGCGCCAGTGCCTCTTTTGCCGAGCGCACCATTCTTTCCGCTTGCCCGTTGCTGGATGGATGAAAGGGTGCCGTTAGGGCATGGCGGATGCCCAGTCCCAAAAGATACCGCTCAAACGTGCCTGACGTGAACTGCGGTCTGTTGTCAGAGACAAGGACATCAGGACACCCATGCGTTGCAAACAGGCCTCGCAGCACCGGATGACAGCTTCGGTAGTGGTGGAGGGCATCAGGGCGACCTCCAGCCATTTGGAATAGGCGTCCACCACTACCATAAAGGTCCGTCCGTGAAAGGGGCCAGCCAGATCAATGTGCACCCTCGACCAGGGTGTCTTTGGCGTCTCCCAGGTGTGTCCCTTAGCTGCCGGTGGTGCAGGCCTCGACTCTTGGCACGCTTGACAGGCGGACACCCAGGCAGTGATGGCATCGTCCATATTAGGCCACCAGACGTAACACCGAGCCAACGCCTTCATTTTGACAATTCCCGGGTGGCCAACGTGCAGAGCCTTCAGGACGCGCTGACGGAGTCCCTGGGGAATCACAACGCGGTCTCCCCACAGCAGACAGCCGCGATGAGCTGAGAGTTCATGTTGTCTGGTTGCGAAGGGCTGGAACTCTGATGCAAAAGGCCCTTGTGGCCACCCCCTCCACACCCAGTTGAGCACCCGGCTGATGGTGCGATCCTAGGCAGACGTGGAGGCCACAGTGGCAGCCGATACAGGCGCTGCCGGAAGATCCTCAATCAGAAGGAGCGATGAAGCTGGAGCCGGGTCTTCCACAAATGCTGGAAGAGGGCAACGGCTGAGGGCGTCGGCATGGCCCATCGATTTCCCCAGGCGATGGATGAGCCGGTAGTGGTAGGCAGCCAGGAAAACAATCCATCGCAGCATGCGTGGCGAGAGGACCGGTGGAGTTGGACGATCACCGGCGAGGAGGCCCAGGAGTGGCTTGTGGTCAGTGATGAGGTCAAAGGTCCTGCCATAGAGGTATTCATGGAACCTCTTCACTCCAGCCACAAGTGCCAGTGCCTCCTTGTCGAGCTGGCTGTAATTCCGTTCCGTCGGAGATAGCGTCCTGGAAAAGTAGGCGAGCGGTGCTTCTCTTCCGTCTGGAAAACGGTGACTAAGGACAGCACCGATGCCAAAAGGTGAGGCGTCGCAGGCAAGGACCAGCAGCCTGGATTCACTGTACTGTACCAGCACACTGTCTGATGAAAGGAGAGCCTTGACCGCGTTGAAGGCCGCCGTCTCCCGATGACCCCAGGCCCAAGGCGTCTTAGTGCTAAGGAGTCGGTGAAGAGGCTCAGCCACTGTGGCTTTGTGGGGCAGGAACATGTTGTAAAAGTTCAGCAGCCCCAGGAACGCCTGCAACTCCGTCTTGTTCTTTGGGATGGGGGCCTGCTGGATAGCGTGGATCTTGGATGTGGTCGGGTGAAGGCCGGAGGCATCGATAAGATAGCCCAGGAACTCTACCTGTGGAACGGCGATCTGGCACCTCCCTCTTCACCTTGAGCCCGGCCTCTTGGAACCTGGTCAGCACGGCACGGAGGCGCTCGAACAGCTGCTGGTGTGAGTCTGCAGACACCAAGACGTCATCAAAATATGGTACCATGCCCGGAAGCCCTTGCAAGAGACGCTCCATAAGGCTTTGGAAGATGCCAGGAGCCACACTCACCCCGAACTGCAACCGGCGGCAACGGAATGCCCCCCGGTGGGTGACGATCGTCTGGGCTTCAGCAGTGGCATCATCGACTGGCAGTTGTTGATAGGCTTGGGCAAGGTCCAGCTTAGCGAAGACCTTACCCTCACCCAGGGAATGCAGCAGGTGTTGGACAACAGGAACCGGATAAGCGTGCTGCTGAAGTGCCTTGTTGATCGTGCACTTGTAGTCAGCGCAGATTCTCACCGACCCATCTGGCTTGACAGGCGTGACGATGGGGGTTTCCCACTTGGCGTGGTCAACCGGCTCCAAAACTCCTTGGGCGATCAGTTTGTCCAGTTTTCGTCCACCTTAGCCTTGAGAGCAAAGGGAACCCGGCGTGGCTTTAGCTTGATGGGGGCGACTTGTGGATCAAGGCTAAAGGAGATGGGCGTACCTGTATATTGCCCCAAGGTGCCGTCAAAAACCTCGGCAAAGTCTTTGACCAGACCCTCAGTCTCTGCGTTAGAGATACAGTTGATGCCGGTGACTTCCAGGCCGAGGGCATCAAACCAGTCTAGCCCTAGGAGGCTTGGCCGCTGACCTTCGACCACCACCAACCGGAGCAGGCCCAAAAAATCCTTGAAGGCGATCCAGAACCAGCCAACGCCTACCACTGGAATGTCGTTTCCCTGGTAGTCTCTCAGGTGTACGCGGTGAGAGTCGAGTTGCCTTTTGGACACTCTGGGTACCAGTCTTTTGATGGTGCTCCATGACACGATGGACAGGGCAGACCCGGTGTCGATCTCCATGTCACATGGAGCTCCTTCAATGAGCACCGTGACGTTCAGCTTGCGTCGCGTAGGCGAGTCGGTTTGGCCAATCGTGGTTCCAGACGGGCAGCGGCAGTTGGTGAGAGCGAAACAACTTTCCTTGGCAGACTGGAGTGAAGACTTGGACTTGCGAGTCGATGAAGGGGGGGGGGTGTCAGACGGAGCCGATCAGCAGACCTTAGCAATGTGGCCCCTTCTGGAACACTTCCTACAGATGGCGTCTCTGAATCGACACTTGGCATGGGAATGGTTGCCTCTGCAGCCAGCACATTCCGGTTGGCCCTTGGACTTCTGTTGGAACTTCCTGCGCTCCCGCTTTGTCTGGTGCACGTCATCGTCTTCACTGGAGGATGCCTCATCACTGCTGGCCTCTTCATGATGCACCGGAACTGGCTCCCTAGCAAGACACGGGCTGCTGGACTTGCGGATCTCCTGGGCGGAGCGTTCAGCAGCTTCTGAGGCCACAGCCTCCTCAATGGCTTTCTGTAGCGTGAGGTCTGGCTTGGTGAGGAGACGCCGTTGCAGATGGATGTCCCGGACCCCGCAGACGATTCGATCCATCAGGGCATCGTCTAAGTCTTGGAACTCGCAGTGCATTGCAGCCTGTCGCAGGGCGGTGTGTAGTTGTTGATTGACTCCCCCTCTGCCTGATTCCGGTGGTAGAACGCATGGCGGGCAGCAATCTTGGACGGCTTTGGTGCATAGTGGTTGCGGAGCTTCTCTTGGATCGTGTCCCATGGTGTTGCCTGGACTGCTTCAGGCGCAACCAATGCTCGGGCCGTCTCAAACACCTCAGGCCCACAGAGGCTGAGGAATAGGCCCCGCTTCCGATCCTTTGATACTGCTGTCAGCTCATTGGCTTGGAGGTAGCAGTCGAACCGAGCGAGGTAGGAGTCCCATGATTCAGAGGCTGACGCAAACGGCGGTAGAGGCACAAGTGAAGCCATGATTCCGATGCTGGCGTGAAGGGCGATGGATGGAACACAGTGCTCTTAGCCAGAACAGTCAGCCCTGAATTGGTTCTGTCCAGTGATTTCGCCCACTGATTTCGCTCTGTGATTCAGCTCAGTGATTCAGCTCAGTTCAGAGGCTGGCCGCATCTGGCTGTGCTCTGATGTCCATCGATCCCATCCTCGTCGACAGTGTTAAGTTGTGGGTTGACATAGCAGACGACACAGCGATTTCTCCAAGTAGCTCTTTATTTCGTAAGCTGGAATAGAACTGACTGCAAACAGCTCAGCCGGCCTGCTTTTATAGGCAGCCGGCTGTCAACATTGTAGCAACAACAGCCCAGAGTTCCCGCCTAAAATAACTGACGCGGACCTGAGTGAAAACTATCTACAGACCTGAGTGAAAACTATATACAGTATCCCCCTGCTGGCCCAGGGTGAAACTTCACTACATAACACTGGCCTTCTACCTCAAAGTGCTACCCTGTGGGGAAAGACCCCCTTCCACCATCTTTTCCGTGATGCAAAGCAATGGGTAGTGTTTTGCTCCTTTCCCTGGAGAGAGAGGCTCCGTGGTTTCCCCTGAAAGCACTTCATGGTGGCATTAATCTAGGCAGGCAACATGCCATGCCCCCCTTTCATTGTGACCAACAACTAGGATATGTTAAATTTTGGATTACCCTTTTCCTCCATGAATTTGTCTATAGATGGCTAGTAAACCTGATGGTTAGTTTCTACCTCTGCTGTTGGGGCAGTATGGCTCTGAATGTCTGTTTCTGGGAACCAGTAGTGGAGAGTGGTGTTGTTCTCAGGTCCTGCTTGCTGGCTATGCACAAGCATCTGGTTGGCAACTGGGAAAATAGCTTTCTTCAGCAGATGGCCTGATTTAGCATGCTGATGTAAGTTCTGGCCAGCTGAAATTTATAGGAAATCTTCTTACAGCGGCCAAACTTTTAATTACCTCTAAGTGGTGCCCACGCAGTATACCTGCTGAAGAGGAGTCATTACATAATGTACCTGCTGAAGAAGTGCGGTTTCAGAATTTCATTTCATTTGAGCCAACTGCTCATGTGGCTGAGTGAAGGAAGCCAAAAGAGAAAACATGTTGAGACAGTATGGAGCCCTTTTATAATCTGCTCCTGGGGTTGAGAACCGCTGGCCTGGGGTCCAAGTGCAGTCCCTACCTACCTTTCTATCTTAAGTTTCATTAAACCAAAAGAGAGGAAGCTTGGATGGTCTACGCATCTCCTTTATCATCTATTCATCTATATGAATCAGGATGGTTGATACTCATTTTATTATCGGGTTTATTTATTTCACCCTTCCTCCCAATGGAATGCGGGCTAGTTATTCAAATGGTTTTTCATACTTTTTATCATGAAAGACTGCAGAGGAAGCTTAGCTATCATTTGATAAGAAAGCAGTTCTTGTAAAAACAAGCAATTGGATAAAGAACAGGATAAAAGAATTAATGACCCTGTGAGAGTTTTATGGTAAGTTTGTTTACAAATTACATCTAAAGTGTGGATCCCAACTTGACACCATTGCAATGAGTTGGTCACTCTGAGCCTTCACCCTTGCCACAGCAGGAAAGATGCCAAAACCCAACCCTCCCCCTTCTGAACTTCCATTGCATTCTGACTTTTTCAGCTCTCCGAGAATGGAGGCTAGGAGGGTGGAAATCCTCCTCACTCTCAAAAGAATCACTCACTGTCCACTGTCTCTCTGCCTAGCAACCCCCCCACTGCTATCTATCTCTCACCTTTCTTGCAAGCTCCCTGTGTCTACTCTATCTCAGTCAAAGTATTCTTGGTAAAGGGGGTTTGAGCCCATCAGCTCCTGATCTTTCTGCATTTCCACAGCTGTGCAGCACCAACATTTTGTGCATTGGCCAAGAAGTCAATGCATATTTATGCCCTTTCAGGCACTATAACCCAATCACAATGCAGCTCAATTTTGAAGGGTAGTTAGGACAGAACAATGTCTTCTGCCTTTAAGAGTCCACTATTTGTTGCAGCAGTGGAGATGAAGGTTGCTTGCCTAGTGGTGGGACCACAGAGAGGCTGGGATTCACAGGACTCCTGGGTCCTCTCTTTGGCTTTTAGGGGAGGGTGAATGGGATGAAGGGGATAGAGAAGCTAAACTGGAATGTGGGGCCTGGGAGATCTGTCTTATGATAATATGGTATATGGTTCAAATTTATCTTTGTTCATAATCAAAATAAATTGGTGTGACAAATAAAAACTGTGTTCTGTGTCATGAAATTAAGAATATTTGTTAGCTGCAGTGGCAAAGGGCGGTGCTTTTAAAAGGAAGAAATGGGTAATGATTAGTTATTTTAGTGATTTATGAAATGTTTACACCACTCCAAAGAAATCTAAGTGGCTTAAAACATCATAAGGACATCACAAAAGTTCAAAAAATACAATAGAAATCTTCCCACCC